>NC_055994.1:80963234-81620302 GCF_018446385.1 Zingiber officinale
TATTCGTCATGATGATGATCGTATGCCCCACGAAATAGGGTCGGAGCCTTCGAGCGGCTAGAACAAGTGCGAAGGCAAGCTTCTCAAGACCAGTGTAGCGGGACTCAGCATCCTTTAGAATGTGACTAAGGAAATACACCGGCTGTTCTTCGACATTCTGCCGGACTAGCGCTGAGCCGACCGCGTGCTCGGTTGAAGACAAATAAATGCGGAGAGGCTCGCCGACAGAAGGCTTTGCTAATATAGGTAATGAGTTTAGGTAGGTCTTCAATTCTTCAAATGGTCGGTCACACTTCTCGTCCCATTGGAACTTGGTTACCCAGCGCAGGATCTTGAAGAAGGGCATGCTCCGATCGGCCGTCCGAGAGATGAACCGGGATAGCGTTGTTATGCGGCTCGTAAGGCGTTGAACTTCCTTCAAGTTTCTAGGCGGCAGCATATCCTGTAGCGCTTTGACCTTGCTAGGGTTGGCCTCAATGCCTCGCTCGGTGACTATGTAGCCTAGGAAATGACCACTTTTTGCTCCGAACAGGCACTTCTGCGGATTCAACTTGATTCCGTACGCTCATAATGTCTGGAAAGTTTCCTCTATATCTGCACAGAGGTCGGTCACTCAGAATGATTTAATGAGTATATCATCAACATATACCTCTAAGTTTCGCCCGATCTGCTTCCGGAACACCCTGTTCATGAGTCGCTGGTACGTAACCCCCGCGTTCTTCAGTCCGAACGGCATGATGTTGTAGTAATAAGTGTCGTCCGTCGTGATGAAACTGACCTTCTCTTGATCCTCCCGGGCGAGCGGCACTTGGTGATAACCCTGATATGCATCCAGCATGCATATCAGTTCGCACCCGGCGGTCGAATCCACCATTTGGTCAATCCGGGGCAGTGGGTAAAAATCCTTCGTACACGCCCTGTTCAGGTCACGGAAGTCGATGTAGACTCTCCATTTGTTGCCGGGCTTGGAGACTAGCACCACATTTGCGAGCCAGCTTGGGAACTGCACCTCGCGTATGTGGTCGGCCTCCAGAAGCTTCTCGACTTCCGCCCGTATGATGACGTTCTGCTCGGCACTATAGTCCCGCTTCCTCTGCTTGACGGGCCGAGCGTCCGATCGGACATGTAGCTCGTGCTGTGCGACGCTCGGTGAGATTCCTGGCAGCTCGTGCGTCGACCAAGCGAAGACATCGTGGTTTTGTTGGAGACACCTGGTCAGCTCCTCCTTCTGGCTTACCTCCAGGTCGGAGGCTATGAACGTCATGGCCTCCGGTTGAGCCGGATGAATGTGTACCTCCTCCTTTTCTTCATAAACAAAAGTAGGCGACTTCTCGGTTATAGTATTTACCTCGATACGAGGGGCCTTTCGAGCGGATCTCGCCTCCGCTCGCACCATCTCCACATAGCAATGGCGCGCGGCCAACTGGTCGCCTTTAACTTCTCCCACTCGGTCTTCCATGGGAAATTTGATCTTCTGGTGGAAAGTTGAGACGACTGCCCGAAACTCGTTGAGAGTCGGTCGGCCCAAAATGACGTTGTATGCAGAGGCAGCATCTACAACGATGAAATTAGCAGTCCGCGTCCTTCTGAGTGGCTCTTCCCTGAGCGAGATGGCCAACTTAATCTGACCGACTGGCTGAACCTCGTTCCCCGTGAATCCGAACAAGGGAGTGGTCATCGGTAGTAGCTCCGCCCTGTCGATTTGGAGCTGGTCGAACGCCTTCTTGAAGATTATGTTGACTGAACTCCCTGTGTCAATAAAGATGCGGTGAATAATGCAGTTTGCTATTACCGCTTGGATGATGAGGGCATCATCGTGCGGCACTTCGACTCCCTTGAGGTCGCCAGGACCAAAGCTGATTGTCGGCCCGCTCGCCTTCTCTTGGTTGCATCCCACAGCATGTATTTCCAATCGTCGGGCGTAGGACTTACGGGCTCAGTTGGAGTCCCCACTTGTTGGTCCACCGGCAATGATATTGATTTCCCCCCGAGCGCCCATACCTTGCCCTTTTGTCGAGGCCGCTTGGCCGCAATGTGCTGAACGGCGGGCGATCTGAAATCTTGAGGTGGCCTCATCCCCTCGGCGCGTGGCCCTTTTGGCGGTTGCTGGTTGATATGAGTTCTCCGTTCGGTTTGGGATGGGGGCTTGCCCGACGCTTCCTTCTTTCGAGTCGCTTGTGCTTCCTCGATGTTAATGTACTCGTTAGCATTTTTCAGCATGTGGTCATAGTCGCGAGGCAACTTTTTGATGAGCGAGCGGAAGAAGTCCCCATCGACTAAACCTTGTGTAAGAGCATGCATCATTGTCTCAGACGAGACCGTGGGGATGTCCATAGCTGCTTGGTTGAAGCGCTGGATGTAGGCTCGGAGAGTTTCTTTCGGGCCTTGCTTCATGAAAAAGATGCTAACGCTAGTCTTCTGATAGCGTCAACTGCTGGCAAAGTGATGGAGGAAGGCCGTTCGGAAATCTTTGAAGCTCTTAATTGATCCGTCCGGCAATCTCCGGAACCAGCGTTGAGCCGAGCCGGATAATGTAGTGAGGAAGACTCTGCATTTGACCCCGTCGGTGTATTGATGAAAAGTAACAGCGTTATCGAACTTACCGAGATGGTCGTCCGGATCAGTTACGCCATTATATTCCATGATCGATATTGGAGCGTAATGCTTCGGAAGAAGGTCTTATAAAATCACCTCAGAGAACTGGCGATTGACCCGCTCGGGGGATAACTCTGTAGGTGGTGCTTTCCCCTTTCTAGCATCCCGCATGGGCGCTTCATCGGGCGATCCCTGGTTGGCTAGGGCCAGCTCCGACTGAGTCTGGAACAGTGCCCGATGAAATGGAATGGGGCGGCCGGCGCGTCTCCTGGTGTGCCGGTCTGCCCTTTGTTCTGAGCCCACGTAGAATATTGTTCCGGCCGGTCCTCCATGGCTGCTCGGCCTCCAGAGATCGAGGCGGCCTGTTGCGCTATCCTCTCTGCTTGGACCTTCTGTTGTTGCTCGACCATCTTTGTGGCTCGCGCTTGGATGAGTGCTTCGAGCTCCTCGGGAGAGAACGTTACCATAAGTTGGCGTCCAGCTTCTTCCATCTTCTCGGCTCGGATTCAAGTGTGTTCCCACAGACGGTGCCAATTTGATCCTGTCTGTGCGTTGAGTCGATGGAAACTGGGGGCGTGGCGCTCTCTGCTGCTCCCAGGTGATCTTCACGGCGACGTAAGCCTCCGATGAACCTGCAACCAAGTCGGGTCGGGAAGGGGTTCCTAGCGACAACCCTCCGACGCTCAAGTCAGACGACGGTGAGAAGAAACACAGGTGAAATAGAGACTGTGGCTACAGTAGAATAGGAGAAAAATCATACCTCCGTCGAAGTCCGGAGGTCTTTAAATAGGACCCCGGAGAGGCGCGTGCACGCTTCCCGAGGCATGCACACTCCTCAAAGCATACGTTGGAATGGCTGTGTTAGAAAAGCATGTCTGACGTCATACCGCAATTATCCGAACATATCTCTATCATGTCAGCGGAAACTCCCTCCGTACGATCCTTGGTACGGCCAGGCCGCAGACCATGCTGCTTGTCGGCGGCGGACGTCTCGAGACTGACATCACTAGCTGCCCCTTTTGTCCTCTTCTAAGCCCCTTGTCTCTAATTTGGGTCGGTCGGGCTGGTCGCTTGGCTTCCCGAGCGCCCGAGTGTACACGTACCTCTGACCGGGCCAGACGTCCGGTCGGTCACACACTCGAATGGGGCATCGACTAGTCATTCGGTGGTTCGGTCGAGCAGCTTAGCTACCCAACATAGCGGTTTCTCTATAAAGGAGCTTGTGAGGGTCGGAAGCTCAACCCGAGGTTGAGCTGTCTTAGTGCTGGCCTGGGGTCTGTTAGGATCGATGGACGCGGCTAGAGAGGGGGGGTGTGAATAGCCGACCCCAAATTGCTCGTTTCTTCCTACGATTAGGGTTAGCGCAGCGGAAATAACTAAATAGAAACGAAAGCGGAGAAATCAAACCTCAACACGCGTCGATGTAACGAGGTTCGGAGATATACTCTTACTCCTCGGCGTGTCCGTAAGGTGGATGAAGCCTATCAATCCGTCGGTGGATGAGACCCCAGAAACCCGGCTAATAATCACTCCTTCTGGGTGGAGAAACCTCGCCACAATGTCTTGCAATAGCAAGGTAAACAGGAGTACAAGAATACAGCAGGAAACTAAGTACAATATAAAAATGTAATAACCCTAACTTGCCTTCTTGTCGACTGGATGAAGCAGCAACTTCACAGGAATCCAACCACAGCACCAACTGTCCAGTTGAAGTCCCAGCCGAGGGAAGCTCACGCGAAGCTTCAGCGAAGAAGAGCTCAACAAAGCTCAAGAAGAAAATACTTCAGCAGTCAGTAGGAAGAAGAGAAAGAAGTCGTCACTCTGTAGTGCCTCTCGATCCTTTTATAACCTCTGATATCCTGAGCCAACCTGCAAACCTGCAAGGCAAAAAGGCCAGAACACAGACGCCCGAAATAGCCTAGCCGTTGAGTCACAACGGCTAGGCCTGGACCGATCAGGCTCCACCCTGATCGGTCCAGAGCCTATCTGATCGGTCATGGGGACCGATCAGTTGTTCCTTCCCGAGCCTGTTGCCTCCTTCTGCCTTCTGATCGGCCTTCTGATCGGTCTCCAGACCGATCAGATAACACATAGAAGCTCACTGTGTGGTTACTGATCGGTCACCAGACCGATCACTCGTATCGCTGGATCGGTCTACAGACCGATCCAGATGCCCAGTGTACCACTGGATCGATCCACTGATCGATCCAGAGCTTGGTTTTTGCCCAAACCAAGTCCCAAGTCTCCCAAACCAATATCCGGTCAACCTTGACCTGTTGGTACATCATGCTTAGCATCCGGTCACTCCCTTGACCTACTAAGACTCCCCACCAAGTGTCCGGTCAATCCCTTTGACCCACTTGGACTTTTCTCTTCGTGTCAAGTATCCGGTCACTCCCTTGACCTACTTGACCTTCTCAACACCAGATGTCCGATCACCCTTGATCCATCTGGATTTTCCCTTGCCCGGCTTCACTCACCAGGGCTTTCACCTAGCTTCACTCACTAGGGTTTTCAATCTGCCCGGCTTCACTCACCAGGACTTTCCAACTGCCTGGCTTCACTCACCAGGACTTTCCCACTGCCTGGCTTCACTCACCAGGACTTTCACTTTCACCTAGCTTCACTCACTAGGATTTTCACCTGGCTTCACTCACCAGGATTTTCCGACTGCCTGGCTTCACTCACCAGGACTTTCCGAACTGCCTGGCTTCACTCACCAAGACTTTCCAAACTGCCTGGTTTCACTCACCAGGACTTTCCGAACTGCCTGGCTTCACTCACCAGGACTTCCCAGTCAAGTATCCGGTCAACCTTGACCTACTTGACTCTTCTTTATCCAACCTGATCAGACCCTGATCAGTATCTCTCATTGTCCATGTCTACATATCTTTCTGTATTGTCAAACATCAAAACCATGACCAATGTTTACGCTTGGTCAACTAGGTCAACCTTGACCTACTGGAAATTGCACCAACAATCTCCCCCTTTTTGATGTTTGACAATACCTTTAAGTTAGACTAATCCAATAGCCTCAACTTTCTTCATGCCATTAGGTAAAGAAACATAAGTTACAACCTTACATTCTCCTTCTAAGAAGGCAACCTCCTTCTTAGATAATGAAGGCCTAACTTAAACCCTTCATTCTCCCCCTATTGGCACACATCAACAAACTCTCCCCCTGAAGAGTAAGTTATCGTTGTTCACAACTTCACTCGTTGTGATCAACAAACTCTCCCACTAACTCCAATGTTCTTCCTTGAACATTCTCTAGACATTCTCCATTCTCCCCCTTCTTGACACACAAAAAAGAGTGAATCAAGGTCAAGAGTTTCTTCCTAATGAAAGTCTCATACCTTTCATTGAAACCCTTAATTTCCCCCTTGATACTAATGTCAATAGTCAATTTAGTGATAATCCCATATCACTCATGACAACTCCCCCTAAAGGTCAACTCCCCTTGACCAATAGGTAAAACTCCCCCTAAAAGTCAACTCCCCTTGACCATTGCACCAACAATGTCTTGGAGAGTTTCAAACATTTAGAACTCTAAAACACCAACTCCCAGCTGAAATTTCAGACAACCAGTCGAATTTCAGCAATTTGGCACGCCCTGATCGGTCACCAGACCGATCAGGGATTCCCTGGATCGGTCACAGTGACCGATCCAGGCACCCCTGGACCGATCAGAATCCCCTCTGATCGGTCCACAACTCTGATTTCTGATTTCTAATTTCTTCTCCCGAAATTCAGAAACCTCTAGAAAATCACAGAAAATTCTAAAAATTGTAAAATTTTGAGGATACACTCCTCATAACATATACTATCATGGAAAACTAGTTTTCTATGAAAATATCTTCCATTTTTCAATCTTGATACAAAGTTCAAAAGATTTTGAAAAAACTCAAAGTTAATCAATCTTTGTATCAACTTTCTCAATGATGAATGCTATCACTAGAAAAGCTTCATCAAGGTTTTTCAAATCAATTTTAAAATGATTTTAAACCCTTTAATTTGGGACCACAATCTTAGGGCTAAATGTACATGACTTGTACATAAGCTTTCCCTATGATCCTCAATTTCGAATTAGGCTCATGTAGGTACAAGAACTATGCACCTTGATCCTAACTCATGATCCTAATATCTCACACACATCTAAGGTGTATCAAACACATCCAAGTCAATTTTGATGTGAGATATGAGTTTAGGTCATCTTAGGCTAAGTTCTCATGCATTTTCTAAACAACAATTTGATCTCCATATCAAATTGTGTTTTTGTCCTTAAATCAATTTCATTGATCATTAATGCACAAGATGATGACATGACATATAATTGTATCATAAATGGAAACATGTGCCAATGTCATGATGTCATGACATAAAGTATGAAACTTAAATAAAGTATGACATTTAACTAACCTAAGCATTATCATGACATTTTAAATGATCATAAAATAAATATGATGTCATGACATGGCATATGACAAACAATATATGGCAAATAGCACATAAAGGTATAGAAAATACCTAATTCTAGCCTTAGTTGCCATTTTTTATAATTTTGATCATTTTGCCATAGGTTCTATATTCCTAAGTGTAATAGACCTAGCATCTTATACCAAAGATTTTTAGATCACTATGTGCCAATTAGATTGACTCTAGAAAACTTCTCAAATTTGATTGGCACATTCTAATCACCTTAGGAATAATTCTTAATTTCATTTTCAAGGCTTGATTATACCTTGAAAAATCCTAAAGTGCCACCTTTTGCCATGATTAGGTTAACTACCTATTCAAGTAAGGTTGGCACACCCTAACTCATCTAGCGTGATGAAATCACGCTCTTAGGAACCCAATATCTATTGGAGCTCATTGGGTTCACTAAATATTCACTAGGGATGACTTCCCTAGCAACCCTCCTAATGACCCTCCTAGGCTTTAAAGCCTTGGTCATTTGGGACTCATCAAGATCCACTCTAGGGGTGACTCCCCTTGTGACCTTGGTGATGGTCTTTCTAGCCTAGGTCTTGTTCCATTATCGAATGGAACATTGTGATAAGTGGGCTTGACCACTTGGGACTTAGGTTTGTGACCCAAACCTTTCTTGTCCTTGGACATTGGTTTTTGACCCTTAAACCCTAGAGATGACTTCTCCAAGTTCTTAAGAGCCTTTTCCAAAGTATCAAGTCTTGACCTCAAGACTTAATTCTCCTTCTCTAATACCTCAATTTTTAATTTTTCATTTTTCTTTGAGGTATTCCTAGGCATATGTCTAGTAGTTTTGGGATTCCTATCTAAGTTCTCCTTAACCTTAGATCAGTTAATCCTAGGGTTGACATTTATAGAGTTGTCCTTATCTAGGTTAACATGTTTGGCTCCTAAGCTCATGTATTGATTCCTATAATTAATATGCTTATCATTCTTGACAATAGCAATAAGGCTACTAGCATGCATCCTACTAGAATTACAAGAATGTGCCTTAGAGATTACCTTAGGGGTTGCCCTAGCTCCCCCTATACATGTGCTCGATCTCTTGTCCTTATGAGGTTGCCTCCCCCTCGGACATTGGCTCCTATAGTGTCCCCTTCGCTTGCATTGGAAGCACACCACATGCTCCTTGCCCTTGCATATCGGGACTCCGGCTTCCTTGACTTTTGGTGCCGGTAGAGTCTTCCTAATCCTCCTTGGACAGTTACTCTTGTAATGTCCATACTCCCTACACTCAAAGCACATTATGTGTAATTTATTTGAAATTGAAATGCTTGAGTTACCTAGGGTTGAGGATGGATGAAGACTTTCTTCTTCATCCCTTCCGGAGATAGAAGCTTCTTCTTCTTGCTCCGATCTTGAAGAGGGACTCTCCTCCTCTTCTTCCTTAGATGTTGAGTAGCCCTCAACTTCTAAATCCATGCCTCCATGATGTGAGCTACTTGGCTCACTTGACTCCTCTTCATGACTTGAAGTGGAGTTCTCCTCATGGAACTTTGCCAAGTTATTCCACAACTCCTTGGCATCGTTATATCCACCTATCCTACACAAAACATCATTAGGTAAAGAAAATTCAAAAATTTTCAATACCTCATCGTTGACTAGGGATTGGTGGACTTGTTCCTTGGTCCACTCCTTCTTCTCTAGGGTTTCTCCTTTCTTGTCCATCGGAGGCTTGAAACCTAATTGAACACAACTCCAATTTTCAAGGTTAGTCATAAGAAAGTACTTCATTCTTACCTTCCAAAACGCGAAGTCGTCGCGATCATAGAAAGGTGGAATCGTGACATCTTCTCCAAATAGATCCATTCTCTAGCTCGTGCTCCCCCGGGTGTTGATCCAACGAAGAGCGACCTCGCTCTGATACCACTTGTTAGGATCGATGGACACGGCTAGAGAGGGGGGGTGTGAATAGCCGACCCCAAATTGCTCATTTCTTCCTACGATTAGGGTTAGCGCAGCGGAAATAACTAAATAGAAACGAAAGCAGAGAAATCAAACCTCAACACGCGTCGATATAACGAGGTTCGGAGATATACTCCTACTCCTCGGCGTGTCCGTAAGGTGGACAAAGCCTATCAATCCGTCGGTGGATGAGACCCCGGAAACCCGGCTAATAATCACTCCTTCTGGGTGGAGAAACCTCGCCACAATGTCTTGCAACAGCAAGGTAAACAGGAGTACAAGAATACAGCGGGAAACTAAGTACAATACAAAAATGTAATAACCCTAGCTTGCCTTCTTGTCGACTGGATGAAGCAGCAACTTCACAGGAATCCAACCACAGCACCAACTGTCCAGTTGAAGTCCCAACCGAGGGAAGCTTACGCGAAGCTTCAGCGAAGAAGAGCTCAACAAAGCTCAAGAAGAAAATACTTCAGCAGTCAGTAGTAAGAAGAGGAAGAAGTCGTCACTCTGTAGTGCCTCTCGATCCTTTTATAACCTCTGATATCCTGAGCCAACCTGCAAACCTGCAAGGCAAAAAGGCCATAACACAGACGCCCGAAATAGCCTAGCCGTTGAGTCACAACGGCTAGGCTTGGACCGATCAGGCTCCACCCTGATCGGTCCAGAGCCTATCTGATCGGTCATGGGGACCGATCAGGCCCTAGGCTGATCGGTCCCCAGACCGATCAGCTGTTCCTTCCCGAGCCTGTTGCCTCCTTCTGATCGGCCTTCTGATCGGTCTCCAGACCGATCAGATAACACACAGAAGCTCACTGTGTGGTTACTGATCGGTCACCAGACCGATCACTCGTATCGCTGGATCGGTCTGCAGACCGATCCAGATGCCCAGTGTACCACTGGATCGATCCACTGATCGATCCAGAGCTTGGTTTTTGCCCAAACCAAGTCCCAAGTCTCCCAAACCAACATCCGGTCAACCTTGACCTGTTGGTACATCATGCTTAGCATCCGGTCACTCCCTTGACCTACTAAGACTCCCCACCAAGTGTCCGGTCAATCCCTTTGACCCACTTGGACTTTTCTCTTCGTGTCAAGTATCCGGTCACTCCCTTGACCTACTTGACCTTCTCAACACCAGATGTCCGATCACCCTTGATCCATCTGGATTTTCCCTTGCCCGGCTTCACTCACCAGGGCTTTCACCTAGCTTCACTCACTAGGGTTTTCAATCTGCCCGGCTTCACTCACCAAGACTTTCCAACTGCCTGGTTTCACTCACCAGGACTTTCCCACTGCCTGGCTTCACTCACCAGGACTTTCACTTTCACCTAGCTTCACTCACTAGGATTTTCACCTGGCTTCACTCACCAGGATTTCCCGACTGCCTGGCTTCACTCACCAGGACTTTCCGAACTGCCTGGCTTCACTCACCAGGACTTCCCAGTCAAGTATCCGGTCAACCTTGACCTACTTGACTCTTCTTTATCCAACCTGATCAGACCCTGATCAGTATCTCTCATTGTCCATGTCTACATGTCTTTCTGTATTGTCAAATATCGAAACCATGACCAATGTTTACGCTTGGTCAACTAGGTCAACCTTGACCTACTGGAAATTGCACCAACAGGGTCTACCCAGGCCGGTCAGCCAGGAGACTCCCTCCCTGCTCGGCCGGACCTTTGACTCCCCCGTGTCATTGACCCCTTTCACTGTAGGCCCTCGATCCTTACCACCGGATCAATCGTGATATAAACCAAGCACTAATGGTCACGACGAATTGAGAAGTACCGGACTGCTATCACGGGTACTCCACCGAGCAAGAGATGCACGATACAGGAGGAGGAGAAATGTAGGTGGAGAGCTTCAGCTTCTAGAGGTTACGAAACAGACGGTTAATGGTCGACCATTACTATCTAAGAGGTTACAAAATCGTCATTAACGATCGTTAATGCTTCCGTTACTTCATGAGCAACGAATAAAAAGAATCCATATGGCAAAATGTTGATTGTTTTATTTGGGCAAATTTTACCTCGATCGGTCCAGCATTTGGCGCATGCAGGTCGTGCTTGCATACAAGTCAACTTAGTTCAATACAATCCGAACTTTGAATTTGCACCCTTACGTATTCACGGATAACAGAGAGTCTTTCTCCATACATTTATTCACATCATCAATATATATAACTTAATATAAAACAACTAATATATCTTGAAACTAAACTTAAAATCTCATTCTTTCATCTTCCATCTCCTCTCCATATATATATATATATATATATATTTTGTTTAAATAAGAAGGAAAGCATCCTTTTAAAAAAATAATTTTTAATGAAAATAACATCTTTTACTTTTTAATGTTATTCGCTTAGACTAGCCTTTTGACCTACTTAAACATTAGCTAAGATGAATAACAAATTTTGACTACTAAATGAGGTGTATCTATTCTTGCGGAATTTACCTTTAATCACTTTGATAGCAATGGTAGAGTCAGAATGACTGACTTATCCCAATTGATCCTCAGTTGTGGATCACGATCATCAATGTCGAATTCATCAACTAGGTCTTCTTCCTCATTCTCTCTTTTTTTTTTTTTCCGTCACAAATCCAAATTATAACTCTTTCTCAACACCGTCAGACCGGACTAAAGCCCGGGCAACCTCCGCCCATGCTTGATATTGATTGAAACTTATCCATTCCGATTAGTGAGCATCCATCAGTACTTTAACTCTTTTTAATGCTATGACATTCCATTAGGCACAGCCTTTTTATTATTATTATTATTTTAAATGGACAATTTTCACAACATACACCTCTTGATTTCTCTTGACTAAAAAACACCCTCGTTACGTTAGTTATTAATTACCATTTTACTTAAGAAATCTTACCTCGTTAATTTCACCGTAGATAAGAAAACAAAAGATCATAAGAAATCAATTTTGTAAATTTAAAGAAAATAGTTACTATAATAATTTAGTAAAATCTCTGAATGACGGATAGATTTGTAATTGACTTTTGAAAAGCGATGGAACGCATTTTCTTTCTCGAATTACAATTGTTACAATTTGATTCGACAGTGAGGTTGGAGTTTACGAGCTCAACGACCGCCTAATGATGAGTTCGTAATAGTCGTCTGGCTGCAAGCTTACAACGATTGCTTAGCTACCAACGACTTATTTGAAATAGCAGTCTAATCGTAGGTTTGTAGGCTATTATTCCAGATAGATAATTCAAATTTATGGCCTACACATGAGTTTCGTTTATTTTATCTTATTTTATATTAGAGTGTAATTATTGCCATTTTATTGAATGCCACGTGTAGATTTAAGAATTTTTCATTATTCCGTTTATGTAACTTTCATAATACTGAAGTCACTTATTATATTTCCAAAATGCTCTTCTTTCTTTTATGAAGTAATCATGAATTTGTTTATATATTTTTACTCTATTTATTTAAAATTTCACTATTTTTAATTCACACAGTCAAACTCATATCCGAGGTGAAAAAAACTCATATCCGAGGGGGAAAAATATTACTAAAGCTTCTAATATGATAAAAAAAACAGTAATTTACTCATCTCAACGTCTGTCAATTCATGTTTAGATAACACAAAATGATAAATTAGGACTAACTACTAACTATTTATAAAATACCATAATAAAATAATAGTTTAATAATAAAATTATTTGAAAATTAATTTTAATGGAATTTTTAAAAACTTTTTTAAAAATTTTGAAACTCGTATGATGAATTTTAAGGGGATGCATTTATAGGTTTGGAAGAAATCTGTTTGGAATACCTAATAAGTGGGAGTTCATTGAGAAAATCAACTTAGGGCTTAATTTAAAACCCTAAGTTTTTTTTTCTACTAGCCATCTATGTCGATTCCCTGCCCTCTTCTCTCCCGATCTCCCTCTTCGCCGACACCGCTTCTCTTCCTCTCATCCGCTCGAGCGCCACCGACTCATACCTTGCGACGCCGACCCCCTTTCCTTCTTCCACTCCCGATCCTCTTCTCTTATCTCCACTTCGTCGACGCCCGCCTCAGGCTCGATCGTGCTGGCAGTTCGATCCCTCTCGTGCCTCTGTACTAGTTTTGTTCGGCGCCACTGGATCGAGCCGGTGCCACCCGATCACCGGCGTGAGAAGGTGTTCAGGGACCCGAGGATAAGTTAGCCATGACAGATCCTCCTTCTTTGATTCTTCACACCTCGTGCCCTAGTGTCGTTGTCGCTCCTCTGCCATGGCTCATCACCACAGCAATAATTAGATTTCGCCGAGAAGAATATGTGGATTCGGATTGAGGTAAGTTTCAGCCAGCACTATTCGTCGGAGAATCACAGTTCTAGCCGTTCTGTTTCGATAGTTTGAAATAATTTGCTCGTCTCACACTACAAAAAAATAAGGCTTTTAGAGACAAATTTTGGGACGAATTTTAAAAAAAATTCATTGCAAAACTTTTTGGGACGAAATCAGGGACGAAAAATTTTTCGTCCCAAAATTGTTGATGCCAACTTTTGGAACGAATTATGGTTTGTTGCAAATTTGGCAACGAATTTGGGTACGAAATTGGAGACGAATAATATTTTCGTCCCCAAATTCGTTGCAAAAAAACATACAAATTTGCAATGAATAATTTTTTTGTTGCAAACTTAGCAACGAATTTGGGGACGAATTCACATAATGATTTGTTGCAAATTTGGCAACGAATTTGGGGACGAAATTGGCGACGAATAAAAGTTTCGTCCCCAAATTCGTTGCAAAAAAGCATACAAATTTGCAACGATAATTTTTTTGTTGCAAACTCAGCAACGAATTTGGGGACGAATTCACATAATTTTTGTTGCCAAATTTATCTCTATTTTTGCAACAAATTTGGGGACGAATTTGGTGACAAATTATTTTTTGTTGCGAAGTTTGTCCCTAATATTGCAACGAATTTGGGGACAAATTCGGTGACAAATATGTTTTGTTGCCATTTTTGTCCCTAAATTTGCAACGAATAATAAATTTGTTGCAAAATTGGCAACGAATAATAAATTTGTTGTAAAATTGGCAACGAATTTGACAACAAAAATTGCCAACGATATAAATTTCATAATCATTTGCGACAAATTTGGAAACGAAAATATTAATTCAATTAATAAATAAATTTTCGTTCCAGAATTCGTCCCAGATTCACGAAATCTGGGATGAAAATAAATTTGTCCCTAATTACGATAGAATGGGGACAAATCATTTTCGTCGCCAAATTCATCCCTATATTAAATATTTTTTCAGATTCAATTTATTTCTACAATTCAATCCATGGATACATAAACACCAAATTCAAATAACAGATAATATGCATTCAACACATCCTAATTTCACATACATTATTAATAATTGAACTCAACTCATAATTCAACAAATATAAAGATCTCAACAATCTTGTTCAAGCTTCTAGAAAATATTATACAAAGTTCAAGAACCCAATGTTATATAAGTCCATCATCCATCCAAGAAGGTAAATAAACTAAGAATACATCAAGTCATCTTCGTCTGCCACAAAAGCTTTGCTCCCCATCAAATCTCCTTTGCCTACATAACAACAAACAAATAAATCAGATTATGTGTAACAAGAAAGATTGTAAATATGATACGATATGGTCATGTAACAAGAACGATTGGAAACAAGACATAACTGTGAAATTCCTTAAACATTCAAATAAATACCCTATTTACCAACGATATGAACCATCCATGTGATAGCAACGGTAAATAAAAGTATAAGAATTATCGTGAAGCTAAGTACAAGTATCGTAACTATGATACAACCTAATATAATTGGTACATCATATAGAGAGAGAGAGAGAAAGAGATCCTGTGTAGTATGGTATTAGTGTTAAAATTTCCTCACTTTGTTCACTTTATTTTTCATTTTAATTTGCTGAATTTATAGTTTTGTCCTTGGTTTGGTTGTGTTTTGGTGTTTAATGTAAACTAAAGAATGTTTAAAATAATTGTTCCTTTCATTGTGTTAACTAGTTGACAATTTCATATGATTAGCTTTAGCACATCTTTAATAACTCTTTGCAAAATATGAAGGTAGGAGGATGCATCATTATCTTATTGCTAAGACACAACTACTGTTCTTTACAGTAGTTCTTTTCTCTAGCAAGTTCAATCACTTGCTTTTGGTACAAAGTTTACTTATTGCTAAGCAAATATGCTAATTGTAAAGTGTCACAAAACGTTAGGACGACCAAAAAGGATATATTTTCGGAGCTCATTTATCAAACTATAAAAATTAAGCAAAATGATGGCATCAAAAGTTGTTGGATGCTTATTGATCATTTTTATTGATTTCGCCTAATTGATTCTTCTCACATCCTCCTTGTAATCCTCTCCTCTTTTATGCTTTTATGTGGACATCTTGTATATGTGGTACTAATAATTAAGATAGGCTGATGAAGGGACTTGGCTTTGTTTAAATTAGATTGCCTTTTAATACAGAAAAGATGCATATCATGAAAAAAAGTTGATTTATGGTTTGATAGTTCTAAATTCAGATGTGTACAATTAATTTTGAAAATCTTAATTGGTATATTTTTTCGTTTCTTTTACATAGCTATATTATTTTACAATTCAGATGTGTATAAATAATTTTGAGATTTTGAACATAATATAGCGATGGATTGAATGTAGTAAATATTATATTTTCAATTGGTTTTTTTTTTATGTTTAATTGTTATCTTAAATATTGTAAATAGACAATAATTTTCTTACAATGATAATGAGTTTTAACTATTGAAATTGTTATGATAATACCTATTTCACCATATCAATCAATAGCTACAAATATTCTATGTCCATGTGACATGGAGAGAATGAAAGGTAATCTTAAAATTTCTTAACATATAAAAATAGCTCAAATGAAGAAAACACAAACTAGTTAAGCTTAATTTGGTGATACTAGTCTTTTAGTACTCATGGTTACTTGGTTGCTAGGTAAACTGTAATCATAATTTGGAATTTGAATTAATAATGCAGTAGTAATAAATTTCAATAAATTAAAAGCAATTAGAAAAAAAATAAATAAAATTAAAAGTTTAACATGTTACTTAATACTTAATTTTTTTCTTCGACCTTTAGTTCGCCTTACAAACCCTGTTAAAAACAAATTGACAATATCAATTAAAATAAAAATTAGAAAAGTTAACAAGCCATTGATTAATGTGTAAAAAAGTAAACATGAGATAAATAATCATCATACATAATTAAAATCATCAAAAACCATCACCACCATCATCGTTATCATCGTAGGCATCATCATCATCATCATTGGGAGGATTCAGACTTTGAGCGGAGCTCAACTGAAGGTGTTGCATGATTAATTCTTATTGTCGGTGCATATCTCTAATATCTTTCTCCAAATTAGCTCGTTCTAGGTCTCTTTGCACCCTTTCTTGGTCTCTTTGCGATATTATTTCCTTCAGATTGCTAACCTCATCAGTCAAGGTATTTATTTGGGTCGTAAGTGCTGATGTGGAGGAAGATGTTCCAACTAATCTTTGGGTTCTACTCAAGGAACTCATCCCCAATATCCTTCCCCCTTTTGGTCCTCCACTGGCCTCTAACCATAAACTCAAATTATTGCCAACAGACTCCTCAGACCCCCGACTATCGATACCAGCTTGTGAGCATGTTTGGGCTAGCTCGAGTTGATCATATTTTTCCTGTTTTGTAAAACACATACGGTATTGATTAGATATAATAGAAACATATATAATATTAAGACAGTAATGGTACATAACTAATTAAATTTAAACCATATATTAAGATAAAATAAATATTAATTCCAACCTTGACGCTTTTGCTCTCACCCACTCCATGTGTTATCTTTTTTTAAAAAAGTGCGAGTGAAAGTATCAATGAAAGATGGCTCCTTCCCTATCTCCTTGGTCTAAAAAAATATTATTTCAAATAATGAAATAATTTGATATATATTAAAAATTTGTGAAAGAGTGAAAAAATTACCATTCTCCGTCTATGCTCATCTATGTTAATGGAGCCTCCCGCATATATAGCACTTGAGTCACCAGAATTGTGAGATTGATTCATTCTATTCAGGTCACTCCTTTGCTTACTCTCCTCCGTTGCCCAAAATATAGTGATTCTCTCCCAATTTTCTTCTGTGATAAAGTTTGGTTTTTTCCCCCGATTCTTTGCGTGACTTAATACATGTCTAATGTGATCGCCACATTTCTTTTTAAATATTCTTCGTATCTCCATTTCGTCATTCGGGTCCCAAGTATTTAAGCGCTGAAATGAAAATTTGGTTTATTATATATTAACTATAAAATTGAAGTAAACTCAAGAAAATATACTTTGAACTCGCTCTACCAAAGTTGTTTTGTGGCCGGTGGAGTGCTTGAATATGTCATAGAATCCCCTCCCCAATGGTTGTTCACAATTCTATTTATTTCTCGAACAACTTGTACTGGATTTTCAAATCTGCATTAAATTACAAAATAACGATGTTAAATAATTAAGATAGGCCTAACAAATATAATATTTTATAGTACTTACGAATCACCGATGGGGACTAAAGGAGCTCTATCATTCCTAAACTCAACAAATGAGTTTCTTGCTGAGTCAGGAGGATCTGAGTGGACAGGTAACTGCTCTGGGTATGGTACTTGCGGCGGCGAATATGAAACTGGTGCAGAAGGTACATGAGATGGGCTCGGCTGATGAAGGGGTGGCATAGGTACACTGGAGGGGAATATGATGCTGGTGGAGAAGACACATGGGATGGTCCTGCCTGAGTAGGGGGTGGCATAGGTTCACTGGCAGGTGATGGATTTGTTTGGTCCTGTGGTCGCCGTCTACGTCCATCACGTCGAAATATATGCTGGAAATTCCAATATTTTGATAAAGTTAATTACAGATCTGATACATAACAAAGGATAATTAAAAACTTACCATTTTTATGTAAAGATTCTGGAAAAAGGGGGGAGGGGAAATTTATAAAATGTCACCTCTGATGACCTGTAGCAACAAATACAATGTGTTAACAGATAAAGTAAATCAAATTATAAAAGAGACAGTATATACAATAATTATGGGAAATTTCTTTAAATAAGCTAACAAAACTTACCCATCATCAAAAATCAAAGTCATCATTGTCATTATCATCCTCCTCCTCCTCCTCTTCCTCTTCCTCCTCCTCTTCCTCTTCTTCCTCCTCCTCCTCCTCCTCATCATCATCAATTTCACTTCTATCCACGTTTATTACAACACCGTTGAGATCTCGTAAAGTTAGAGTAATATATTCCTCTGTCTGAAAGGTGTTTGAAACTTCCTCTTGTTGATATGCAATATTTTCCCAACGTGCCTCAATTTTTTTTCGTGCTTTGGTTTTACAAACAACCCACCAATCAATCTTATCGCGTTTCAAACTCGGATATGAAGAATAGAATACTTGAATTGCTTGTTGTGCCAACACAAATGGTTCATATCTGTTATAAAATCTCTTATGATTTATTTCAACTAAATTATAATGTGGATGCACTTTCATCCCTCTAACAGGGTCAAACCAGAGCGACACATAAATAATATAACTTGCATTTGTGGCCCTGGGTATTCTACTTCTATAATTTCATCCAACAAACCATAAAAATCTTCATTGGATGACGATACGCACACCCTACTATTCATGGTATTCTTTCTCATTCCATAGTGTTGAGTATGAAAATTATATCCATTTATGAAATATGTTGGTCAAGTGCGTACGCATGAATTTGGACCCCATGACAGATGGATTAGTCATTCTTGCTCAAGGTGAGCTTGATTAGCTTGAACCTAAGGTCAAAATACAAATTGTTAAAAGTATGCATATGTATCAACAAAATATAGATTGTTTACTTACATATGATTTGAACCATGCAGCAAATTCTTCTTCACAAAATCGATCAAACTCTTGTGTCGATAATTCAGAATATAAGTTGGTAAATATCCTACTCAAAAAAACATATTGTTACACAAACAATTGACAAAATAAAAAAATAAAAATAAAAATATATACTTACTCATAATATGACGATACTTCTGGACAATTTAGTAAAATATATGTTTGGGCTGTCCGCCATTCTTTACCAGTTAAGTATCTTTGTTTACATGGTCTACTTGGTCGACCAAGGTAGTTAAAAATTGAAAATGAGGTAACATTTGGATCAATAGGACCCTCATCATTTCTGCCCTCTCTTCGCCTTTTGCATTGAACATGAGGTTCAAAATAATATGATGCAAAAGTGGTGACTTCCTCCACAATGTATGCATTAACAATAGAGGCTTCAACTCGTGTTTTATTTTTCACTTTTTTCTTCAAATGATAGAAGAATCTGTTGGAGATATATAAAATTATATTATATATATATATATATATATATATATATATATATATATATATATATATATGATCCAGGAGTAGAAGTATTTTTTTTTTTTTTGCATTCAAACAGTCGAATTATAAAAATAAGACACTCTACCTTTCAAATGGATACATCCACCGAAAATGGACGGGTCCTCCAACTTTGACCTCATATGGCAAGTGAACCAAAAGATGCTCCATGGAGTTAAAAAAAGAGGGTGGAAATATCCTTTCCAAATTGCACAAAATGATTGGAATATCTCTCTCTAACTTCTCCATGTGTGAACGTCTTAAAACTGTTGAGCAAATATCATGTAGGAAAATACTTAACTCCGTAATCGCTCCCCATACAAATTGTGGTAAGAGTTCCTTAAAAGCAATAGGAATCAGTCTTTGTATTATGATATGACAATCATGACTTTTCATACCAATTAACTTCCATTCTTTCATATCGACACATCTTCCAAGATTAGAGACATACCCATCTGAAAATTTCAAAGATTTCAACCATTCACATAGGACACGTCGTTGATCCTTATTTAATGTATAAACTGCCTTTGGCTTTGGTCCCCTACTATTTTCATCGACATCAAGAGTGAGTCTTTTACATATGAGTCGCATATCTTTTCTTGCATTGAGATTGTCTTTTATTTTTCCGATGATATCCATCACAGTATTTATCAAATTATCAAAAGCATTCTTCTCAATATGCATTACATCGAGATTATAATGTACCAAATGACTAAACCAATAAGGCAAATCCCAAAATATACTTCGTTTAGTCCATTTATGTATACTCTCATATTCATATGTTGTACCATATGGTTGTTCAATAAC
Source organism: Zingiber officinale (assembly GCF_018446385.1). Classification (NCBI taxonomy): domain Eukaryota; kingdom Viridiplantae; phylum Streptophyta; class Magnoliopsida; order Zingiberales; family Zingiberaceae; genus Zingiber; species Zingiber officinale. Next base: position 80,983,474 of record NC_055994.1, read on the forward strand.
AGATGGAAAGTGAAACACTCTGTACCAAATATCTAGGTCTGTCAATCTCAATGGCAGAAGTGTTCTTTCGATCCTATTTTTAGTGAATTCATCTTTATTCTTTCTGAAATTATGATTTGTTGGTAAGAATTGCCTATGACAATCAAAATAACTTGGTTTCTTTCCGTGTTTCAATCTGAATGACTTTGATCTCTCCATACATATTGGGCATCCCAAGATCCAAGCAGTACTCCAACCTGATAGCATACCATAAGCTGGAAAGTCATTTATGGTCCAAAGAAGAGCAGCCTTCAGTATAAACATCTGGTTAGAATGAACATCGTATGTAGGAACACCTTCATCCCATAGTTGTTTAAGTTCTGCTATCAGGGGTTGCATATAAATATCTATTAACTTCTTTGGATTTTGCGGACCTGGTACAACCAATGTTAAAAACATATAAGGTGTTTTCATGTACATCCCAGGTGGAAGATTATACGGCATTAAGATAACTGGCCAACAAGAATAATTTCTTTCCGATTTACCAAACGGAGCAAATCCATCAGCACAGAGACATAATCTAATGTTTATAGTCTCCATTGCAAAATCTGGATATGTTCTATCAAAATTTTTTGATGCATCTGCATCTAATGGATGACACATTAAACCCTCTTCTGTTTGATGAGTTGCATGCCAAGTCATGTGTTCCGCAGTTGCCTTTGATGCATACAATCTTTGTAACCTAGGAGTTAAAGGTAAATAAAACAACTGGCTGTGTGATTTACGTCGTTGTTGACTCCTTCTGGTTGTCTATACCTTTCTTGATTACAGAATTTACAAACCTCTACATCTGCATCATCTCCCCAATATAACATACAACCATCTCTGTAAACATCAATTCTTTCAACCGGAAGATCTAAAGCTTTCACCAGTTTTTTCATACTGTAAAAATCAATAGTCAAATTGTGATCACGTGGCAATGTATCGTCAAACGCTTGAACAATATCATTAAAACAATCTTCTGACATATTATGATCTGCCTTTATATTTAATAGTCTGGAGGTGAGAGATAATTTAGTCTGACTGTCACAACCGGAATATAATGGTTCATTTGCGGCACTCAATACTTCTTGAAATTTGGAATATATTTCATCCAGACCTGGTACATCAGGCTCCTCCAACGGCAATGTATTAGTGGCAAACATTTGTTCACTTGTTGGAGGAAAACTAGAACTTGCACCAAGCGTCTCGGGAATATAATTCTGACAGCTTGCATCAATTACCATCCTCTGATATGGATTGAATTGTTCATAATAACTCTGATCCCCACTAGCAGAGGCTTGGAAATTCCGTCCATAATCCTCATCAGATATGAACGGTTCGCCATGACTTGTCTAATTATAATAATTCGGAGTAAAACCAAATCTATAAAGATGTTCTTCAACTTTATCGGTGGGTAAAAATTTGCCATTATTACATTTTCTACACGCACACCTTATCTTCTTGCCATCCATATACATAACTTGACTCGATGCAAAATTCAAAAATTGCCTCAAGCCAGTGATAAACTCAGGAGTTAACCCCTGACGATTAGGCAAATTCTTGTTATACATCCAACTTCGCTCATTCTGCATTTTACCTGAATTCAGCTATTCAGTTAAACATTATTAAAAGTTACTACAGATAAATCTCATCATTGAAGACAAAACAACAAAGAACAGCTAATCAAAAAGAAGGAACGCAATTAATCAACTATAATATAATTATTTAAAGCTAACTTTATATACAAATCACTAAATGCATATTAATGAACTTAAGAATACCGATAAGAAGTCAACAAATACAGTTGTATTCAACTACATTGTGATCACGCCAAAATGAGATCTGCACAAATTAAACAACGTAGTATCAATTCAGACAGTAACTTCCCATATTAAATAAAAATTTAGAAGTCCCACGCCGGCGGTTAGCCACAGCAAGGCCCACACCGGCGGCCAAACGTTGGCCAGGCAACGCCTGGCAGCGGCCAGCCACACGTCAGTGAGACAGCCTGCGCCTGACAGCCAGATTCGGCCAGCCACGGCAAGGCCCGCGCGCGCCGTCGCCGAGAGAGGGAGATCCGAGAGCAGTGGGCTTACCAATCGAAAACCTTCCACCGCCGGAGAGCAAGTGGTCGTCGCAGATCATGCCGTCATCAGTCGGAGATGTGATCGAAACCCTAGAAATCGCAGGTTGGAAGGGGGAACGGGGGAGAAAGAAATGGGGAAGAACATTGGAATCGGGATGAGATGTAGATCTAGGGTTATCAGCATCAAATATTTTTTGTTCCCAATTTCGTCCCTAAATTTGGGACGAATTCCTGGATTCGTCCCAAAATTTGGGACGAATCCTGGATTCGTCCCAAAATCTGGGACGAATTCAGGAATTCGTCCCAGAATTTAAATTTTTTTTAAATAAAAGAGGAAAAAAATTAGAAGGAATAAATACGGACCTAGAGACATCGGAATTTGATGAAACAAGTTTCTATGCATTCGTATCGTTGTCCTGATCGTAAATATATCCATGAAAATATTTTTGACCAAATATATTTATTTTTGGAATTTTTTAATCCCAATTTGACCTAATTTGGTGTTAAAGATTTGAATCACTGAAAATATTAATTAAAAATTATGGATGATGACATATTTACGATTAGGTCAACGATACGAATGCATACAAACTTGTTTCATGAAATTATGATATCTCTAGGTCAAGATATAAGCCTTCAGTGTATGATTTTGTCTTTTTAAAAATTATTTTCAGATTTGGGACGAATCTCTGGATTCGTCCCAAAAATTTAATTATTTAAAAAAAATTATATCAAAATGGGACGCCTTAAATATGGACCTAGAGACATCGGAATTTGATGAAACAAGTTTCTATGCGTTCATATCGTTGTCTTGATCGTAAATATATCCATGAAAATATTTTTGACTAAATATATTTATTTTTGGAATTTTTGAATGCCAATTTGACCTAATTTGGTGTTAAAAATTTGAATCACTGAAAATATTAATTAAAAATTATGGATGATGACATATTTACGATCAGGTCAACGATACGAACGTATAGAAACTTGTTTCATGAAATTTCGATGTCCCTAGGTCAAGATATAAGCCTTCGGTGTATGATTTTACCTTTTTAAATATTATTTTCAGGTTTGGGACGAATCCTGGATTCGTCCCAAATTTGGGACGAATTCAGTGATTAATCCCAAATTTTGGGACGAATCCAGAGATTCATCCCAAAAATTTAATTATTTAAAAAATAAATAACAAAATGGGGCGCCTTAAATACGGACCTAGAAACATCAGAATTTGATGAAACAAGTTTCTATGCGTTCATATCGTTGTCTTGATCGTAAATATATCCATGAAAATATTTTTGACCAAATATATTTATTTTTGGAATTTTTTAATCCCAATTTAACCTAATTTGGTGTTAAAAATTTGAATCACTGAAAATATTAATTAGAAATTATGGATTATGACATATTTACGATCAGGTCAACGATACGAATGCATAAAAACTTGTTTCATGAAATTCTGATATCTTTAGGTCCATATTTAAGCTTTCGGATACTAATTTACAATCATTCGCTACATAACACCTTTTTAGTTAGTAAGAACCTATATATGTTTTAAAATATATCTACTAAGATACATCGGAATTTGATGAAATAAGTTTCTATACATTCGTATCATTGTCCTGATCGTAAATATATCCATAAAAAAAAATTTAACCAAATATATTTATTTTTGGAATTTTTTAATCCCAATTTGACCTTATTTGGTGTTAAAAATTTGAATCACTGAAAATATTAATTAAAAATTATGGATGATGACATACTTACGATCAGGTCAATGATACGAACGTATAGAAACTTGTTTCATGAAATTCCGATGTCTGTAGGTCAAGATATAAGCCTTCGGTGTATGATTTTACCTTTTTAAATATTATTTTCAGGTTTGGGACCAATCCTGGATTCGTCCCAAATTTGGGACGAATTCAGTGATTCGTCCCAAATTTTGGGACGAATCCAGGGATTCATCCTAAATTTTGGGATGAATCCAGAAATTCATCCCAAAAATTTAATTATTTAAAAAAATATATAACAAAATGGGGCGCCTTAAATACGGACCTAGAGATATCAGAATTTGATGAAACAAATTTCTATTCGTTCATATCATTATCCTGATCGTAAATATATGCATGAAAATATTTTTGACCAAATATATTTATTTTTGGAATTTTTTAATCCCAATTTGACCTAATTTGGTGTTAAAAATTTGAATCACTGAAAATATTAATTAAAAATTATGGATGATGTCATATTTACGATCAGGTCAACAATACGAACGCATAGAAACTTGTTTCATGAAATTCCGATGTCTCTAGGTCAAGATATAAACCTTCGGTGTTTGATTGTCTTTTTTTTTAAAAAAAAATTCATTTTTGGGACGAATCCTGGATTCGTCCCAGAATTTGGGACGAAACCTGGGACGAATTCTAGATTCGTTCCAGAATTTGGGATGAATCCCCCTAAATTTGGGACGAATTCTGGATTCGTTCAAGATTTCGGGACGAATTTAGCAACGAATTTTTTTCCTATTGTAAACTTGAAACGAAATTTTTTTGTTGCAAAATTTGTTGATTATTTGGATCGAAATTTATTTTTGTTGGTAAAGTTATCCCAATTTTAAGACGAATTTTTTTCGTTCCAAAATTTTTGTCCAAATTTATGTTTTTTTTTAGTGTCAACGTCCGTCAATAATTCATCTTTAGATAACATAAAGATGATAAATTACTAATTATTAATCATTAATATAATGACTAAAAATACTATCAACGGATTTTTAAGACTTTTCTGAGTTTAAAAATACTAACTTTTTAAAATTTTAAATGATGTATCTCTATTTGTCAATTTCAGATAAAATTTATTAATAGACGTACAACTCCAAATTACTTCAAACTAAATTAATGTGTTTAAATTTAATAATTTAAATTTTGAGCAATAAATTTTTTAATGAGGTAAGTAAAAAATATAAAAAGAATTCTCGTATTATTTAGTGAGAGAAAGAGAAAGGTCGTTTGGATGATATTGTGAAATGAAAATTATTGAACTCTACGTGTGAGCGTTCCGAAGCCTAATTTATTAAATAATAATAATAATAATAATCTCAGTTTGATGAAATTTTAGAAATCGTCTGTACCTAGAATTCTAGTATCTTTTTATTACATCCTTTATTAAAAAAAAAAAAAATCTTACAAATATATTATAGCTAGAGATCGTATCATAAATGTTTAGATGATAACCTAGACAAGCACCATAGTCCCGAGGATAGAAAAAATAATAATCCTAATTTGTCTCATTGATTATCTTTAGGATGATCAACCTGACTCTACCGTCTACAGTAGAAATCAGAAAACATATATAACGGTCATCTAGAAGCTCAATATTTTATGATTATACTCCTTATTTAAAAAAAGAAGTTTTATAAATAAATTATAACTATGGATCAAATCTTTTCTATTCTGACATCATAATCTAGGAACATTCATAAGTTGACTAATAAAATATTTATTTATAGTAAAATTTAATTTTGATATTTTTAAAATTATTTTACTGCTGCATTAAATGCGTAAAATCTTATTAAAATGGATGTTAATGCAGTTTTTTATCGGTAAATTAGAGAAAAATATCCAATCACAATATTAACTTTACATGCAATTCTCATATCCAAAAAACTTTATTTCCACTCCCTGCATGTAAAGTATTACTTGTTTGAACTTCCTCATCCAAACATTGATACCTAAATTGCCCCTCAAAATTTTTAGGTACAAAAATTCTAAAATTGAGTACAAAAAATTCAAAAATGAGTATATTTCTTCCTAAAGTCAGTACTTTATATTAAAAATCGAGTATATTTTTTATCAAAATTGTCCCTCTTATTTTTTAGGTATAAAAAGTCAAAAAATAAGTATAATTCATGTTAAATTCAGCACTTTACACTATAATCTAGTACTCTATATTAGGATCGAGTATATTTTCTATCGAAATTAACTCTCATATTTTTCGGTACAAATAGTCTAAAAATGAGTATAAGTCCTATTAAATTCAGTACATTAAACTAAAATCGAGTATATTTTGAGGTGAAAAAAGAATCGTACTCAACTTGATAGAAAATATATTAGATTCTAAATTAATATACTCAATTTAAGAGGATTTATACTGATTTTTAGATTTTTTTGTACCTAAAAATATCATAGGTAATTAGGTAAAGATGTTTGATTGGGGAGTGAAAATAAAGATTTTCATGAATGAAGATTACTTGTAAAAATTTATTTATCAATAGGGACTGCATGCAAAATTATTTTTTTTTTATTGCACATTATAACCATGATAATCCGATTAGAATGCGGCCCCACACGCCGTGTCAATCCACCTGTTCTGCTACTTTTTTTAATCGGGAATGAAAATGTTAAGGTCATTAATTAATATATATATTTTAAATAAAAAAAAACAGATGGGGCTAACGCACTACATTTAAGGGTCCTTGTCGGGCAAACGTCTTTTGGCTTTGGATTTTGCAGGTCACAGAATAATACACCTCCGCTCGTCCTTATCTTAATTGATTAGAGAAACATTTTACCCCTCATAATTTATTCATGTTCAAAAATGTCTATGCACTTTCCAAATTATCAACAAGTCCTAGTAATTTTGAGGAAAGAGACAATTTCCTATCCATTGTGATTTAGTTAGAAAATAATTCATGATTTCTTATTATCAGGAAATTTTAAAAATTATTTCTAATTATTTATATTGTGAACTATCCCGCTTTTAAAATTATTAAAACAATATGTATTTTATTTTAGAACAACTTTAATCAAAGTTAGATCACAATTATTTTAAAGTGGAGCAATATCTAACTAAATATAATATTCCAAGAACGTATGTAATTTTAATCAAAAATATATTATTTTAAAATAATTTTGATCAAAAGTGTTTCATTTTAGAGTAATTTTAATTTTGCTATAATTTTTATTAAAGTTAATGGAATCCTTCCCCTTGCTCGGACCACCTCTCTCCCTTTCTCAAAGTCATGACTTTGTCCATTCTTGAGCTGGTGTTGACACGCAAATCAACAGTGTCAGTGGGTGCTAGCAATATCTGTGCAACCCCTCCGATATCTAGTCAGTATTAGATTGAAAGATGGAGCTCGCGAGTGCACGAGACAAGACGACAAGTGGTTCAAGGAAGAAGAGAACCCTCTACGTGAAAGAAGAAAATCAAATACCTTCATCTACCATCGTTGGACCTTATATAGCTAACAAAAGGGGAATATCCATGTGGACTGACATGCTGACCACGCAAGTTACCGTACAAGTCACGTAGCTTGTCACATGTGTGGAGAGCTAGGAGCCGACTGGTTAGGCGTAGAGAGGTCGAATGCTAGAGGGGATCGTTGCGGAATCGTACATTGACTAGGTGTCACACTCGGTTTCAACTGTTTCGCAAAAGATGGTTCTCAATAGTAGGGTACAAAGTTTACAGATGTCAAAAATTGTTAGAGATCGAAGTCGAAGAGACTTAGTGTTGGAACCCCAAGATTGTTTTGATATGATCAACAAGTTAAGTTAGGTCCTGTGTGTTGGTGCAACCTTAGGTCAACGTTGACCTGGTTGACCCGACTCGAGTTGACGTGACTCGAGTTGTATTTTGATGTTTGACTTGGGAAGATTGTCGGTGCAACCTTAGGTCAAGGTTGACCTAGTTGTGTTGCATGTTGATGTTTGACACTCGTGAGAGAGTTCTATTCTTGATGTGGGACAAGAATAGATGTTTGGGAGATTATTGGTGCAACCGCAGGTCAAGGTTGACCTGGTTGACCTGATTCGGGAAAAGTCCAAGTATGGAGACTTGGCACGGAAAAGTCCAAGCAGGGAGCTTGGCACTGGAAAAGTCCAAGTATGGAGACTTGGCACGGAAAAGTCCAAGCAGGGAGCTTAGCACGCGAAAAGTCCAAGTATGGAGACTTGGCACTGGAAAAGTCCAAGTATGGAGACTTGGCACTGGGAAAGTCCAAACAGGGAGTTTGGCACGGGGAAAAGTCCTGGTGAGTGAAGCCAGGCAGTCGGGAAATCCTGGTGAGTGAATCCAGGTGAAAATCCTAGTGAGTGAAGCTAGGTGAAGGTGAAAGTCCTAGTAAGTGAAGCCAGGCATTCGGGAAATCCTGGTGAGTGAAGCCAGGCAGTCGGGAAATCCTGGTGAGTGAATCCAGGTGAAAATCCTAGTGAGTGAAGCTAGGTGAAGGTGAAAGTCCTGGTGAGTGAAGCCAGGCATTCGGGAAAATCCTGGTGAGTGAAGCCAGGTGAAAATCCTAGTGAGTGAAGCTAGGTGAATGAGAAAGTCCTAACTGGGATATTAGGCAGTTGGAAAGTCCTGGTGAGTGAAGCCAGGCAGTGAGAAAGTCCTAACTGGGATGTTAGGCGGTGAGTGAAGCCAGGTGAAAGTCCTGGTAAGTGAAGCCGGGCAAGGGAAAATCCAGATGGATCAAGGGTGATCGGACATCTGGTGTTGAGAAGTCCAAGTGAGTGAAGCTTGGCATATGGAGTCGGAGAGGGCTCGGTAGCTCGTTCTCTGAACTAGGTTAGAGAGGGCACTCTAAACCGAGGAGTTGGATCGGTCTGGTGACCGATCCGGTGATCTGCGTTTTCACGATCGGTGCGGTGACCGATCGAATCGATCGATGGCTCATCGGTTGCAATCGATCGATGCGGAGACCGATCGAGAGGCAACGCAACCTTGCGAGAAGAAAACCGTGGATCGGTCTGCCGACCACTCAACTTTGATCGGTCGACCGATCGGCATAGATCGCGGGCGGGAAGGGAGTTCGATCGGTCTATGGACCGATCGAGGTTCCTGATCGGTCCATGACCGATCAGGTGTCGCCGACACTCGGGTGAATCAAGTGACAGTAAGACGCTGGGACTCATGCGCTAGGGGGATCGGTCTGTGGACCGATCCACCCATAGCCTGATCGGTCCACAGAGCGTTCAGTTTCTTCGCGGACCAATCAGAATGAGTCCTTCCTTCTTCTCTGTCCCTAAGTGCTGCTGGTGCTTGAGCTTTGTTGAGCTCTTCTTCGCAAGCTTCGCGTGAGCTTCTCGACTAGGATATTCTGCTGTTGTAGGTGTTCCGAGGAGCTGCTGCTTCAACGAAATCCAGTCGGCGAGGAGGCAAGAAAACCTGTGTTTTTACATTCATTGTTCTTGTCTTCTTGTATTTCTTGTTGTATTCCTTTCTTGCTGTTGCAAGAATATTGTGGCGAGGTTTCTCCACCCACAAGGAGTATATTGTATTAGCCGGTTTTCCGGGGACTCATCCACCGACGGATTGATAGGCTTCGTCCACCTTACGGACACGCCGAGGAGTAGGAGTTTCATCTCCGAACCTCGTTACATCCTTGTGTTAAGGTTTGATATTCTTCTCCTTTCTTTCTGATTTATTTTCCGCTGCGCTAACAAATTGTAGGAAGAAACGAGCGATTTGGGGGGCTATTCACACCCCTCTCTAGCCGTACGAAGGATCCTAACAAGTGGTATCAGAGCAAGGTCGCTCTTCATCGGATTCACACCCGTGGGAGCACAAGCGCTAGAGAATGGATCGGTTCGGAGAAGATGTCACAATTCCGCCTTTCTACGACCGCGACGATTTCGCGTTTTGGAAGGTAAGAATGAAGTATTTTCTTATGACTAACTTAGTGCATTGGAGTTGTGTACAATTAGGGTTCAATCCTCCGATGGATAAAGAAGGAGGACCTTTAGAAAAGAAGAAGTGGACGGAGGAACAAATCCACCAATCCGAGATCAACGATGAGGTAACGAAAATTCTTGAGTTTTCATTACCTAATGACATCTTGTGTGAGATAGGTGGTTACAACAACGCCAAGGGGTTGTGGAACAACTTGGCCAAGTTCCATGAGGAGAGCTCCACTTCAAGCCATGAAGAGGAGTCAAGTGAGCTAAGTAGCTCACACCATGGAGGAGAGGAATTAGAAGTTGAGGGTTACTCAACATCTAAGGAAGAAGAGGATGAGAGCACTTCTTCAAGATTGGAGCAAGAAGAAGAAGCATCTACCTCCGGAAGGGATGAAGAAAAGAGCATTCATCCATCTTCAAACCTAGGTAACTCAAACATGTTAATTTCAAGTAAATTGCATATAATGTGTTTTGAGTGTAGGGAATTTGGGCACTACAAGAGTAAGTGTCCAAAGATGAAAGACTCCAAACCCAAAGAAAGCAGGAGTCCCGATATGCAAAGGCAAGGAGCACGTAGTGTGCTTCCAATGCAAGCGAAGGGGACACTATAGGAGCCATTGTCCAAGGGGGAGGCAACCTCACAAGGACAAGGGATGCACATCGATAGGGGGAGCTAAGGCAAACCCTAAGGTACCTTTTAAGGCATACTATTGCAATTCAAATAAGAAACATGCTAGTAGTTTTATTGCTATTGCAAATAATGATGAGCATGTTAACACTAGAAATCAACACATGTGCTTAGGTGCTAAACATGTCAACCTAGATAGGGATACTACTAGGAATGCCAACCCTAGAATTACCTCATCTAAGGTTAAGGAGAATCTAGGTAGGAATCCCAAATCAACTAGACACATGCCTAGGAATGCCTCAAAGAAAAATGACAAATCAAAAATTGAGGTATTAGAGAAGGAGAATCAAGTCTTGAGGTCAAGACTTGATACTTTGGAAAAGGCTCTTAAGAACTTGGAGAAGTCATCTCTAGGGTTTAAGGGTCAAATTTCAAAGCCCAAGGACAAGAAAGGTTTGGGTCACAAACCTAAGTCCCAATTGGTCAAGCCCACTTACCATAATGTTTCATTCGATTATGGAACAAAATCTAGGACTAGGAAGACCACCACCAAGGTCACAAGGGAAGTCACCCCTATAGTTGACCTTGATGAGACCCAAATGACCAAGGCTTTAAAGCCTAAGAGGGTCATTAGGAGGGTTGCTAGGGAAGTCATCCCTAGTGAATATTTAGTGAACCCAATGAGCTCTAATAGGTATTGGGTTCCTAGGAGCATTTTCTCTACCCCATAGATGGGTTAGAGAGTGTCAACTCCAATAAGAAGGGTAGTTAACCCAACTTTGAGGAAATTGACACTCAAGGAGCATTTTCAAGGTTTTTGGGAACCTTTGAAAATGAAATGGAATAATCTTTGTCATTCACTCCTTGGAAGAGTAAGTTGTGCCAAAGTGAGAATATATTAATCTTACTTTAAATTGACACAATTTGGAAAAACCTAGAAATATCAAATTGGGATTTTGATATTCTCTTAGGTAATCAAGGCAATCCGGGCCTTAACTTAGAAGTGCTACTCTTGTAGAATTTTAAATGGTATAAATCAAACAAGAGATCAAGAAATGTCAATTTGGGTTTTGACATTTTCTTGGAGCACTTTGGGCAATCTAGGATTAGAATTTAAGTTAGCTAAGTGATTAAGGATACTTAGATAGGTAATCTAGGTATTTTATTTGTGTTAACTTACCATGGTTGTTTGCCATATGCCATGTCATGACATCATATTTAATTTATGATCATTTGAAATGCCATGATAATGCTTAGGTTATTATATGTCATGTGTTAGTTTAGTTTCAAACTTTATGCCATGACATCATGACATTGGCACATGTTTTTACTTATGATATCATTATATGCCATGTCATCATCTCTTGCATTATAATCAATGAAATTGATTTAAGGACAAACATATAATTTGATATTGAGATCAAATTGATGTTTAGAAAATGCATGAGAACTTAGCCTAAGTTGACCTTAACCCATATCTCACATCAAATTGACTTGAATGTGGTTTGATACACCTTAGATGTGTGTGAGATATTAGGATCATGAGTTAGGATCAAGGTGCATAGTTTTGTACCTAGATGAGCCTAATTCAAGAAAAGGAGGATCATAGGAAAGCTTGTGTACAAGTCATGTACATCTAGCCCTAAGATTATGGTCCTAAATTCAAATGATTTTAAAAGCATTTTAAAATTGATTTGAAAAACCTTGATGAAGCTTTCCTAGTGATAGCATTCATCATTGAACATTGTGATACAAAGTTGAGTTAAACTTGAACTTTTTCAAAGTTTTTGAACTTTGTATCAAGATTGAAAAATGGAAACTATTTTCATAGAAAATTATTTTCCGTGATAGTATATGGTATGAGGAGTGTATCCTCAAAATTTTACGATTTTGGAATTTTATGGAATTTATTAGGAGTTTCGAATTTGGAAGGAAATCGAAATCTGATTTCAGAGTGTGGATCGGTCACCGGACCGATCCAGAGAAGTTCTGATGGGGACGATCAGAGGTTCTGATATCGGTGGCGTGGATCGGTCCGGGACCGATCGGGATTCGATCGGTGCGGGACCGATCGATCGTGCAGTTCGATTTTCACCGCTGTTGTCTGAAATTTCAGGAAGTTGGGTTTGTGGTTCTAAAGGTTTGAAACTCGCCAAGACATTGTTGGTGCAATGGTCAAGGGGAGTTGACCTTTAGGGAAGTTTTACCTAATTGTCAAGGGGAGTTGACTTTTAGGGGAGTTATACTCCAAAAGACTTTTAAGGATTAGTGATATGGGATTATCACTAAGTTGATTGTTGAGTTTAGTATCAAGGGGGAAATTAAGAGTTTCAAATGAAAGGTATGGGACTTTCATTAGGAAGAAACTCTTGACCTTGATACCCTCCTTTTTCTTTTTGATGTGTGTCAAAAAGGGGAGAGTGTTCATTGGAGAATTATTGGAGAACCCAAGTTAGGTTATCGGGTTAACCTAAGCTAGGGAAAGAATGTCAAGGAATGTTCAAGGAAGAACATTGGTAATCTTTTTGATGTGTGTCAAAAAGGGGGAGAATTATTGGAGAACCCAAGTTAGGTTATCGGGTTAACCTAAGGGGAGAATGTCCAGAGAATGTTCAAGGAAAGAACATTGGACATTGGAAGATGGTTGGAAAACCTAAGTTAGGTTATCGGGTTAACCTAACTTGATTATGGTTTTGTCAAACATCAAAAAGGGGGAGATTGTTGGTGCAACCTTAGGTCAAGGTTGACCTGGTTGACCCGACTCGAGTTGACGTGACTCGAGTTGTATTTTGATGTTTGACTTGGGAAGATTGTCGGTGCAACCTTAGGTCAAGGTTGACCTAGTTGTGTTGCATGTTGATGTTTGACACTCGTGAGAGAGTTCTATTCTTGATGTGGGACAAGAATAGATGTTTGGGAGATTATTGGTGCAACCGCAATCCAAGGTTGACCTGGTTGACCTGATTCGGGAAAAGTCCAAGTATGGAGACTTGGAAGAGTCCAAGCGGGGAGCTTGGCAAGCGAAAAGTCAAGTATGGAGACTTGGCACGGAAAAGTCCAAGCGGGGAGCTTGGCACGAAAAGTCAAGTATGGAGACTTGACCTGGAAAAGTCCAAGTATGGAGACTTGGCATTGGGAAAGTCCAAACAGGGTTTGCAGCGGAAAAGTCCCGTGAGTGAAGCGGGCAGAAATCCTGGTGAGTGAATCCGGTGAAAATCCTAGTGAGTGAAGCTAGGTGAAGGTAAAAGTCCAGTAAGTGAAGCCGGGCATTGGAAATCCGGTGAGTGAAGCCAGCGGTGGAAATCTGGTGAGTGAATCCGGTGAAAATCCTAGTGAGTGAAGCTAGGTGAAGGTGAAAGTCACGGTGAGTGAAGCCAGGCATTCGGAAAATCCTGGTGAAGCGGCGGTGAAAATCCTAGTGAGTGAAGGTAGGTGAATGAGAAAGTCCTAAGCGGATATTAGAGGTGAAAGTCACAGTGAGTGAAGCCGGGCAAGAAAGTCCTAACTGGGATGTTAGGCGGTGTGGAAATCCGGTGAGTGAAGCCGGTGAAAGTCCTAGTAAGTGGCCGGGCAAGGGAAAATCCGGATGGATCAAGGGTGATCGGACATCCGGTGTTGAGAAGTCCAAGTGAGTGAAGCTTGGCATATGGAGTCGGAGAGGGCTCGGTGGCTCGTTCTCGAACTAGGTTAGAGGGCACTCTAAAGCAGGAGTTGGATCGGTCCGTGACCGATCCGGTGATCTGCGTTTTCCTTGATCGGTGCGGTGACCGATCGGAATCGATCGCTGGCTCATCGATTGCAATCTGATAGGTCCGGAGACCGATCGGAGGCAACGCAACCTTGCGAGAAGAAACCGTGGATCGGTCTGCGCGATCCACCCGTAACTTTGATCGGTCGGCGGGACCGATCGTGCATAGATCGATGGCGTGAGGCGAGGCTCGATCGGTCTATGGACCGTCGGAGGTTCCTGATCGGTCCACAGACCGATCAGGGCTTCGATCGCGACACCTGATCGGTCTGGGGACCGATCAGGTGACAAACAGAAGCCTCATGCGCCTAGGCTGATCGGTCTGCAGACCGATCGGGGTTCTAGCCGTTGCAACGCAACGGCTAGTTTCTTCGCTGTCTTCTTCGCAGGTATAAAGGGGTCGAGAGCTGCTGCTGCACTGTTACTTCTTTCTCTTCTCTTCTGCTACAGAGCTGCTGTTCTGGTGCTTGAGCTTTGTTGAGCTCTTCTTCGCAAGCTTCGCATGAGCTTCTCGACTAGGATATTCTGCTGTTGTAGGTGTTCCGAGGAGCTGCTGCTTCAACGAAATCCAGTCGGCGAGGAGGCAAGAAAACCTGTGTTTTTACATTCATTGTTCTTGTCTTCTTGTATTTCTTGTTGTATTCCTTTCTTGCTGTTGCAAGAATATTGTGGCGAGGTTTCTCCACCCACAAGGAGTATATTGTATTAGCCGGTTTTCCGGGGACTCATCCACCGACGGATTGATTGGCTTCGTCCACCTTACGGACACGCCGAGGAGTAGGAGTTTCATCTCCGAACCTCGTTACATCCTTGTGTTAAGGTTTGGTATTCTTCCTTTCGTTTCTATTTGTATTTTCCGCTGCGCTAACAAATTGTAGGAAGAAACGAGCGATTTGGGGCGGCTATTCACACCCCCCCTCTCTAGCCGAGTACGAAGGATCCTAACACTGTGGTGTTTTAACCTTGTGTCTAAGTGTGTAGGAGCTTAGGAACACAGTGAGTCGAGCAAAAGATGCAGCTAGCGATAGGGGTGTCAAAAATGAACCCGACCCGACGACCCAACCCGAATCGACCCAAAAAAAATCGGGTTCGGGTTGGGCATTTTCGGGTTCGGGTCGGGTTCGGGTTGGAGGGTTGGAGAGTAAAAGAGTCTCGGGTTGGGTCGGATTGGGTTCGGGTTGACCCGTGTTGACTTAAATATAGGGTTTTGTGGGGTTTTTTGGGGTTAAATCAAATTTTATTTTAAAAATTTAGATGTTTTTATGTATATTAATATCATGTTTGTATGATAATGATGGAATATTGAGATAAAAGTGAAGAATTATAGGGAAAATAACCCAAAAAAATCGTTTTGAATCGGATTTTCGGGTTATATGGGTCGGGTTCGGGTTGATCGGGTTGGTCGGGTTCGGGTTCGGGTTGAGGTGTTTTGGGTTGAACTCGGGTTCGGGTCGGGTTTGGGTTGGGTTAAAAAAAAAAAACTCAACCCGACCCAACCCGACCCGACCCACCCGAATTGACACCACTAGCTAGCGAGAAGGACGACACGGGAGAGAGCCGATGGGCTCGGTGTGTTCGAGGGATAAGGTGCTGCGGAAAAGTACGCGGGCGGACGAGAAGGAAGCGCGTGACGTTTCTAACGAACGAGATGTAAAATACCGAAAATAGGCAAATATTAATAAGGACATTTTTCGAAATTTTTGGGAATTTTTCAGAGCTCGTATGGACGAGGTTACGGGGATAAAAACGGGGTTGGGAAAGCCTGTTTAGGCTACCCCATTTAAGCGAGGAAATGTTTATATTTATATTTCTTTTTTCCTTTATTTTTCTTTTAATTCTCCGTTTCTTTCTTTTTTCCCCGAGACGCCGATCCTGCCGAACCCCTCGCCCGCGACCCTCTCCCCCTCGCGCCCGACGTCGTGCCCTAACCGGCGGTGGTTACCTTCCTCTCCTTCTATTTCAACCTTTCCTCCCGAACCCTCACTTCTTTTAGTCGCCGCCACCGATGTCCTTCTCCCCTCTGTGCTGCCATCGACCCCCCCCACAGCCGACGCCTACCCTCTGCCCTAGCGCCGGCCGCCGTCGCCTATACCCTAACACCGCCGGGTGTCGCACCTCAGTCTTAGTTCTCCGGCCGAGTCCTCTGTGCGCCGCTCACCACCGCTGTTTCCTCCTCGCCGGCACTTGAACGCCGACACCCGAGTCCTTCCCTTGCGCCACCGTGCCCTAGCTCTCTTTTCTGATGGCTCCGATCAGTCGTGTGATGACAAAGTCGTGCCCTAACAGTGGTCCTTAAGGTAGGTGATTTATCAAGCTGTGGATTTGAGTTCTTGGTCTCTATGTTTGATCTGATTAGTGATCCTCCTGCTTGCTATCATTTGGTGTCGTTTGGTGAAGGATTTCCAACAGAAAGGTTACACAGCTAGATCCATCTGATTTGGATCACTGTTAGCTATTGAAGAAGAGGAGGTAAGAGGAATAGGGAGGACGTGCAGTCAATCTTTCCAGAACCAGTACGACTGTGAGTTGAGGTAAGGAATAGAGGACTTGTTTCAATTGTAGTAGCGTACACAGGAATTTGATATGTTTTATAGTTGGACTATCATGTGTATGTTGATTAAGTTTATGTGTTTTTGAAATTAGGGTTTTTCCCTAATTTAGGGTTAAAGAATTTATTTAGCTATTTATAGGAATTTAGCTAAATAATCGTATATCTATTGGATACAGGACTTTGACGCGAGACGAGTATCTCGATGTCGGATTTGGACATTCCTATTGGAGGCGGGTACTTCTGACTTTATGTCGTTTGATATACATAGTAGTGATTTTAACAAATTGCAATAATTATGTTTCTCATTTGTTTCGGTTAGTCACTACCCAATACTTATTACATGCTTGGTTGATTGCTTGTTTTGCATCTCATGTATTCCTTACCTGCTTATACATGCTTATAGGGGGTAGTGACATACCATACTTCACCATGTTCAGGATCTAGGTTGTATACCTTATCTGATCTGTGTACCGTTGTTTGATTCATTGACTTATGGTGCACCTTATGTATGTATATGGATTAGTTCAGGATATTTTGTGGTTGTTGACATGCACCATTTGCATGATTGCATGCTGTGCGATAGTCCGCTCCATTATTGTTGAGCACATCGCCAGTTACATGGATCTGCACACACCACCACTCATGGGTTAGTGGTCGATTCAGGCAGAGTGTGTTGCAGCAGGGACTTTGTTTGGCTCTGTTGGTCCACTCATGGTTAGTGTGACACAACGTGGTGCCAGCAGGGATTCCTCTCCGTCATCGTGTACCGGGAGTTGAGAGCATTGCACTCCCCCATTTATGATTTGGGGTAGGAGGATAGGTGTACTCTGACAGCATCTCGTCCACTCGGTCACTCATCAGGAGCAGTGACGACAGAGTGCACGGTTGTCACAGCCCTACCCACTCGACCTCACTATTGTGTGTGAGATGGTTGACTGGTGTTAGGGGTGACCAGGACGTATCATTGGCATCATATGCATGATGCATTTATTGCTTGTGTTTGTGTTTGCTGCATTTATATGCTGCATATTGTTTGGATGCCTATGTTTGATATGCATACAGGATTTCTATACCTCTCGGACTGTTTGTCCTTATACCCAAGTCCTGGTTAGTACAGTTTCTCTCCTGTTTACTTCAGTTGCATTTTATCCTTCTTATATCAGGAGACTGTACGCATGATTAGTGCTAGATGTTATTTCCTTACTATGTATATCAGTTGTACCTGCTGAGTGTTGGACTTACACCCTCCTCCGTTGTTATTTTTCAGGTTGATGCTGTCAGGAGAGAATTCCAGTCGTTAGTCCCCTGCAGACCACAAGCTGTATTTATTTTTTTTTGTTTCTTATTTAGACTGTGTTAGACTTATTCTGTTTGAGGATTTGGATATTGTATGGATTTTTGTGTCGATGGTTATAGTTTTTGGATGTGTCTTGCTACATACCTGCCTAGACGGCAGAAGAGGTGAGTTTGTCGGATTTGTGCTTTATGGGTGTAGTGGAGTAGGGTTATTTTCGAGTCTTGGTATTACTGTTTTGTTTATTGCTTATTATACTGCATGGAATGTCTGTGTGGTATTTTATTATTTTTATTATTCCAGCCGCCTGTGGCTGAGGTATATGAGGATGTAGAAAAGTTTCAGATTGTCCGCCGTACAGGGGAGATGCTGCCGAAATTTCCTCGGACAGGGACTCCTTCGGGGCGTGACACGAGAAGCCGGAGCGGAAGGTTGCTCGAGAAAGCCGAAATTGGGTTCGGGTGAGCCTTATTTCGGTTGGCTGAAATCACCCAAGCGAGCGGAGCCAGAGAGAAAGACTCGGACCGAGGTGAGCAGCACCGGAGCAAAGAGTCCGGACCAAAAGTCAACTAAGTTGACTTTAGTGGTCCGAGCGCCCGGAACCTGATTTTGATCGGATCGCGTTTGATCATGATTTGTTGCAAAAGGGATAAAATTGTATCCCCTCCCAAGCGCCTGGAACCCTCCAGGCACCCCGACCAAGGCTATAAATACAACCTTGGTCCAAAAGCTTAACAACACATCAAGAATTAGCAATACAACACTTGTGAGCTTCCATTTCTGGTTTAGCTTCTCTTTTTTGCGCTTTCACTGCTGTAAGAGGCTTCTCCGCCTGAAGGATATATTTTTAGTGTGCGATTCATTCCTTGGATTAACAACCTCTGCGGTTGTAACCAAGTCAAGTCTGTGAGCATCTTCTTTTGCTGTATTGCTTTCTTTCTTTAATTATATGCAAGTGTTATTTTAAAAAGTCCGAGAAGGGTACTTTATGTTTGTGTTTTTAGGGTTATTCAACCATCCTTCTAGCCGCCCAACGCGGTCCAACAAGTGGTATCAGAGCCAGGATGCTTCAGGAAGACTAACCGCCGATCGAAGCATCGAACAAATGGTCGGACCAAGTATATACCCACCGAAGTTCGAGGGGAGTTCGCTAGCTGGAAAAAGTGAATGCAGGTATTTTTCAAAACTGACTTTGATTTACTTTTAATAATGGAATTCGGTTTTGTAGTACCAGAGGGCAAAGAAAAATACCAGTGGGCGAAAAAGGAGTAGGTCGACTATGTGGCAAACGACAAAGCAGAATTCCATCTGCTGAGCGCCCTTCCGCCACAAGAAGTCAACCAGATCAGTAATTACGACTCAGCAAAGGAATTGTGGGAAAAGTTCGTTGAGCTGCATGAAGGGACGTCTGAAGCCAAGCTCGCAACACGAGATTTACTTCACAACTAGCTCACCAGCCTGAGACTTGAAGAAGACGAAACAGTTGCGCATCTGCACTCGAGAATTAAGGAGCTTATCACCGGACTTTCGAATCTCGGAGAAAAGTTAAGTAACCGAGATTTACTAAGGTACGCACTCAATTCATTTCCTAGAAATACTAAATGGGCATCACTAGTAGATAATTTTTATATATCTAAGGACTTAGAAACTATTTCCTTAGAAGAATTATTTTCCACATTTGAAGTGCATGAATCGAGATGTGCAGGTATGAAGGAGCCGAAGCACAACATCGCCCTAAAGACATCGAGAGACGAACAAGAGTCAGAATCCTCTCTCGACGATGAAGAAATGGTAATGATGGTAAGGTGATTTAAGAAATTATGTAAATCTAGAAAAACTGACCATACGTAGAGTAGAAAGAAAAGGATGATCCGATGCTACCACTGCAACGGAGAAGGACACATCAAAGATAACTGTCCCAAGCTAAGGAACAAGGACAAGGACAAAGAAATGAAGCCTGTTTGAAAGATTAAGCACAAGACTCTGAAGGCGACGTGGGACGATACATCGTCCGAATCGGAAGTCTAGGCCTTCTCCAGACTTGCATTAATGGCAAATCATCAAGACGAGGACTACGATTCAAGCTCGTCCGAAATGAGCATCGAGAGCATCGATGAAGGGGGAGCTACGTCGGAAGAAAGCAGCAGTTCAGGGGGAGACACAGATAACGAGATCGACAAAATAAGTCAGGTACGATCTTTTCCTCTCGATAAATTATTTAAGTTTGTTAAATTATTAATTAAGGATTGATGTAAGTTAGAGAAAGAGATTAAAAATTTAAAAATAATTGTAGCTAAATCTTGTCCATTAGAAGAATTAAACAAATTAAAATTAGAAAATAATGATTTAAAAATACAAGTAGATAACTTAAAAAATTATGTATGTTCACATAATACAAATTTTAGAAAATATAATAATCTAAATTGGTATTTTGGATATCACAATGGTCAAATTAGGAATATTTCAAAAAAGTATGTCCCTAAGAAATTCTTAGTTAATCCAGTTGGTTGAAACCTATATTGGGTTATAAAGTCTTGTTTAACCAAAACTCTAACTTAGACTTAGTGTTTTCAACGAGAAAATTAAACGTTAAATTTCTTTATGAGATTTTGTCTAAGAAAGTGGTTGTTGCTCCAATAACCAAGAAGGTCTAGTGCCTCGCCACTGCCTGTAAGTCAAAATATTGAAATAAAATATTTAATTAACTTACTGATAAAGCATTGAAATTAAATAATACTTTAAAAAGTTTTTCAAACATTTTTTTAGAAAAAATTCTCAAAATTGTCTAAAAGTTGCCTAAGTTAGAATCTTCTTTTTAGAAAATTTTCTAGCTTAAATTTTTTACTTATTTTCAAAAATAATTTTGCTTGTAAAAACTTAGAAAAGTTTCTCAAAAATATTTGTTAAATACTTTTACTTAGAAATTTTTTCTTTGAAAATTATTACAAAGGGGGAGAATTTTTTTTTTCAAGTTTTTCAAAATTATTACTCTTAGATTTTCTCTTGATATCCCATTTTTTATGTGATCAAAGGGGGAGAAGGAAAATGTTAAGTCTAGGGGGAGATAGATCGATTACAATTTTTTATTTTTTGCACTTTTATTGTAATATTATTTATTTTACTTTTATGCTTATTTACCCTAGCTTAACTTAGGTTGCTCATATAAAAAAAAGGGAAGATTATTGGAACCCTAACCCTAAGGTTGTTTTGATGTGATCAACAAGTTAAGTTAGGTCTTGTGGTGTTTTAACCTTGTGTCTAAGTGTGCAGGAGCTTAGGAGCACAGGGAGTGGAGCAAAAGACGCAGCTAGCGAGAAGGACGGCACGGAAGAGTGTCGATGGGCTCGATGCGTTCGAGGGATGAGGTGTTGCGGAAGAGTACGTGGGCGGACGAGAAGGAAGTACGCGGCGTTTCTGGGGGACGAGAAGCCGGAGCGGAAGGTTGCTTGAGAAGACCGAAATTGGGTTCGGGTGAACCTTATTTCGGTTGGCTGAAATCACCCAAGCGAGTGGAGCCAGAGAGAAAGACCTGAACCGAGGCGAACAGCACCGGAGCAGAGGGCCTGGACCCATTCCGAGCGCCCAGACCATCCGGGCGCTCGGAACTTGATTTTGACCAGATCGCATTTGACCGCGATCCGTTGTGAAGGGGATAAAATTTTATCCCACTCCCAGGTGCTTGGAACCCTCCAGGTGCCCCGACCAAGGCTATAAATACAACCTTAGTCCAGAAGCTTAACAACACAACAAGAATTAGCAATACAACACTTGTGAGCTCCCATTTCTAGTTTAGCTTCTCTTTTTTGCGCTTTCACTGCTGTAAGAGGTTTCTCCGCCTGAAGGAGATCTTTTTAGTGTGCGATTCATTCCTTGGATTAACAACCTCTGCGGTTGTAACCAAGTCAAGTCTGTGAGCCTCTTCTTTTGGTTTATTGCTTTCTTTCTTTAATTATATGCAAGTATTATTTTAAAAAGTCCGAGAAGAGTACTTTGTGTTTGTGTTTTTTAGGACTATTCAACCACCCTTCTAGCCGGCTAACGCGGTCCAACACTTAGCTCAGTAAGAATTCCTCTATATAATTAAGAAAGTCATTATGCTCGAGCAGAGTTGGAGGCAGCTAAATAGAGCTGCCCTGTAAACGGACGCTAAGTCTACACGGGGTGTTGAGAAGGACATTAGCCCATGTAAGAGAGATGAGCAAGTGATTTGTTAGTATTAGCCCTAGTATCAATTATAAGATGATTGTAAAGGGCTCCTTTTGTATCATATTCCATTATTAATAAAAGGCAAAGTTGGTTATTGTATTTATTTCAATTCAGTGCCAAATGAATAAGTATAATAATGTCTTAGAGTAGGAGGTTCTAATCTACAATATATTAATTAGTTAAATTGATAGTGAGATATTATAAATATACATAGAACACTACTCTTAACTATTCCTAGTTAAGCATTAATATGCAAAGACAATATTAATACGTTGAGACTAGCATATAGGTCAACGGATGACTTAATCTCACAAGTCATGGATATGAAATATCAGGTTGACACATGAGTATATATTAGAGAATATATACTGAATGACCCGCTATGAGAATGTTTCATGGATCGTTATATGAGTGTCATAAATATTCTTATGTGACTATTGGTATAAATAGTCCTTAGACCTGAAGTCACTATGGTTCCCTACATAAGAAGTTGTGTATTTTGGTATCGGCAAGCATCACCTGTAACAAGGTGGTCTATAAAGTCGATTACTGGGTATGCAATAAGTTATGCGGAGGGATATGAGTGATGTAGAAGAGATCTATTCCTTCCGTATAATGGAAGTGATATCTGTGGGTCCCTTGATTAGTAAGACATAAGAATGCATGACCATGCTCAAATGAGTTAATATGCGATATTGAGCTTATTTGATTAAGTGTGTCTACTTAGAGATCAAGAAACACAAAAATTGATAAGAGGATAACACGTTCTATGCCTTATTAATCAATCTAGATATCAAGAATAGAAGGATTGAGTCATACAAGATAATAAACACAAAAAGGTTAGGTCGGATCTCGACATTCTCGTCACTTAGGTAGCAATGATGCA
This sequence comes from Zingiber officinale, assembly GCF_018446385.1. Lineage (NCBI taxonomy): Eukaryota > Viridiplantae > Streptophyta > Magnoliopsida > Zingiberales > Zingiberaceae > Zingiber > Zingiber officinale. The sequence goes on from NC_055994.1 coordinate 81,006,567, forward strand.
TTGCTAGATGATACTCATTGCTTATGTATATAAAATGGTGTTAGATACATTGCCAACGTTACGAGAGTCTATTGGGTCACACACAAAGAACATGTTGATTTAGAGATGGATTATGAGGTTAAGTTTAATCCGAATTATATACATTGAGTTAGACTCAAATGAATTCGGATTAGACTTATTGAGTAATGGGTTAGACTCATTGATTTATTGGATTAATGACTTATTGGGTTAATGGTTAATCCAATATTCTAAATACAACCCATTAAGATTAATGAATATTAATAGAGGTTAATATACTATCATTAATCAAAAGGAAGATCAAGAGACAAAAACGTTTTTGTATTCATGGGATGAATACAAAAGTCATTTGTAAAAATAACCTTTTGATGAAGTAACATTTTTTTGATGAAGTAATCTTTTTTGGTAAAGTAATCTTTTGGTGAAGTAACCTATTTGGTAAAGTAACCCTTTTGTGAAGTCACCTTATATATATATAGATGAAGTGACCTTTTGAGTGATGTGATCTTCTTAATTTTTGCTCTTCTTATTCTTCCACTCTTGGCCGAAACTTCCATAAGAGGTTGCTAGCACAATCTTTGATTGTTTCTTTCTCCATTTTGTGAGTTCGTGAGACGGACAGAGAATGTGTTCGTGTAGATATCGTAGAAGCACAAACGTGTTGATCGCGCTAAGATCTACATCCTAAAGAAATATTGCTGTCGGGATTGTAAATGACACGTAGCAAAGGTATATATCTTTTAACAAAACTTATTATATGATTTCTTTGTATGGATTTTCTAGATAGGAGCTTATTTTTCTACTCCGTTTTTGACATGTTTAATGCTATAGTTCCTTACATGATTAACTCGGACGGTTTGTTAAGTATTAATAATAAATTTTGAAAAAGAGACGTAATCATAGGAATGAAAGGTCAATTTTTGCCATGGTCTATGATACAATAAAGGTCTTAATCAGACATTTAAAGTTTAAATTCCAATTAACTGTAGAAATTTTTTCTCGTGGAACAATCATACTAAGAATATTAGCTGCTTAAATATATCTTCTTTTTAATTTATCTTGTTGATTAATAAAAAAATTTAATAAAATTAGACTGATCATTTCATGGATTAATCGGCTTGGACATCGTATTATTTAAAAAAAAAAGTCAATTTTTTAATTTTCTGTTTTTTTAAAGTAAAAGGTAGGAATTTATAAAAACCAATTAGATTAGAGTTTTATAATAAATTGTCCGTCCCAGCAGTGTGTGAAATAAAAAACATAAAGGTCTCGATTGGGTAAATCAGGCGTGGGTTGGTAAAAATCAATTAAAATGGGTGGGTTATTGTAAATTGTGCGTTATAAAATTCACATAATGCCGGCTCTCTTATCCTGACGCGCACGCAACGCACTCGCGTTCTCCACCCACTGGTCTCCTTTCCGGACCCACCCACTTGGATTGGGAGTCAATAAATAGAGCAGGAGCGATCGCCACCACTGCAGGCTGCAGCAGTGCCGCTCTCCTTCATCTTCCTCTTCTCGCCGGCGATCGCAAATTGAGCTCCGCGATCCGCGGTATTCAGCCATCCATGGCATCCTTCCTCGGTGCCCGAGTCCTATCCTTCCCCTTCGACGCCGCGCATCGCCGTGACGGCCGGTTGCCGTTCTATCCTAATCTCAGGTGCGAGACACCTCTTTTGCCTCCTCGAACCCTCATTCTTGCTTTGCTCTCTTCAGCTTTCTAGGGTTAGCAATTGCTTTGATTCAAAGAGAGATCGAGCGAGGAACAATGGGTGTGTGGTACTGATAGAGTCTGGATGTAACGAGGGGAAGATTATAAGTAGATGAGTGAGTGAGAGAGAACGAGAGGGTTATGCTAGCTGCTACCCGACACACCCACCATTTGTTGTTGCGATCAGGTTTGGGTTTGATCGCCGACTCGGGAATGGGAAGAAGACGAGGCACGTGGGGAGTCCTCCCCCGTCCGTGGCTTCCCCCACCATGAAGCGGGATTCCCTGCCCGATCCCAACATCAAGGTCTGTTCTCCTTCACCTCGTTTATGAATTGCAGCGGCTGTGCCGTTCTAATGTGTATGCACAGATGCCAAGCAGCTGCTCCATTTCGATTTTGTTCATGTTTCTTCTTGTTGATCTTATGTTTGTCTTTTCCCTTTTCTATGTTTCTTTCTTTCTTAGCTAATTCCTTTTTTTTGTTTTTTTTATTCCTTGGCTACATGGGAAACGCTAATTTTCAGATACTCAAGATTGCTCGTGAAAATTTTGCACAGGAGATCTCCGTCAGGTCTGATGATAAAGATGTTTCACTAGCCAAGGTAACTTGTTGTCTTGAGCTTGAATATGTAACACTTGAATCAGATGTATGCAAATTAAGTTGCACTTGTAGCAAAGCTAATCCTTTGATAACATAACCTTTGGTAGTAAGTAGTAGTCTTCAAGGAAGCGCAGTGTAAGCTACGAGTAGTAAGTAGTCCTGGCTCCATGGAAGTTTTCCACCGGCCACCGGATAAATCCGGAAAGCACAAATGGGCCACGGGAGATGATGGCCCAGCACCTAGAGTGGTTCGAGGACCGGATAAATCCGGAAAGCACAAATGGGCCACGGGAGATGATGGCCCAACACCTAGAGTGGTTCGAGGACCGCAGGCATTTATTTGCGCTGCATGGGAATCAAACCCTCGTTGCTATGGAAACTCATCCATACAATTACCATCACGCCAAGCCCTAGGGGCAATAATAATCTTACTCCTTGAACATAAAGAGCATGGAGCGAGTTGGGTCCCAGATAGGCAATGATGTTTCAAAGTTGGTAGATGCAATTAGTTTTTTTCTCGTTTGTTTTATGGCACCCAGAAGAATATTCTGTACTATGCTCAATTTGTGCAATTTATTATGTTCATATTTATCCACATGATGACAATTATCCTAGACTTCCTTGTGTATGCCCAATTATAAAATTACACCAAATATATTATTTTTTATTCTATAAAAAAAGATTGCTGACATGTTGATTGAATTCATATCTTGCATTTCTTTACCCGGCCTACTATTTTTGTATTTGCTATTTAGGACTGGAGGCAGCTTGCCCAACAAGTAAGATATTGTTTCTAGCTTCTAGAATAGTTTTGAAATCTTGTAAATTTGTTAATATTTAAACATTTCATATATGGTTGCTCTTAAGACTAATAAAATAGCACAATTTTCAGTTTAGCCATCTCAATATTCTTAGTGTGTGTGTGCGCGCGTGTGTGTGTGTGGAGATATATCCTAGATTATGGTGCTAAAATTTCCTTAAGCTAGGCTTCATGTCAGAGCAAACCCTTTATTCTTGAATACCAACAACATAGTTCTTATATTTTAATTCTAACTAATTGATGCTTTTGAGAATTTACATATTCATCAGAACTATGACTTAGAATTTTATCTCACCTATATTTGGCGTTACTTCATGGAGGTACATTACTCATCCTGTCATGTGAAGAAAAACACAAAGAGCATTTAGTGATCCCAGCACAACATACCTAAAGGAGCACAACACTTCCTAGATACGTAACTCCTCTCATGACAACTCCCCAATCAAATACAGAAACATTGGTCAAGAAGTAGTTTCATATCATCACAATTTATCAGAAGGTAAAAGGAAAAAAAAATCTCAATCTTAATTACATTAACAGTTAAAAGCCTGCTGCATATGTGGGAATTTTTTTTGGAAATCTTCTGTTCCTTACATCAGCACATAAAACTAAATTGCCTAAAACCTTTAAATTATCTACCATCTATGATGGAATATGTTTAATCGAAAAGAATTTAGATATCTCCACAATTGCATATGTGGGACTAAGCCCTCATGGTTTTGCTCTTGGGCTCTACCCAAAAGACCTCATGCCAATGGAGATATCTTTCTCTTATAAATTCATAATCTTTCCCATGTGTTTTCAATGTGGGACTATGTTTGCAACCTTGCAACCCCAACAATCCCCCCCTCAAACAAAGGACCACAGGCTTCCCACGTCCGATCCTCGACTTACCAGGTCTTCCCGCCCCTTGGTCCACCCGACCTACTAGGACTTCCTTGCCTAGCCGCAACTAAGACTTCTTGCCTGGTGTCTGGTCCTCTTGATCCGAACATAGGAACCCTCACTTTCTTTGTTCAAGGTCAATATTGTACCTACATGGCTCAATCAGACCATAGCTCTTGTGCACAATCGGGGATTAAACCTTTTAACAATCCGGACTCTGATACCAATTGTTGGATCGAAAAGAATTTAAATATCTCCACAATGACATGATATTGTCCACTTTGGACGTAAACCCTCATGGTTTTCCTCTTGGGCTACCCAAAAGACCTTATGCCAATGGAGATATCTTTCTCTTATAAACTCATGATCTTTCCCATGTGTTTTCAATGTGGGGCTACGTTTACAACCTTGCAACCCCAACAGAATATACTGCCATAAATATTTATCTTTTCTTCAGCTATGCTTAAAACAGCTGCTCTTATTAGTCAGGTGGAAGCGTGCATCTTTTTTGTGATCACAGTGTGATACACTGGCAAAATATCTCTTTTCCAGTATAATTGCATTCTACCAGTTGTATGACATACAACGTAATGATCATCCGTGAATATTGACTCATGTCTTGTTATAGGCTTTGTTACTTGTTGCTGCTGAAGATGAAGCTTTCATGTCACTGAATCATGACATGGATGCACAGTCAGTGCGGAATGAAAGGGAAGTTGCAACTGATCAATTTAGTGGTCAATTAGAAGTTGATTGTGTGGAAGATATGTCCTTAGCTGGAAAGAGCATATCTGGGTGGTTAAATGAGTTGGATGTGATAGCAAAACAAGTTGAAGCAGAGTTAATTTCCAGAGACATAGGTTGCCATCTACTTGAAATCTTGGAGGCTGTTAATTTTGTTCTCTTTGAATCAAGAAGTTTCAAAAGATTTCCTGTACTAGTAGATTCAAAATTCTCATACTTGCATACGGTCCTTAGCACTGGATGCGGGAGCAGTAAGTCTTTTCTAGCATTCAATCCAACCTTCAATATTAAAGAAAATGTTTTTCCAGCTCATACCTGACTAGGAATCTTCTTGTTTCAACAGATATAATGTTCAGTGTTATATATGTTGAAGTATGTCAAAGGCTTGGTGTTAACATTGTGGGCTCTAAGGTTGGGGAAGATTTTCTGATTTGGCCACAATCAGGAAATTCAGCGGTGCGTTTTTCTCTTTTTGTATATTTGAAGACAACCAAATTTATACTTCACTTATTTGAAGGTAGCTGAGATTGTATGCTCGTAGTAAAGAAAATACATGGCACTCATTTGTTTCAGTTGTTCACTCATTTGGCTGTTTCTTTCTACATGAGGAACTAACAAGCTTTAGGGCCCAAAACTTTATTTTGATTTCTTTCTTCATCTGGTATGGATACCAGCTTTTGAGAGACCTACTCTCTTTAGTCTGTAAATATTTCTTCTTTGATTATACTTCACCATCTACCTTAAGTGACGAACCTCTGATATCTTTTTCGCTTTGTTAGTATCCATCCTTGCATGGTTTCCATGTCAAAAACTTAACCTAAGGCCGAAGGTATTTCCTGTGATTCACTAATATCTGCTACTTGAATGCTTTATTCCTCATACTTTTTCCCCTTCTTTTATAGGAACTTTTCAGTATTGCTTCTGGACGTAGTCTGTTTGCTACCATCAATGGCAAATGTGTCAAGGATCCAAGATCCATGGCTTCTGAAATGGACAGCACCTCAGTTTCAAGACTTGATATTGCCACTAAGAGAGATATTATTGGCATTGCTCTAGCTAATCTGATCGTATGCATCTACATAAATAGTGGAATGTACTTACACATATGATGAGCCTTTTGGTTTCTCTATGATCCTACCATATTCCTTACCATTTGCAGAGATTTTATTGGAAACGGGCTTCAAAGGCAAATCATGGCTTAATGTTAACTTCTCCACTTAAACCTGTTTATCCTGGAAATGACAAAGCTGGCATGGGAGGAATTTTGAATATTCCACTGTTGCGGCCCCAGGACCTCAGGTAGATTCTATTTTTGCATCATATTTGTTAGTCATGATGATCTCTAAAGACGTTCTTATTCCTTGGCACTTCATAGGGCCTTAATCGAGCTGGGCTGAGTCATCTGATCAATTTCAAACTTATTTTTGCGTAGCTTGTTCAAATTTTTTTATTAAAAGTGTTATAGAGCTAAGCTTGTCATCAACTTAAAATTTATATAAGACAATTATCTAATAAATAGATGAACTTTTACTATAGCGTATTGAATTTGTTCATGAACATCCTCTTTGTTTCAGCCCTAGCACTTCATTTTATTGAAATCCAATATATTGTCTCATGAAGCTCATTGAAAATCACAATTATCTTGGGCACTTCGGTACAAATTATTGGATGTACAAAGCTACACCGGTGATCTGAATAAACTTGTTCCTTGGTATTTCCCAGAAAAAAGAACAACAGATCATGCTGTAAAGTAGGCCTATTGATCCGTTTTATAGGATTTGAACACTAACTTTCAACTAGCTATTTAACACATCTACTGGGTGGTTCATTAATGTCGTTGCTTTGATATAACAATCAAATTATCATGTTTACTCCTGTCTGGACTTCATGCTTTTGCCTGTTCCCTTCTTATGTTCTTGTTGTGGCCCTTCAATGGCCATTTATTTGCCAATATCATGAATCTACTCAGTGATCTCCTAAACTATGTGTTCAGGATGTGCCCCCTTATGATATGAAAACTATTATGCCCATTTTGGATCGATACAATGATTTTCCTAGTTCAATTTTCCTCGTATATCCCAATTGTACATTTCATGCTAGTAGAAACTAGCAAGAAGCATCACTTGCCACTGACTGTTCTCCCCAAATCATAAGGTTGGCCATTATGGCTTCCGAACGGCTATTGATACTACAGCCTGGCAATTGGACTTTACGAAGAGATCATGGTATGCTTCTGTACTACAGCAGGTAATCTAGCTCGTGTCTGAATCCTTGCTTCTTGTAAATGTGTCACATAGTAGCGTCTCCAACAATCCTCATATTTTGATAGGAGGTATGCTGAGGCAGTTCAAGAACTCAGCATTTGCATGGCTTTTGCGCCCGAGGAAGAGGCGGAGATTCTGGAACCATTTGTGGAGAAGCTGCACCTTCTGCGTCTTCTATCATCCTGGGAGTGTTTGGATCAATTTGGCTCGGTTCCAATCTCTTGATACACTGCCTCTAGTTGTCGGCACTCACCGCGGAACAAAGTAATTCTTACTGGAGAAGGGGTAATCATTCCAACTATGCAGGAAATGAAACATTTCCAAGCTGATGACTCATGATCCCATGTTGCTGTTATAGGCATCTTCACGGTTTCTTTGCCAATGCAAACGGAGTGATAATGAGACACAAATATCTATCAGTTGCTGTCTCAAGGTCAGAGAAAAAAATGGTATTGAAATTGAATGTTTCATTTGATCATTGTAAAATTATTCGGATCCTTTATGGGGTTGTTCTGGGATTGATAGGCGATAGCATAGTGAAGTTGGAATATATTTGGCATGATCCGACAACTTTTGGGTCTCCTAATTTAGATGGACATGACTAAACCCTGTGGTTGAGTAGAGGAGGCTGAGAAAAATGAGAGTTTTAAGGGAAGTAATATGCTAAAAAGAAAAGAAAAGCAAAGAAATGCATTATTTTATTTTTCTCATTTACATAGGTGCAATTAAAGAAAAGTATCATTATTTGTTTTATTTATTTTTGTCGATTTAATATTTAGATTTGTTGTTTCTTTAATTATCGTTCTTTGAAGGGTAAAATAGATTTTTTTTAAAAAAAAGATGGATTTTTTTTTTTTTTTTTAGCTCCGGCTATGTTATCCTTAAGATTAGTAGCATTGGTATCTGTTTGTCATTTCCAGAGCAAAACATTTTCTATTCGAAGATCTTGATTTACCCCAAAACATAACCAATTTTCATTTTTTTAAAAAAAATTATGATGCCATGTGAGTATGATTTAAAATTTCATACTGAGCTTAACAAAATTTGTTGTTCTATCCGGCAATGGGGTCGTGAAGGCTGCTATGATCCTGCAGCAACGCTCACAAGGTCATGGGGGTGCCGTGATCTTACAGCGACCTCCACGGGGTCGCCATTATAGCGGTGACTTTCACGGGAGCACCATAGTCCCATGGCAACCCTTAATAAATATGAAAATTATAGAAGAATTCTTACATCTCCACAATCGTGGTTGGTCAATATTAGTGCTAAAGTTTTAAGATGCCTAGCTCTCTTGTATCCTCTTTTGGTCGATATTTGTATTGTATCAGAGTGGCCATCACCAAATAACTAGTTCACTTCCACAATTAAGGAGCGCGCCAACATTAAGGGGGCGTTTGGTTCATTCCTAGGAATAGGAATCGGAATGAGAATCATTGTATTGTGGAATGGGAATGGATATGAATATGGATATCACTCTTAAAAGCAATGTTTGATTAGTTGCATATCTTCTATCAGAATAAATCAAAATTTCCTTTTTTACCCTTAAAGGAAAATAAGAGAAAAAATTAGATTTGAGATAAAGATAAATGTAAGAGAAAAATATGATGAAAGAGAATGATGAGAGAGAAAGTATGATGAGAGAGAAAGTGTGAAAGAAAGAATGAAGAGAGAGAAAATGTAATGAGAGAAAATGAGAAAAGAAAGTATGATGGGAGAAAACATGATGAGAGAAGATGAGAGAGAAAATATGATGTAAGAGAAAGTATGATGGGAGAGGATGAAGAGAGAGAAAATATAATGAGAAAAATTGAGGAGAGAGAGTATGATGAGAGAGATTAAGGAGAGAGAAAGTATGGTGAGAGAGAAAGTGTGATGAGAGAGAAAGTGTGATGAGAAAAAAAGTGAACTGTGAGTATGATGGGAGAGATTGAGGAGAGAGAAAGAATGATGAGAGAGAGTGTGTTGAGGAAAAAAGGAAGGAGTGTGACAAGAGAAATTGAGGAAAGAGAAAGTGTGATGAGAGAGATTGAGGAGAGAGAAAGTGTGATGAGAGAGAAAAGATAAAAGAGAGTGTGATGAAAGAGATTGAGGAGAGAGAAAGTGTGATGAGAGAGAAAGTATGATGAGAAAAAAAGAAGAAAGAGAATGCGATAGAAGAGATTGAGGAGAGAGAAAGTATGATGAGAGAGAAAGTATAATGAGAAAAAAGGAAAGAGAGTGTGAAATGAGAGATTAAGGAGAGAGAAAGTATGTGATAAAATGATGAGAGAGAAAATATGATGAGAGAGAACAAGGAGAGAGAAGTGATATAAAAGAAAAAATAAATAAATATATTTTGATATTTGATATTAATGGAGAAAATTTTAGTTTTAAGTGAAGGGTATTTTGGGAATAAGAGAATATTTTGATTGATGAAAATAGGGTAATGGCTCATTGAAGGGGAGGTACATGGGAATGAGTCATTACCCAATTTCAAGGATTCATTCCTTTATTTGTATTCATATTCCTATAATTCAAACATTAACAATGGCAATCAATGATTCCCATTTCCATTCCCCACTCCTATTCCCCTAAACCAAACGCCCCCTAAATAACCTTTACTATTTAGCTTTGATATTAGTTTTATTTGCCTTTCAACTAGTACTAATTATAGAGAGACAAAATCATCTTTTAGGGCCTAGAGAGAAGCAGAGCCTAAATGCACTGAAGAAGACATATACATCGTCTTCCAAACAGCTACATGAATCTTATTCCTCTATAAAGCTGTGTCGAAGACATTGTCGAGTTTTCAGAACTTCAAGTACCACCACCTTTGGTCCGCATGAAGGTATCATTTTCTCATTAGCCAATCTGGGAAATGTGTATCTGAACCCGGTGAGGTCAGAAGGTCTGGAAAAAGACTAAAAGCATTAACAAATGGGAAAAAAATGAGACAAGCCGGCCGACTTCAAATGATCTAACACAAAGAATGATGCTTCGATTTATTGAATGAATGAATTGTTTAGCGGAGAGTTGAACAGTAGGAATGCTTTAGTCCCCAACATAACCAGCACGGGATGAAAAAGCATGCGTAGAATTGGCACAAGATTTAGTGAGTGCCATGTTAAAATAGAAAAGAAAAGAAAAGAAAAGATTTGACATAAAAATCCATTCTACATTGTCTCTTTTAAATATGTGAAAAAAATTCAAAAATTCACATTTGGTAATCATGATGCGTAAAAGAGTAAGTTGAGTTTGAGTTTTTGAACACTACTGAAAGCTTTGGGAATGCTCCCAGTTTTCGTAATAAAAAAAAGCTATTGACAAGTTACTAAATTGATATATCTCTAGAACAAAATAAGTAGATATTAGACCTTTCAACTAACCCTGCTGTTTGTTCATGATCTCATCCGCACAGGTTTCAGAAAGGAAAGTAGCATCATAGAAAGAAAAGATAATCTTGTTCAATGTCTCCGAGCGACAAGCAATAATTATATTGCAAAATAGAAAATATACATAAATAAGAGTAGGTCATACATGCTAGAGCTACAGAATGTTGAAGAGAATTGAAAAGACAATAAAATATAACAATAAGTTACTATTTGGTACATGAAGATTCTCAGTCCAATTCCATTCTGCTTCGTAACTCCGAAAGCTGGTTTTCCTGGCAAAAATGAAAACCTTTCAACAAAGGGCATCTCCATCAAAAGATGTCTGTGCTAACTAAATGTAGCAGAAAGTTAATGTGGAAAAAAAAAGTGTGCATGACAACGATGAAATCCTACAGCAAAAGAAAAAAAACAAAAAACCAGGCATCTGTCACTGCACAAAGAATTTAGGTCAAAATTAAGGAAACTGCAAAGACAACAGGTTAAACAAAAATAAAAAGGTTTCACAATCCCGAAAAGTTGGATTGAAGACAACCTGTTACTGCCATTTTCCTCTAGAAACACTCGATGAAGAAAAAGCATACAGATTGCTGCTTCTGTTCAGATCAGGTTATCATTGATATCTGTATTTCTTGTGGATAAATTACCTTACCTCCATATCCTACAGGTGATCTCAATCACCTATTTCTAGAAGTAAATCTTTTGTTCGATTCCACTATTCAAAAATTGGTGTTTTGTATTTCTTGTGGATAAGATACACCCACTTCCGTTATTATTGAACTCAATCATCTTTTGCAGAAGCCAAATCGTCTTCTCAGTATCACTATGAAAACATTTAAGCCACTACCAATGCCCAATAGAAACCATAAAAGTGATATCAAATATCTTCTAGATCACCGTCTGTCCAATCCAGATATCCTCATCTGTCATCAGACCTATTATTACAAGTAAATCATCGTCAAGCTGTGTTTAACTATTGGAGGTCTAGACATGAATCTCATCCCCATTTAGTTTATGCAAGATTGTATGAGCAAAATATTCAAATTATTAAATTATTTTCCATTTCATTGACTTGTTTTTTTTTTGTTTGGTTGCCCTCGTCTTTGGATAACCAATCAACATATTTTGAACTACCAAACTTGAATTGTTAACTATAATCATTGCTTTTATACAAAATATAAGCTACTAATAATGATCTCCCCAAGGATCATGTCAACTTGTTAATTTGCACTATAAAATCATACTGTGGAATTGTATGAAGAGAAAAAGAACATAACTCTTTTTCATTATTGTATAATTTACCAGGAGTCCGACTAAAATAGGAGGATGCAAGAGACATCAGAAAGGAAGATTACAAAATAAAAATCTCTCTCAATCACAGATTTAATTCCTTTTCTTCTATGTCATTTCCTTAATCATATCAAATTAATTCCTTTTCTTCTATGTCATTTCCTTAATCATATCAAATCAAATCAGATCAGAATATTCTTTAATGTTGTCAAATCAAATCAGAATATTCCTTAATACTGTCAACACTCCCCCTCAAGTTGGTGCAAAGATATCTATCATGCCCAACTTGTTGACTTGAAATTCAAATGCTTGTTTCAACAAGCCCTTAGTCAACACATCTGCCACTTGCTGTGAAGTTGACACAAATGGCATGTAAATTATCCCTTCATTGAGTTTTTCCTTTATAAAGTGTCGGTCAATCTCAACATGCTTTGTTCTGTCATGTTGAACTGGATTTTGAGCAATGTTGATCGCTGCCTTGTTATCACAGTACAACTTCATAGGAAGATTAATTTCCTTAGTAAGATCTTCTAGGACCTTCTTAATCCAAAGAACCTCACAGATCCCTTGAGCCATAAATCTAAATTCTGCCTCGGCACTGCTTCTTGCAACTGCACTTTGTTTTTTGCTTCTCCAAGAAACTAAGTTACCCCAAAGAAATGTGCAGTACCCTGAAGTTGACCTCCTATCAGTGATTGATCCTGCCCAATCAGCATCAGTATACACCTCAATCCCTCTCTTATCAATTTTCCTAAAGAAGAGTCCTTTTCCTGGAGTCCCTTTCAAATATCGGAGAAATTCGATATGCAGCTTCAAGGTGCTCTTTAAATGGAGAATGCATAAATTGACTTATCATACTCACAGCAAAGGCAATATCAGGGCATGTGTGTGACAAGTAAATCAACCTTCCAACCAATCTTTGGTACCTACCTACATCTGCAGGAGTTCCCTGTTTGACTTCTCCAAGCTTAACACTAATATCTATTGGTGTTTCTGATGGTCTGCAATCATTCAATCCAGTTTCTTTTAAAAGATCCAGAATATACTTCCGTTGGATAACCACTATGCCCTTCTTGGATCTTGCAACTTCCATTCCCAGAAAATATTTTAGTTGGCACAAGTCTTTAATCTCAAATTCTTTTGCTAAGCTTTGCTTCAATTTTCTCATTTCTTCAGCATTATCACCAGTCAATATTATGTCGTCCACGTAAACAATCACCACTGAAATCTTATTTTTGGTGGATCTTTTAGTAAATAGAGTATGATCAGATTGACCCTGAGTATATCCTTGACCTTTAACAAACCTTGTAAACCTGTCAAACCAAGCTCCAGGGGACTATTTGAGTCCATATATAGACTTTCTCAGCTTGCACACTTTATCCCCAAATTTCTCAGTGAATCCAGGTGAAGGTTCCATATAAACCTCCTCTTCTAGATTTCCATTTAAGAATGCATTCTTCACATCTAGCTGATTCAATGGCCAATCAAGGTTAGCAGCTATAGATAGAAGCATTCGTACTGTGTTTAATTTAGCAATTGGAGAAAAAGTCTCAGAGTAGTCTACTCCATAAGTCTGAGTGAACCCTTTAGCTACCAGGCGGGCCTTGTACCTCTCCAAGGATCCATCTGAGTTGTATTTCACATAAAATACTCACTTAAACCAACAACTGTCTTCCCATTAGGAAAATCCACTTTCTCCCAAGTAGAGTTCTTCTCCAAAGCTTTCATCTCCTCAAGAATAACTTCTCTCCACTCAGGAACATTCAGGGCTTCCTAGATGCTGTTAGGAATGGATACACTAGACAATTGTGAAATAAATGGACAATAGGAAGGTGAAATATTTTCATAAGACACAAAGTTTGACAGGGGATATTTTGTACAAGATCTAACACCTTTCCTAAGAGCAATGGGAAGATCCAGTTGACTAGAAAACTCAGGATTACCTGGAAGATTGGGTCCTTGTGAATCATAAATTTCATGATTGAACCTCTGATCGGACACTTGAGGATGCTGGGAACTAGGGCCTTCCTTTTTCTTTGAATAGACCAGACCTTTAAATCGTTTCCCATCCATTTCTATTATTTCATTTTGTTCATTTTGAGATGACATTTGTTGGACCCCGTGGTAGTTTTGATGTGATCAACCAAGTTAGTTAGGTCCTGCTGTATTTGATCCCTGTGTCTGAGTGTGCAGGAGCTTAGGAACACAGGAAGTCGAGCGGAAGACGGAGCTAGCGAGAAGGACGGCACGGGAAGGGAGCCGACGGGCTCGGTGCGTCCGAAGGACGAGAAAGCTGCGGAAGAGTATTCCGGTGGGCGTGAAGAGCGTGCGCGGCGTTCGAGGGACGTTAAGCCGGGACGGAAGGCTGCTCGAGAAGAAGGCCGGGAATTGGGTTCGGGTGAGCCCTATTCCGGTTGGCCGCAATCACCCAAAAGAACGGAGCTTCGGAAGCCAAAGCGAAGAAGAAAAGGAGTCAAAAGAGACTAGAAATTACTGTAGCTTGAAGGCTCCTTAAACAAGCTTGAAGGCGCCCTTGAAGGCGCCTTCAACAGGTCAGTTTTGACCGTTTGCGTGCGGATAAAGTTTTATCCGCTGACCGAGCTGGAGGCGCCTTGAACCTTGTTGGAGGCGCCTTGGACCCTCGGGATAGACTTTCCAGGAGCTATAAAAAGGCCCCTGGAGCTAGGAATTTATCATTCATTCAAGCTTTCAATTCCTAGCAACTTGTGAGTTCATTAAGTGTGTAAAAAGGTTTCTCCGCCTACAGTGAAGGAGACTCTGCTAGTGCGATCTTCGATTGTCCTGGATTAACAACCTCCTTGGTTGTAACCAGGTTAAACCTCGGTCTCCCGTTTTATTTTTGTCTTTAATTTTATATAGTTGCTAGTTATTTTTATTGCTGCACTTATTTCTGAGTTGAAATCCGAGGAAGGTATTTTTATTTTTGTTTTCAGCAATTCACCCCCCTCTTGCCGGTCTCCGCTGGACCGACAAGTGGTATCAGAGTCTGATCGCAAGGCGATGGCCGGAGCGAACATCCATCCCCCGAAGTTCGACGGAGACTTCGCCACATGTAAGCACAAAATGGAGATACTTTTTAAAACGGATTTTGATATTCTTATTACAATGAAATATGGTTTTGCAGCGCCGAAAGACAAAGAAGAAAACACATGGAGCAAGAAGGAGCAAGCCGATTTCGTCGCCAACGGAAAGGCAGAGTTCCACCTGCTCAGTGTGCTGCTACCACAAGAAGTAAATCGGATCGGAAGTTATGACTCAGCGAAAGATCTCTGGGAAAAATTCCTGGAGCTACACGAAGGTACTTCCGAAGCGAAGCTAGCAAAGCGCGACATCCTCCGGAACTAGTTAACAAACCTCCGGATGAACCAAGGCGAGAAGGTAGCGCAACTCCAAGCGAGAATCAAGGATCTGATAACGCAACTAACGAACCTTGGAGAAGAGGTAACCAACCGGGACTCTATCCGGTACGCGCTCAACGCCTTCCCCAGAACTCCAGAGTGGGCTTCCTTAATAGATGCGTATTACATCTCTAAGGACCTCGAGGTAAGTACTTTAGAACAATTATTTTCCACTTTCGAACTTTACGAATCTCGAGTTTCAAAACCCAATAGAGTAGAGAAGACCAGTCAGACCATAGCTCTAAAGGCAAAAGTAAACAGTTCTGACTCCGAAGCCTCAGTCGACGAATCCGAAGCGGCACTACTGGTAAGACGCTTCAATAAGTTTTTCAATTCTAATAAATTTAAATCACGGTTCGCTGCTACAACTGCAACGAAGAGGCGCACATCAAAGATGACTGCCCAAAGCTAAAGAGAAAGGAGAAAGAAAGAGAAAAACCAAAATACAAGAAGTCAGAACCCTCCAAACACAAGAACCTAAAGGCAACGTGGGATGATTCGTCATCCTCCGAATCGGAAGTTGAAGAATTCTCGGGACTAGCACTGATGGCCAACTATCAGCAAGAAGAAACGTCCAGCTCAGAGATGAGCATCGACGAAAGGGGAGGAACGTCAGAAGAAAGCAGTAGTGAAGGGGGAGCGTCACCTGATCAGGTAAGTAAGGTACGCAATCTAACCCTGTCTCAGTCATTTCGATTTATTAAATCGCTTTCTAAAGATTTATTCGAATTAGAAAAGGAAAATAAAGAATTAAAAAAGAAATTAGCAAAAGCATGTCCACTTGAAATGTACGATAGTATGAAATCAGAAAATGAAAATTTAAAACTAGAAATTGAAAAATTGAAAAATGATGCATGCTTAAAGAAATTTCCGAAGTCAAAAATTAGAATTTATGGTAAATTAAATTGGTATATAAGGAAGTATCAAGGACAACTTAGGAAAATACCAAGAAACTATGTACCCCCTAGATTTTTGAATAATCCTGTAGGAAGGAACCTTTATTGGGTTCCAAAATCTGTGCTTAATTAATTTTTCAAAAATTAATAGCTTATAGTGAGAAAATTAAACATTGAAATTCTTTATGGAAGCTTTGTCTAAGGAAGTGGTTGTTGCTCCAATAACCAAGAAGGCCTAGTGCCTCGCCACGACCTGGAAGCTAAAATATTGAAAGAAAATGTTTAATTAACTTTCTGAAAAAACATTAAACAAGAATTAAATAATGCTTTGAAAGTTTATCAAATATTTATTAAAACAAACAAAAAAAATTCTTAGATATTTTCTCTTGAAAAATTCTAACTTATTTTTGGTTAGAAATTTTTTTTCTGAAAAACTTCATATGACTTAACCTTTTTTTGGGAACATTTAAAATTTTCACTTAGGATTTTTTTTACTTAGAAATTTTTTTTGGAAAATTCAATTTAACTTCAAAATTTTTTTAAAAAATTCATTTTTTTTCCCAAAGATTTAATCTTACTTGAAAATATTTTACTTAAAATCCCATTTTTGCTGTGATCAAAGGGGGAGAGAAAAGTACAAGTTTAGGAGGAGTTAGAAAAATTTAAAATTTCTGTTATTATTTTTATAAAAAAAAAAAAAAGTGTTGCAATTTTACTAATTGCAAAAATTATGCTTAACTTGTTAGTTTAGTAATTTTATCTTTAAAAAATTACTCTTTATGTCTATTTTAACCCTAACTTGAACTTGGGTTGATGCACATCAAAAAGGGGGAGATTGTTGGACCCCGTGGTAGTTTTGATGTGATCAACCGTTTAGTTAGCTCCTGTTGTGATTAGCAAGTGTGTAGGAGCTAGGAACACAGGAAGTCGGCGGAAGACGTAGCTAGCGAGAAGGATGGCACGGAAGGGAGCCGGGCTCGGTGCGTCCAAGGCGAGAAAGCTAAGAGTATTCGGTGGGCGTGAAGGCGTCGGCGTTCGAGGGGCGTTAAGCGGGACGGAAGGTCGCTGAGGAGAAGGCGGGTGGGTTGGGTGAGCCCTATTGGTTGGCGCAATCACCAAAAGAACGGAACTTGGAAGCCAAAGCGAAGAAGAAAAGGAGTCAAAAGAGAATACCCTTTTTAAATGCTATGCAAGGCGCCTTAAACAAGCTCCAAGGCGCCGGCTGCCAGCTTAAGGCGCCTTCAGTTTTGACCGTTTGCGTGCGGATAAAGTTTTATCCGTTGACCGAGCTGGAGGCGCCTTGAACCTTGTTGGAGGCGCCTTGGACCCTCGGGATAGACTTTCCAGGAGCTATAAAAAGGCCCCTGGAGCTAGGAATTTATCATTCATTCAAGCTTTCAATTCCTAGCAACTTGTGAGTTCATTAAGTCTATAAAAAGGCTTCTCCGCCTACAGTGAAGGAGACTCTGCTAGTGCGATCTTCGATTGTCCTGGATTAACAACCCCCTTGGTTGTAATCAGGTTAAACCTCGGTCTCCCGTTTTATTTCTGTCTTTAATTTTATATAGTTGCTAGTTATTTTTATTGCTGCACTTATTTCTGAGTTGAAATCCGAGGAGGGTATTTTTATTTTTGTTTTCAGCAATTCACCCCCCTCTTGTCGGTCTCCGCTGGACCAACAACATTATCACAGAGTGTTCTTGTTTGTCGGTAGACTCAATAATTTTCCCATTTTCTACCTCTTTTACTTTTAGTGATAGAACATCATTAGGAACAAGCGCAAAGGTTAAGTCAGATTTATCAACACATTCATCTTCATTAGGTTTATTCTCCCCCTGAAGATGAGTGTTCTGGTATGAAGTTCCCTTAAGAAAAGTGACATCATAGAGACAAATATCTTTTTCTAAATTGGATCAAAGCATTTGTAACCCTTTTGATTGTTGGGGTATCCTACAAATATGCATTTATGTGCTTTTGGATCAAGTTTTGATTTTCTAGGATCAAAATTATGAACAAATGCAACACTTCCAAAAATTTTTAAAGGAATGTTTGTCACTAACCGAGAATCAGGAAAGCATTCTGTGAAAACCTAGATTGGAGTTCTAAACGACAAATTTCGGGTTGACATTCGATTAATCAAATAGTTTGCTGTCAGAACTACTTCTCCCCAAAGATACTTAGGAACCTTAGTTGTAAAACTCAAGGCTCTAGCAACTTCAAGGAGATGTTTGTTTTTCCTTTCAGCAATCCCATTTTGTTGGGGTGTATAATTACATGAACTTTGGTGCACAATTCCTTTCTCATAAAAAAAATTTCCCAACATATTGTTAAAGAATTCCATTCCATTATCATTTCGAAAAATTTTAATCTCAGGCTAAAATTGAGTTTGAACCAGGTTATAAAAAATTTTGAACATCATTACAGCCTCAGATTTTTCTTTTAGCAAAAAAACTCATGTGACCCTAGTATGATCGTCAATGAAAGTAATGTACTATCGTTTCCCAGAAAGAGTGGTCACCCTAGAAAGACCCCAAATATCACTATGAGTCATAGTAAAAGGTGCTGATTTTTTGTATAGTTGAGGTTGAAAAACAGATCGATGATGTTTTGCTAATTCACATGATTCACATTGAAAAACTGACTGCTCTTTATTAATAAACAGCTTGGGAACCAACAACTTTAAATATTGAAAACTAGGATGACCCAATCTATAATGCCATAACAAAATTTCACTATTATTTGGAACAGAAATAGAGTTAAAACAAGTTTTATGGTTTGACCCTTCATTAAAGAGGTAAAGCCCACCATCCTGTTTAGCATCCCCAATCATCTTCCCCGAGGTTAAATCCTAAAATTCACAATGTGAGGAACAAAAATTAGCTCTACAATTATGATCATGGGTGAATTTACTGATAGATAGAAGATTGTAGGAAAGGGTGGGAACATGTAGAACATCTTTCAATGTTATAGATTGAGAAATAGGTACTGGTCCTCTTCCTGCAACAATAGCAAAGGAACCATCTGCAATTTTGATCTTTTGATTCCCTGCACTTGGTGTATAAGAAGAGAAATATTGCGAAATACCAGTCATATGATGTAACGCCTCGGCCCGGGCAGGCCCCACCCAGATCGAACCGGGAACACCACAAGGATTGCCCATCGGGTTGACGACTAGTTCCACAGACCACCGAAGGTCCTTTCAGCGTGCTTTGTCCTCACTCGCACACACCCTGGAAAACTTCCTAGGAGGTCACCCATCCTCAGATTTCTCCAAGTCAAGCACGCTTAACTTTGGAGTTCTTAAGTTTGGGTTTCCGAAAAGGAAGGTGCACCTTGGTGATATGGATAGTACCATCTAACCTTTTAAGCTATACTTAACAAGAATCTCAGAACTGGGGTATTACAATCACCCCCACTTAAAGACACAACATCCTCGTTGTGTAACCACGAATCACACCACAGACAAATCCTAGAATCTCCCTCGCTAGGTGGTGCCCTGGGTGCTCCTGCCACAGGCGCACTCAAGGTCGCTCTGATACCATCTGTAACGTCCCGACCCGGGCCCCACCCAGATCGAATCGGGAACGCCACCAGAATTGCCCATCGGGTTAACGACTAGCTCCACAAACCACTGGAGGTCCTTTCAACGTGCTTTGTCCTCACTCGTACGCACCCTGGAAAACTTCCCAGGAGGTCACACATCCTCAGATTTCTCCAAGCCAAGCACGCTTAACTTTGGAGTTCTTAAGTTTGGGTTTCCGAAAAGGAAGGTGCACCTTGGTGATATGGATAGTACCACTCTAATCTTTTAAGCCATACTTAACCAGAATCTCAGAACCGGGGTATTACATATGATCAGTAGCACCTGAATCTAAGATCCAGAAGCCATTAGATTTGGTACATGCAAGGGTACCGATGGGAATAATACCTAAATCAGCAAGGGCACATGAAGAATTAGAATTTCCTAAGAATTGGGATTGAAATAGTTTTTGTAAGTGCTCCATTTGTTCCTTAGTGAAGGGAAAAGATTCTGAGGACGATTGCTGCTTTGGATCTGAATGGTTCACATGAAGGGCACGACTTTCATGTGCTCACCCTAACTTGTTATCACTGCCTTGTTTCCTCTTCCCATATGCTGGCTTTCCATGCAACTTCCAGCAGCTTTCACGAGTGTGCCACGGTTTTCTGCAATAGTCACACCAAGGCCTTTGCTTTCCTTGTCTATTTCCTTCAAATTCTGCACCACGAACTGCAAGAGCGGACCCTTCCATTTCTGGTTTTGATTCAGGAATATTTTTTAGCATCACATATCGTCTTGCTTCATCCCTACGTACTTCTGAGAAAACTTCTCTTAGAGGAGGCAAAGGCTTTCGTCCCCGGATACGCCCTCGAACCTCATCGAGTTCCTTGTTCAAACCAGCCAGGAACACAAATACCCGGCCTCTTTCTATCTTCTTTTTATAGCGAGCACTATCATTTGGATTTTCCCAATCTTCTTCTTCAAACAAATCCAACTCCTACCAAACAATCATCATCTCATTATAATAAGTTGTTACCTCACGATCTCCTTGCTCCATTTTCCACTGTCGAGTGTTTAATTCGAACAATTGAGAATGATTGTTCAAATTTGAATACATTTCTCTAACAGCTACCAACACGTCTCGAGCTGTGGGTAGTAATATAAATGACTTTCCAATCACAGGATCCATAGAGTTTATTAACCAAGCAGTGACTATAGAATTTTGAGATCACCACTGCTCGAATCTTGGATCCATTGTGGTTGGAGGTTTGATTTCACCATTGAGATACCCAAGTTTTCCTTTATCGTCTATTGCCAATCGTACTGTCTGAGACCACTCAAGATAATTTTTTCCATTCAGTTTATGAAGAGTAATCTGGAGAGATCCAGTAGAGTTGTCAGGAAGAAAACCCGCCATCGGTTGAGCATTTGCTTGGGCTTTTGCCTCCAAAGGCATCATCTCACTACCAACATCCGAAGATGCTGGACTAGAGCCAACCATGGCTGCCTTAAAATTCATCCTTACATCCTATTGCTCTGATACCATGTGGAGTTGTAGGAAGAGAAAAAGAACATAACTCTTTTTCATTATTGTATAATTTACAAGGAGTCCGACTAAAATAGGAGGATGCAAGAAACATTAGAAAGGAAGATTACAAAATAAAAATCTTTCTCAATCACAGATTTAATTACTTTCCTTCTATGTCATTTCCTTAATCATATCAAATTAATTTCTTTCCTTCTATGTCATTTCCTTAATCATATCAAATCAAATCAGATCAGATCGGAATATTCTTTAATGTTGTCAAATCAAATCAGAATATTCCTTAATACTGTCAACACATACTAAAACTTAAAGAAGTTTGCTGAAGATAGTAGTTAAGGTCTATAATTCATCTGCTTAACAAAAAGGTAAAATCTTAGTCTGACTGAAATATAAGATAAGCATTAATCATACTTTTTATCACATGAATGGAAAGAGTAAATACATAAATCTAACTGAAATTTTTGCCTGAAATCAAAGAGGCAAAATTTGCCTGAAAGGAGAAAGGCTTAAGCACAAAAAAAACATTTAAAAGAAAAAATAAGACCTGCTCAATAATCTAACTGAAAACTCTGTCCGAAAGTAGAAAGGCTCAAGCACATGAAAAGAGAACAAATAAGACCTGCTCAAGAACCTTCACTGAATTCTCCTCAACAAGACTAGCCAAACTTTACAATCTAAGAAGTATCTGTGCAAAAATATTCCAATTTTGTTGTTTACTGTTGACATCAAGTGTTAATTTGCACTATAAAGTCATAGATAAAACTCAAACACAAACTGTTGAGGATATTAGTTAAGATCAATGGTTCATTTGCTTGAGAAAAAGTTAAGATCTATAGTTTGACTGAGCTAAGAGTTAAGCATTAACTCGCAAGTACTTGTATATGGCAATAGTGACAAGAATCAAACTGAGAAGCCTGCCTGAAAGAAGAGCTCAAGTTTATGAAAAGAGAATACGAATACAACCTGCACAAGAATCTTAGCTGAACTCTCCTCCACGAGCCTTGCCAAACTTTCTAGTTTAACAAGCCTCCTTCCATACAAATCTTTCAATTCCGATGTGTACTGCGAGGCCACAGGTCCTACAAGCCTCCCCAATCTTTCGACAGAGAAGTCTTCCGCAGACAATTCCAGCATCTGCTGCTCTCTTGCAAACTGCCCGAGATGGTTCGAGCTCTCTCCTTCTCTCTTGTTTCCATCCTCGAATCCCCTTTGGCAGGGCATCCATGGCAAAGGAGATTCCGACGAGAACGAACCATACTGCGCCCTAAATGCCGGGCCTAAATTCACAATATGTAGAGATCTAGGCTCGAGGATTCCTCTGCTCGTCTGGAGAACGAATGCCCTGTCCTCGTGGGTATGGACTGCTTGATTCCTGGTGGCAGAGAAGGACAAAAGGAGGAAAACGGAAGGGTGATGGAGAAGATCCGTAGATCCAATAGGTGGTCCAGTCGGAGCGTCTTCTGCGCCGTTGACGTGGGCTAGGGTTCCGTAGAGGGAGAGAGAGACAGCACGCTCCCTCATTGAGGGGCGTAGAGGGGATCGACGGCAGCCGGAAAACCACCCGATCAAGGAGCCATCGGGGTGGCCAGAGTTTCAGCGGCGTGTCGAAGGGACGGCGGACGGAGGCGTCCGAGCGCGTCGTAGAAGGAACAAGGCGAAGGGAGGCAGAGGTGGCAAGTGACTGTAGCGGCCACAGAGGAGTGGGAGGCCGCGCCGGAGTCAGCAGAGGAGTCTTCGTCACGGGGGTCGGGAGCGGGGAGGTGACTGACTCTGCCGAAGAGAAGGCCGTCGACGTCGCCGGGGGCAGTCGCCAAACTCTGGATGATGGAGGAGAGGGCGGGGCCGGAGATTGATATCTTCGAGATCGGCAGCTGACCATCGCCGTCGGCGGCCATGGCGAACTACGATAAAGAATTTCTTTTGCGATCGCTATGGCGTCGCAACACAAATAAAAATGTTGCAATTTATCACAAACACCCTTAATTAATGATTATTTCGCAAATCAATTTACCGTCTAAAAATTATAAATTAATAATTAAATTTCAGCGAAAGATCACACCCGAGCATCCCACACGATTAACCCTATAATCAAGATAAATTAAAGAACTGAGTATACCATGAGAGGATATTTTTGTTGACCTTTACCATGAATCAATCATTATTCATCTCTATCAATTTGATAAGCTCGGTTATTACTAGAGCCAAATTAATACATAAATCCCTCTAATCAATTACTGATTAGGGTGAAAATTAAAATAGCATTCTTTTTTATTAAAATAGTTGGAACCTCTTTTTTATTTATTATTAAAATAATACTCTATTTCGCATTAGATTATTCTTATTTTCAAAAATATTTTTATTTTTTGAAATTTTTATAATTAGGGAATAACTATTATTTTTTAAAAAATTATCAACCAATATATATTCGATTAGTATTTTTAATTGTGTTACCGACCAAAATACATTTGACTACTAAATTTAAATAAATATTTTTTTTTATCAATTTATTAATTATTTCTATAAAATAATAATAGATAATTTTTTAAAAAAACTTAGTTAAATAACAGATAAAAAAGTGAATAATATGTTGGTCCCTTGGTGGTCGGCAAAAGGGGAAGGGTGAATTGCCCTTAAAAAATAAACTCAACTCTTTCTCGACTTATAACTTAATTAAGAATACTTGTAATAAAAAAAAGAGACTAATTAAATGAACAGAGACACAAGGAGAATTACTTGGTTTGCAATAAGAAGATTGCTAATCCAAGAAAAATGAAGCACACTTGAAGATCTCCTTCGGGTGGAGTAACCTCTTACAACGTTAACAGCTCACACACAATAGTAGTACAGAAAGAAAGGAATTACAAGTTGTTATCTGAACTATTGAAATTAAAGATATATTTATAGCACTGTTCCGGGCGCCTGGAAGGGTTCTGGGTGCCTGGAGTGGGATAGAATTCTATCCCCGATGCGTCGATCAACGGACACGTCGAATCTGATAAGATTGAGGTTCTGGACACCCGGACAGGTTCTGGGCGCCCGAACCCTTAAAGTCAACCAAGTTGACTTTTTCGATCCGAACCCTCTACTCCGGTTCTACTCACCTCGGTCCGGATCTTCCACTCCCATTCCGTTCGCTTGGATAATCTTGACCATCCGGAAAAGGGCTCACCCGAACCCAATTTCCGGCCTTCTACTCGAGCAGCCTTCCTCCCCGGCTTCTCATCCCTCGAACGTCGCATACGTTCTTCTCGTCCACCGGTGTACTCTTCCGCGACACCTCGTCTCTCGGACGTACCGAGCCTGTTGGCTCTCTCCCGTGCCGTCCTTCTCGCTAGCCGTGTCTTCCGCTCAACTTTCTGTGCTCCTAAGCTCCTACACACTTTGATACAAGGGTTAAACCAAATAGGACCTAACTTAATTTGTTTGATCATATTAAAACAACCTTGGGGTTCCAACAATCTCCCCCTTTTTGATGTGAGCAACCCAAGTTAAGTTAGGGTAAACAAATAAAGTTAAAACAAAAATAAATTTTGCAATAAAGTATAAAAAGTAGGAAAATTTAAGATTAAGCTACCTCCCCCTAGACTTAATTTTTTTCTTCTCCCCCTTTGATCACATAAAAAATGGGGTACAATAAAAATCTAAGGGTAACTTTTATAAAACTTTGAATTTCCAAAAAGATTTGTTTGTGTGTTAAGTAAAAAAAAATTCTAAGTGAACTTTGATTTTGGAAATAATGAAAATAATTTTGATAGTGCTAACAATGTAATAACTTCAGAAACATTTTTTAAGTAAAAAAATTTCCAAAAAAATATTTCAAGAATTAATTTTTTTTTTTAGAAATTTTGGTAAAGTAAATCTGAAAAAAAATTCTAAGTAAAAAATATTTTCCAAAATTTTTTTTTTAGGTTTGATAACTTAAAAAAATTTAAGTTAAACACAAAAACATTTTTAACAAAAAATAATTTAAATGAACTTAGCAATTTTGAAAATTTTAACAAATGTTAAACCTTTGACAAATATTGAAAGCATTTAATTTAATTAACTATTTCATGCTTATTAGTTTGTCAATTAAATATTCAATTCAGAAATTGACTTCCAGGCTGTGACGAGGCACTAGGCCTTCTTGGTTATTGGATCATCAACCACTTCTAAACAAAGCCTTTTAATGAATTCAAATATTTAATTTTCTACCTGAAAGCCCTAAGTCTAATTTTATTTTTAAATTTAAACAAGCTTTTGGAACCCAATATAGGTTCCTTCCTACAGGATTAATCAGGTATTTTCTAGGGATATAAGATTTTGTTACTTTTTTGATATGACCTTTGTGAAATCTATAGTATCAGTTTAATCCTCTATAGTTTCTTAAAACAGAAACATTTGAACATGCTGATTTTTTTAAATTTCTATTTCTTCTTTTAATTTAACATTATCAGTTTTACTTTTTCAAAATCTTCTATCAGACATAATTTTGCTAAAATTCTTTTTATTTATAAGTTTTCATTTTTTAATTTATCATTTTTATTTTTTAACTTGTACATAGATTTTGTCATAGACTTAATACCAAAATAGAGTTGATTAGGAGGTAAGAGGCATACCTCACTTACCATATCAGACTTGAAGCCTAACTCTCCCCCTGCTTCGCTGCATTCATCTGAAGTCGCTCCCCCTTCATCGATGCTGGCTTCTGAGGTACTTTGCTCTTCATGGCTTGCCATCAGTGCTAGTCCGGCATATTCTTTTATTTCTGATTCTGATGATGAGGTGTCGTCCCAAGTAGCAGTTAGAGTCTTGTGCTTGTTCTGCTTGGGCATCTTGCCTTTTTTCCTATTTGAGTTATGGGCAGTCCTCTTTTAAGTGTCCTTCCTTTTGACACTGGTAGCATCGAACCCTTCTTCTATTTCTTTGATTTTTCTTGTTCTGCATTTCTTTAAATTTGTTAGATCTAAAGAATTTTCTAAAATTCCTTACCACGTAAGCTTCTTGATCTTCTTCTGAGTTTGACTCGGGTTCATCCTTCTTGGTTGCTTTTAGTACCATAATTTGGCTTGTTTCTTTTGTTCTACCTGCACATCTGGTTTCATGTAATTCTAAAGTAGAAAAGAGTTCCTCTAGGGTATTTACCTCCAGATCCTTTGAGATATAGTAGGCGTCGATTATCGAGGACCATTCTGGAGTCCTAGGAAACGCATTGAGTGCGTAGCATATCGAGTCCGGTTGGTTACCGTTTCACCGAGGTTTTCGAGTCTGGTGATTAGTTCTTTAACCTTTGTATGTAGATCAGCTACCTTCTCACCTTTTTCCAAACAGATATTTATCAGTCTGTCCCGAAATATATCTCATCTGGTGAGTTTGGCTTCGAATGTGCCTTCGTAGAGTTCCAGGAATTTTTCCCAAAGTTCTTTGGCCGACGAGTAGCTCCCGATGCAGTTGACTTTTTGAGGCGGCAGCACGCTCAACAAGTGATATTTCGCTCAGTTATTTGCTATGGAATCATTTTGTTCTTTCTTCGTCCAAAGACTCTCTTCCTTCTCCTCTTCGTTTTGATTCATAGGAGCTACAAAGTCATATTTGATTATTAAACAAATCTCAAAGTCAGTTTTTAGAAATACCTCCATTCGGCGTTTCTAGTGTGCAAAGTCTCCCTCAAATTTTAGTGGAACGATGCTTGGTCCGACCATTGG
Organism: Zingiber officinale; assembly: GCF_018446385.1. Taxonomy (NCBI): domain Eukaryota; kingdom Viridiplantae; phylum Streptophyta; class Magnoliopsida; order Zingiberales; family Zingiberaceae; genus Zingiber; species Zingiber officinale. The sequence continues at coordinate 81,033,332 of NC_055994.1, forward strand.
TTTCTTTGCTTCGGTCGGCAGTTAGTCCTTCTGAAGCGTCCTTGCTCTGATACCACTTGTTGGTCCCTTGGTGGCCAGCAAAAGGGGAGGAGTGAATTGCCTTGCAAAAATAGACTCAACCCTTTCTCGACTTATAGCTTAATTAAGAACACTTGTAATAAAAAAAGAGACTAATTAAAAGAACAGAGACACAAGGAAAATTACTTGGTTTGCAATCAGAAGATTGCTAATCCAAGGAAATGAAGCGCACTTGAAGATCTCCTTCGGGCGGAGTAGCCTCTTACAACGTTAACAGCTCACACACAATAGTAGAACAGAAAGAAAGGAATTACAAGTCATTGTTTGAACTACTGAAATCAGAGCTATATTTATACCACTATTCCGGGCACCTGGAAGGATTCTGTGTGTTTGGAGTGGGATAGAATTCTATCCCCGATGCGTCGGTCAATAGACATGTCAAATCTGATAAGATTGAGGTTCCGGGCGCCCGGACCCTTAAAGTCAACCAAGTTGACTTTTTCAGACCGGACCCTTTGCTCCGGTTCTGCTCACTTTGGTCCAGGTCTTCCACTCCGGTTCCACTCGCTTGGGTGATCTTGGCCATCCGAAATAGGGCTCACCCGAATTCAATTTCCGACCTTCTCCTCAAGCAGCTTTTATCCCCGGTTTCTCGTCCCTCGAACGTCACGTACGTTCTTCTTGTCCACCGGTGTACTCTTCCGCAGCACCTTGTCCCTCGGACGCACCGAGCCCGTCAGCTCTCTCTCGTGCCATCCTTCTCGCTAGCCGCATCTTCCGCTCGACTTCCTATGCTCCTAAGCTCCTGCACACTTAGACACAAGGGTTAAACCAAACATGATCTAACTTAACTTGTTTAATCACATTAAAATAACCTTGGGGTTCCAAGATAATACATCTATAATAAATTATCCAAAAATGATAAAAGAAAGTAAAATGTAAATATAACTAGTAACAAAGTGCTATAACAAAATATGTAAGAAGTATTTAGATAATCGTTCTTATTCATAGATAGTTGATAATTTAGATTGTTCAAGTAATGTACTAGATTGGTGTCACATGAGATGCTACTATAATACTATAAAAGTTCTTGTATCTTGACTTCTCGTTAGGCCTGTGTGACTCTTGCATCATCTCCATTTCATACTTTAGTTCAGATATCTATACCTTTTGTGCAACAATTGTCCCTCACGTAGCATCCATCTCTATTTGTCTACTTGATGATATAGGAGCAGGGGCGACCCTTAAAGTGGGCAGGCAGGAGAAGATGACTTAATCAATGAAAGACTCTATGGATAAATTTATTTTGAAGAAAACAAAAACAATGAAAGAAAATTTAATTGACAATTTAAATAATCAAAGTGCAAAAAAAAAAATTATTCTGAAGAATAAATAAAAGATATGTATGTTACAAACAATAAGGATATGAATTAAGATAAAAATAATAATGACAAAAATAAAAATATAGATTATTGTCTAAATATATTTGATCTAAGAGTTTGGGATAATCTTGACACAAAAATGAAGAATTTACTCGTTGAAAAATGCTCAATTAGAGAGGTTAATTTTGAATACTCTCATGATGAACTTGGTAGACATTTTTCCTTAGAGCATTATAATAGAGTGCTTCCAAACAAAATAAGTCATGGAAGAAAAATAGCTAATTTATTTGAAAGAGTTAGATAAAGTATGTTATTTTTGTTGTAAGTTTTTCAAAACACTGTAATCACGAAATCAATAAGCAGAAGAGGGATCTAGAGATTGTAAACATCTAAGTGAGAAGCTTAGAGAACATGAACAATGTCATGAACATCTTGTTAATTTAAGATCTATGATGGAGTTATAGGTGAGATTAAGGAAAAATGAAATCATTGACAAAGAATTATAGGAACAGATTAAAAATAAAACATACTGTTGGAGAGGAGTTTTGACAAGCATTATAGTAATCGTAAAATGCTTGGCTAAAAATATTTTGGCATTATGTGAAAAGAATGAAAACTTGGAAGATGATTCAAAAGGTAATTTCTTGGGCTTGATTGAAATGATTGTCGAGTTTGATCCTATAATACAAGAACAATTTTAGCTCATTAAAGGGAAATACATTCATCATCATTACCTTAGTCATAAAATTCAAAATGAGTTGATGACAAATATGTCATTAAAAGTGAAAAGTGTAATAATTGAAAAGGTTAAGAAAGCAAAGTATTATTCGGTAATACTTGATTGCACTCCTAATGAAAGCTACAAGGAACAAATGACTTTAATATTATGGTGTATTGATATGTCATGTATTCTTGAAAAAATTACGGAGTACTTTATAGAATTTCTTAATGTTGTAAACACGAGTGGATTGAGTCTTTTCAATGAATTGTGTGATTAATTAAACTCTCTTGGCCTTGATATTGATAATATTATAGGACAAAGTTATGATAATAGCTCCAACATGAAAGGAAAACATTAAGGCATTCAGAAAAGTTTGTTTAATATAAAGTCAAGAACCTTTTACATGCCATGTGATAGTCATTGTCTTAATTTGGTTATTTATGATATGACAAACTCTTGTGTTAAAGTAAAATATTTTTTTTAGAGCATATCAAGCATGTATATAGTGTTCTCTAATTTTACAAAATGTTGGAACAAATTATTGTGCACCATGAGGTGGGAAAGTCATATCAAAAGTGTCAAAACCATTAAATCACAAGTTGAGCAAATCAAAGAAACTTTACTTAAGATAACTAATTTAACTGATGATGCAAGATTATCAAAGGATGCTAGATTGTTAGCAACACATGAACTTAACAACTTTGAATTTTTGTTAAGCTTAGTAATTTGGTATGATATTCTCTACAACATAAAATCGGCCAATAAATCCTTACAATCTGAAATGATGCAAATTGATGTTGCGGTGAAACAATTGAAAGAGCCTGTTTTTTTTTAAAGAATTATAAGGAAAAAGGATTTGTTGTTATATTTGAAAGGTGTCCTAAGGTAATCACTTTATGGAATATACTATTTATTAGATAAATAAATATTCACTATTTAGTGCACATTTTATATATATTTGATTGGATCTTAAACTCATTTATCAAATGTCCACAATATAGTTCATAGCATGAAAGAACTTATAATTGGATCACAATTAGTGGAGCATCTTTACATGTGTAATTATAAATATATTAAAATCTTCCTTAGTCGATGAATTGATGTGTTCGGACATCATCGATTCTGTGAGATTAACACGGTTATACTACTTGGTCTAACCAAGTAGTTATTTTTCACTAGCTAGAAATATTAGGATGTTGTGAGTTAAACGTGGATGCTAGTTATAGTAACTAATTCAGTGGAATGACTTGCTGTAAAACTTTATATGACTTACATATATGGATATATCAATAAAGCACTCGCTACAGCTTAAGTGTGAGTTTTCTTTGACTTGAGGTATTAAAGTCATCTTGGTTATTGAGACTTATACTTTGACATCTTAAGCAAGTATCTCCAAGAAAGTGTGAATCTATTATGATTGGGTATAAGCAGAAGTATCTGAAGGTGTTTGAATAGCCAACAAAGAATTCACCACTCCTTACAAAAAGATGTATACCCTATGGTCACTTGTCAGAATTATTACTCAAAAGTCTTTGACTAAAGTATCATATGTTAAGAGTATTGTACTTTTGGATATATGTATGAGTAATTTTAATCCACAGGACGAGGAAGTATTAATTGGACTAAGTGTGATGTAGTCAGCCTAGTAGAGACTGACACATAGACCATGTCCTGAACCAAGTGGGTATAAGACAAGTGAAACGAACGAGACACGACTCATTATAACTGCTGAAAGGTTCAGAAGTGATTCTAAAATCAATTGATGATTTTTTGATCAATTGAGGATTATGATATACTACTAGATATTACTCATGATCGATCCATAATTAATAGTTACTTATGGACGATCAACATAATTGGGAATTTATAATGTCACACATACTACAAGTTTATCCGAGTGACATAAAAGGAGTTTGAGAATTGACATGGATTCTGAGATTGAGAGAGATTGAGTCTAGTTGAATTAGACGAAGGAGAAATATGAAAAGAAATTGACATAATGAAAGTATGGTTGTGTCACGTATTTTGAAGAAAAGTTGAATACCTCTTTGTTTAATTAATAAACTAAATTGGTTTGATTCTTTAATTAAATGTGATTTAGATATTAAACCAAGATGTTTGATTATTGAATCAATTTAGTTTATTTTTAATTTAAACTTAAGGTTAATGGTATGGTATGAATTGTTATTTAATTGGACTTAGATTTGATCAAAATCCAACCAATAGGAGATTTATAAAAGATTTGGGGAAAAAGGAATAAATTTTATTTTAGAATTAAATTAAACTTAGAATTAAATTTCTTTTTCTTTCGTATTTCCTTTATTCCTTTTCTTTTCAATCTCTCCTGCCTGTTCCAATTAATTGGACAGAATGAAAAAAAAAAACTAAGCTCCTCCTGTTAAAAGAAGAATAGAAAGAAGATAAAATAGGAGAGTAATAATTAATCTTATTATTTGTTGATACTTGCCCTCAAGATAATACAATATATAGGGTTTAAATAAGTACTCGGTCAATTAACCAATTAATAAATAACAGAATAATTCTAAAAATTATTCTAAGAATTATTCTAATAATTATAACAGAATTATTAGAATAATCCTAAAACTAATTTGATTTGATTTGATGATTTGATCCGGTCAATTCTGGTAATTTTCTTTTATCTCTTTTACCCCCCGACAAACTTAACGGGAGGTCTTTGACGTTGAGTTTGCTTGCTAACTTGTTGAAACATTGTCTGGATAATGGCTTAGTAAAGATATCAGCAATTTGATCCTCAACAGAGATATAAGAGATGGATAATTGTTGAGTTGCCACACGTTCACGAACAAAATGAAAATCAATCTCCACATGTTTTGTACGAGCATGAAAGATTGGATTTGCTGTGAGATATGTTGCTCCAATATTGTCGCACCAAATTTTTGGTGCAATATTTGATGCAAGATGAAGTTCAGAGAGAAGTGATTGAAGCCAAATAATTTCAGACGTTGTATTTGCTATAGCTTTATATTCTGCCTCAGTACTTGAACGAGATACCGTAGGTTGCTTCTTCGAATTCCATGAGATAAGATTTCGTCCAAGAAATATTGCATATCCACTAGTAGAGCGTCTATCTTCAGGAGAACTTGCCCAATCCGTATCACTATAGGCATGTAAATCTCGAGACGATTGACGATATGAAAGAAGACCATGTAGAATAGTACCTTTGAGATAGCGAAGTATTCTTTTTACATTATCCCAATTTTGTTCAGTTGGAGCATGCATGAATTGACAAGCACGATTTACTGCAAAAGTAATATCAGAGCATGTGATAGTGACATATTGTAAGGCTCCAACAATGCTTCGATAAATCTGTGGATCAGACAGAGCAAGAGAGGATGAAGATGGAGAGTTGTTTATAGCAATTGGTGTAGAGACCGGACGTGCTCCATCCATTTTGGCTCTTTGAAGAAGTCCAGTAATGTATTTGCTCTGAGAGAGAAGATAGTCATTCTCATGTGGAATAAGCTAAATATCAAGAAAAAAAACGAGCAATGCCCAAATCTTGGGTAGGAAATTCTTGATTGAGAAGACTTAATAAAGTTATGATGCCCTTGTGATCATTACCGGTTATCAGGATGTCATCCACATAAATAAGAAAAAATATCATAGACCCATCATTATATTTGTGAAATAGAGACGAGTCAGTCTTTGATCCAGAAAATCCTTGAGATTGTAACCAATTGGATAGTCGATGAAACCATGCACGAGGAGCTTGTTGAAGACCATATAAGGATTTCTTAAGTTGGCAAACATGAGATGGAAATTGTGGATGAATGAACCCAGGTGGTTGCTCCATAAATACAGTTTCCTCAAGATGACCATAGAGAAACGCATTTGAGATGTCCAATTGGCGTACAGGCCAATTGGAACTAACAGCTATCGATAATAATAGTCTAACAGATGTAATCTTGATGACTGGACTAAAAGTGTCATTGAAGTTAATACCTGGTTGCTGACTAAAACCTTTGGCTACAAGTCGAGCTTTGTATCGTTCAAGAGAGCCATCAGCTCGATACTTAAGACGGAATACACATTTAGAGCCCACAACATTCATTGAGGAAGTGCGTTGAACTAGACTTCATGTTCCATTGTGAAAAAGTGCATCAAATTCTGTAGCCATTGCACTACGCCAATTTGGATCCTTGTTTGCTTGTGTAAAACAAGTTGGTTCAATAGATTTTGAAGAAACCACTAGAGCCCGTGGAAGAGGATATCGAGTCGCATTTGGTGGGCAACGTTTATAAATGTCACTAATGGGAAGCATGCGACGAGGAGCATTATCATCTGAATCACTTGTTGATGGTGATGAGGAAGTAGGCTGACATGGTGATGCAGATGACAGACTTGCATTATCCGAGGATTCAAAACTAGAGAGCATATTATCTTCGACCGGCGAGGCTTCCAAGATTAGAGCAGCATCCTAAGGTGATTCTGATGGTATAGGGGAGTTATTAGAGAGCGGAGTAGGACCTAGGATGCCATCATTTTTGACAATATTAGGTGGTATTAAGAAGGTGCCACCTGTATCTGAAGGAGAGATCAAAGAAGATACTGAAAAAGGGAATAGAGTCTCATCAAAAGTAACATGTCGTGAAATATAAATTTGACCTGTTGGTATATGTAAGCAACGATAACTATGGTGCAAATTGCTATAACCAAGGAAAACACATTGTAGTGAACGAGAGTCAAGTTTGTGTTTAGAGTAGGGGCGTAACCATGGATAACATGCGCAACAAAAAATTCGAAGGAAAGTATAATTAGGAGTTTGATTATAAAGTGTTTTAAAAGGATATTTATGATTGAGCAATGGAGTAGGGAGTCGATTTATGAGATATACAGCAGTGGTAACAGCTTCATCCCAAAATTTACGTGGAACTGATGCATGATGAAGAAGAGCTAAGGCAGTTTCGACTATGTGTCTATGTTTTCTCTCAGCAGAGCCATTTTATTCTGAAGTGTGAGGACAAGAGACTTGATGAACAATTCTACAAGAGACAAGATGACGATGGAGAGCTTGATATTCACCTCCCCAATCAGAATGAAAAGAAAGTATTTTACGATTAAAATATCGTTCAACTTGATTTTGAAATTTACAGAATATATCAAATAAATCAGATTTTCTTTTCATAGGATAGAGCCAGGTATATTTACTAAAATGATCAATAAAGGTAACATAATATTGGAAACCTTGGTTAGATAAAATAGGTGCAGGGCCCCAAACATTAGAATTAATTAATTCAAGTGGGAAATTAGAAACATAATCGGATGAATAGAAAGGTAGCTTATGACTTTTAGATTCCATGCAGGCCCTACTGATGGAAGTAGGTAAACCATACCTATTGATGATTAACTGGACAATATGAAGAGAAGGATGACCAAGTCGAGCATGCCAAGCTGGTTTATTTGTGCGTTCACCAACAAAAGCTTTGATTGAAGAACTTTGAAGATAGTAGAGGCCATTTTTGATTCTCCCATGAAACACAATAGCATTTGTTCCTTTATCTTTTATAAGATAATGATTATGATAAAACTCAAAAATGACATTGTTATCAAGATAAAATTGACGGGTAGAAAGTAAATTTTTAGTGATAGATGGAACATGAAAGATATTGTGCATGTGAAAAGTTCTATTAGATAAATGAATATATGTGTTTCCAAGATTAGCAATTTGTAAACCTGAGCCATCGCCTACTTGAACCGTATCTGAGCCATAATATGACATTATGTCTGTAAGGATATTATAATCCGATGTGACATGATGAGTTGCTCCAGTGTCAATATACCAATCAGTAGATGAAAACTCTGGGGTTTTACCACAAGTAGGCACAGATGAGAGAGCTTTAGGATATGCTTTTGAAATAGACAGTTGTCTTGAGACTGTAGAACCACCAATGAAATTTGAGGCAAATCTTTGAGGGCATAGATTTCCAGGATGACCAATGATGTGACAAATTTGACATTTTACCCGAGAGTAATCAAATATTTTAGGGCATAGATTTCCAGTATGGCTAATGATGCGACAAATTTGACATTGGACTGAATTTTGTTTTTGACCTCCTTGATAGTGTTGAGTATTTGACATCTAAAGTAAAATAACTTATCTTGTAGAGAGATTGGATCGCCGGAAAGGGGGCCTTTTGCCTGGAGAAACTCCCCTTGGAGGAAATAGAAGCCTTGGCTGGAGCATCCACTTGTTGTCGACGTCGAGGTTTGGTCGGCGTTCGGTGGACAGCGACGGTAGCACAAAAGAGAAAGAGAAGGAATGAAGGATCATGACTCTGATACCATGTTAAAAGAAGAATAGAAAGAAGATAAAATAGGAGAGTAATAATTAATCTTATTGTTTGTTGATACTTGCCCTCAAGACAATACAATATATAGGGTTTAAACAAGTACTCGATCAATTAACCAATTAATAAATAACAGAATAATTCTAAAAATTATTCTGAGAATTATTCTAATAATTATAACAGAATTATTAGAATAATCCTAAAACTAATTTGATTTGATTTGATGATTTGATCCGGTCAATTCTAGTAATTCTCTTTTATCTCTTTTACCTCCCTCTGCCTCGCGTTTCTGCGCCGCCACAGAAAACGTGACCAAAGCTGACCTCCGATCGTGCTGCCATCGCCTGGTCGCCGGAGATTCTGAAGCTGCCGACCTCGAAGGGCAATAGCCACCGTCATCCGGCGTTGGACGTCGGCAACCGACGCAAGCCAGCAGCAAGCGGCGCCTCTGCTGTTCGCCGCGCAACATGCCCTTCGGAAGGGCTGTCCGGCCATCCACCGACCTCTTCCAGTCATCCGATGACTTGCAGCCGACTAGCAGCTATTGTGGCTATCGGACAGCAAGGAGAAGCCTCTCCTTGCTTGCTGCCAAGCACTTCTAGCCGCCGGAAAAAGTTGTCAGCAGCTGTGAGCTTGCCGGAACATCGCTGTGGTCATCGGAGCTCCTGCCGACGACTGCCCCTTCATCCGGCAGTCAACAGTTGACCGTCAGAGACCTTGCCGCCATTGTGACTGCAAACAATAGTGTCTTTAACCCCCAGGGCGTAGTATAGTTGGGGACGCATGGTTTTGTGACCGAAAGATCCAGGGTTCGATCCTCGGGGTGTCATTGTCTATGGTTAGCGTCCCAGCCATGCGCTTTCAGCTGTGTACCTGCATTTACCTCCCTCCATATCCGTGGGATCGGCTCTAAGGGGTCGTTAATGTGACGGTTCCATATTTTTTTTAACCTAGCACCGCAACAAGTGTTGTTACCGTTCACCTCGCTACATGCCATCAGGTTGCGAATGCCACCAGGCATTGAAGCGAATGGGTAAACTCCACGTTAGGTATCGTCTTGGTTGTGATAAAGGGGGTTCACTAAGTGTCGGTCAAAGGACAGAAATAGCAGTCGACGTGGATGTCAAAGTTAAGATGATCAACGTTAAGATGTTAAAAGGCTCACCTATTGTGGCCGAGCGGAGGTCGACTATAATGGCTGATCAGTACGGACAGTGTTCGATCCCCAAGAGATTTGTCCGAGCCGACCCCTGTCTAGCTCGGAACAATAGAGCAAGATTATCAGATGCTCAATGTAGATCAGTAAAATGCTAAGGTCACCGAAACGCTTGTCCGAGCGGCTACCTCACTCTGCCGAACAGCGGGATCACTGTTGTATCTCTTAATATCCTTCTGGGAGATAGTATGACGGAAGCTTCTATTGTCTTGTTAAGGATATGTATGCCCTATTAAAGTATGGTGTCAAAGGCACTTTCCCGACGTATCCTTTCATAGAACAAATTAGAGAACGTGCTCACATCTCGAGAGAAGTGTGCACGCCACACACCAGGGCACTATATAAAGAAGGTTCATACATCGGTGGAGATACGTATTATTCACTATTCATGATTGTGTTTACTGTTGTTGCACCTTATTCTTCTTTCCGGTGGCCGACTTGAGCGTCGGAGGACCAATGCTGGGGACCCCTTCCATGGCTCGACACTAACGTTTCTTATTTTACAGAGCGAAGCGGAGTCTATATCCAGTCAATCCGGCAGCCACATCCCCAGCTTGCCTTCTCTATGATTTTCGGATAGGATCACATACTTTGTCGGATATCAAAATGTGAGAGGGAACCTCTCTCGGATTGTTCCGTCTTCCTACTTTGGCTAATACCGAAGCAGAGACTTGACTCGGACTTTTGGAAGCTGTCTTGACGAAATCTCGACATGGATACGAATAAAGGCGAGACTCCGAGAGTGTGGCTTGGTTGATTTCTTTCTACTCTGCATCATCCGTCAAGTATACCTAATATAAATTTAATTCCGTAAAATTTTATTTCATGATCATGTCTAGCATGTTCTATCATGTATGTGTGTGGTGCGTGTAGTGTAATAATTAGATTATTATTATTGTTTATGATTTCCGCTATGCATATTTACGAAACATGTTTTAGCACATACCGAGTCGGGCTCCCCAACATTTACATCAACCATAAATTTTGCTAAAGAAATTGCTTCCAATATAGGAGTTGATCATGTATTTCCTGAGCGACGACAAACTTCTAGAAAAAAGACAATTTGATGAGATTGTTAATACGAAAAGAGAACCACAAAAAGCTGAATACAACTTTAGGATTGATTATTTTCCTGTTGTGGTAGATATTGCTCTTATGGAGTTGAGGAGTAGATTTGAGCAATTGAATACTTTTGAAGAGATATTTGGATTCTTATTCAATGGAGAATCATTATAAATGACATTGGATGAAGATGATGTAAGGAACTAGGACGCTAAGCACGCGAAAGCGTAGCGAAAAATATCTAGTTCCTCCAGAAGATTCATGCGAAGGAAAAATATCATATATATCATATACTAAGTTTTACATGAGAGGGAGTATACCTTTATTGTGTGCCCTTCGCAATCCGAATAGTAACTTTTTTTTAGATGCATATCTTAGTATGATCAAGTGGTCGTGCCTCTATGGTATCCACACAAACACATTCCGTTCGTCGCACGGACACGACTTCGGAGAAGAACCATCTTCTTGTGCTAGCAAGAAAAATGATTCGACCATGAGGAATGATCGGCTAAGAGGAAGAAGAGGAGGGAAAGAAGAAGACCAAATGAACATCTAACCATTCAATGGTTGAAAATCATCTTTTGTACTCTCATGGAATACCAAAAGTCCCTTGAATTTTCATTTTCCTCCATGAATTATCATCTTTCATGAAGAGACTTAGAGACTTTCATCTTCCATGAAGAGCCTTTTAGTCTTCTTTTACATGATCAAATCATGTAAAAGACCTTTCCTAATCCTTGGTGAATTCAAGTTCACTCAATGAGTTTAACTCATTGAACCTTATCAATCTCAATTGACTTCATGAACATCAATCTAAATTGACTCCATGAATCTAATTTAAATTAGACTCAATCTAATAATTAAATCCAATTGAGTCTAACTCAATGAGTCTAATTCGGATTAAATGTCTCTTTGTTTTCCTCTTAATGGGTTGAATTATTATATTGGATTAACCATTAATCCAATAACCTAATAAGTCTAATCATCTCATAATTGGTTCTTAGGGCTAATACTAATAGATGATTTAAGAAAATACCGTGTGAATCTTAAATATGTTCTAAAAAAGGATGATGTGTTTGATATTGATGCACATGATCTACTTTTATAATTAAGAATGTTGCAAGATATGCTACCTCTAGAAGCATATTACACAAATAAATCTTAGACTGTCATTAAAGTTTTAGAGTTTACATTGAAAATAGATGTTTTAGTTATGATCATGGTTGTCATCAAATTTTAAAGAAGCTTTTCAAAATTAAAATTATTAAAATCTTATTTGAGAACTACAATGAGTCAAGAGAATGATTTAGTGATCCTCTATATGGAAAAAAAACATATTAAAGGATATCTCATATAGCGATATAATGGATGACTTTATTTCAAAAAAATGTAAGAAATATATTTTAAATAATATTAATTGTTGAATAAGTTATTTTGAGAAATTATGTAAAGTATTCTCTAGTGTGTAGTTTTTTTAATTACATATTTTAATTTACTTTCATTATGATATTCAATTAGTTGTTTTAATATATATTTGACTTTTCAAATTAATATAAGAGAGAGGACTTAAATGACCAAATCTATAACTTTGCTCAGACCTAATTTTTCTCAAAACTTCTCAAAACTGCCCATGTTATTAATCCTCCTTAGCTCATACGGATCCTAACAAAGGTATACTTAACTGACATGGTTAAACTAATCTATAAGCAAAGTAAATTGTGTAACATCTACATTTAAAAAATGACTTAATATGTTAATAATTTAAAAACAAGAATGAACCTGCTCGAAAATCCAAAGGATGAGGATCCAAATAATAAAAAAATTGATTTCTATCATTTATAAACTATACCACATTCATATAGATGTAATTTTACAATTATGATGCTATATGCATAAAAGTAAGAAATGGTTAGTTTAATCTACCTAAGTTTAGAAACTGAAAAAAATAGAAAGAATTTTTCTGATAATTAATGGAAAATATTAACAGTGACATTGTATAGATTGATACGATTCCTAAAAGGTCAATATGTTGGGACAATCAATCATTTAGTTATCAGTCGATTTTGAATGATATTATTACTTATTTTGGGAAAACTTATGATATAGTTAGTATATAATTACTTTGAATGGATGGTATAGAAAAGAATGTAGTGTCTATTTATTGTATTCATGTGATACTAAAATGTGCCATATTGATGATATTGTTTGTAAATGTTATAATCTAATTCAACCTACCTAGCATTTACAAACCCGGTGGTGCTAACTGTTAGGATACTCTGGCAAACTATGGGAGGGAGGGGGGTGGGGGGTGATTAGCTCTAATCACTTTGTCGATGATTTATTGCAACGGAAAATTAGAAACAAACGTTAACATCCTTGATTTTACTTAGTATCCACCTTCTTGAGGTGGCTAATCCAAAAGTTCACTTTCCTCACTCATAATACATTATGAAATCCTCCTTCTAGGAGACAGAAAAGCCTTGTACAAACTCCAACACGAGAATACACGAGAAATACAATAAAAGATACAAGAACAAGAAAATAAGTACTACAATGAGGAACTTTTGCTTTTGATCTCTTGTTGCTATAGTTCGCCTCTTGATGCTTGGCAATGCAGCAGCACTTTGCTCCAAGAACCTTCAAGAACTGGCAGAAAAATCAAAGAAGAAGTATTGCATTTGAATCTTCGTTGTCGCCTTTATATCTCACGAATTAGGGCTCCTAATTGATTAACCTTACTCTCAATCGATTGTCACGCCAGATCCAAGCATATCCAGCCGTCCAAACCTTACAACGTCTCTTTTCTTCGTCACTTAATCGATTAGCCAATCGATTACGGATCTTCTTAATTGATCATCCAATCGATTACGAAGCCCTCTGTTCACTCACGAGCTTCTCCCAATTCATTACCCAATCGATCAAACAACTTCAATCGATTACTTGATCGATTCAAAAGCTCTCTGTTTGCTCACGACCAAGCTTAATCGATTAGCCAATTGAGTAAGCCTCCCGTGATATCCTCAATCGATTGGAATTCTTCCCAATCGATTCAGCATAGCGCAATGTACTATGCTTTGTGAAAACCAGCTTCCAATCAATCACTTGATCGATTAGGTTCAGGCCTGATCGATTCACCTTGTACTTCCCGAAGAGATACACCCAATCAATCAGCTGATCGATTGACACATGTCTCAATCTATCACCTGATTGATTACCCAACCCTAACTTATTTAACCCAAGTCTATTTCCTAATCTTCGGTCAACCATGACCTGTTGAGACTTCTTCACCAAGTGTTCGGTCAACCTTTTGACCCACTTGGACTTTGTCAACTTCTTGTTGGACTTCTAATCACCAAGTGCAGTCCTTCTTGACCCACTTGGATTTTTCTTTTACCTAACTATAGTTAGGACTTTACCTTACTAACGTGTGATTCCCCTTAACCCACTTGGACTTCCCTTTGCTTAATCACAGTTAGAGTTTTCCTTTACAAACGTGCGATCCTCCTTAATCCACTCGGAATTTGTTTGTCTAACTGTAGTTAGGACTCTCCTTGCCAATATGAGGTCCTCCTTGACTCGCTTGGACTTTCCTTGTCAACGTGTGGTCCTCCTCGATCCACTTAGAATTTCCTTGTCAACGTGCAGTCCTCCTTGACCTACTTAGACTTTCTTTTGCCTAAACAGAGTTAGAACTTTCCTTGCCAACATATGGTCATTTTTGATCAATTTGGACTTTCCTTACTAACGTGCGGTCCTCCCTGATTCACTTGAACTTTTCCTTTGCCTAACCCTCGAGTTAGGACTTATCCTGCCTAACCTCCAGTTAGAACTTTACTGGTCAAATACCGATCCTCCTTGACCTACTTGACCTTTCTCACATATTGTCTATAACATATTGCCCAAATATTGAAAATCATACTCGAATCCACTCGAATTTAGTTAAATTGATCAATCTTGATCTGAAAATAATTGCACCAATAATCCTCCAATACTAACCGATAAGAGTTATGTTGAATTTATTAGTGATATTCAAGATAAACTTCAATTTCGCTTGGAAATTTAAAGGTTCGTACAGAATGTAAATTATATATCTGGTCATAGGATTAATTAATCTGGTACTAATTAAAAGCAAGTCATAATAAACTCACAATTTGGCCTATAATCAAAAATAGAAAAAGTGATATAATATAAATGAGAAAGTAATATACCTCTCAATTTGGTATTTACTATTTTCTTCGATGAAGAAAGGAAGAAGAAAAGTTCGGCTTCTCAACGTCTCTCGAACGGAGGATTAATAGAATTTGCAACGATTAATTGATCGGAGGTTCTCTGTTGCTCTCATTCAGTGTCGAATGAATGGAGGATGAACGGAGATTTATGGTTTTCCGAATTAAGAATTTTCTGACTGAGATTTAGGATTTCAGCCGAGGAATGGTTTTGCGTCACGCGGATGTAACGTGCAAATTAGGAACGAATGTTATGGGCTAAAGGGCATATAAAAAAAAATAAACATGGTAAAGAAAGAAAACTAACATAAATAAAATTCTGAAAAAAATAACACAAATAGATAAAACTTAACCATTTCGGTTGATATTTTTATCAAATTTTATCATACTTTTTATTTAAAAAACATTAAGGGGGTGACAAAATTTTGCAAGAAAAAAAATCATGGAAATAAATTTAAATGATATTTTTAAATTTCTAGAAATAAAAAATTAATATAATTATGGCTATATTTTAGTCTAAGAAAAAGAGACTAAAGATATTATTTATGGCGGATCATGTATGAAAATGATGGAGATGGTGCGCTGATATGTGACTCTGTTATTAATTGGGAGTAGACTTTAAAATAGAGAGAAAATGACTTCTTCCTCTACGTACACACACTAAAGAGAGAGAGCAAAGGGAATGCTAGAGTGAGAATCAGGGAGGGGTTCCTAGGATAGGTACTCTAACGCTCAAGTCAGTATGGTATCAGGGAGAAGAACAATAGTTGTGTGATGCCAAGTTTGTAAAAATGTATTGCGTAAGTAAAAATGTGAGCATACCTCGCCAATGGAGAGAACCCTTTTTATATCACCTTTCATAACCTCTACAATAATGAGGCATTAAGGAATATTTGATGTCAGAATATATCTGGTGATGGAAGATGTGTAGTCATCTCTAAAGAAATCTTCCATTACCAGTATATGAATCGCTCCTTATTGTTGGTGCAGTTTGCACTAACAGTCTAACTCAGATTTTGATAAATGAAAAATGAGTTAGGTGTATTTGTGATCTAAGTAATTTACCAAGTGTGCAGGAATTGATGGATCTGGAGGACTTGATACCAGGTTGAAATCCAGTTAGGTCCATGAGACCTGATAACTGGTGTGAAGTCTAGATAGGTCAACGGGCTGACCTGATATCTGGTAGAAGTCCAGTTGGGTCTGTAGACTTGACAACTGGCATGAAGACCTGGTGGGTTAAGAGACTAGTCAAACTAACTACAAGTTGGTAAGTAAAGGTAAGTTACTGGAGAAAGGTAACTCAATGAGGACGCGTCCCGGTTGAGGGATAGTAGGCGTCGGTTCAATTTAGGTCTATTTCAGAACCCTAAACTGAGACCTTGACTAGATCCTGGTCTCGGGGAGATAGGGTCTAATTACTACTCAGTATTATTGTACTAACACTTGTCTTACAGGTTATTATTTGGTTTATTGGACTAACATGCTTTGCAGAGCAAGAAGAGCACAAAAAGCCTCGGGTGAACAGTATCCGAGGCACCTTCCAAGGGATGGAAAGCACCTTCAAGCACCGAAGGTGCCTTGGCACTTTCATAGAAGGCGCCTTCAGTGCATTGAAGGCGTCTTCCGTAGGATAAAGTTTACAATTCGTCAAAGATAAGGATCAAGCTGTTCGGGATCAAACTTGCTACATTTGAGGCGCCTTCCATGCTCAATATAAGGGGTGCTCACTTAAACCATCAACACAGACACTGATACGAACATCTGCACTTCTAATCAGACTTCCAAACGCTCTGGCTTCCTGCTACAACTCTGTTGCGATGTGACTATACTTGTCTACTACTAAGAAGCCGCCCAAACACCAATCTCAAGGCAACCATATTGAACGAGTGTTTGGTAATCTTTTTCATTTGTGTACTTAATTACTGTAAAAGGACAAGTGCAGTGTGTTGCACTTGTTCCAAATTATTTTGTACTTGATTCCCTCTTTTGGAGGTACCGGAAGAGGTATTTTAGTGGATTATCCATCGATAGGTCTGCGAGACCTGGGTCTTAGAGTAGAAGTCGTCGAAAGTTCTAAACCAAGTAAAATCGAATGTGTGTTTTTTTACTTGCCTTTCTATTTTCGTTTTTTTACTTAGTTTTCTGCTATGCACTCTGTTCTTAAAACGAAAAAGATTCATTTTTAAAAATCTTGTCATTCACCCCCCCAATGTGTGACTCGATCTTATTGGTGCAGTTTGCACTAACGGTCTAACTCAGATTTTGATGAATGATAAGCAAGTAAAGTTTGGTGTTTTTATGATTTAATGTATTTACAGATCGTGCAGAGATTGATGGGTCTAGGAGACCTGACACCAGGATCAAACCCAACTAGGTTTGAGGAGCCAATAGTTCGTGTGAAGCCCAGATAAGTCAAAGGGCCGACCTGATATCTGGCGAAAAATCTGGCTGGGTCCGGGGAGTCTGACAGCTGGCCGAAATCCAATTGGGTCTGTGGACTTGACAACTAGCAAAAAGACCTGGAAGGTCGAGAGACTAGTCGATAAACTGCAAGTTGGTATGTGAAGGTAACTCACTTATCTTAAATTTAAATTTTAAAATTAAACTTAAATTAAATATTTAAAATCAAACTTAAATTAAAAATTAAAATTAAAATTAAATTGAAATTTAAATTAAAAATTAAATTTAAATTAAAAATTAAATTTAAATTTAAATTTAAACTTAAATTAAAAATTAAACTTAAATTAAAAAATAAAAATTTAAAATTAAACTTAATAAAATAAAAATTAAAAATTAAACTTAAAATTAAAATTTTATATTTAAATTTAAATTTTAAATATCAAATAAAATAACGCCTCCCGAAGGCGCCTCCGACACTATCGGAGGCGCCCTTAGGAGAGGTGGGAAAAATCCCGCCTAAGCGGTGGAAGACACCTTTAGTCATTTGAAGGCGCCCTCCATAACCTATTGAAGACATCTTCCATTAAGCTTGAAGGCGCCTTCAAGCAGTATTTTTCCAGCGAATAAAGGGTTTTCTGTTCGCAATCTCAGATGCGACAAGGAGCCTTCCAGCCATGATTGCTCAATGTTTTCATCCCCAAAATCTCAAAATTGCCTCCTAGGTATACTTTACCTCAATATATCTCTTCAATACTTAGTTTATATGTATTTTCTTGTCTATCTATGCTTATACGTGTCTATAAAATTAGAAAAAGATGACATGCTGCTCCTAGCCCTAGTAATGCCCCATCTGCTGATGCTAGGTTTCCCACTAAGCGGCTTAGGCTAGATTTGCTTATGCATACATATGTTTCATTAAAATCTAGGTACTTGAGTAGGACCTTCTTCACCCAGTATTGCGCCCTTATTGTAACGACCCCACCCTCCTCACTACTAGTCTGTGAGGGTGGAGCGCTACTGGACTACTAAATCATCTTAACTAATGTTGCTCATATGAAATTATCTATGCTTAAAACTCACAAAACTCAAAGCATACAATATGTAACAGCGGAAAACATATATAACTCATCTATACATACTGCTCAGGCTTATCTAATAGCAAAAGAAACAAAACATATATTAATCTGATCATGCATGCAACAATAATACAACTCTATTAATGGAACTAATGTTCATAGTAATTAAAAGGAAGAGTTCTAAACATAAAGTATGTGAGATCTCGGAAAATTTAAATAATAGGGTTATTTGGGAAATAGCCTTATAAAATTTTTTCAGAATTTTAGGAATTTTCTGGGAATTTTTCGGAGCTTGTACGACGGGTTTTGAGGGGATCAATTAACGGGTACGGATAAAGTCTGTTTGGGATACCTGTTTAAGTGAGGAAAAGTTTTTAATATAAATACTTTTCTTTTCTTATTCTTTCCCCTAAAACAATCGCCGATCCCATTCCTCTCCTCACCCGAGCTCCTTCCCTCTCTTCCTCTGTTCTCTCTCTCGCGGGCAGGCGGCGCCGAAGAGATAGGGTTTCCAGCTCCGGTGATCGGCGATCTTCCTCTACTGGCATCAGCGGCCGTTGAGCTTAGATTCGGGTGGCGCTATTCCTTTCCGGATCACAGACACGAAGTTGCGTCTTCTCTAGCCGATTGCCGAACCTTTTCTTCCTTGAGTGACGCCATTGGGTCGAGCATTTGCCATCCGATCGTCGACGGGAAGAGACCATTAGGGCCTTGAGGGTAAGCGACCGATCCATCCTCTTTTCTGTTCTCTGATTCCGGCCCTAGTTCGAGTCTTCTTTTCCGATTCTTGTTTGCTTCCTCGCTGATTGTGGGTGATCTCAGGTTAGGTCATGGATTCCTTCATTCTTGTTGTTGATTGAGGGTTAGAGGAATCCTTGGTACACAGAATCGAATCGGGCGACACCTTATGGAGACAATTGGTTGAGGTGAGGTTAGGGTATTGTTTTGATCTACGGTTCCCATGGTGTGATCTACTCTGTTCTAAGGTTGATTTAGGATATTGAGATGATTGTGTGACCGGTTCTTCCTTTCCCTTGCTCACCAGAGGTATCGGGTTGGTGGACAGTAGCTACATTAGGGCTGTGGGGTGCTGTTCTGTTCTTGCTGTGGTGTTTCCTTGCCGGCAGCCCTCAAACCAGCATCAACAGTAGCTTGATTGAGGTATGTGTAGGAGTAATTGATACATGAGCATGTTGTGGATGGATTATACTAGTTGTTGATTGTGTGTAGGTTTTGATCTTGTTGTAGAATGGTTAATTTAGGTTTATGTGTTGAATTAGGGATAATTGGATTACATGATTACTAGATGGTTAGTTATTGTGATTAGAATTAATTGTTTAGATTAATTTAATGGAATGATTAGGGTTAAGGTTATTAATCCTAGTCAACTGTTAGATTTCTAATCTAATTGGCGATTATGGATTAGGTAACTAACCCTAATTAACCATTAGATTAATTAAGTAGATTGAGGTTGTATGGATTAGGATTTTGCCCTAATTTAGTTTAGGGATTTTATTTAGCTATTCATTTGGATTTAGCTAAATAAAATATATATATTATTTGATTGACACAGGACTCTGATTAGAGACAGGCGTCTCGACCTTGGATTGCTTGATCGTACCTTCTATTTGAGGCGGGTACCCTTTGACTTATCTTTTGATAATGTCTTATGATATGTGTAGCTTATATATACTTACTAGTGGTAGATAGTAGATTATTCTTTCTCTTGGTCTTAGCTAGTTGATACCTATCACATGCTTCATCTGCTAGTTGCGTTACTTCAGGATTGGATATTTTATCTCTTGCCATGTGTATATATGTTCATAGAGATGCATAGCTATAGTGCTCTACTCTACTGGATTAGTTGCTTTACATGTGTGATACATGCTCTTCGAATCATGATACTTACATCCTTGTTATATGTGATATCTTTGGATTTATGCTGTTTATATCATGGTTATATATACGCGTTTACCTTTTGGGCACACACATATATGGAGGAGGCTATGTTCAGGTATGTCATATTGTAGCCGCATGCACCATATCGCATGATTGCATGCTGGGCGATTGACGACTCCATTATTGTTGAGCTCGTCGGTCGGCTACATAGGCCGCACACACCATGTGTCCATTGCATGGGTAGTGGCACAGCAAATGGGGTGTGTAGGTAGCTCTGTAGTGCTCCACTGGTCCGCTCATGGGTAGTGTGATGCAGCGTGGTAGCAGAGGATCCCTCCCCGTCATCGCGTCTGGAGTTGAGAGCATTGCGCTCCCTCACTATGTTGAGGTAGGAGGATAGGTGTACTCCGGCAGCATCCCGTCCACTCGGTCACTCTTGAGGGGTGATGGCAGAGTGCACGGTGCCATTCGGTCTCACCATTGTGTGTGAGATGGTGACTGGCGTGAGGGGTGACCATGTCATATTGCATCATATGCATGGATTGCATTCGTTATGATTGATGCATTTTGGTGATTGCATATGATTGACATGCATACAGGATACATGCTTTTGCTCTGACTACTTTTATCTCTGTATGTTGACAGTCAGTTGCCCAAGCCTCGCAGGTGAGCACAGTTTATTTCAGTTATGCATTTTCTTATCATTCTTGCTATAGACTGTACTTTATGCCTTTTGCTGGTTATTACAGTTTATTTCAGCTATGCATATCTGTTATATTGTTAGGAGACTGTACTGTAGGTCCTATGGTTTAGGAGACTGTACCTTAGGATATTACTGGTAGTTATATGTTGCTGTACATATCTATTGGATTACCTGCTGAGTTCTTTGAACTCACCCCGTTGTTATTATTTTTCAGGTTGAGGACGTCAGGAGAGATTCCAGTCGCTAGCCCCGTTATCGCGAGGATTTTCTTTGTTGGATTATATTTTGCTTTTGCATCTTATATACTTGTATCGTGGGTTTGTATTGTGGACTTTACATTGAACATTCGGGTTTACTACTATTGTTTCCCGCTGCAGATATTTTCATTACTTCGTGGATTTGGTTTTCTTCGATGTAGTGGAGTAGGATGTGTACATATATTTTTGAGATTTTATATCGTCTGTCCTTATTCAACTGCGTGGATTGATTATATGTTGAATTATGTGGAATGTTGATATAAACTGTGTGGCTTGTTCTTTTGTATTGTATTATTCCGGCCGTGTGTGGCCGAGGTATGGAGATATATGTATACTGAGCTTCATATTGTCCGCCGTACAGGGGAGATGCTGTCGAAATTTCTTCGGACAGGGACTACCTGGGGCGTGACAATATTTTTGGTATCAGAGCAAAGTTTTGCGATACCTACTTGTCGGGTTTCGGATTTACGAGGCTTACTTTCGTGAGCATTTCTCGGTATTTTGGATTTGTATGGATTTTCGTCGACTTCTCGTTTCGGAATTCCGAGGCATTTTGACGAGGTTTTATTGGTTCTATTTGGGGCTAAGCAGCGACAGGATATCTCCAGACGGCAATAGGTAAATCAGGTAATTTTATAGTTTTCATACCTGTAGTGATATCTGGATAACATTTTTTTTTCATATATGATACGTGTTCTAGTACTTAAACGTGGTCGCACATGTATGAGGGCGATCGATTCTCTAGAGACAGAGTCTCCAGAGAGTTCTGTTAGGGTTGAGCCTGTCCGTGAGGGATAGACTCCTCAGGGTATTGTGACCACGTTGGGCGCCGATCCCACGGTTGGCGACTTGAGGTACCTACCTCACTGCACCAGTAGTACCTACAGGGTACTCGGCACCTTCTCTAGCCGTGCCTACTGCGTACTCGGTACCACCACAGACATCTGTGCTGGTTACTACATACTCGGTACCTGCACCAGCAGTACCGGTTACATCTTACCCGGTACCGCCCATCGTACCTTTAGTCGTCCCTACTTTTGCCTACTCTGTAGTTCCACTAGTGGTTCCTGCCCTGTTTATGTGGCAGCACCAGTGGCACCTCTTCCAACCTATCCATCAGTACCACCCATAAGATCAACTCCAGTGATTCTGCCCAGTACCGCAGCGATATCTACGGATATGGTTGTGGCACGAGCATGGATCCCAGCCTTGGCGGAGTTGGTGAAAAGCCAATTCACGCTATTTCGCGGGGAGACTGACCCGAGCGTGGCTCAATCTTGGATAGAGTCTATGGAGCAGACATTCTTTTACATGGCCTGCTCCGAGTGGGAGAAGACTGAGCTGGCTGCTTACCACTTACGAGACGGGGCAGAGATCTGGTGGGACACACAGCGCTCGATTATAGGCGAGCAGCATGTTATATATACGAGATTTAGAGAGGCATTCGAGAGTCAGTGTTTTCCCCAGGCGTATCAGATGACACGTCGGCGGGATTTCCTGAGTCTTCGACAGAATAACCGCTCAGTGATGGAGTATAATGTCGAATTTAACCGGTTGGTCGGATTCTGTCCTGAGTTGGTTGCCGATGACAGATCTCGTATGCTTCAGTTTGTCCAAGGACTGGACGAGCATCTTCAGGTGTAGATTGCCGATTTTGGTCATTCATCATATACAGAGGCTCTGGATAGAGCTCTTATGATTTAGGCAGCTCAGTAGAGAGCAAATACAGATAATAAAAGAAAGCAGACTGATCAGACTTCCGGACGGATCCAGCAGCCACATACTACGGGACAGCAGCAGAGCAGTCGCACTCAGATGGGTCAGAGTACTTCTGGGTCATCTGGCTGACCCCAGAAGTCAGGACGCTCTGCATCAGGACGTTCTCGGTCTTCTCGGCAGAACCGAAACCAGTCCACCGATGACTCTTACTGCACCAGATGCGGATCTCGAGATCACATCATCTCTGCATGTACTCTGGGATAGTCAATTTGCTATTATTGCAAACTGCCAGGACATTTGAGTCGAGACTGTTCGCTGAAGACTCAGCATGTAGCTTCCGGGATTTATGTTCCGGGAGGACAATTTGGTCAGTCCGGGACTCAGCGAGGCGGGCCGAAAGGCTAATCTTCGCATCGTCAGCAGAGGACAACTGCCCCTGTAGCAGCTGCATATGGCATGCACGGGCAGGAGCATTCCGGTATCCTTGTGGAGAACCCCACGATATTCCACCTTAGTGGTCTCCAGTACTATTCGTCAAGAAGAAGGATGGTACTCTGAGGTTGTGCATCGATTATAGGCAGCTAAATACAGTGACTATCAGAAATAAGTACCCCTTGCCACGGATTGAAGATTTATTTGATCAGCTCAGGGATACATCAGTGTATTCTAAGGTTGATCTGCGGTCTGGATATTATTAGCTGAGAGTTAGAGATTCTGATATTCAGAAGACAGCATTTCGCACCATATACGGACACTACGAGTTTTTGGTAATGCCATTTGGGCTTACCAATGCTCTTGCAGTAGTTATGGATCTGATGAACCGTATCTTTTTGGAGTATCTGGATCAGTTTGTGATTGTATTTATCGATGACATATTGATCTATTCACGTTCCGAGGAGGAACATGCGCAGCACCTTCGCATAGTCTTGGAGACTCTTCGACGACATCATCTGTATGCGAAGTTCAGCAAGTGTGCATTTGGCTTCCGTTGGTTTTCTAGGACATGTGGTTTCTAGCCAAGGTATTTCGATTGATCCTCGAAGATCGAGGCTATCACTAGGAGCCAAATCGATCCAGAGATTCGCAGGTTTCTTGGGATTCGGATATTACCCGATTCGTTGAGGGTTTCTCCATCATTGCTATGCCATTGACACGTCGACTAGGAAAGGCGTGAAGTTCACGTAAGAGGCTTGTGAGACCAGCTTTCAGGAGGAGATTAGTATCGGCACCAGCTTTGGTTTTACCTTCGGTGATGACGGATTACACAGACACATCTCTTCATGGCTTGGGCTCTGTTTTGATGCAGCACGGTAGGGTAGTCTTCTATGCTTTTCGTCGTTGAAGGAGCATGAGAAGAACTACCCAATACATGATTTAGAGCTAGCCGCTATTATCTTTGCTTTGAAGATTTGGCGACATCATCTTTATGGTATTACTTTGAGATTCTTCGATCATAAGAGTCTCAAATATATTTTCACTCGAAGGAACTCAATCTCCGACGGAGGAGATGGATGGAGTTCTGAAGGATTATGATTGTACTATTAGCTACCATCCGGTAAAGCTAATGTGGTTGCCGATACGGAAGTCCAGAGGGACTTTAGCTTGTCACCGAGTTTTAGTCACGGACTTGATTGAGGATTCTCCGAGTTGGGACTTGAGGAGCAAAACAGGGTATTCTTGTTACCATGGTTGCTCGATCGTCGATCGGGATGAGGATTCGAGAGGCCCAGGTAGGAGATCGGCATTTCTGATTCATTAGAGAGCAGACCGAGTTTACACGAGACGACGAGGGATTGTTTATTTCAGGGGATTATGTACCTCAGTCTCACCCGGTCATGGAGGAGTTACTTCAGGAGGCTCATCGTTCTAGATTTGCTATCCACCCAGGTGGGACCCGTATGTATCGAGATTTGAGGCGTTCCTATTGGTGGAACGGTATGAAGAAGGACATCGCGGAGTTTGTTGCTAGATGTCTTATCTATCAGCAGGTGAAGGCTGAGCACCAGAGACCTGCTGGGTTACTTCAGAGGATCCCTATTCCAGAGTGGAAGTGGGAGCATATTACTATGGATTTTGTGGTAGGACTGCCTAGGACTCGACGAGGCCATGATGCGATTTGGGTAATCGTTGACCGATTAACCAAATCCGCACACTTTTTAGCGATCCGGAAGACTGATTCTCTGGATCGATTAGCTGAGTTATATTGTCGAGAGATTATCAGATTGCATGGAGTTCCGTTGAGTACTATATCTGATAGAGACCCACGGTTCACGTCCCGATTCTGGCAGAGTCTGCAGCAGGCCTTGGGCACACATCTTCGTTTTAGTACGGCATTCCATCCACAGAAAGATGGACAGTCAGAGCGGACCATTTAGAATTTGGAGGACTTGCTGAGGTCTTGTGTCATGGACTTCGGAGGTAGTTGGGAGGACCACCTGCCATTAGTGGAGTTCACCTACAACAACAGCTATCATTCGGCTATCCAGATGGCACCGTTTGAGGCGTTGTATGGTAGGCCTTGTCGGACACCCACCCTCTGGGAAGAGGTTGGGGAGGCCCAGTTGATAGGACCTCAGAGAGCTCAGCAGGATGCAGAGTTAGTTCGTACTATCAGACGGAGGATGTCAGAGGCTCAGGACCGTCAGAAGAGTTATGCTGATCAGCGGCGGAGACCCCTGGAGTTCTCTACTGGTGATCATGTATTTTTGAGAGTTTCACCCACTAAAGGGGTGAAGAGATTTGGTCTTCGAGGTAAGTTAGCTCCGCGATATATCGGACCTTTCCAGATCTTGGAGAGGATTGGAGCAGTAGCTTACCGTCTGGCGCTACCACCATCTCTAGCTGGCATTCACGATGTATTCCATGTATCTATGCTGAGGAGATACGTATCCGATCCGGCACATGTTCTGTCAGATATAGCTGTTCCTATTCAGCCTGATGTTACTTACGAGGAGGTTCCGGTGCGGATTCTGGACCATAGAGAGCGTCAGCTGCGGAACAAGACTGTCCGACTGGTTAAAGTCGGATGGCAGCATCATTCTGACGAGGAGGCTACTTGGGAGTTGGAGGATACGATTCGAGCTCGATACCCTCATCTTTTTACTTGAGGTATGTGGGTTAGAGTTCCTTTCAGCATTTATACTGCATGGTTATATTTCAGTGTTTGCTGTTGGTTATAGCGAAATTTGGGGACCAAATTTTTATTAGTAGGGGAGGATGTGAGATCTCGGAAAATTTAAATAATAGGGTTATTTGGGAAATAGCCTTATAAAATTTTTCCGGAATTTTAGGAATTTTCTGGGAATTTTTCGGAGCTCGTACGACGGGTTTTGAGGGGATCAATTAACGGGTACGGATAAAGTCTGTTTGGGATACCTGTTTAAGTGAGGAAAAGTTTTTAATATAAATACTTTTCTTTTCTTATTCTTTCCCCTAAAACAATCGCCGATCCCATTCCTCTCCTCACCCGAGCTCCTTCCCTCTCTTCCTCTGTTCTCTCTCTCGCGGGCAGGCGGCGCCGAAGAGATAGGGTTTCCAGCTCCGGTGATCAGCGATCTTCCTCTACTGGCATCAGCGGCCGTTGAGCTTAGATTCGGGTGGCGCTATTCCTTTCCGGATCACAGACACGAAGTTGCGTCGTCTCTAGCCGATTGCCGAACCTTTTCTTCCTTGAGTGACGCCATTGGGTCGAGCATTTGCCATCCGATCGTCGACGGGAAGAGACCATTAGGGCCTTGAGGGTAAGCGACCGATCCATCCTCTTTTCTGTTCTCTGATTCCGGCCCTAGTTCGAGTCTTCTTTTCCGATTCTTGTTCGCTTCCTCGCTGATTGTGGGTGATCTCAGGTTAGGTCATGGATTCCTTCATTCTTGTTGTTGATTGAGGGTTAGAGGAATCCTTGGTACACAGAATCGAATCGGGCGACACCTTATGGAGACAATTGGTTGAGGTGAGGTTAGGGTATTGTTTTGATCTACGGTTCCCATGGTGTGATCTACTCTGTTCTAAGGTTGATTTAGGATATTGAGATGATTGTGTGACCGGTTCTTCCTTTCCCTTGCTCACCAGAGGTATCGGGTTGGTGGACAGTAGCTACATTAGGGCTGTGGGGTGCTGTTCTGTTCTTGCTGTGGTGTTTCCTTGCCGGCAGCCCTCAAACCAGCATCAACAGTAGCTTGATTGAGGTATGTGTAGGAGTAATTGATACATGAGCATGTTGTGGATGGATTATACTAGTTGTTGATTGTGTGTAGGTTTTGATCTTGTTGTAGAATGGTTAATTTAGGTTTATGTGTTGAATTAGGGATAATTGGATTACATGATTACTAGATGGTTAGTTATTGTGATTAGAATTAATTGTTTAGATTAATTTAATGGAATGATTAGGGTTAAGGTTATTAATCCTAGTCAACTGTTAGATTTCTAATCTAATTGGCGATTATGGATTAGGTAACTAACCCTAATTAACCATTAGATTAATTAAGTAGATTGAGGTTGTATGGATTAGGATTTTGCCCTAATTTAGTTTAGGGATTTTATTTAGCTATTCATTTGGATTTAGCTAAATAAAATATATATATATTATTTGATTGACACAGGACTCTGATTAGAGACAGGCGTCTCGACCTTGGATTGCTTGATCGTACCTTCTATTTGAGGCGGGTACCCTTTGACTTATCTTTTGATAATGTCTTATGATATGTGTAGCTTATATATACTTACTAGTGGTAGATAGTAGATTATTCTTTCTTTTGGTCTTAGCTAGTTGATACCTATCACATGCTTCATCTGCTAGTTGCGTTACTTCAGGATTGGATATTTTATCTCTTGCCATGTGTATATATGTTCATAGAGATGCATAGCTATAGTGCTCTACTCTACTGGATTAGTTGCTTTACATGTGTGATACATGCTCTTCGAATCATGATACTTACATCCTTGTTATATGTGATATCTTTGGATTTATGCTGTTTATATCATGGTTATATATACGCGTTTACCTTTTGGGCACACACATATATGGAGGAGGCTATGTTCAGGTATGTCATATTGTAGCCGCATGCACTATATCGCATGATTGCATGCTGGGCGATTGACGACTCCATTATTGTTGAGCTCGTCGGCCGGCTACATAGGCCTGCACACAACGTGTTTCACTGCATGGGTAGTGGCACGACATGAGGGTGTGTATGGCTAGTTCGGTGCTCACTGGTCCGCTCATGGGTAGTGTGTGCGTGGTAGCGACAGGATCCCTCCCGTCGCCATCAGCGTCTGGGAGTTGAGAGCATTCGCTCCCTCACTATGTTTGAGGTAGGAGGATAGGTGTACTCCAAAGCATCCCGTCCACTCGGTCACTCTTGAGGAGCAGTGACGGTGTAGGCACCCTACCCACTCGGTCTCACCATTGTGTGTGAGATGGTCGATTGTCGAGGGTGACCATGTCATATTGCATCATATGCACGGATTGCATTCGTTATGATTGATGCATTTTGGTGATTGCATATGATTGACATGCATACAGGATACATGCTTTTGCTCTGACTATTTTTATCTCTGTATGTTGACAGTCAGTTGCCCAAGCCTCGCAGGTGAGCACAGTTTATTTCAGTTATGTATTTCTTATTATTCTTGCTGTAAACTGTATTACATGCTTCTTATTATTACCGTATGTTATATTGTTAGGAGACTGTACTGTAGGTCCTATGGTTTAGGAGACTGTATCTTAGGATATTACTGGTAGTTATATGTTGCTGTACATATCTATTGGATTACCTGCTGAGTTCTTTGAACTCACCCCGTTGTTATTATTTTTCAGGTTGAGGACGTCAGGAGAGATTCCAGTCGCTAGCCCCGTTATCGCGAGGATTTTCTTTGTTGGATTATATTTTGCTTTTGCATCTTATATACTTGTATCGTGGGTTTGTATTGTGGACTTTACATTGAACATTCGGGTTTACTACTATTGTTTTCCGCTGCAGATATTTTCATTACTTCGTGGATTTGGTTTTCTTCGATGTAGTGGAGTAGGATGTGTACATATATTTTTGAGATTTTATATCGTCTTTCCTTATTCAACTGCGTGGATTGATTATATGTTGAATTATGTGGAATGTTGATATAAACTGTGTGGCTTGTTCTTTTGTATTGTATTATTCCGGCCGTGTGTGGCCGAGGTATGGAGATATATGTATACTGAGCTTCATATTGTCCGTCGTACAGGGGAGATGCTGTCGAAATTTCTTCGGACAGGGACTACCTGGGGCGTGACAAAGTATCCAATGCAAATCTAACAACATGAAAGAATGGTTCCAATATTCTGAATACAAAGTCTTAATGAATTATTAAACTAAATCCCAAGGCTTCCATAGTCCAAACATCACACATCCATTCACACCTCCTTGTCGCCTTCCTTCGCTATAGCTTTTCCTTTCCTTTATCTGCAGTAAGAGGAAATGTAACTATAAGAAAAATTGCCTAGTAAGCGCTATCTAACTCACAAAACTCGAATATGCATGTGGATAGGAAGAAATCTAAAAACTGAATGCTTAAAAGAAATACTACACATGCTCATCTGATAGCAAAGGAATCAAACATACTGAAATGCTAAGCATGTAAAGCTGCTCATGTTCATCTAACAACATGCTAGCATAAAAGAAAACAAAACTTGCTAAATTTTAAACTTATGTGAAGCTTATTTCACTTGTTTAAAATCTTATACTTTTATACTTTAAAATTATAATCTTTTCTTGGGCCCAGGTTTAGTACCAATGTGCGCTCCCTAATAGGAACTGAGGTAGCGAGCCACCAGTCCTACGAGGGTAAAGACCTTAGTCTTACCAGGGCCGAGACCTCGGAAACGGTCACCTGGATTTGTTTAACGACAGTCTCGGAAGTCGGGTATTAGCCTTCTCAAGTAAAATACTTATACTTGTTAATACTTCTAATAGAAGAATGCTTCTTACAAAAACTGAAATGTTCAAACAAATTCTAACATTAAAATGCTTAAACAAAAATCTGTATACAAAGCTTTAACCAAAAATCTGCATACCATGCAATCAAAATTCTGCATACTAAGCAAACAAAATTCTGCTGGTTAAAGGATTAATGACAACAGGGCTGTTCTTGCCCGTGGAAACACAAAAAGACCAAAGGCTACACATAACCATTCAAAACTAGAACTTGTTGAAGCTATCTGCAGTGCCACGGCAAAGAAGTAAAAGGAACTAAAATACCACCCATAGCCATTCAAAACTAAACAATTTACTCATTTCCAAATCTAAATAAACTAAATTTAATTTTATGGTAGCAAGCTTCAAGATAAACCGAAACCAAACAAACTGGAATTGAATACTTTAACAACTGAAATTGAATGCTTAACAAACTGAAATTGAAACCTCCTGGAGTTTTAAAACCCATATAAAACTTATTTTCATTCCAAATGCTTAGCACGAACAAAACTAGAATCTGCTGAAGCTAAAGATCCATGTAACTTGTTCATAGCTATACTTTTATAGAGCAACATAATCCCTTAAGCTAACTACAGCAGAAATGACAGGAGAAACCAAAAACCCAGAATTTCTCATAGGAGCAACAAAATTTCAAACTGTAAAACTCTACATGAACAGAGCATGCTCATCAAGGTCACAACCGAAAAATCTAACTAAAAAGCTGCAGTACTAATTTCAAAGCTTGAAGGAATCAACCCACATGCTTAACCTCTACCGTTCATCCTCTTTCTTTCTTTGGGGTTCACGGCAGTAAGCACAAAATTACCCATCTTTTCAACATGCTTCGAAATCAAAGAGAAACTAGGTCCGAAAACTACTCCTACTGCAGGTGAGTAACACTTGCCTTTCTTCTTGGACTCACAACCGAACAAGAGGGGCTTCTAGGGTTTCGGATAGCTCGAACTTTGACTCTTCCTCGTGCCCACTGTTGATACAGTCTGACCTGGCTGTTGTTTTGATGTTGACACGGATTTAAGTTTGTATCAGATTTTAATTAAACTCGGTTTGATTAATGATCAAGGTTGATCAAGTGGAAGGGAAAAGTCCAAGTTGGAAACTTGGCACGCGAAGTCGGAGAGAGCTCGTTCTCCGGACTAGGTCAGAGAGGGCCCGGTAGCTCATTCTCTGGACCTGACGAAGTCGGAGAGGGCTCGGTAGCTCGTTCTCCGGACTAGGTCAGAGAGGGCTCGGTAGCTCGTTCTCTGGACCGGACGAAGTCGGAGAGGGCTCGGTAGCTCGTTCTCCGGACTAGGTCAGAGAGGGCTCGGTAGCTCGTTCTCCGAACTAGGTCGGAGAGGGCTCGGTAGCTCGTTCTCCGGACTAAGTCAGAGAGGGCTCGGTAGCTCGTTCTCTGGACCTGACGAAGTCGGAGAGGGCTCGGTAGCTCGTTCTCCGGACTAGGTCAGAGAGGGCTCGGTAGCTCGTTCTCTGGACCAGACGAAGTTGGAGAGGACTCGGTAGTTTGTTCTCCGGATTAGGTCAGAATGATTCCATGGTACATTGGATCGGTTCGCAGACCAATCCAGTGATACATAAGACAGTGGATCGGTCGGCAGACCGATCCAGTGAAACTAAGTTTCTATGGATCACTCAGTAGCACACTGAGTGTAATCTGATTGGTCTGTAGACCGATCAGGAAACACTCAGTAGCACACTGAGTGTAATCTGATCGGTCTTGGAGACCGATCAGGAGATGATGTTGCGAAGAAAAGAAGGCAGGGGATCGGTCTGCCGATCGATCCACCTGCAGTCTGATCAGTCTCCACGACAGATCAGACAAGCTGTGGACCGATCAGGATATGTCCTGATCGGTCCATGGATCGGTCTGGTGACCGATCCACACACACAATCAGATTTGTTTCTGCGATTCCTCCACTGCATTTGATCTGCCTGATTCATATAACCCTCTGTGCTATTAGCTTTTGAGTTTGCAGGATCACAGGTATCATTCCAAGCCTAATTTCAAATTAAGTCCATAAGAGGAATACGACAAATGGCCTATCTGCTGTGATTCGCGGCGCATGGTGCATTTGAGGCATCAACGGCTACTGGTGTGATCTGGCTGCGATTCGCTTGACTCCTGGTGATTGGTTCGAGCTCAGAAGACACCAGTGAAGACTGTGATTTCATTGGTGTGAGTTCAGAGATCCAGTAAGGAGGAAGAGGGATTGGCTGCAGCGATGATTCTGTGCAGATTGACCACGATCCGTGACAGCAGAGGACAGGGACTTAAGAAGCAGTAAAAAGCGAGAGGAAAGAACAACAAGAAAGTAAGAAAGTAAGAAAGTTCTGTTGATCGTTGAGGTGTGCTAAGTTCTTGAGCTCTCGGGTGTGATACTGCTGTCTGTGAGTTCTCTGTTTTCACTGATCCTCGCGTGGTTGTAAGCGTTAGTTCATTCTTCCTTGCCACCGAGCTCTGTAAGTCTTGTGCTTTAACATATATTTTTCTTGAGACTTTGTGGAGAGGTTACTCCACCGAGAAGGAGGATCTTTAGCCGGAATTTTTCCGGGGTGCGATCTACTGAAGATCGAGGGGTCGTCCACCTTACGGACACGCCGAGGAGTAGGGGCAAGTTATCCCCGAACCTCGTAAATCCTTGTGTTAGTGTGCTTGTTTCCTCCTTGTTTTAGTTTCCTAATAATTCCGCTGTGCTAACAAGTTTCTTTGTAGAAATTTGTGTTTAAGTTTTTAAGAGGCTATTCACCCCCCCTCTAGCCATCTAAGATCCCAACAAGTGGTATCAAAGCCTGGTGCTCTTCATCTGGACTAACATCCAAAGGAGCAAGAAGATGGCCCTGAAGGAAGGATTCAGCACCAACAGACTACCCTTCTTCGATGGAGCAGATTTCCAGTACTGGAAGAGCCGCATGGAGTATTACCTCAAGACTGATATCTCCATGTGGTTCTCGGTCAAGGAAGGATTCACACCACCGAAGGACGAAGAAGGTAAGGAACTCGATTCATCAAGGTGGTCTACCGAACAAACTCGTAAAGGGCAAGCCGATGCCAAGGCGGTAGTCACCTTACAATGTGGGATTGCCAAGGACCAACTCGTCAAGGTAGGTCCATTCTCGAGTGCAAAAGATTTATGGAACAAGCTTATCGAGCTCCAAGAAGGAACTCGTGATTCTCAGATAGCCAAAAGGGACCTATTCTTGAATCAACTACAAAATCTCACCATGAAGGAAAACGAAATGGTAAGTGAACTACATGGGAGGTTCAAGGAAATCATCAATGGTCTACATTCCGTGGATGAACGCGTGGAGAATTGCGATCTAGTAAGGTACGCTCTTAAATCCTTTCCAAGGAATGCCTTGTGGTCATCTATGGTAGATGCCTACAAGGTTTCCAAGGATCTTTCCATTGTTAAATTAGACGAATTCTTTTGTGAAATGGAACTTCATGAACTCGCTAACAAAGGTTAAAGAGAGAAAGGTATTGCCTTAGTTGCAGGACCAAAGAATAAGGATGGAAGAAGAAAGAGGGAAAAGAAGAAGGAGAAAGAGATTTCTTCATCTACATCCTCCTCCGAGTCCGATGATGAAGGTGGATCATCATCAAGCGAGATGGCAAATTTCGTGAGGAGAATTATGAGAAGAAGCCGAAGATACAAAGGAAAAGGTAAACCTAATGATCAAAATATCGATAAGACTAATGTTACATGTTATGAGTGTAGCAAGAAAGGCCACTACCGGAGTGAGTGTCCAAAACTCAAGAAGGAGGAACGGGCCAAAAAGAAGGAGGAAAGAGCCAAGAAGAAGAAAGCTCTCAAGGCCACTTGGGATGAATCTTCCTCAAGTTCTTCGGAGGAGGAAGAGAAGAAGGAGAAGAGTACTCGGCAATTGGCACTCATGGCAAGGGAGGAGTCCGAGTCCGAGAGTGATGACTCAAGCACTTCAGCCGCGGCTTCATCATCTTCGGATGATGAAGAGGTAACCTCTTCTCACTTAGAAAAATGTTATAAGACTATTACACATTTGTCTACCTTGCTTAAAAAATCAAAAACAGAAAATAAATCATTAAAAGAAGAAGTAGAAAACTTGAGGGCCCTTAGGGAAGATGAGGTTGATGACCTACATCTAGAGGTCCTTGAGGATGAGAACAAGGCCTTGAAGGGTGAGGTTGAGAAACTCAAGAAAATGCTTGAAAAATTCTCAACTAGCTCTAAGACCCTAGACATGATTCTAAATGCCCAAAGGGCGGTCTACAACAAGGCTGGATTAGGATACCAACCTAAGGAGTCTAGCTTTATTTCTTTAGTGTCAAGAACCCAATTTCATAGATCGCATGTTTCTAGGGTTCATGAGACTAGGAAGAAGGTAACAAAGGCATGGGTGCCTAAGTCTTTCATTGTAGATGCATTAGGTCCCAAGATTTGGGTACCTAAAACATCTATCTTTCGTGTCTTGTAGGCATTGGTAAAGGGGGAGTGTCTATCAACTTGGTTTGTTGATAGTGGATGCTCCAAGCACATGACCGGGACAAGTCACTATTTTCTACCATTCAAAAAAAAATAGAGGTAATGTGTCATTTGGTAATAATGGTAGCCTTAAGGTTATAGGGGTTGGAGACATTCATATATCCGAATATCTCCAAATCAAGAATGTCCTTCTAGTCAAGGGGATGACTTTTAATCTCCTAAGTGTCAGTCAATTGTGTGATACGGGTTACACAATTGAGTTTCATTCGAGTCAATGTCTAGTCAAAAACATTGACACACTTGACACAGTACTAGTAGGCACAAGGGTAGATAACATTTATCAAGTTTCTTTTAAAAGTGCTACTAATGCTCTTGCTAAGTGTTTCATGTCAAAAGAAGAAGAATCGTGGCTTTGGCATAGGAGGTTGGCTCATGTGAACATGAAGAATATCCGGAAGCTGGTCAACAAAAAGTTAGTGCGAGGCTTACCAAGCATCAAGTACCAAAAGATCAAATTGTGTGATGCATGTCAGAAGGGTAAGCAAACTAAAGCGCCTCATAAAGGTAAAAGCGCTGTAAGTACAACTACTGCCTTAGACTTATTACATATGGATTTGTTTGATTGCAGTAGTATTATTTCATTAAATGGAAGTAGATACTGTTTTGTGATTATTGATGACTTTACTAGGTATACATGGACCTTCTTTTTGAAAACTAAGGATCAAACCATAGATATTTTTATTTCCTTTTGTAGAAGAACTGAAAATGAAAAATCAACAACAATTAAAACCATTAGAAGTGATCATGGTGGGGAATTTCAAAATCATAGGTTTTTAGAATTCTGTCAAGAAAAGGGATATAGGCATGAGTTCTCTACTCCAAGGACCCCACAGCAAAATGGGGTTGTGGAGAGAAAGAACCGAGTCTTACAAGAGGCTGCACGAAGTATGCTCAATGAGTACTCACTACCGAGTTACTTATGGGCTGAAGCTGTAAATACAGCTTGCTACATAGGTTTTTAGGAAAGACTCCCTATGAACTTTGGTTTGGAAAACCCCCTACAATTAAACATCTTAGGGTGTTTGGTTGTAAGGTGTTTATTTTGAACACCAAGGACCATCTTGGAAAATTTTCGGCCAAAGCTGATGAAGGGATACTGGTCGGGTACTCGCTCACCAGCAAATCCTATCGAGTCTACAACAATAGGACTAAATTGATTGAAGAGTCCTCTGATGTAGCTTTTGAAGAAATCCCTAACTTAAATGATCAATCAAGGGATGTAGGAGAAATTCAATTTGAACTTAGAAGGCTAAGTTTGAATGATCGAAACATAGAAAGAGTCGAAGTTGACTCTGATGATGATGAGCAAAGGCAACCAAGAACTCAATCTGATCCCTTGCCTGATATTGAGTCCTTGTCTGTGCCTAGTGAGACCATTCATGAGGCACCACCAACACCAAGACAATCTAGGATAGCCACTAGTCATCCCCAAGACCAAATTGTGGGAGACATCCAACAAGGGGTTAGGACTAGGTCATTCTTTAGAAATGAGTCTAATGAAGTCGCATTGATTTCAGAGATTGAACCAAAATTAGTTGATGAGGCATTGCGCGATCCTGATTGGATCATAGCTATGCAAGATGAGTTAGGTCAATTTGTAAGGAGCCAAGTGTGGGACTTAGTTCCTAGACCTAAGAAGACCACCATTATTGGAACTAAATGGGTCTTCAAAAATAAGTTAAATCAAAAGGGAGAAGTTGTAAGAAACAAGGCAAGACTTGTAGCCAAGGGCTATAGTCAAGTCGAAGGTCTCGATTATGATGAGACTTATGCTCCCGTGGCCCGATTAGAGTCCATTCGTTTGATGCTAGCTTTTGCTGCACATAGAGGTTTCAAGCTCTATCAAATGGATGTTAAATCTGCCTTCTTAAATGGCTTTATTAAAGAAGAAGTCTATGTTGAACAACCACTGGGGTTTGTGAATATCGAAGCTCCAAACCACGTGTACAAGCTCAAGAAAGCACTTTATGGGCTTAAACAAGCACCACGAGCTTGGTACGAAAGGTTGTCAACATATTTACTAGAAAAGGGTTTTGTAAGAGGCCAAATAGACCCAACACTATTTCTGCGTAGAGATGGTGAAAATATTTTTGTAGCCCAAGTGTATGTCGATGACATAATTTGTGGCTCAAATAACAAGGGCTATTTGAATGAATTTATTTCTCACATGGAAAGTGAGTTTGAGATGAGTCTAGTAGGAGAATTGACATTCTTCCTTGGACTTGAAATCAAACAAACTCGAGATGGAATTTATGTCCATCAGACGAAATACACTCAAGAGATGCTCAAAAAATTCAAAATGAGTGACTCTAAGGAAGTATCCACTCCAATGGCGACAAACACTCGCCTTGACAATGATGAGAGTGGAAAACCAGTTGATCTAACGCAATATAGAAGCATGATCGGTAGTCTTCTATATCTCACAGCTAGTCGATACTTTTTGCTGTGGGCATGTGCGCTAGATATCAAGTTTGTGCCAAGGAATCTCATTTAACTGCAGTTAAGAGAATTCTAAGATATCTCAAGGGCACAATTAGAGTAGGACTGTGGTACCCTCGTACGGAGTCTTTTGATTTGATAGGCTATACCGATTCTGATTATGCTGGATGCAAATTGGATCAGAAAAGCACTAGTGGGGGTTTCCAATTTTTAGGTTCATCGTTGATTAGTTGGTCAAGTCGGAAGCAACATTGTGTTGCTCTCTCCACGACCGAGGCTGAATACATTGCCATGGGAGAGAGTGTATCACAATTGTTGTGGATGATTCACACTCTAGAAGATTATGGACTTTCATATAAAGGAGTGCAAGTGTTGTGTGACAACATTAGCACAATAAACCTAACGAAAAATCCAGTCCATCATTCAAGGACCAAACACATTGAAGTGCGTCATCACTTCATTAGAGATCACGTAGCTAGGGGAGACATTGCACTCACATATGTTGAGTCAAAGTCAAACCTAGCCGATATTTTCACCAAACCCCTTCCGGAAAATGAATTTAGTCATTTAAGGAGGGAATTGGGAATGTGTTTGGCTCAATAAGTCATTTTGACCACATCATGATCAATAAGGACCATTAAAATGACAAGAGAAATTGGGAAATTAATTTGGGCAACTTGGGAACATCTAACACAAACTATAAGGTTTAACAAAATATTTTTGTTTGCTAGAAATGGGGTGAGATGCTAGGATCAACCGAATTATTCAAAATGTATCATGCATCCCTTGAATAATTAGGTTGAAGAGACATAAATTGAGTATGGGGAAGGTCATTACATAATTCATGTGTATTTGGCTCCTAGATCTTACTCATATATTCCAACCAAGGAATCTTGGTTGGACCTGTGTCTAGAAATCATCTAACTTTGTTAATGTGTTGATTGATACCCTTGATTGATATCTTCCTGATTTTGATTGAAAATAGGACAAGTTGGTGAAGAAACCTTGACATATTTTGACAAA
This sequence comes from Zingiber officinale, assembly GCF_018446385.1. Lineage (NCBI taxonomy): Eukaryota > Viridiplantae > Streptophyta > Magnoliopsida > Zingiberales > Zingiberaceae > Zingiber > Zingiber officinale. Next base: position 81,071,293 of record NC_055994.1, read on the forward strand.
CTTGTAACTACTCATAGCAAGGATATATTTTGAACCGATAGCCTGAGTCAGATTTATTACCTTGGTTCACTATAGATCATAGTTTCAGTAAACAAACAAAACAAACTTCTCTGGTTTTGAAACCTTGAGATTCAACACATTTGTTATGAAGTGTCTGAAACTTTCGAGCCCTAAATAATTCCAAATCATTAGAGCTCATCATTAGGAAATATTCATTGGTATCACTGAATATAATCTGTGGGCTCTTTAGATCCTAGGTTCTGAACTTGGAAGTTGTTGCACCAAGTTTCAGAGCTTTTGATACGAATTTCAGAGACTGAAATCACTGACTATCAGACACTGATCGGTCCAACTGATCGATCGGATCCCCGACCCTGTCAGGGCACCTTTTACTTTCGATGCTCATCGATCGACCGATCGGTCGATCCGGTTCCCCACGTCCGGTCGGCTCACACTTCTCGAGTGGACCCCCCGACCCGATCTCCACGAGGTGTTGACCCCTCGCGATCGATCAGGACCCTCCCTAACCGATCAGGACGTTCCCTGATCGGTCAGGATTTCTCCTGATCGGACAGCCGTCCGATCTTATGATCTGATCACCCCCTTTTAACTTCCCCCAATCCTTCCTCCTCTCATTTCACGCCGAAAACCCTAGCCGAACCACTCCTCAGTCCCGACTCTTCTCTTCATCTTCTCCGAAAGCTACAAATGGCGCCTAGGTAACTTTCTTTCTCCCCGAAATCTGTTCATTTTTGGCATTTTAGCTTCTTTTCACAGTGTATCTCTGTGTGTTGTGTGTGTTGTCTCGGTTCTCGACTCTGTGGCTCCCGTGGACTCCCATTTGCCCCGACCATGTCCTATTTTTCACCTATTTAGGAAGAAATCAGCGGGTGAGGGTACGTCTAAGTCATCTGCTGAGAAGTCCAAGTCCCAGGCACCCTCCCGACCTCAACCTTCCTCTTCTTCAAGATTCCTGAACCAACAGTTTGAACAAGAGTTTCAACAGAGGACATTCAAACTGCTCCCATGTCGATCTGTGGATCGAAAGTACATGGATGAGTTTTGTCCCTCTGTATCCGAAACCCTGGCATATTACAAACTTGACTCGTTAGTCTACCTAGAAAGGGACATCAACTATGACCTAGTATCTGAATTCTACAACAATCTTCATCAGGGCAGTGATGGTGCTTATAGAACCATAGTTGCTAAAAGAACTATCGATTTCTCCATCATAGAATTCTTTGGGTATCTAGGTTGCCGAATGTGTTCAGGAGATCTTTTTTCCATTTATCCTGATTTACCCCATCCTTTACCTTCTCCATTTGATGTCTCACCTGATTCCATCTATAAGTACTTCTTCGGTCATCCTAGACCAGATGGACTGGATGAGTTGGATGTCGAGTTTCCTACTTTTGCGACTCTGAGACTATCTCCTCCTGACTATATTCTCTTTAAGATAGTCACAAACTGTCTTCTTCCAATCACATCCAAACCTTTAGCAGAGATCCGACCATACCACTGCCTGATGCTTTATGGTTTGCGTCGGCGTCTCGACTTTGACATTATGTCCAGCATCTATTCTTCTATCATATCATATTCTCAGCCTAGCAGCTCCACCATTTATATGCCTTATGGGCATATAATTACAGATTGGCTCGAGACCCTTCAGATAGATATGTCTAAGGGTAGGATAGTGAAGATGGTCAGACAGGATTGCCGACTTGGGAAACGGGCATTTTCCAAGTCCGGTATCTTGGGACAGAATGGGGCTGTTCGATGGAAGGATGGGAGAGGTCTGGGAGAGTTACCACGGGCACTTCCTCGACAGGTTGCTGCTCCTCCTCCTCCTGCTGATGAGGCCGATCCTGATCTGTGCTGGCAGATCGTTGAGCTAGAGAGCCGCTTCGATCAGCACGATGAGCTACTGGCTGCTGAGCTCCATGGACTGCGCGTTTGGATCGACCAGCGCTATGATGATCTACGCAGTCAGCAGTTGGTGACGCAGCAGCTGCTTCTGGGCTGGATGGCCAACTACCCACCTCCGCAGCATTTCTCGGGCCATCCACCTTCGAGCTCCGGCATGCCGCCTCAGGGTTACATGCCTCCTGCAGATGATGATGAGGTTCCTCCTGTTGAGGATATTGATTGATACATTCTGTGTATCACTTTGCCTGTTTGTGTTGGATACTATTTGTTGGATCTCTTTGTCTGACCTGGATACTTATGCTACTCATATGTTTTTGCTATTCATTTGTCTATTTCTTGCTTTTCCTTATGCTTCAGTTCATGTTAATATATTGTTCCTATGCCATGATTTGATTGTATCTTATCTCTTTTTTACTGTCATATAATACACTTAGAGGGAACTCTAGGTGCATTAAGAAAAAGACAGTATGGGTTAAGGGGGAGCCTTTTGAGTTTTGTCACCTCATTTGCACCTTTTCGGTGTTTGACAAAGGGGGAGAGGACACCTAAGTTTAGAGATGTATGAAGGCTTGATTTTAGGGAGAAGATAACGGGAAGGATCTTGATTCCCGTTATTGACTTAGTGGTGTATCCATCTTAGGGGGAGGATCTTGATTCCCCTAAAATTATGAAAATAAGAATATTTCTGATCTAAACTTAAATCGTGTTGTCAAACAACAAAAAGGGGGAGATTGTTGATACAGTCTGACCTGACTGTTGTTTTGATGTTGACACGGATTTAAGTTTGTATCAGATGTTAATTAAACTCGGTTTGATTAATGATCAAGGTTGATCAAGTGGAAGGGAAAAGTCCAAGTTGGTGTTGGTGCGGTTAGCACTAACGGTCTAACTCAGGTTTTGATGAATGACAAATCAGGTTAAGTTAGGTTTGTTGTTGTCTGAGACTTTTATCAAGTGTGCAGGAAAAGTCCAGCTAGGTCGACGGGCTGACCGGATAGCTGGCGAGAAGTCCAGCTAGGTCGACGGGCTGACCGGATAGCTGGCGAGAAGTCCAGCTAAGTCGACGGGCTGACCGGATAGCTGGCGAGAAGTCCAAGCGGGTCGACGGGCTGACCGGACGCTTGGCGAGAAGTCCAGACGGGTCGACGGGCTGACCGGACGTCTGGCAGGTAAGTGAGGTAAGTCACTGGAGGGGAGTGACTGTGAGGACGCGTTCCCGGGAAGGGGACATTAGGCGTCGATCCGGCTTAGATCCATTTCGGATATCTAAGTCGAGATCGTGACTAGATTCCGGTCTCGGAAAGACGGAATCTAAGTCATACTTCTTATACTCAATTCATAAAACTGTACTAACACTTTCTTTTGCAGGAATTACTTGCCTCGGACTAACCTTTTCTTGCAGGAGAAGGACTTTCCTGGAAAAAGGGGTCCGGAAGGCAAATTTCATCCAGCCGAGTCGTCGCCACGTGGAGCATCATGGTTTGTGCAGCTACGTCACATTCCAGGCGCCCGGAAGGGATTCAGGCGCCCGGGACAGCATATAAAAGAAGCCCCAGGCAGGAGCTTCAGAATCAATCATCAACTGAGAACTTTCGACTGCTGGTCCCACTGCTCTACGTTCCTGCGACGCTAACAAAGCTCCGACAAAGTGCTTCTTCGTTTTTGGTTAATTTTCTTGTCGGTATTACTTTGTTTCATTAAGCATTTCCTGTATTCATTTTGTAATTATTATCGAATTGCTAGTGATTGCCCAACGAAAGTGGTCAAGGACCACGGGCCTTCGAGTAGGAGTCGTCACAGGCTCCGAACGAAGTAAAAAACAACTGTGTCTACTTTACTTTTCCGCTGCGCTAATACTCTATATTTTCGAATCGATATTCACCCCCCCCTCTATCGAACCTATCGGTCTTACAAGTGGTATCAGAGCAGGTACCGCTCTGATTTGGTGCAACCACCAATCAGACAGGGGGTGAAATATTTTCTAACTCCAAACTGATATTATTATCGTTTTGAAAGATTTTTTTCGTTACACTTAAAGTTTCTATTTTTTCCCGCACTACTAATCCAAGACGAAGTCTTGGAATTTTTTTCTAGTTAATTTAGTGTGTGCAGGATAAGATGTCTCAACAAGAAGGCTTCAGCACAGTTCGTCCTCCCCTATTCAACGGGGATGATTTTTCGTACTGGAAGAGAAGAATGGAGGTCTACATGAAGACAGACTACGACCAATGGATGAGCGTCACAAAGGCTTATAAAATTCCAGTAGACAACTCCGGGAAAATAATAGACCCTGAAGAATGGACAAATGATTTAAAGAAAAAGGCATCAATTGAAAACAAAGCCATCAACACTCTACACTGCGAACTAACACGAGAAGAACTGAACCGGGTCGGACCACATGAAAACGCTAAGGAGCTCTGGGATAAACTGATCGAGCTGCACGAAGGAACAAGCGACGCGAAGGTAACAAAAAGAGATTTGCTGTTAAATAAAATTTTTAATATAAAAATGCAGGAAGGAGAAACGGCAAGTCAGCTCCACGCGAGGATCAAAGATATCCTCAACGGTCTCCACGCGATAGGACACCAAATGGAGAACCGAGACTTAATAAGGTACGCGTTAAATGTTTTTCCACGAAATAATTTGTGGGCATCAATTGTAGATGCCTACAAAATTTCAAAAAATTTATCTAAATTAAAATTGGATGAACTCTTTTGTGAATTAGAACTTCATGAGCAAACTAACGGGGTCGAGAAAGGTGTAGCTTTAATTGCGTGTTCCTCTAAAGAAAAGAAAAACAAACCGAATCAAGAAGACTCCGATCAAGACTCAAGACGAACACCGTGAACCCGGTAAGGAAAATGTTCACCAAAAGAGAAACTTCAGCAAATAGGATCTTCAGAAGATTCGCCAACCGACTCAAGAAATGTCACATGTTTGGATGTAACAAAAAGGGCACTACAAGAACGAATGCCCAAGATTGAAACTTGACAAACCAAAGTCAACAAAGAAGAAAGCCCTCAAAGCAACATGGGACGATTCCTCCTCAGACGAATCGGAGGGAGAAAGGCAAAAGCACCAAAGTCACCTCGCGCTGATGGCTCGCGAAGCTGAAACGGAAGACGAATCAGAGGAATCGGAAGACGGGTCCGAACCCGAATCGAGCCACGAGTCCGCACTCGTTTCCGAAGGTTCCGAAGAGGTATACCGAAACTTAAATCATAAATTCTTTAGAATTATCTCGTGTTTAAATAAAAAATTAGTTAAATTGGAAAATGATAATAAATCGCTTCTTGAGGAAAATCAAAACCTCGAGGAACAATTAAAAAATTCGAATTCAACTCAAGACCGAACACTTGAGGAGGAGAATTTATCATTAAAAAGTGAAATTAATAAGTTAAAAGAATTGTTGGAAAAATTCACAACAAGATCTAAAAATTTAGATTTAATTCTAAATAACCAAAAGGCATGCTATAATAAAACCGGGCTTGGATATAAGTCAAAATCAAACAAAACCTTTAAATCATTATTAACCCAACACAAAGCAACTAAACAAGCTTGGGTCCCGAAAGCGTGCTTAACCACGCAAGTAGGACTTAATCAATTCTATATACCTAAAGATAAAATACATTATATAAACTTGAATAAATCAGATCAAAAACTAAAAAATAAATTTAACTTAAAATCAAAATTCAAAACTCAACAAAATTTAGACTATCACCAAGTTGATTATAACTATAAAAAGAATCGACACAAACCCAAAATCTAAATTAATGGCCAATAATTTAGGGGGAGGCTCCAGAATAGCTGGCACCTCCAAAACTAACATACCCGACAGGGTAACCCAAAATAAACTAACCCGACAGGGTAATCAGGATTAGTTAAAAAGAGACCGTGGTTAACTTGACTCATGGTACTGGTGAAGTTTTTGGATGATAGTACGTTAGGGAAGCTTGGGCATCGCATGTCTAGAAAGATATGGCTTCGATCTGGTGCATTTGGCCAAGTGGAACTGACCGAAGCTACCCTTAAACGAATCCTAACCAGTTAGACCAAGATTTAGTACTAAGTTCCGTGGATAGGACTATTCGGAAAACTTCGAAAGGTTGGTTACTTCTAATGATGTCCCTGTGACTCACCAAGCTTAGAAGTTTATCCGAAGAATGCCTATTTGTGGAAACCAAAACTAAATCTGAATCTAACACAAGTTAAACCAAAAGTCTGTAATCAAACCAATTTCATCTCACAAAATCATAAGATTCCCTGATTGATAATATAGATCGGGTGAGATGAATTAGGCTTATTTTAATTTTAAACTTAAAAATTAATTTCAAAAATTTTAATTTTAAAACTTAAAAATTATTTTCAAAATTTTAAACTTAAAAATTAATTTCAAAAATTTTAATTTTAAAACTTAAAAATTATTTTCAAAATTCTTAAACTTAAAAATTAATTTCAAAAATTTTAATTTTAAAACTTAAAAATTATTTTCAAAATTTTTAAACTTAAAAATTATTTTCAAAATTTTAAAACTTAAAAATTATTTTCAAAATTTTAAACTTAAAATTAATTTCAAAATTTTAAAAACTTAAAATTATTTTCAAAATTTTAAAAATTTTAAAATTTTAAACTTAAAAATTATTTTCAAAATTTTTAAAATTATTTTCAAAATTTTAAACTTAAAAATTATTTTCAAAATTTTAAACTTATTTTCAAAATTTTAAACTTAAAAATTATTTTCAAAAATTTTAAAACTTAAAAATTATTTTCAAAATTTTAAACTTAAAAATTAATTTCAAAAATTTTAAAACTTAAAATTATTTTCAAAATTCTTAAACTTAAAAATTATTTTCAAAATTTTAAAACTTAAAATTATTTTCAAAATTCTTAAACTTAAAAATTATTTTCAAAATTCTTAAACTTAAAAATTAATTTCAAAATTTTAATTTTAAAACTTAAAATTATTTTCAAAATTTTAAACTTAAAAATTATTTTCAAAATTCTTAAACTTAAAAATTATTTTCAAAATTTTAAACTTAAAAATTATTTTCAAAATTTTAAACTTAAAAATTAATTTCAAAAATTTTAATTTTAAAACTTAAAAATTATTTTCAAAATTTTAAACTTAAAAATTAATTTCAAAAATTTTAATTTTAAAACTTAAAAATTATTTTCAAAATTCTTAAACTTAAAAATTAATTTCAAAAATTTTAATTTTAAAACTTAAAAATTATTTTCAAAATTTTAAACTTAAAAATTAATTTCAAAAATTTTAATTTTAAACTTAATTTCAAAAATTGTAATTTTTAAACTTAAAAATTAATTTCAAAATTTTAATTTTAAACTTAAAAATTATTTTCAAAATTTTAAACTTAAAAATTAATTTCAAACTTAATTAATTTTAAAGAAACTTAAATTAATCTAACAAAAAAAAAAAAAAAGGTCAAAAACCAGGGGCGGGCGCCCCTGGTATTCTCGTCGGGGGCGCCCGGAAGGGATTCTAGGCGACGCCCCCAACATCTGCCCCACTCATTCTCACTTTTGCCAAGGTTCACTTTGAACCTCAGTGCGAAAGTACTCTAAATTTAAATTTTCGTGCGGTGAAGACGCTGTTGCGATTCAACCGAGGTCGTCAAATCTATATTTTTCTCGATAGCTCCTCGGTAAAATATTCTTCCCCTCTCTAAAATATTTTTTTTGTTGTTGTCTTCTAAATTTTTTAATATATATTCTTTATATACAGTAAGAAATGAACAAATACTGGTGTTGGACCCTCCAATGCTAGTGCAGACCCTAGGTTTCCCACAGACGAACTTAGGATTAAATTTGAGTCCACCATCTATAAGGCCATTAGGACTACCTGCATAGATAGAGCGTTCTTCCTAAGGTCATGTCCCCCTGCCTTAGAGGTTATAGGCCACTACAATTTAAGGAACCTTGTAGAGTGTACCAGTCCAATAAACATAAGTCTATGTGCCGAATTTTGCAATAACTTAGTAAAAGTAGATGACTTCACCTATACCACTAGGGCAGCAGGCACTGATATCGTATTTTCCCCTACGACTATCAGAGAGTTTTTAGAATTGTGTCCTTCTACTTGCCCCTTTTTGTGCTATCCTCCGAGGGACCTACCGTTCGACGATCCCTACTCACATATTACTCTCGATACGATGTATTCGTATTTTTTTGGGGGAGAGAGAGATCCCACTGTGACACAGTTTAGGTCAGTAGAACTTAGAGTCCAGGACTACGCTCTTTATAGGGTTGTAGTTCTTTGCATTTTACCACTGACCACTCGGGACATCGCTGTGATGCGCCCATTCCATTCATTCCTACTTTATGCCCTGATTCATAGGTTGGAGATTGACATTAGCCTACATATCTTCTCCACCATCATTTACGCAGCCGGCATCCAGGTAGATAGAGATGACGGGACTATGACTTGGCGGAGGGGGGCACAGCACCAGCCCGATCCAGACGCACAGATGGACGAGTTCATGCTCGCACTATTTCCGGAGGAAGCCGCACCGGCTCCACCACCACCCCCAGCTCGAGCACCACGACACACTAGCCGACCGTATGACCGGACTAGAGAGAGCCATGGCGAGTCTCCAACAGGAGAACTCCGATTTTCATCGGGACATACGGCGAGAGGTTGCCGAGTTGCGAGCTGCCGGGGACACCTGCCACACTGAACTGATGACACTTCTTCGATCCTTGGGATCTGGACCACCCCCTTCATCATCTCAGTAGCTTTAGTGATGACCTACTTCTGTAGCTACGCTATTTGTAAAATATTTTGGATTTATCTAGTGACATTTCAAACTTACATTGAATATGTTCTTGCTCAATAGACTAGGAAATTTCAAAAATCCTTTCAAAAAATGATTTTATCAACTTATAGGCTAAACTTGTGTGCTTTCAAAATTTCCATTTTTAGACTTTCAAAAACAGTTTTGGCCTTAGACTAGGTTTACATCCTTAGAAAGCATGTACCCATAGGTTGAGTTCTTGATCATCTCACCAACACCCTAGGATTACCTTGCTTGTGTTTGACAAACATAGAAAGGGGTGAGATGCATAGGCCATCTGTCTGGACTTAAGATGCTTATTTCAGTGCATCAGTATAAGTCTGGACGTTAAATACAAATCAAATATTAATCAGATTAAAAGTTCATCAGTCAAGTCAAACACTGACTGATTACAATTAACTTAATCTGACTAACCTAGTGAAAACTACTGTCTTCCGATAGTTAGTTAGTACCTAATTGGTTAGACATTTGGTTGAAGATAGGTATCAAATTAGGGAGAAATATAACTATTTAGTTTTCCAAATTGAGTTTTAAACTTAATTTTGAAAATCAAAGTTTAATAATCTGTTTAAAATTGTGAAAATTTTAAACTCACAAAATTTGTTTAACCTTTCAAGTATTTTAAACCATGATTTTGAATCTAATATTTTTAAACTTTGAAAAATTTGATTTTGAAAAACATATTTTTTACGTTTACCAATACACCCTTGAAAACTAAAAGTAAAGATTTAAACTTAATCTTACTTAATTTGAAAGATAAATTGAGCTTTCTCAATATTAGTTTCCTTGATTTTGAAAATTGAATCTTAAACACCTAGTGTTGAAAAATAAATTTCAATTAGTTTTGAAAAATAGACCTTTCAAACTTAGTTTTGGAATTTCGGTTTTGAAAACTTATGTTTAAGTAGCATTTCAAAGTTAATCTGATCTTTTCTTGGATTTAAAAACTCAGTTATTTTTCAAAGTCTTATTGTTTTCAGTAATTCTCACTATGTTTGTTTACCCTCGGTTTTTGATGTATGCCAAAGGGGGAGGGTTAGGTTGGTTAAGTTAGAGCAACTTAATGCAAACTTAGAAAAAAAAACTAACTCAAACCTTAAAAATCATGCTTGATTCTTGCATATTTTTTTCACTAACTTAACCAAGTTGTCATTCTATCAAAAAGGGGGAGATTGTTGGTGCGGTTAGCACTAACGGTCTAACTCAAGTTTTGATGAATGACAAATCAGGTTAAGTTAGGTTTGTTGTTGTCTGAGACTTTTATCAAGTGTGCAGGAAAAGTCCAGCTAGGTCGACGGGCTGACCGGATAGCTGGCGAAGTCAGCCAGGTCGACGGCTGACCGGATAGTGGCGAGAAGTCCAGCTAGGTCAACGGGCTGACCGGATAGTGGCGAGAAGTCCAAGCGGGTCGACGGGCCGACCGGACGCTGGCAGAAGTCCAGACGGCCGACGGCCGACCGGACGTCCCGTGTAAGTGAGGTAAGTCACCCGAGGGAGTGACCGTGAGGACGCGTTCTCGGGAAGGACATTAGGCGTCGATCCGCTTAGATCCATTTCGGATATCTAAGTCGAGATCGTGACTAGATTCCTGGAAAGACGGAATCTAAGTCATACTTTTCTCATCTATAAAACGTGCTAACATTCTTTGCTGCAGGTACATTTGCCTCTGACTAACCTTTTCTTGCGGAGAAGGACTTTCCGGAGAAGAGGTCCGGCGCCGGAGGATCCGGCGCTGAGGTCCGCGCCTGGGATCCGGCGCCCAAGGCAAATTTCATCCAGCCGAGTCGCCGCCACGTGAGCATCATGGTTTGTGCACACGTTACATTCCAGCGCCTAAGGGATCCAGCCCGACAGATATAAAAGAAGCCTCGTGCGAGCTTTGAATCAATCATCATCGAGAACTTTCGATCGCTGGTCCCCGCTTCACGCTCCGCGACGCTAACAAAGCTCCAAAGTGCTTCTTCGTTTTTGGTTAATTTTCTTGTCGGTATTACTTTGTTTCATTAAGCATTTCCTGTATTCATTTTGTAATTATTATCGAATTGCTAGTGATTGCCCAACGAAAGTGGTCAAGGACCACGGGCCTTCGAGTAGGAGTCGTCACAGGCTCCGAACGAAGTAAAAAACAACTGTGTCTACTTTACTTTTCCGCTGCGCTAATACTCTATATTTTCGAATCGATATTCACCCCCCCCTCTATCGAACCTATCGGTCTTACAGTTGGAAACTTGGCATGCGAAGTCGGAGAGAGCTCGTTCTCCGGACTAGGTCAGAGAGGGCCCGGTAGCTCGTTCTTTGGACCTGACGAAGTCGGAGAGGGCTCGGTAGCTCGTTCTCCGGACTAGGTCAGAGAGGGCTCGGTAGCTCGTTCTCTGGACCGGACGAAGTCGGAGAGGGCTCGGTAGCTCGTTCTCCGGACTAGGTCAGAGAGGGCTCGGTAGCTCATTCTCTGGACCTGACGAAGTCGGAGAGGGCTCGGTAGCTCGCTCTACTCGACGAGTCGGAGAGGGCTCAGCTCGTTCTCCTGATTAGGTCGAGAGGGCTCGGTAGCTCGCCTCGACCGCACGGGTTGGAGAGGACCTGTAGTTTTTCTCCTGATTAGGTCGAATGATTCCATGGTACATTGATTAGTCTGCACCGATCCAAAGGACACATAAGACGGTGGATTCGGCAGATCGATCCGAAACTAAGTTTCATGGATCACCAAGAGCACATCGAGTAATCTGATCGGCCCCAGACCGATCAGAAACACCAAGAGCACATCGAGTGTAATCTAACTGCCTTGGAGACCGATCGGGAGATGATGTTGCGAAGAAAGAAGGCGGGGATCGGTCCGCCGACTCATTAGCCCTGATCGGTCTCCACGACCGATCAGACAAGCTGTGGACCGATCAGGATATGTCCTGATCGGTCCATGGATCGGTCTGGTGACCGATCCACACACACAATCAGATTTGTTTCTGCGATTCCTCCACTGCATTTGATCTGCCTGATTCATATAACCCTCTGTGCTGTTAGCTTTTGAGTTTGCAGGATCACAGGTATCATTCCAAGCCTAATTTCAAATTAAGTCCATAAGAGGAATACGACAAATGGCCTTTCTGCTGTGATTCGCGGCGCATGGTGCATTTGAGGCATCAACGGCTACTGGTGTGATTTGGCTGCGATCCGCTTGACTCCTGGTGATTGGTTCGAGCTCAGAAGACACCAGTGAAGATTGTGATTTCATTGGTGTGAGTTCAGAGATCCAGTAAGGAGGAAGAGGGATTGGCTGCAGCGATGATTCTGTGCAGATTGACCACGATCCGTGACAGCAGAGGACAGGGACTTAAGAAGCAGTAAAAAGCGAGAGGAAAGAACAACAAGAAAGTAAGAAAGTAAGAAAGTTCTGTTGATCGTTGAGGTGTGCTAAGTTCTTGAGCTCTCGGGTGTGATACTGCTGTCTGTGAGTTCTCTGTTTTCACTGATCCTCGCGTGGTTGTAAGCGTTAGTTCATTCTTCCTTGCCACCGAGCTCTGTAAGTCTTGTGCTTTAACATATATTTTTCTTGAGACTTTGTGGAGAGGTTACTCCACCGAGAAGGAGGATCTTTAGCCGGAATTTTTCCGAGGTGCGATCTACCGAAGATCGAGGGGTCGTCCACCTTACGGACACGCCGAGGAGTAGGGGCAAGTTATCCCCGAACCTCGTAAATCCTTGTGTTAGTGTGCTTGTTTCCTCCTTGTTTTAGTTTCCTAATTCCGCTGTGCTAACAAGTTTCTTTGTAAAAATTTGTGTTTAAGTTTTTAAGAGGCTATTCACCCCCCTCTAGCCATCTAAGATCCCAACACCCACGAACTCTCCTCGACGAAAGGATCGTGAGGAGGTGAAGAACTCTCGGATTTAGCCCCTCGCCGGCCGCCGGAGACGAAGCCCTAATCCCGGCTTCGTTTTCGCCCGAGCAGAGACGCCGCGTGCGAGAGAGAAGAGAGGAAGGAATTAGGTTACAGTAATAACCCCTAAGTTCCCTCTTTATCTCCCTTTATAATACCTAATTATTTCTGTTATTAACTACTACTTAAATTATTTTCGCTCTTTCCTTAATCAGCACGACCCTGCTGGGTTCTTGGTCATTACGCTTCGCTTAAGACTCGGGTTGGGTCGGAGGTCACGGGTTCGAACCTCGGCCGAACCTCTTTATTTTTGAAACTTCTTCCTTTTGATAAAAATACCAGACGAACTCCAAAAATTGTATAAAAATACTCTAAAAATTTTTAAAAATCTCTAGAATATTTCTAAAACATTTCTAAATATTTTTAAGCACGATTAAGACTTGTAATGAGGAAATTTGGGTTGTTACAATTCCCCATACCTTATAAAAAGTTCGTCCTCGAACTTAGAATAATTCTGGATATTTCTGTCTCATACTGTCTTCATGCTCCCAAGTAACTTCCTTGTGCTTCTGATTCTGCCAGATGACCTTCACTAGTGGTACTTCTTTGTTCCTTAGTCTCTTAACTTCTCTGTTCACTATCTGTGTAGGTCTGCTCTCATAGCTCAGATCCTCCTGGATTAGCACTGACTGAGGCTGAATCACTTGGCTAGGGTCGTGGAGACACTTCTTTAGCATAGAGACATGAAATACATTATATATTGCTGACATATCTTGTGGTAAGTCCAGCTTGTAAGCTACCTTCCCAATCCTTTCTGTGATCAGGTATGACCCTACGTAGCGGGGACTTAACTTGCCCTTTTTGCCAAATCTCATCACCCCCTTCATAGGAGCAACTTTGAGAAAGACTGAATCCCCTACCTGGAATTCAAGTGGCCTACGGCGTGTGTCAGCATAACTTTTCTGTCTGCTCTGGGCAGTCTCAATTCTCTGTCTGATCTTCTGGATAGCTTGTGTGGTTTCTCCTATCATCTCAGTCTGCTTGCCCAATTCTGATTCCATCTCTTTTCTTTCTCCAGTCTCCAACCAGCATATAGGTGATCTACACTTTCGGTGCCTCGTAAAGTGCCATCTTGATAGTGGCCTGGTAGCTATTGTTGTATGCGAATTCAGCTAAATACAGATACTTGCACCAACTACCTAAAATCTAATGCACAAGCCCTGAGCATGTCTTCTAAAATCTAATTTACTCATTCTGTCTGTCCATCAGTCTAGGGATGGAAGGTTGTGCTGAACTTGAGTTTGGTGCCTAATGCATTCTGAACACACTCCCAAAAATAAGAGGTGAAGCGCCCATCTCTGTCAGAAACGTTAGACTTCGGGACTCCATGAAGTCTGATCACTTCCTTAACGTATAGCTGTGCCAACTGCTCTATTGAGTGGAACACTTTGATGGCTAGAAAATGAGCAGACTTGGTCAATCTGTCCACTATCACCCATATCGCATCGTATCCATTAGTAGTTCTTGGAAGACCTGTTATAAAGTCCATGGATATTTCTTCCCACTTCCACTCTGGTATTGGGAGGGGCTGTAGAACTTCTCCTGGTCTCTGGTACTCTGCTTTGACTCTCTGGTATGTCAGACAGGTACTGACATATTTTGCTACATCCCTCTTGAGTCCAGACCACTAGAATCTCTATTTCAAATCTTGATACATCTTGGTAGAATCAGGATGCATGGAGTACGGTGTACTATGAGCTTCTTCCAGAATCTTCTTTCTCAATTCTTCATCATTGGGGACACAAAGGCGACTCCCCTGATAGAGGATTCTACTGTCTGATACTCGAAACTCTGAATTTTCTTCTTCTTGTATCCCTCGCTTGATCTTCTGGATATCTGGATCTTCACTTTGCTTCCTCTGTATATCCTCAAGCAAGGTTGACCCTAAGGTCAATGCAGAGAGTTGCCCATAAACAATTTCAACTCCAAAATCTAACAGTTCCTTCTGTAGTGGCAATGATAATGATGACAAGTACATCAGAGTTGCACTGGACTTTTGACTCAGTGCATTCGCCACTTTGTTAGCTTTACCTGGATGATAGGGGATTTCACAGTCATAATCCTTAACCAACTCTAGCCACCTGCGCTGTCTCATATTTAAGTCTTTCTGGGTAAAGAAATACTTCAAGCTCTGATGGTCTGTGAAGATTCTGCACTGAACTCCATACAAATAATGTCGCCAGAGTTTTAGTGCAAAGACCACAGCTGCCAGCTCAAGATCATGAGTGGGGTAGTTCTTCTCATAGTCTTTGAGTTGTCTGGAAGCATAAGCTATAACCTTCCATTCTTGCATGAGAACAGCTCCAAGGCCCATCTTGGAAGCATCACTGTATATGTCGAAACTCTTGTCACTCTCTGGAATAGTCAGGATGGGAGCACTGGTCAGTCTTTTCTTCAGTGCTTGGAAACTTTGCTCACATTTGTCTGACCATTCAAACTTCTTGTTCTTCCTACTTAGGGCTGTTAGTGGAGAGGCTATCCTGGAAAAGTCTTCCATAAATTTTCTGTAATATCCAGCTAAACCAAGAAAACTTCTGATCTCCCTGGCGTTCTTGGGTCTACTCCAGTTGTTGACCGCTTCTATTTTGGCTGGATCCACCTGAATACGTTCTTTAGAAATGATGTGACCTAGAAACGCCACTCGCTCCAACCAGAACTCGCACTTTGAGAATTTAGCATAAAGCTGCTTTTGCTAAAGGGTCTGCAGTACTACTCTCAAGTGCGTGTCATGCTCCTCTGGAGTTCTTGAATAGATCAGAATGTCATCGATGAACACGATGACAAACTTGTCAAGGTATTCTCTGAACACTCTGTTCATTAAGTCTATGAAGACCGCAGGTGCATTAGTCACTCCAAAAGGCATAACTACAAACTCATAGTGTCTTTATCTGGTCCTGAAAGCTATTCTGGGTATATCACTTTCTCTCACTTTCAACTGATGGTATCCAGAGCACAGGTCTATCTTAGAGAACACTATTGCCCCCTTTAACTGATCAAATAGATCATCTATTCTGGGAAGAGGGTACTTGTTCTTAATTGTCACTTTGTTTAGCGCTCTATAATCTATGCACATTCGCATAGATCTGTCTTTCTTCTTAACGAACAACACCGGAGCTCCCCATGGTGAATGACTAGGGCGGATGAAACCTTTGTCAAGCAGCTCCTAGAGTTGTTCTTGTAGTTCTTTCAGTTCTGCTGGAGACATTCGGTAGGGAGCTTTTGAAATTGGACCAGTACCAGGAACCAACTCAATTTCAAACTCCACTCTTCTGTTGGGAGGTAGTCCAGGTAGCTCTTCTGGGAATATCTCTGGATACTCACAGACTACCCGAACATCTTCCTGCTTGAGTCTTTCTTATTCTTCTGCATTCACAATGTACGTCAGAAAACCAGTACACCCTTTAGCTGACATTTGCTGAGCTGTTAGGGAAGAGAGGAATTTCTGGGTCTTCCTCTTTGGCACTCCCGTGAACTCAAAGGATGGTTCACCTTCTGGGCTGAAAATCACTTTCCTTCTGCGGCAGTCCACCAAAGCACTATACTTGCTGAGGAAATCCATACCCAGAATGACATCGAAATCTTACATCGCAAGGACTACTAGATCAACATATAGCACTCGGTCTGAAATTCTGACTGGTACAACCCGAAGCCACTGGTTGGACTCCATGACTTCCCCAGAAGATAGGGTTGTCAAGAACTTGGAGTTCATGCTCTCTGTAGGTATCTGAAATTCTTTGGCAAAGAGTACTGATATAAAAGAATGGGTCGCCAAAGTATTAAATAGTGCAGTAGCTAAATGCTGAAAAATAACTACTTGACCTGTTACGACCGTAGAGGCACTAGCAGCCTCCTCTTTGGTGAGGGAGAATACTTTGGCACTGGCTGAAACTGGTGGAGCTTCCAATCTTCCTTGACTGAGCTGAGGTCCGTCCAGAGTCGCAGGCATGTAGTGTAACTGAGGCTTGTTCCCGTATTGTGCTGCTTGTTGTTGAGATGCTTTGAGCTTGTTAGGACATGCCTTAGCCAGATGTCCTTCTTGACCACACGAATAACATCCAGTCATATCCAAAAGACAGGCTCCTGGATATACTCTCCCACATTTAGGGTAGGGAGGGAGTTGGTCTGCTTGTCTGTTGAACCTCCCTTTTGGTTGCCTCCTGTATTCCATCATTTCCTTTTGTTATCTTTGCTTTTCCAGCGCTGCTTGCTTGCCTGGGGCTTCTGACTCCCTGCTGTCTTGTCCTCTATCTTGACTAGCTTGAATTGCATTTGTTGTGCCTTGATGCTGTTCAGATAATGTTCAGCGACTAATGCCCTGCTGACCAGCTCTTCACCAGTCTATGGTCGGTTTGTTCCACTACTCACATTAAGTGCTATTTCTGGCCTTTCAAAGTAAAATATCTTAATTACTTCTTCTTTAAATGCCTTGGCATTTTAACAAACACCTTGTGTGTCAAAATCCCTAAAGTCTTGACTTTGGGATCTACTTAAGGCCTTGGCCTTTTTCTTTCTTTCTTTATCTTTCTTATACTTTTCTTAAACTCAAAATACTGATAAGGTATTTTTCCATATGCATCTATAAGTGAAACTAACTAAGTAACACACAATCATGCATAGAACACAAAAGAAATCTGCACATACAATATTTCTACGACGAGAAATCAACGGAAAACACTTCTTACTACAGGTGAGCAGTACTTCTAAACATTTCTCTATACTGCACATAAATAATAAAGGAAAACATTTCTAGAAAGTATAAATACATTCTTACTTGAAGACGGCAAAACTGGTGTTGATGTGTGATGTTGAAGAATGGGGACTGCTCTGATACCAACTAGTAACGACCCCACCCTCCTCACTACTAGTCTGTGAGGGTGGAGCGCTACTGGACTACTAAATCATCTTAACTAATGTTCCTCACATGAAATTATCTATGCTTAAAACTCTCAAAACTCAAAGCATACAATATGTAATAGCGTAAAACATATATAACTCATCTATACATACTGCTCAGACTTATCTAATAGCAAAAGAAACAAAACATATATTAATCTGATCATGCATGCAACAATAATACAACTCTATTAATGGAACTAATGTTCATAGCAATTAAAAGGAAGAGTTCTAAACATAAAGTATCCAATGCAAATCTAACAACATGAAAGAATGGTTCCAATATTCTGAATACAAAGTCTTAATGAATTACTAAACTAAATCCCAAGGCTTCAATAGTCCAAACATCACACATCCATCCGCACCTCCTTGTCACCTTCCTTCGCTATAGCTTTTCCTTTCCTTTATCTGCAGTAAGAGGAAATGTAACTATAAGAAAAATTACTTAGTAAGCGCTATCTAACTCACAAAACTAGAATATGCATGTGGATAGGAAGAAATCTAAAAACTGAATGCTTAAAAGAAATACTATACATGCTCATCTAATAGAAAAGGAATCAAACATACTGAAATGCTAAGCATGTAAAGCTGCTCATGCTCATCTAACAACATGCTAGCATAAAAAAAAACTAAACTTGTTGAATTTTAAACTTATGTGAAGCTTATTTCACTTGTTTAAAATCTTATACTTTTATACTTTAAAATTATAATCTTTTCTTGAGCCCAGGCTTAGTACCAATACACGCTCCCTAATAGGAACTGAGGTAGCGAGCCACCAGTCCTAGGAGGGTAAAGACCTTGGTCTTACCAGGGCCGAGACCTTGGAAACGGTCACCTGGATTTGTTTAACGACAATCTCGAAAGTCGGGTACTAGCCTTCTCAAGTAAAATACTTATACTTGTTAATACTTCTAATAGAAGAATGCTTCTTACAAAAACTGAAATGTTTAAACAAATTCTAACATTAAAATGCTTAAACAAAAATCTGTATATAAAGCTTTAACCAAAAATCTGCATACCATGCAATCAAAATTCTGCATACTAAGCAAACAAAATTCTGCTGGTTAAAGGATTAATGACAACAGGGCTGTTCTTGCCCGTGGAAACACAAAAAGACCAAAGGCTACACATAACCATTCAAAACTAGAACTTGTTGAAGTTATCTGTAGTGCAACGACAAGGAAGTAAAAGGAACTAAAATACCACCCATAGCCATTCAAAACTAAACAATTTACTCATTTCCAAATCTAAATAAACTAAATTTAGTTTTATGGCAGTAAGCTTCAAGATAAACTGAAACCAAACAAACTGGAATTGAATACTTTAACAACTGAAATTGAATGCTTAACAAACTGAAATTGAAACCTGCTGGAGTTTTAAAACCCATATAAAACTTATTTTCATTCCAAATGCTTAGCACGAACAAAACTAGAATTTGCTGAAGCTAAAGATCCATGTAACTTGTTCATAGCTATACTTTTATAGAGCAACATAATCCCTTAAGCTAACTACAGCAGAAATTACAGGAGAAACCAAAAACCCAGAATTTCTCATAGAGCAACAAAATTCAAAACTGTAAAACTCTACACGAACAAAGCATGCTCATCAAGGTCACAATAAAAAAATCTAACTAAAAAGCTGCAGTACTAATTTCAAAGCTTGAAGGAATCAACCCACATGCTTAACCTCTACCGTTCATCCTCTTTCTTTCTTTGGGGTTCACGGCAACAAGCACAAAATTATCCATCTTTTCAACATGCTTCGAAATCAAAGAGAAACTAGGTCTGAAAACTACTCCTACTGCAGGTGAGTAACGCTTACCTTTCTTCTTGGACTTTCAACCGAACAAGAGGGGCTTCTAGGGTTTCGGATAGCTCAAACTTCGGCTCTTCCTCGTGCCCACGAAATCTCCTAGACGAAAGGATTGTGAGGAGGTGAAGAACTCTCGGATTTAGCCCTTCGTCAGCCGCTGGAGACGAAGCCCTAATCCCAGCTTCATTTTCGCCCGAGCAGAGACGCCGTGAGAGAAGAGAGGAAGGAATTAGGTTACGGTAATAACCCCTAAGTTCCCTCTTTATCTCCCTTTATAATACCTAATTATTTTCGTTATTAACTACTACTTAAATTATTTCCGCTCTTTCCTTAATCAGCACGGCCCTGCTGGGTTCTTGGTCATCACGCTTCGCTTAAGACTTGGGTTGGGTTGGAGGTCACGGGTTCGAACCTCGGCCGAATCTCTTTATTTTTGAAATTTCTTCCTTTTGATAAAAATACCAAACGAACTTTAAAAATTGCATAAAAATACTCTAAAAATTCCTAAAAATCTCTAGAATATTTCTAAAGCATTTCTAAATATTTTTAAGCACTATTAAGACTTGTAATGAGGAAATTTGGATTGTTACACTTATCACCCAGATTATTGAGCATTACCAGTTAGATAACCTGGTTTACTATAGTCATGCAGTAAATCTCGATTTGTGTGCTTAGTTCTATAACAACTTAGTTAGAATAGATGACCTAATCTACTCCACTAGAGTTGGTGGAAAGGATTTTTACTTTTTCCCTCACCTTATTATATGATAGTTTATGAATTAGGAGATCTGCATGCACATTGTTGTGCTACCCTGGTAGGGATCTGCCATTTGGTGAGCCCTACTCCCATATTACATTAGATACTATCTATATGTATTTTTTTTGTAGAGGAGAGACTACCTATAGTGACTAACTTTATGTCACTCTACCTTAGGGTCCGATACTATATCCTATATCGAGTCCTAACCACATGCATTTTGCCGATCACATCTCATGACGTTGCGATGAAGTGACCATCACACTCTTTCTTTTTGTATACTCTTTATCAGCGTCTAGACATTAACATTGCATTACATATATTTCATAATGTCATGCATCCAGTCTCGTCACGAGGCATCAAGTTTATATGTCCTATTGTCACATCTTAACATATATATATTTTCAACCATAGGAGTAGATATGACCCAGGGTACGTCTAGTACCCTTAGTGCATATGACGAGTTTGATCAGCGTCAGCTAGCTTTAGTGCATATAGACATCACTGCACAGGAGGTTCTAGTCTGGAGAGGTGGGTCACAGCCAGCCATACCAATCGAGGACGAGGATGATTTTCTACCCATTTTTTCAGCCGAGGGAGAGGAGTGGCCAGAGTTTATAGCTAAGGAGCTATTTGGACATCCTCCGACTCCGACCCAACCCTCGACCTCGACTCAGCCCTCAACTTCTCTATCCGTCGAGGATCGACTCGCTCGACTTGAGCAGTCCTCCGCACAACTTCTGCAGTCAATCTCGGATGGATTCAGTACACTCCGGGGGGAGATGACCACTAGATTTACTTCTCTCCGAGATAACATGACCACCAGATTTGAGCAGATTCTTTAGGCTCTGCACACACCTGAGCGACCCCTACCACCACCACCTGTTGACGATGATCAGACCTGATTATGTTACATACACTATTATACATTATATATTGTTTGGCTTACTATCTTCAATCAGTTTTCTCTCTTTCGGTCTATTTGTTAAATTAGGAGTGTGTTTCATAGACTAGGACCATTATTTTTAAAATTATTTTTTAAATAATTTATAAATTCTAGGGTAAAATTTTTCTTGCATTTTTCTCAAAATTTTCTTATTCTTTGAATTTTCAAAATCAATTTTAGCCTTAACCTATATCAAATACATAGAAAGCATGTTTCTATACATTTAGGATTTGAGCATCTCACCAACACATTAGGGCTACCTTGTTTGTGTATTGCCAAACTTAGAAAGAGGTGAGATGTATAGGCAGATTGCCTAGACTTAAGATGCTTATATCAATGCATCAACATAAGTCTAGCGTTAAATACCAAACTTATAATGATCAAGTTAAGTAATCTAGTTTAGTCAAACACTAACTTAACCTGACTAACCAAGTGAACGCTGCTATCTTCTAATAGTTAGTTAGTAACTAACAGTTAGACAGTTAAAGATAATTTATAGTTGATTAGATGATTTTTGAAATAATCTCAGGATTAGGGGGAGAATTAATTTTTAAATTTTTCTAAAAATTGTTTCCAAATCACACTTGTACTTTTCATAAATCCACCTTTGAAAATATGTTTTCGAAAACTTTGTTATTTCTCAATTCATAAGTTTTGAAAAATAAATTTGACAACTATTTTAAACTACTTGAAACCATTTTTTTTAAAAAATGTTTTTGAAAAGTGTTACATAATTTTTTGGAAAATGCCTTTTATTCTTGGAAAAGTTTCATTGTTGCAAGACCTAGCATTTTCATAATTTTACTTTTGGAAAACTTATTTTCGTTTTAAAATATTTTCTATGTTCAAAACTCTTAAAGTTTCTTTGAGGTCAGTTTTAAAATTTGTTTTAAGATGTCTTTTAAAACCAAAATCAATTTGACACCTATCTCAATTTTTGAAAATTACTTTAAAAGATGTCTTGTAAAAATCTTATTATTTTCAAAGCTTCTTAACAATCATTTCTTCTTTTCTAAAACTGTTTGTAACAATAATAGTTTTCGAAACCATTTTGAGAGTTTTCTACGATATGTTGACCCATACTTTTTGAAAACACTTTGAAAAACCTTTATGGTTATAAAAGTTTTTTTTTAACTCCCCCACGTAATCCTAGAACTTATCCTGTTGTCAATTTCTTTTACTTTATTTAGCATATTTTTTTCTTAGTTGATATTCATGTTTTTGATGAATGACAAAGGGGGAGGGTTAGGGATTAAGTTAGCAAACATCGAAAAGTTAGCAAACACCGAAGTCTGAATAACTTAAACTATATCATTTATCTATTTATGTTTGCATTTTTTTCTAACTTAACCTAGGTTGTCATTGCATCAAAAAGGGGGAGATTATTGGTGCAGTTTACACTAACGGTCTAACTCAGGTTTTGATGAATGCTAATTAAAAATTAAGTTTTGTTGTGATCTAACCACTTGATTAAGTGTGCAGGAGAAGTCCAGATAGGTCGATGGGCTGATCGGATATCTAGCGGGAAATTCAGCTAGGTCAATGGGCTGACTGGATAGTTGGTACGAAGTCCAGATAGGTCGACGGGCTGACCAGATATTTGGCGAGAAGTCTAGCTAGGTCAACTGGCCGACCAGATAGCTGGTATGAAGTCCAGATAGGTTAATGGACTGACCGGATGTCTGGCAAATTGATAAGTTAAGGTAAGTCATTAAAGGAGAGTGATCTTGTAAGGATGTGTCCTAGTTGAGGGACAGTAGGCATCGGTCCAGTTTAGGTGCATTTGAGATCCCTAAACTGAGACCTTGACTAGTTTATGGTCTTGGGAGAACAGGAACTAATTACTACTTTTTATTATTAATTATTATTTTTCTAATATTTATTTTACAAGTTATTTGAACTAACATTATTTTGCAGGATAAAATAGAAAATTTGCTTTCGAATGAATAGTGTCTGAAGGCGCCTTCAAGCTGTGAAAGCGCCTTCGTACTGTTCATAGAAGGCGCCTTCCGTGGCTATAGAAGGCTCCTTCCGTAGGGTAAAATTTGACCTGTTTGGAGATAAGCTCTAGTGAAGTTCGAGATAGATTTTGACTCATTGGGGGTGCCTTCTACGCCTATGAAATGCGCCTTCCATGCCTTATATAAGGCAGTCTAGAGAAGGCTTTGATAGTATTGGAACCCCAAAGTTGTTTTGGTGTGATCAACAAGTTAAGTTAGGTCCTGTGTTGTTCTAACCTTGTGTTTAAGTGTGCAGGAGCTTAGGAGCACCGGTAGTCGAGCGGAAGATGCAGCTAGCGAGAAAGACGACACGTGGTGCGTCCAAGGGACGAGACACTGCGGAAGAGTACACCGGCGGACGAGAAGGAAGCGTGCGGTGGTTTTGAGGGACGAGAAGCCGGAGCGGAAGACTGCTCGAGGAGCAAGAGACGCAGCTAGAGAAGGTCGGCACGGGGTGCGACCGAGGGACGAAGACTGTGGATGAGTACGCTGGCGGACGAGAAGGAAGCACGCAGCGATTCCGAGGGACGAAAAGCCGGAGCAAAAGCCTACTCGAGAAGACCGGAAGTTAGGTTCGGGTGAGCCCTATTCCGGATGGCAGAGATCACCAAAGCGAGCGAAAGACTCGGTCTGAGGCGAACGGAGCCGGAAAGAAGACCCAGGCTGAAAAAAGTCAACGGGGTTGAGTTTTCCCTCCGGGACGCCCGGAACAGTCCGGGGCGCCCGAAACCCTTCCGGACGCCCGAAGTTGAATTTTTGACTGAATCTAGTTTTGACTCGATCTAAACGTTGGGGGATAAAGTTTATCCCCCCCTGGATGCCCGGTACCCTTCGGGGCGCCCTGACCAAAGCTATAAATATAGCCTTGGTCAAGACGCTTTTCATCAACTGAGAAATTATAATTCCAACACTTGTACGCTCAAATTCTAGATTAGCTTCTTTCTTTTTGCGCTCTCATTGTTGTAAGAGGATTCTCCGCCTGAAGGAGATATTCTAGTGCGTTCCATCATTCCTTGGATTAACAACCTCCCCGGTTGTAACCAAGTAAACATCTGGTGTCTCTTCTTTTTCTGTTTTAATTTATTGCTTTTCGATTTTACGCAAGTGTTCTGTTGAAAGTTCGAGAAAGGTTGTGCCTTTGTGTTTTCAGGCTATTCAACCCCCCTTCTAGCCGGCCGCCGCGATCCAACAAGTGGTATCAGAGCCAAGGCGCTTCATGAGGACTAACCGCCAATCGAAGTAAAGATAAATGGTCGGACCAAGTATCTACCCACCGAAATTTGAAGGGAATTTCACTACCTGGAAAAAGAGAATGCAGATATTTTTTACAATAAATTTTGAGTTAATTTTAATAATGGAATTTGGTTTTGTAACTCCAGAGGGCAAAGAAAAATATCAATGGATGAAAAAGGAGCAGGCTGACTACGTGGTAAACGGCAAAGCAGAGTACTATCTGCTAAGGGTTCTCCCGCCACAAGAAGTCAACCGAATCGGCAACTACAACTCCGCAAAGGAACTTTGGGAGAAGTTCCTCGAGCTGTACAAAGGGACGTCCGAAGCCAAGCTCACTAGACGAGATCTACTTCGTAATCAGCTCACCAGCCTACGACTTGGGGAAGACGAGACAGTTGCACATCTGCACTCGAGAATCAAAGAAATCGTCATCGGACTTTCAAATCTCAGAGAAAAGGTAAGTAATCGAGATTCACTCAGGTACCCGTTAAATTCATTTCCGAGAAATTCAAAATGGGCATCACTAGTCGATGCCTTTTACATTTCAAAAGACTTAGAAAAATTTTCATTAGAAGAATTCTTTTCTACATTTGAAGTGCATGAATCAAGATGTGCAGGTACGAAGGAGCCCAAGAACAACATCGCCCTCAAAACATCGAGAGACGAACCTGAGTCGGAGTCTTCTCTTGACGGTGAGGAAATGGGAATGATGGTAAGACGGTTTAAGAATCTTTGAAAAATCTAGGAAATCTAACCATTCGCAGGGGAAAAAGAGAAGGACCATCCGCTGCTACCACTGTGACGAAGAAGGGCACGTCAAGGACAACTGCCCCAAGCTAAAAAACAAAGACAAGGATAAAGGTAAGAAGCCTGTCCAAAAACGCAAGGCCCTAAAGGCGACGTGGGACGATACGTCGTTCGAATCGGAAGTCAAGGCGTTCTCCGAGCTTGCATTAATGGCGAGTCATCAAGATGACGACTGCGATTCAAGCTTTTCCAAAATGAGCATCGAGAGCATCGATGAAGGGGGAGCTACGTCGGAAGAAAGCATCACTTCAGGGGGAGACATGGACAACGAGATCGACAAGGTAAGTCAGGTACGATCTCTTACTCCCGACAAATTGTTTAAGTTCGTTAAACTATTAACAAAAGACTACTGCAAATTAGAAAAAGAAAATAAAAGTTTAAATAATACTAACTAAATCTTGCCCTCTAGAAGATTTAGACAAATCAAAATTAGAAAATGAAAAATTGAAATCAGAAAATGAAAATCTGAAAATTCAAGTAGATAACTTGAAAAATCGTGCATGCTCATCTAATACAAATTTTAGAAGATTTAATAACTTAAATTGGTACTTTAGATATCATAAGGGACAAATTAGAAACATTTCAAGAAAATATGCCCCTAAGAAATTTTTAGTCAACCCAGTAGGTTGGAACATATATTGGGTTCCAAAGTCCTGTCTGACTTGAACTTGAACTAATTAGATCTAGAGCTTTCAGCAAGAAAATTAGACATTGAAATTTCTTTATGAGGCTTTGTCTAAGGAAGTGGTTGTTGCTCCAATAACCAAGAAAGCCTAGTGCCTCGCCACGACTTGTAAGCCAAAATATTGAAATAAAAATGTTTAATTAACTTTCTGATAAAAGCATTAAGGTGGAAATTTAATAATGCTTTAAAAAGTCTTTTAAACATTTTTTTAAAAAAAATTCTTAGAATTTTTTTTTGCGTAAAACTTTTACATAAAAGTTAAAAGTTTTTCTGAAATTTATGCTTAAAATCTTTACTTAGAAAAATTTTTAAAAATTTTTTACAAAATTTCTTAAGTCAGAATTTAAAAAAAAAAAAAAATCTCTTACTTAAAGCTTTACCTAGAAATTTTGTTTGAGTTACCTAAAAGTTTTACTTAGAAATTGTTTAACTTAGAATATTTTTTGTTGAAAATTACTATAAATTTTCTAACTTAGAATTTATTCAACTTAGAATTTTTGTTAAGAAAGTTAAAAATTTCTTTTTAACCCTTAGATTTTTTTTGGAATCTCATTCTTTTTATGTGATCAAAGGGGGAGAAGAAAAAGTATAAGTCTAAAGGGAGGTAGACAAATTTTTTATCTTTTTTCACTTAATTGCAAAATTAGTTAGTTTATTATTATGTCTATTTTTACCCTAGCTAAACTTGGGTTGCTCACATCAAAAATGGGGAGATTGTTGGAACCCCAAGGTTGTTTTGGTGTGATCAACAAGTTAAGTTAGGTCCTGTGTTGTTCTAACCTTGTGTCTAAGTGTGCAGGAGCTTAGGAGCACAGGTAGTAGAGCGGAAGACGCAGCTAGCAAGAAGGACGGCACACGGTGCGTCCAAGGGATGAGGCGCTGCGGAAGAGTACACCAGCGGACGAGAAGGAAGCGTGCGGTGGTTCCGAGGAACGAGAAGCCGGAGCGGAAGACTACTCGAGGAGCAAGAGACGCAGCTAGAGAAGGTCGGCACGGGGTGTGATCGAGGGACAAAGACTGCGGATGAGTACACTGGCAGACGAGAAGGAAGCACGCGGTGATTCCTAGGAACGAGAAGCCGAAGTGGAAGCCTGCTCGAGAAGATCGGAAGTTGGGTTTGGGTGAGCCCTATTCCGGATGGCAGAGATCACCCAAGCGAGCGAAAAACTCGGTCTGAGGCGAACGGAGCCGGAGCAGAAGACCCGGGTTGAAAAAAGTCAATGGGATTGACTTTTCCCTTCGGGGCGCCCGGAGCTGTTCGGGGCGCACGGAACAGTTTGGGGCGCCCGGACCCCTCCGGGGCCCCCGGAACCCTTCCGGGTGCCTGGAGTTGACTTTTTAACCAGATCGAGTTTTGACTCGATCTGAACATTGGACGTTAGGGGATAAAGTTTATCCCCCCAGGGCGCCCGGAACCCTTCTGCGCGCCCCGACCAAGGCTATAAATATAGCCTTGGTCCAGAAGCTTTTCATCAACTGAGAAATTGTAATTCCAACACTTGTACGCTCAAATTCTAGATTAGCTTCTTTCTTTTTGCCCTCTCATTACTGTAAGAGGCTTCTCCGCCTAAAGGAGATATTCTAGTGTGTTCCATTCCTTGGATTAATAACCTCCCCGGTTGTAACCAAGTAAACATCTAGTGCCTCTTCTTTTTCTATTTTAATTTATTGCTTTTCGATTTTACGCAAGTGTTCTGTTGAAAGTTCGAGAAAGGTTGTGCCTTTGTGTTTTCAGGCTATTCAACCCCCCTTCTAGCCGGCCACCGCGGTCCAACAGATAGAACACTGATATATAAGTTATTGTGCATCTGTTTAAACTTCCAACTACTCCTGGTTCCTGCTACACCTCTACAGTAAAGCTGCTGTGCCCGACGACTGCACCAAGGAGTTCTGATCGTGCCCGGTAGACCGACAACAATACAAGTGCTCTTATTTCAATCCTTAAGTGTTGGTAATGTTTGTTTTTTTTGCTTAATTACCACAAAAGGACAAGTGCAGTGTGTTGCACTTGACCTAATCTTTCTTGTACCCGATTCTCTCTTCCAGAGGTACTGGAAGAGGTTTTTAGTAGATTACCCATCGATAGGTTTGTGGGACCTGGGTCTTGGAGTAGGTGTCGCCGAAAGCTCCGAACCAAGTAAAAATCGCTCATGTTTTCTGGTGCTTTGTTTGCTTTCTTATTTACTTTCCGCTACATACACTATTGGTGCAGTTTTGCACTAACGGACTAACTTAGGTTTTGATGAATGATAAGTAAGTCAAGTTAGGTTCTGTTGTGATCTAATCACATGATTAAGTGTGTAGTACGAAGTCCAGATAGGTCGACGGGACAATCAAATATCTGGCAGGAAACCCAACTAGGTCAACGGGTAGATCGGATAGTTGATACAAAGTCTAGATAAGTTGACAGGCTGACCGGATATCTGGCAAGAAGTCTAGCTAGGTCAACGGGCCGACCAGATAGCTGGCATGAAGTCCAGGCAGGTCGACAGACTGACTGGATGTCTGGCAAGTGTTAGAGTATATACTAAAAGCCTAGTTTTTGTAAACATTTATTTGTTGAAATAAAAGAATCACATTGGTCAATATTTGTATTTATTTGTTAAATGTATTTGTTCAATTAATTTATATAATAGATAACATGGAGTGTGGTGTCACACTCAGAAGATTATGTTGTCGGCTCTCTATAAATTATAAACAGTTGCTCGCGACTAAGATGGAAAGGAACAAACCATCAGAATAGTCGTAGTGTAATTAAGTATTAGTTTATCTTGACCAATAAATTACACTAATACACTTTAAGTGTATTGAGTAAGATCATTTAGGTATGTTCTTTTTGTACTGACTTAGTAAAAGAACTAGACCTTAGTTATTATGGAAGTCTGTGCTCTTAATCCTAATATATTAACAAGCACATATATTTAATATTTATTTCTTTGATTTATCAAAGGGTGAGGTTTAGCTCGATAAATCAATATGCCCGATAAGTTGGGAAATGATATTACTTATAGTGTGTGTTATTGATTATAGAAGGAATCTGTGTCCTAGTTATCTAGGTTGAGAATGTCCCCAAGAGGAGCTCATAAGCATTATCATGTTAAACCCTGCAGGTGGACCTAGCCCGACATGACAATAAAGTTGAGTGGTACTACTCTTGGAGCTAGATATTAATTAAGTGAGTTGTCAGTAACTTACTTAATTAGTGGACATTCGTAATCTTAAACACAGGGAGACTAACACACTCATGATAAGAAGGAGCCCATAATGTAATTTGGGATTGGTGCGGTAGTGCGGTAATAACTCTCTAGTGGAATGAGTTATTATCGATGAACTTGAGTTGTGTGTTCAGGCCGAGCACGGGATACTCAAGCTCATCGGAAGGCCAAAACTAATTTCTCCTCTAGGTCCCTGTCGTAGCCTCATTATAGCCTCAAGTCCATCCAAATGTAAGGCTCTTCTTGGTGTCCAAGAAGGGGGTCGGACCATTGCTTGGTGACCAAGCAATGGCCGGCCACATCCTCTTATAGGGGCCGGCCCTATAGCTTGGTGACCAAGCTTGTAGGGGCCGGCCAAGATTAATTCAAATAGGAGGGGTGTTTTGAATTTTTAAAATCTTCTCTTTGTAGAAAACTATAAGTTTTAAAAGAGAGATTTTAACTTTTTAAAACTTTCCTTTTTTTGAATTAGGCCACATGTTTTAATAGAGAGTTTTAAAAGTTTTAAAACTTTCCTTTTTTAACCATCCTCATGGTTTAAGAAAAAAAGGGAGATAAGTTTTAAAATTAAAATTTTCTATCATCATGTTAAAAAAGAAAATTTTATAAGAGAGTTTTTAAATTTTAAAACATGGTTTTAATTTTTAGAAACTTTCCTTTTTTAACTCTAGGAAAGAGAGCTTGTAAAATTTTGTAAGAGTTTTTTCTCTTGTAAAATTTTATAAAAAATTATTATTCCTTTCCTAAAACATGGTGGTCGGCCACCTTGCTTGGTGCCCAAGCAAGGGGCCGGCCAAGCTTAATCCTAAACCAAATAGGATTGATCTCAACCATTGATTGATGATTGATTCAATCAAGAGGAAAGAAAAGGAAAAATAAAAAGGAAAAAGGAAAAACTCTTGGATGATTTTATTTTTGTAAAAGGTTTTTCCTTATTTGCTTTGGGCAAGTAATATAAAAGAAGGGGTGAGGGGGCTTCATGAGACACAACTCTTATTCTTTTGCTTGGGTGATCTCTTGGTGGTCGGCCCTCTCCTTTCTCCTTTTCCCTTTGCTCTCTTCTCCTTGGTGGTGGTGGTGGCCAAATTCTAGAGGAAGAAGAACACTTTTGGGTGGTGTTCATCTTGGAGGATCGTCGCCCACACGACGCCCAAGGCGAGGCGAGGAATACGACAGAAGATCTCGAGGTCATTAGCTTACAAAGAGAAGGTATAACTAGTATTTTTCTTCCGCATCATACTAGTTATTTTCTTTGTAAGAATTCTAAATACAAGAGGCAATTAGATCTAGTTTATCGAATTTGTTTTTCGATTTTGTGTTTTCTTCTTTTTCGAATTTGTGATTCGATTGTTCTTTTTGGTTAACCTAGAGTTATTTAAGGAAATAAATATTAGCTTTCCTTAAAAGGCTTTGCCTAGGCGGTGGTGGTTGCTCCCATACCCAAGAAGGCCATGTGCCTCGCCATGCAGTCCTGGAAGCCAATTTTGGAAATTAATATTTATGGAATTAATAACTTAGGTAGATTTGAATCAATAGTGTTAAGTTCCGCTTGCAATTCAAATCTAAACCATTAAGAACAGATAAGTTAAATTTGGAATCAATGATGTTAAGTTCCGTCTGCGATTCCTAATTTAACTTTTAAAGAACACAATAGGTTATTTAAGGAAAGGTTCGACACTTGTACAAAAATTTTTGTACAGTGGAATCGGTACGTTTTCCTAGGATTAACCAATAGCAAGATGGTAAGTTAAGGTAAGTTACTGGAGGAGAGTGACCAAGTGAGGATGCATCCCGATTGAAGGGACAGTAGGCGTTGGTCCAATTTAGGTCAATTTGGGATCACTAAATTGAAACGTTGACTAGTTCCTAGTCCTAGGGGCATAGGAACTAATTACTACACTTTTTAGTCATTATTATTGTCCTAATACTTATTTTAAAGGATATTTGCGACTAACATTATTTTACAGGGAAAAATTACCTTCGGATGAATACTGTCCGAAGGCGCCTTTAAGCAGTGAAGGCGCCTTTGTATTGTTCATAGAAGGCGTCTTCCACAGCCATAGAAGGCACCTTCCGTAGGATAAATTTTAATTGAAGTCATGGATAAGAACTGGGCTATTTGGGATCGAATTTGCCTCATTGGAGGCGCCTTCTATTGCTATGGAAGGCGCCTTCCATGCCTTTTATAAAGCTGTCTCGAGAAGGCATTGGACAACAACACTTATACAAGCTACTGCACGTTCATTTGAAGTTCTGATTGCTCTAGGCTCCTGCTACGACTCTGATGTAAAGCTACTGCACCTGATGACTGCTCCGAGGACTTCCGATCATGGCTAGCAGACCGACATCGACACGAGCGCTCCCACTTTGATCTTTAAGTGTTGGTAATTTTCTTTTGTAATCAATTACTGCAAAAGAACAAGTGCAATGTGTTGCACTTGTTCAACCTTCTTGTACTCGATTCTCTTTTCCGGAGACACGAGAAAGATTTTTAGTGGATTGTCCGTCGATAGGTCCGCAGGACCTGGGTCTTGGAGTAGGAGTCACCGAAGGCTCCGAATCAAGTAAACCGACCGTATCTGTTTTTATTTTACTTAATTTTCCTTTTGATTTTTGTTTTTCTTTTCCACTGTGTTCATACTTAGTGAAACACCGCTCGAGTCCCTCTATTTTTTTTTTATATAATCTCAAACTCTACTAATCCAAGACCAAGTCTTGGCACCTCAATTTTAGTTTTCTATCTACAGTATTCAAATGACCCAACTTTAAGGGTACATCACCGTACATCCCCCACTCTTCAATGGAGACGATTTCCTATATTGGAAGAAGCAGATGGAGGTCTACCTAAAAATAGACTATGACCAATGGTTTAGCATCGTCAAAGGGTACAAGGCTCTAGTCGACCACAACACCAGAATTCCAATAAACCCGTAAAATTGAAATCCAGAAATGAAAAAAAAA
Organism: Zingiber officinale; assembly: GCF_018446385.1. Taxonomy (NCBI): domain Eukaryota; kingdom Viridiplantae; phylum Streptophyta; class Magnoliopsida; order Zingiberales; family Zingiberaceae; genus Zingiber; species Zingiber officinale. The sequence goes on from NC_055994.1 coordinate 81,103,272, forward strand.
CACATATTAACTTTAAAGCCCCCACACAATCCAGTGCGGACTAACAAAAGAAGAGCTGAACTGCGTCAGCCCACACAAAAATGCAAAGGAACTTTGGGATAAGCTCATAGAACTGCACGAGGGAACCAACGTCGCGAAGAGAAGAAAGAGAGATTTATTTTTAAATAAATTATTTAATGTCAAAATGCAGGAAGGTGAGACTGCCAGTCAGCTGCAGGCGAGGATAAAGGACATCCTCAACGGACTCCACACAATCGGCCACCAATTAGAGAACCGGGATATGATAAGGTATGACTTAAACTCATTTCCTTAAAATGCACTGTGGGCAACCATCGTGGATACTTATAAGATTTCGAGGAACTTGTCAAAGTTAAACTAGATGAATTATTCTATGAACTAGAACTGTACGAATAGACTAACGCCAAATTCAAGAAAGGTCTTGCTCTTATTGTAGGGTCATCAAAAGACAAGTCCAAATCCAAGACGAAACCTGAAGTCGAGTCTGACCCAGACTCAGATGATGAAAAACACCTGATAAACTTGGTAATAAAAATGTTCATCAGGAGAAAGAAGAACTTCACCAGCAAGGACTTGCAGAAGATCAACTCCACCTCCAACTCTAACAGTAAAAATGTGACCTACTTTAGATGCAATAAGAAGGGACACTACAAGACCGGCTGCCCGAATCTAAAGAAGAAGAAGGCCCTCAAAGCAACGTGGGACGAATTGTTCAGAGATGAATCAGACGATGGAGAACTGAAGCACTCTAACTACCTCACACTGATGGCTTATGAAATAGAATCGGAGAATGAATTGGAGGACGGGTCTGAACCCGAATCAAGCCACGAGTACGTACTCATTTCTGAAGGTTCTGATGAGGTATACTTTGGTTTAAGCAGAAAGTTCTTTAAAGTTATTTCATGCTTGAATAAAAATTAACTTTATCTGAGAATAAAATAAATGAACTAACAAATGAAAATAACAAACTTAATGAATAATCAAAATTGAGTGCAATGATAGAACTAATTCAAGCTGAAATCCCAACTCAAGTTGCAAAACTTGAGGAGGATAATTCCATATTAAAAAAATGAAATAATTAAACTAAAAGAGTTACTATAAAAATTCACAACTAGATCCAACTACCACGATATGATACTTGGATCACAAAGAGTTGTGTACAACATGTCTGGACTGGGATACAAGTCCAGCTCAACCAACAAATCCTTTATACCATTAGTTAACCAAAATAAGAATCAAGTTAAAGCTTGGGTTCCAAAAGCGTGTCTGACCACGTAAGTAGGAATTAATCAATATTATGTACCTAAAAATGAAATCCATTACCTAAAATCAAATCCAACCAAACTCTTAAATTCAAACCAAAATGAATCTTTAAAATCAAAGTCTAAACTTAAAAACAAAACAAAATCAAACCTAAATCTAAAAGATAAAATAAAATCAAACGTACGAAATAAATTCATAACAAATAGATCAAATTACCATCAAGTAAGCTATAACTATAAAAGTAATCAACATAAATCCAAAACTTAAACTCAAAATATTCAATAATTCAGGGGGAGTCTCCAAATTAGTTGGCACCTCCAAAATAATAACTTACCCGGTAGGGTAATTAGGACTAGCTAAAATAGGGACAACAGTTTAACTTGACAAAAGTACTGGTGAAGTTTTGGATAATAGTAGGTTAGAGAAACTCTGTCTAAGCATGTCTAGGAAGATATGGCTTCGACCTGGTGTATTTGACTTAGTGGAACTAACTGAAACTACCCCTTACGGATCCTAACTAGTTTGACCAAGGTTTTGTACTAAGTTCAGTGGATTAGATTATTTGGAAAACCTCGACGGTATGATTACTCTAATGATGTCCAAGTGACTCACCATAGCCCAAAAGTTTATCCAAAGAATGTCTATTTACTGAATCTAAAGCTAAACCTAAATCTAACATAAATTTAAACTAAACCCTGAAATTAAACTTAACTCATCTCACAAAATTATAGGATTTCCTTATTGAAAACATAGATCGGGTGAGATGATTAAGGACCTAATAAAAATTTATTCAAATATACTAATTAACGTATAACTTAAAAAATTATTTTAAAAATTACTTAAAACTTATTTTTAAAATTACTTAAAAATTATTTTCAAAATTACTTAAAAATTATTTTCAAAATTACTTTAAAATTATTTTCAAAAATTAAATTTAAAATTTAAACTTAAATTAAAATTAAAACTTAAATTAAAATTAAAATCAAACTCAAACCTAAGATAAACGCAAACTTAATTTATTCACCCTAATAGAAGTTCAAATCAAAACGTAATCTAATTTAGTTTTAAACTCCTACATATTGTAGGAAACCAAGTGGAAATTGGACAGTGGTTGTTCCAAATACATGACTGGGGATCACACCAAATTCACTCAATTAACATACAAAAGCTTAGGAATAGTTGCCTTTAGAAACAACGACAAACTCAAAGTAATTAGGATAGGTAATATTGAACTCAAAACTGATTTTATTATTAAGAAAGTATTACTTGTTGAAAATTTCAAATACAATCTCCTTAGCATCAGTCAATTATGTGATTCTGGATATAAGGTTAGATTCTTATCCTCGGAATATTTAATTAAGCACATATATAACCCTACCATAAAACTAAAAGGGTTTAGAAAAGATAATATCTATGCAATCAACATGACTGGTTCCTCACATATGTGTCACTTGACACAAAAAGAAGAAACCTAGTTATGGCATAGAAGAATGTTACACATAAACTTTAGAAATCTAAGAAAATTAAATGGATTAGTTAGAGGCTTACCAAAGTTACCCAACTTAGACTCAATAATTTGTAATACATGTCAATAAGGAAAACAAACAAAGTCAACTCACAATTCAACTAATCAACTTCAAACAAATTCTATATTAGAACTATTACACTTAGACCTATTTGACTCCCATAGAATCAAATCAATAAGTGGGAGCCTTTACTGCCTTGTAACAATAGATGATTACTATAGATTTACCTAGGTAAAATTCTTAAAAAGTAAGGATGAAACATTTGAAGTATTTAGTAATTTTTGTAAATAAATTGAAAATGAAAAGGACAGAAAAATTAAAAGAATCAGAAGTGATAATGGAAGTGAATTTAAAAATCACAACTTCAATCAATTCTGCCTTGAAAATGGATATTAGCACGAATTTTCTTGCCCTAGGACACCCCCAACAAAATGAAATAGTAGAAAGAAAAAATAGAACTCTACTTGAAGCCTCTAGGACAATGATAAATGAGTATAATCTACCAAAGTATTTTTGGACAAAAGCTGTTAGCACAGCTTGCCATGTACAAAACAAAATCACAATAAATAAACTTATAATAAAACCTCATTTGAACTCTATTATAATAAACAACCTAATATAAAATACTTTAAAGTATTTGGATGCCCGGCCTACATACTAAATACAAGAGAATACTTAGAAAAATTTATCTCAAAAATAGAAAATGAAATCTTTGTAGGCTACTCATTAAACAGTAGAGGATACAAAGTATATAAAAAAGTAACACTAAGAATTGAAGAAACTTCTAATGTAAGATTTGAAGAGACCAACCAAAACTTAGAACATACCCAGGTTCAAACTCAAGGTAACAGTAGTAAAGGAGAAGCCAGTGAAAACCTAAGTCATGAATACGAAGAAGAAGATCAACCTCAAGTAAAGGAACCTACGAGAACTGTAAGAGTCAACCCAAACCATCCAATTGACTAAATAATTAATGACCCAGACCTAAGAGTTTAGACTAGATCTTCATTTAGAAATTTAAGTCAAATATCTTTGATATCAAAAATTAAACCCAAAATGATAGAAGAATCCTTACTTGATCCAGACTGGATCATAGCCATGCAGGAAGAACTGGCCCAATTTGAAAGAAATGAAGTCTATGAATTAGTGTCATCACCCAACAATAAAAAGGTCATAGAAACAAAGTGGGTGTTCAGAAATAAACTATGTGAAAGTGGAGAAATTATTAGAAATAAGGCTAGATTAGTGGCCAAAGGGTTTAGTCAAGTGGAAGGACTTGACTATGATGAAACGTATGCCCTAGTAGCTAGACTTGAGTATATCAGAATGCTACTTAGCTATTCAACCCATAAGAGATTTAAGCTTTATCAAATGGATGTTAAATCCATCTTTTTAAATGGACTGATAAAAGAAGAAGTTTATATGCGTCAACCACCTGAGTTTGAAAATCTAGACCATCCTGACCATGTTTTTAAACTCAAGAAAGTCTTGTATGATCTTAAACAAGCACCTAGGGTATGGTATAAAAGGTTAACTTCCTACCTAATTTCTAAAGGATTCAACCAAGGATAAATTGATCCAACTTTATTTGTAAAATCAATCAACCAAGATATTTTTATAGCCCAAGTATATGTAGATGACATAATCTTTGGTTCAACCAATTCAGAATTTTTACAAGAATTTATAACCTTAATGGAACAAGAGTTTGAAATGAGCTTAGTAGGTAAACTAACTTACTTTTTAAGTTTACAAATTAATGAAGGAAATTATGTTTACCAACAAAAGTATATCAAGGAATTACTTAAAAAATTTAGAATGGAAAACACTAAGGAAATAAAAACACCAATAACAACTAACACAATCTTAGATAATGACCCAAATGGAAAACACGTAGACCTAAAATACTATAGAAATGTGATAGGTAGTCTTCTATACTTAACCGCAAGTTGACCTAATATTTTATTTGCGATTAGTATGTGTGATGAATACCAAACCTGTGTTAAAGAATCCCACTTAACTAACGTAAAATGAATTTTTAGATATCTAAAGGGAACATCAAATGTAGGAATTTGGTATCCTAGAACACTCAACTTTGAACTCAAAGGTTACTCTGACTTAGACTATGCTGGTTGTAAACTTGATCGTAAAAGTACAAGTGGTGGATGTCAATTACTTGGACCATCACTTGTTAGCTAGTTTAGTAGAAAGTAACATTATGTTGCCTTATCAACTATTGAGGTAGAATATATAGAATAGGAGAATGCGTTGTACAATTGTTATGGATGATATACAATCTAAAAGATTTTAATTTAAACTTTACAAAAAAATGAAAGTATTAATTGACAATATTAGCTCAATTAATTTAATAAAAATCCTGTGCGTTATTCAAGAACCAAACATATTGAAATTAGATATCACTTTATCAGGGATCATGTCACTAATGATGACATTGAACTCAAGTACATTGAGTCTAAGTCAAACTTAGCTAACATATTCACCAAACTCCTAACTGAAAGTGAATTTAGCAACTTACAACGTTCTTGCAAAAATTATTTTCAAAATTATTTGCAAAAATTTTCAAATTCTAGGATAAAGTTCTTTACTTATACTTTTCTCAAAATTCCCTTATTTTTAAAATTTTCAAAATCAATTTTAGCCTTAGTCTAGATTAAATCCATAAAAAGCATGTTCCTATAGATTTAAGACTTGAGCATCTCACCAACACATTAGGGCTACCTTGTTTGTGCATTATCAAACTTAGAAAGGGGTGAGATGCGTAGGCAGATTATTTGAACTTAAGATGCTTATATCAGTGCATCCACATAAGTCTGGGCATTAAATACCAAATTTATAATAATCAAGTTAAGTAATCTAGGTTAGTCAAACACTAATTGGATAAAATAACTTAACCTGACTAACCAAGTGAACACTGCTATATTCTGATAGCTAGTTAGTAACTAACAATTATATAGTTAAGGATAATTTATAGTTAATTTGATTATTTTAAAAATAAATATCAGGTTTAGGGGGAGGAATAATATCTCTAAAATTATCTCACAATTCAATAAATTTTCCTTCTAAAAGGATTCTTTTATATGCTTTGAAAAATCATATGTTTGAAAAATTCTGATACTTATCAAATAATATGTTTTAAAAAATTATTTTAAAAACTGTTTCAATTTTTCCAAACTTCTTTAAAACAATTTTAAATGTTACAACATTTAGTATTTTAACTTTTATTTTGGAGAACTTTAACTCTAAATCTTTTAAAGTTTATTTTGAAGAACCTAGCATTTCAAAAATTTTTCGAAAGCTTTAAAGTTTCTAAAGTTAGTAGATTTTAAAGTATTTTTAACTTTATTAGCCTTGTGAAAATACTAATATATAGTATTTTAAAATTTGTTTTGAAAGATGTCTTTAAAAAATTTTCTAAATTTTTAAAATCTGATTTACAAGATGTCTTGAAAATATTTTGAAAAAGTTTATTTGAAAAGATTCTTTTCAAAACTTATTTTTTTAAGATTTTTAATAAGTTATTTTTTATCATTTTGAAATGTTAAGCGATTTCAAAACTATCTTTGAACATATTTTAACATATGTTGTACAATATTTTTTACATTTTGAAAAACTGTTATGGTTATAACATTTTTTCCTACCTCACATAATCTTGGAAATTATTTTTTCTGTTTACTTTCCTTAACACATTTTTTTTTGCTTAAATATCTATTCATGTTTTTTTGATGAATACCAAAGGGGAAGGGATAAGGGGTTAAGTTGATTAATTTAGCAAACTCTGAAACAAATCAAAATCCGAATAACTTAAACCATATTACTTGTCCATTTTTGTATTTTTTCCTAACTTAATCCAGGTTGTCATTCAATCAAAAAGGGAGAGATTGTTGGTGCAATTTTGCACTAACGGTCTAACTCAGGTTTTGATGAATGACAAGTAAGTTAAGTTAGGTTCTGTTGTGATCTAACCACATGATTAAGTGTGCAATATGAAGTCTAGATAGGTCGACGAACCGACCGGATATCTGGCAGGAAACCCAACTAGGTCAATGGGATGACCGGATAGCTGATATGAAGTCCAAATAGGTTGACAAACTGACCGGATATCTGGTAAGAAGTCCAACTAGGTCAACGGGCTAACCAGATAGCTGGCATGAAGTCTAGATAGGTCGACGGATTGACCGAATGTCTGGCAAAATGGTAAGTTAAGGTAAGTCAAGGTAAGTCACTGGAAGAGAGTGACCAAGTGATGACACATCCCAATTGAAGGGACAGTAGGCGTTGGTCCAGTTTAGGTCCATTTGGGATTCCTAAACTGAAACTTTGCTAGTTCCTGGTCCTAGGGGACAAGAACTAATTATTACACTTTTTAGTCATTATTATTGTCCTAATACTTATTTTTCAGGGTATTTTAGACTAACATTATTTTGCAGGGCAAAATTACCTTTGGATGAATAGTGTTCAAAGGCACCTTCAAATAGTGAAGGCGCCTTCGTACTATTCATAGAAGGCGCCTTCCGTAGGATAAATTTTGACCGAAGTCGTGGATAAGCACCGGGCTGTTCAGGATCGAATTTGCCTCATTGGAGACGCCTTCCATGGTTATGGAAGGCGTCTTTCATGCCTTTTATAAGGCTATCTTTAGAAGGCATTGGACAACAACACTTATACAAGCTACTGCACGTTTATTTGAAGTTCTGATTACTCCAGGCTCCTGCTATGACTCTACTGTAAAGTTGCTACGCCCGACGACTACTCCGAAAACTTCTGATCACGGTCGACAGACCGACATCGACACGAGCGCTCCCACTTTGATCTTTAAGTGTCGGTAATTTTCTTTTGTAATTAACTATTGCAAAAGGACAAGTGCAGTGTGTTGCACTTGTTCAACTTTCTTGTGCTCGATTATCTTTTTTGGAGGTACCGGAAAAGGTTTTTAGTGAATTATCCGTCGATAGGTCCGTAGGACCTGGGTCTTGGAGTAGGAGTCACTGAAGGCTCCGAACCAAGTAAATCGACCGTGCCTGTTTCTATTTCACTTAATTGCCATTTTGATTTCTATTTTTCATTTCCGCTGCGTTCATACTTTAATTTTAAAACAAAAAACAAAGTTTTGAAAACCACATGATTCACCCCCCCTCCTCTCATTGCATAATCGATCCAACATACACTTTGATTTTAAAATGAGAAAACAAGGTTTTTGAAAACCACGTGATTCACCCCCCCCCCCCTTCACGTGTGTATCGATCCAACACTTATAACTTCTATCATCAATGAGGTGATTGAGAGAATATGTCGTCAGAATATTGGGTGATAGAAGATGTATAGTCACCCTTCGAGAAAGGTTTCATTACACTTATATGTTATACCAACATAATATTTTCTAACAAGTGATTGCTATTCTCTAACGGGTTGTTACTATTCCTTGACAATGTTGTCCCTTGGAGGTATCTCGGTCGGATCTTTAACCGACTGCCCGTATACTGTGATACCTATTTTTAAAGAGGGCGAGCCAAGCCCTAGAAGATCGATCTGATCGACACTTTGGACCAATCGACCATATGCTACGAGACTTGCCTTTGAAATGTTAACTAGGGAGTCTGACCGGCCCTATGTCCGACTAAGTTTGTACTAAGATTTGCCTCATACATTTGCCTTATATATAAGAGGTGGGGGCACTAAGCCCTATTGTGACTAATCGACGTTGTGACCGACCATCTATAGTCTTGGAAGTCTGACCAATTCTGGGGTCATTCGACCATATGCTGAGAGACATGTTTAGAATAGGAGCTGGTCCCATAAGTCTGATCGGCCTTTGGGCCGACCAACTATAAATTATTGAATAGACACAAATGGAGCACTAGATCCCTTAAGTTCGACCAGCTCTCAGGTCAGCCGTCCTCATATCAAAGGTCTTAATGCTACGGAGTGAGGAGTTAAGTCCCATTGCGAGTAACACTCTAGCTACCACCTTATCTTGACTTTGATCATCATTTCACCTTGACTTTGACTTGTAGGGGATCGGTGGCTGGCTTGAAGGGGGGTTGGATAGACGACACCCCTAAATACTCGCTCTTCCTACAATGTTAGCTTGCGCAGCGGAATAACACTAAAACAAACAAGCTAAATAACAAAGGAAAGAAAAACAAGCAAACCGCTAACACGTTCATTTAACGTGGTTCGAAAATTAGGGCTCCTACTCCACGGCTGCCCGTAAGGTGGACGATCCCTATCCGTCAGTGGATTAGCCCCCGGCAAACTCCGGTTATCTCAAGTCACTCCTTGTGGTGGAGAAATTTCACCACAACATCAACCAAGACTCTTGAGACTAGTAGACTACTAATTAGGGTTTACCACCACTAATTTCGTCAGGGATAACCAAGCCTCCAAGCCTTGGTTATATAGGCCGCGGGTTGAAAACCTCGCCTACCAGCCAACTGTCAAAACATGCAGCCGATTGCCCTCTGTGGAAATTAGACCATTACATCCCAACGGCTCGATACTAGTCGACTACTAAAACTATCAGTCGACTGCTCCACATTGACCGAATGAACAGAAACATTCTGTTCGCTCCCAGTCGACTGCCCCAGTCGACTGCTACAGTAACGCTACATTACTGCTGTAGTAATGCTACAGTAAACCCCTAAAACTAGGATTTTACTCCGAGTACAATCTCTCGTGCACTCGTACCCTCACCCTTATGACTCACTTGACGCTTCTTTGCAGCCTTGACCTCTTGCCTTCAAGCCTACTTCCTTTGGCTCTCGTCCCTCGGATGCATTCAAGCCCGCGGCTCGTCGCCAATGTCATCCTTCGCGTATGCCTCGAAGTCGCTTCCCTCGGCCCTTGTCCTCGCTACCTTGTCCACGGTCCCTCGGATGCTCCATCCTTCACCGGACCCGAAGCCATCAACCTGAGTCACATGTGTATCCTGCAGTCCTATACAACTCAAGTACACATATCAAATACAATGGTGAACCTAACTTAAACCCTTTGCCCAAACACCAAAACACATGGTTGCACTGACCATTGGGATTGCTCCAATAATCTCTCCCTTTTTATGTTTGGTAATACGTTTAAATTAGGGAAAACATGATAGCAAAACAATATGCTAAAACAAATGGACTTACGTTGCCAAGGCTACACACTTGGACTTACACCGCCGAAGGGACTTACGTTGCCAAGGCTACACACTTGGACTTACACTGCCGAAATAAAAATGCAAACATGCATTGGAACCTATCCCAAGACTCCCCCTACACCTATGCTCCCCATTGAGCTAGGAATTTTTCATATAAGGCTTTTTAAGAACCTATCACAAGGCTCCCCCTACACCTTTGCTCCTCAATAAGCTAGGATTTAAAAACCTATCACAAGGCTCCTCCTACGCAAAGGCACTAAGGTTTTCTCAACTAAACATTTACTTCTCCCCCTTTGCCTAACATCCAAAAATCTTTCGAACAATATCCCAATTATTGAAAACTTATTATCCAACTGACCCTAAACTCATGTATTTATCTCTCATGGATCCCATACATCTATACGAGCTGACCAGGTCAAAATCCAGTGCTGAAAATACTTTCAGACTGGTATAAGTCGACTACAAGAAGTACCAGTCGACTGGCCCCATGAAAATGAGCTTACAGAGACATTCTGTGCTCAAAAAAACTTTTACCAGTCGATTGCTAACTGTAGCAGTCGACTGGTACACTATTCATGCAAAAATCAGCCTTTCTGAGCCAACTTCAGAAATGCACCAGAAATTTCACAGACCTCCAAAAATCTTCAAATTTTGTGGAAAGGTCTATTTTATCAATATCTACTTAGAAAATATATATATATATAAATATATTTATCACAAATTCTAAGATTGATACAAAACACAAAACTAGCTAAAAAGTTCAATTGAACCTTGACCTAAAGTCCTAGTTTTGGTTTCCTCTTGATGTATTTGCCCATACTAACCCAAAATGCGTCCCTAGCATTGGTTTATATAACATCTATACATCCAAAACCAATTATCATACTATATGACCCCAATGTCATATTTTCAAGCATGAAACATAACTCAATTGTGTCAAAACCCTAGGTTTGAGACTCAAGTTCGTCTCCAAACCACTTGGCATATTTCATGACCCAACTTAGACTCCCAAGTAAAACCCACTTGAGATCCATTGGCCATGGGTCCCAACATGACTCTTTGAGCTCTCCCTAGAGCTCTTAACCTTAGCCACCTCCTTAGGTGACTCATCCACAATTGTTAAGCCACATCGGTGCATCTCCGATGACACATGGCCAACAAACCTAGCCTTCTTATCTTTGGACACCTTGTCCTTAGTTAATTTATCCTTACTTTTAAATGGTTTTCCCTTGCTATTTATTGACTTCTCCTTGCTATAGTCATATGAAACCCTAGCATAAGACTTTCCCTTAGCCTTGGAGACACTAGATCGGTATCCTAGACCCGATCTATCATTGTTGGGTCTTTGACTACCCAACATCATCCTTAATTCCTTAGATCCAACATTGAATCTCTTAAGGAATTGTTCTAACTTATCATGCTTTTCCCTTAAAGCTTGATTCTCCTTTTCTAGGTTCCTAACCCTAGAGTTAATTTGTCCATATTGGACATTCCTAGATCTACCCTTCCTAGGCATGTGTCTCCCCTTCTTGGGATTAATGCCTTGGTTCTCCTTAGGTCTATTGTTTCTAGATTTTTCATGCATAGATTTCCTAGGGTTTTGATCGACAATTATCCTACTTCTATCATGATATCTAAATCCAAAATTTTTCATGGGTAAATAAGAATTAAACCTTGAATTGCAATTCAAGTTAGGGTATACCTCCCTTACCCATGAAGCTCCCCCTTGACTTGAGCTTTTCTTCTTCTTCTCTTTCTCCCATTTCTTTAATTGCGCAAGCTTCTTGATCTCCCTCTTCTTGGGGCATTTTGTGTGGTAATGACCCCGCTCACCACATGTGAAGCACGCTATGTGCTTTTTCTCCTTCTTCTTCCTACAACTCAAATTAGATTCAAAATGAATTGAATTGAGTTTAGGAGATACCTTCTTCTTAGCCATAGGACATCTACTCTTGTAGTGTCCTCTTTCATTGCACCCGAAGCACACAATGTGATCTTTTGACTTTGCTTCGGTGGAGGTGCTCACTAGGTTAACTTCCAAGACTTCTTCTTCTTCTTCACTTGTAACGACCCGCCTTCTACTAACTAGGCTGTAAGGACGGACCATCACAATATGCTATGCTAGGCTATGTTTTTAAGGTGCGAAAACGTGATCTAATTTAAAATTTTGCTAAACTCATGCCAATTGCTACTAAATCTGATCTTATGCTGAAAAGTACCCTTTTTAAAGGTTGTACCTATACTCAAAAGAGAGGATCTAACCTTCACATATGATTAAGGACTGAACTTAGGTACTTCCAACCGAAACAGGCGTTCCAATCGATTGGTTGATCGATTGGGACGTTCGGATCGATTCATGGATCGATTCCGATGGCTACTATGCTCGGGTTAATATTCTGGATCGATCGGCTGATCGATCCAGATTGGCCAATCGATCCAATGATCGATTCCAGAGCTCTCTATTCACGGAAGCGATTTCCCGATTGATCTAGCGATCGATCCCCAAACTCTCTATTCGCGACAGAACGCGACTGGATCGATCGGCTAATCGATCCAGAAGCTTACTGTTCGCGACAGAATGCGACTGGATCGATCGGCTGATCGATCCAGAGGCTTACTGTTCGCGGAACCAGGCTCCCAATCGATCCACTGATCGATTGAGGGCCCCCAATCGATCCACTGATCGATTGGGGTTTCTGATTTCGCAATAAACTCTGATTTCAGCACTGTTTCGTGCCAACTCACATACACAAGTACTAAAATAACTAGAAAACATTCTATTAGCAAACGACTAATATTCTAAACATGGTTACTAACAAGCTAAGCAGATTTTCTATAATTTCATGCATTTAGATAACTAAATAGGCAAAGAGTAACATAATAAGAAGCACTAAGTTCTTAAACATTCTAATTCTTCCAATGTCTTTATTCCAGGTTCCATCCACACACATCTTCCTTGCATTGACCTCTAGCCTCCACTAGTCCATCTTTCCTTTACCTTTATCTGCAGTATAAGGAAAAAGTATCTGTAAGCTTTCGCTTAGTAAGAAACCATCTACCTCACAAAACATGCATACGATACGACTTATGCTTTGAAAACATGCTATTTGAAATATGCACTGAATATGATAAAGCATGGCATGACAAACAAAACATAGAACTAAGAAGCTGATCATGGCAATAAATGCTAGTCATAAACTATCATGTTGTATCAATAGAAAACTAAACTGATATAGAAACAGAGCTAAGCTAATACTAAACTGGTGCTAAAGCAGTACTGAATTCACATAACTATGTTGTGATGTTTTAAAAACTGTATTCATAAGTAGATTAAAATAATAATCATGTTGCTGTTTGGGCCCGGCAACTGTACTTGCTATGCGCGCATCCCTAACTAGACCCGGATTTGTAAGTCCCGAATTTAGCAGGGTTACTAGGTTATCTAAACCTAGGGACGACTATGGGAGTCCAACCCAATGGATATCTAATCCAGTACAGTGCCACTGAAAAATAAAATACTGAACATAAGCTAATAATTCTTGTCTTGCTCTTACTAGGTTGTCTAAACCCAGAACTAGGTTATCTGAACCTAGGGGCAACTGTGGGAGCCCACCCATTGGACGTTTTGTCCATAAAAACTATAGCAAGACTAATTAAGCTGTAAAAATGCTTCTATTGCATTTATCTAAGCTATTAAAATGCCTATGGTGGCATTTAACTGAGCTAAGCGTTTAATCAAACGCTTGGTGTGCGCTAATTCGCACCCTATCACTGAAAATCTGCATACGGTTAAAACAATGCATCCAAACATACGACTAGCTACTTATACTGCAGGTGAGGGGTTTCTTACCTTCTGTTCTTATTTTCTTACGATTCTAATCTCTAGATTCCCGGAGAAGACAATCCTTCCGATGATCTTCTCGCGCCTAAGCGTTCCTCTCGTGGAGGGAAACACCCTCGTGTCGGAGTTGTGGCCGGAAGATGCTCTTGGAGCCCTTGGGACGGAACCCTGGTCTTCCTTGGCTTGGGCGCCGAGAGGATGAGGGAGAGATGAGGGTTCGGCGGTGAGGGTTTGAGGGAAAGGTTTTCTCGTTTAAGAAAATAACAATTCCTCACTTAATTCCCTATTTATATTAAGTGGGTAATTCGACCCTACTTGAATATAGATATAATTGATTCCCTTTTCTTTCAGCACGGCCCTGCTGGGTTCTCCTGGTTACTAGAGTTCACCTTAAGTCGTAGGACCCAATAGGTCCTGAATTCAATTCCCGCTTAAGCTATTTTACGTTTCTATTTATTTTTGCTACTTCCGCTACTTTAAAAATTTCATAAAAATATTCTAAAATTCCAGAAAAATCATAGAATATTTCTAAAATAACTTTGAGAATTTTCGGGCGCTACAATCCCCCATACCTTATAAAAAGTTTGTCCTCGAACTTAGAATAACTCTGGGTACTTCTGTCTCATACTGGCTTCTGTCTCCCAAGTTGCCTCTTCTGCTGTGTGACTTTGCCAAATGACTTTTACTAATGGTACCTCCTTGTTCCACAATTTCTTAACTGCTCGGTCTATTATCTGAATAGGTCGACTTTCATAGCTGAGGTCTTCGCGGACTGGTACCAACTAGGACTCAATCACCTGGGTGGCATCTGGGATATGCTTCTTCAGCAGAGAGACATGAAATACATTATGGATGGCTGACATTTCCTGTGGTAGCTCTAACTCATATGCCACCTTGCCAACTCTTCTAGTGATAAGGTATGATCCCACATATCTGGGACTTAATTTGCCCTTCTTCCCAAAACGCATTACTCCCTTCATGGGAGCTACTCTGAGGAACACTGAATCCCCAACTGAAAACTCTAAGGGTCTGCGCCGTGTATCAGCATAGCTTTTCTGGCGGCTCTGAGCTGTCTCTATCCTCTGACAGATCTGCTGTATAGCTGCTGTGGTATCTGCTACTAGATCTGTCTGGAGTTCTAGTTCTTTCTGTTCACCACTCTCATACAAGCAGATTGGAGATCTACACCTCCGCCCATAGAAAGCCTCGTAAGGTGTCATGCCGATGGTGGCCTGATAGTTGTTGTTGTATGTAAATTCTGCTAAACTCAGATATTTGCACTAGCTACCCTTGAAATCTAGGGCACATGCTCGGAGCATATCTTCGAGTACTTGATTTACTCGCTCCGTCTGACCATCTGTCTGAGGATGGAAAGCTGTGCTGAATTTTAACTTCGTGCCCAATGCTGACTGTACACACTCCCAGAAGTGAGAGGTGAACCTATTGTCTCTGTCCGAAATAATGGTCTGTGGGACTCCATGTAGTCTGACGATCTCCTTGAGATATAGCTGAGCTAGCTGTTCCATGGAGTAGGATATCCTGATAGCTAAAAAGTGGGCTGATTTAGTCAACCTGTCGACTATCACCCAGATGGTATCAAAACCATTCGTGGTTCTGGGTAGTCCCACTATAAAATCCATAGAGATGTCTTCCCACTTCCATTCTGGAATCTGGATAGGCTGCAGAACTCCTCCTGGTCTCTGATGTTCTGCCTTGACTCTCTGGCAAGTTAGACAGGTGCTGACATATCTAGCGATGTCTCTCTTCATCCCAGGCCACCAAAAACGTTTCTTCAAGTCCTGGTACATCTTGGTGGAACCAGGATGCATCACATAGGGAGTCCTGTGAGCCTCGTCTAGAATCTTCCTCTGTAGCTCCTCCTGATATGGAACACAAAGTCTGTCGCCGAAATACAACACCCCGCTAGTGGACACTCTAAACTCTCTACCTTCTGATTCTGCTATCCCTTGCTTAATTTTCTGAATTTCAGGATCCTGTTCCTGAGCTGTCTGGATGTCACCAAGAAAGGTAGACTCTAATGTCATCGTAGAGATCTGTCCAACTATGAGTTCAAGACCAAAATCTGTGATCTCTCTCTGTAGGGGCGGTGACATGGCTGCTAGGGATAGTAAGGTAGCATCAGACTTTCTGCTAAGTGCATCCGCCACCTTATTGGCTTTTCCTGGGTGGTAGAGGATGTCTATGTCGTAGTCTTTGACCAGCTCTAGCCACCTGCGCTGTCGCATATTCAGATCCTTCTGAGTGAAGAAGTACTTCAGACTCTGATGATCTATATACACTCTGCACTGAGCTCCATACAAGTAATGTCTCCAAATTTTGAGAGCGAACACTACTACTACAAGCTCAAGGTCATGAGTAGGGTAATTCTTCTCATATTCCTTGAGTTGTCTAGAGGCATAGGCGACCACCTTACCTTCTTGCATCAGTACTGCTCCTAATCCCAATTTAGAGACGTCACTGTAAATATCAAAGCTATCTGTGGTTTCTGGTAGGGTCAGAATAGGTGCACTGGTCAATCTTCTTTTTAACTCGCTGAAGCTGTTCTCACAGTCCTCTGTCCACTGAAATTTCCTGTTCTTTCTGGTAAGAGCTGTCAGTGGGGAGGCTATCCTGGAGAAATCCTCTACGAACTTTCTGTAATAACCTGCTAATCCCAGAAAGCTTCTGATTTCGCTGGCGTTCTTGGGTCTTTTCCAACCACTCACAGCTTCTATTTTACTGGGGTCTACCATGATACCATCCTTTGAGATGATGTGACCCAGGAAGGACACCTGATCTAACCAAAATTCACATTTCGTGAACTTGGCGTACAGCTGGTTCTGCTGAAGGGTCTGCAATACTATTCGCAGGTGCTCTGCGTGTTCTTCCTGAGTTCCTGAATAGATAAGAATGTCATCGATAAACACAATAACAAATTTATCTAGGTAATCCCTGAATACTCTGTTCATGAGGTCCATGCAAGTAGCTGGAGCATTTGTCACGCCAAAGGGCATGACTACGAACTCGTAGTGTCCGTATCTAGTCCTGAACGCTGTCTTGGGTATATCCCCTTCTTTAACCTTCACCTGATGATAACTTGATCTGAGGTCTATCTTAGAGAACACTGCTGCTCCCTTTAGCTGATCGAACAGGTCATCTATTCTGGGAAGAGGATACCTGTTCTTGATGGTGACTTGGTTCAGTGCCCTGTAGTCTATGCACAAGCGCATGCTCCCGTCCTTCTTCTTCATGAACAATACAGGCGCTCCCCATGGTGAGTGACTAGAACGTATGAAGCCCTTGTCAAGCAGCTCCTGTAATTGCCCATGAAGTTCCTTCAGTTCTGCTGGAGCCATGCGGTAGGGCGCTTTGGAGATAGGATTTGTACCGGGAATGAGTTCTATCTCAAATTCAATCTCCCTGTCTGGTGCTAGTCCTGGTAACTCCTCAGGGAAGACTGCTGGGTAGTCACATACGACTCGGACCTCTGCTAGCTGTTGGTCCTTGTCCTGACTGACATTGACTACATGCGCTAAAAATCCCGTACATCCTGAATCCATTAACCTCTGTGCTTTTAGAGCTGAGAGAAACTTCTTGGCCTTTCTCTTTGGTTCCCCGATGTACTCGAACTGTACTTCTGCC
This sequence comes from Zingiber officinale, assembly GCF_018446385.1. Taxonomy (NCBI): domain Eukaryota; kingdom Viridiplantae; phylum Streptophyta; class Magnoliopsida; order Zingiberales; family Zingiberaceae; genus Zingiber; species Zingiber officinale. The sequence goes on from NC_055994.1 coordinate 81,120,715, forward strand.
TCCGGTTGGAATACGACTTTCTGTTTACGGCACTCTATAGAGGCACCGTATCTGATTAGGAAGTCCATTCCAAAAATTACATCGTAATCAGTCATATTTAGCACTATCAGATCACAAAAGAGTTCTCTGTCTGCTATAATGACTGGCACCACTCTGAGCCAGTGCGTGGATGCCATAATTTCTCCTGAAGGTAAGATCGTCAAAAACTGACTACTGAGTACCTCTGGGGGTATCACTAACTTCTCGGCAAATGCCCTGGATATATAAGAATGGGTTGCCCCAGTATCGAATAAGATAGTTGTACTTTGCTGTAAAATACTGATCTGACCTGAAACAACTGTCGAGGCATTTGCTACGTCCTCTCTAGTGAGTGAGTAGATCCTCGCATTGGTCGTAGCTGGAGGGGCTTCTAATTTGCCCTGGCTGATGTGTGGACCATCTAAAGCGGCCTGCATCTGATGTAGCTGTGCTGGCTGGACTCCGTACTGAATCGGCTGTGGTTGAGGAAGACTAGTCTTGTTTGGACACTGCTTAGTCATATGCCCTTCCTGCCCACACTCAAAGCATCCTCGGGTGCCCTTACGACAAACTCCAAGGTGAAATTTCCCGCAAGTAGCACATTTGGGATAGCTAGGCTGTTTACTAGCTGGTCCTCCTTTCGGGTAACTCCCTGGTTTGCGCTTGTTGCTGGAGTTCCCTTTCCAGTTAGAGCTGTGGCCCTGTTGTTTCTGAGTACCTGAGCCTCCTTGCCCTTTGGACTCTGAGAGGATTTGCTTCTGCTGCTTGATATTGTTCTGATAGTGCTCGGTGGTCAGAGCACTGCTGACTAGTTCTTCGGTGGTTTGCGGCCTATGGACGCCGCCAGCCACGTTCATTGCTATTTCCGGCCTCAGCATCTTGAGCATCAACCGGACTCGTTCTTTTTCTGTGCTGACTAGCTCAGGGCATAGACGAGCTAATTTGTTGAATTTCTTCATAGCTTCCTCCACTGAAAGGTTGCCCTGGCGAAACTCAGTGAACTCGTCGTAGTGGCGGTTTGTGACTCGCATGTGAAAGAACTCCTCGAAGAATTCTTTCTCGAAGTCAGCCCATGTCATCTGATTCACTGGGCGCTTCGCTCTAATTCTCTCCCACCACATACGTGCATCTCGGAGGCGCACTTCACTTTTTCCTGTTCTGGCCAGTCCAGAAGCTCCATCGTACTCTCCAGTGTTTTGAACCAGACTTGAGCATCCCATGGTTCACTGGTGCCTGAGAAGTTCTCGGGCTTGACTCTCTGCCACTGGATCAGGTAGGCTTCTCTCTTTGCCTCTGCTGCTGGGGCTACTGGTGCTGTAGGCTGGACTAGTGGAACCTCTATAACCACTGGGGTTGCTATGTTGGGTTCTGGGGTGACAGTGGGAGTATTCTACTGGTTAGCCTTTAGGGTGACTATCTCCTGTTGCTGTTCGGCTAGCTGCTGCTGTAACTGAGCCACTAATATTGTAAGGTCTGGGGGAGGCACTGAACTGCCTGCCTCATGTTGGGGCTCAGTAGCTGGTGGGTGCCCTTCTAGCTGGGCGTCCTCGTGCCATTTCTAAAGACATAGAGGAAATACATAACTAATCTAATCATGGTTACAAAAATACTACTATCTTGTTAAACATTATCATATACTAACATGCTTCAGTTAACATAAGCTATAACAAGAAAGCAGGAACATAAAAAAAAAATGAGAGGTATTCTTACTTGGAAGCTGCAGGTTCAATGCTGATGTGTGTGTAGGAAGTATGGAACTTTCTGCTCTGATACCACTCTGTAACGACCCGCCTTCTACTAACTAGGCTGTAAGGACGGACCGTCACAATATGTTGTGCTAGGCTATGTTTTTAAGGTGTGGAAACGTGATCTAATTTAAAATTTTGCTAAACTCATGCCAATTGCTACTAAATCTGATCTTATGCTGAAAAGTACCCTTTTTAAAGGTTGTACCTATACTCAAAAGAGAGGATCTAACCTTCACATATGATTAAGGACTGAACTTAGGTACTTCCAACCGAAACAGACGTTCCAATCGATTGGTTGATCGATTGGGACGTTCGGATCGATTCACGAATCGATTCCGATGGCTACTGTGCTCGGGTTAATATTCTGGATCGATCGGCTGATCGATCTAGACTGTCCAATCGATCCAATGATCGATTCTAGAGCTCTCTGTTCGCGGAAGCGATTTCCCGATCGATCCAGTGATCGATCCCCAAACTCTCTGTTCGCGACAGAACGCGACTGGATCGATCGGCTGATCGATCCAGAAGCTTACTGTTCGCGACAGAATGCGACTGGATCGATCGGCTGATCGATCCAGAGGCTTACTGTTCGCGGAACCAGGCTCCCAATCAATCCACTGATCGATTGAAGGCCCCCAATCGATCCACTAATCGATTGGGGTTTCTGATTTCACAATAAACTCTGATTTCAGCACTGTTTTGTGCCAACTCACATACACAAGTACTAAAATAACTAGAAAACATTCTATTAACAAACGACTAATATTCTAAACATGGTTACTAACAAGCTAAGCAGATTTTCTATAATTTCATGCATTTAGATAACTAAATAGGCAAAGAGTAACATAATAAGAAGCACTAAGTTCTTAAACATTCAAATTCTTCCAAGGTCTTTATTCCAGGTTCCATCCACACACATCTTCCTTGCATTGACCTCCAGCCTCCGCTAGTCCATCTTTCCTTTACCTTTATCTGCAGTATAAGGAAAAAGTATCTGTAAGCTTTCGCTTAGTAAGAAACCATCTACCTCACAAAACATGCATACGATACGACTTATGCTTTGAAAACATGCTATTTGAAATATGCACTGAATATGTTAAAGCATGGCATGACAAACAAAACATAGAACTAAGAAGCTGATCATGGCAATAAATGCTAGTCATAAACTATCATGTTGTATCAATAGAAAACTAAACTGACATAGAAACAGAGCTAAGCTAATACTAAACTGGTCCTAAAGCAGTACTGAATTCACATAACTATGTTGTGATGTTTTGAAAACTGTATTCATAAGTAGATTAAAATAATAATCATGTTGTTGTTTGGGCCCGGCAACTGTACTTGCTATGCGCGCATCCCTAACTAGACCCGGATTTGCAAGTCCCGAATTTAGCAGGGTTACTAGGTTATCTAACCTAGGGACGACTATGGGAGTCCAACCCAATGGATATCTAATCCAGTACAGTGCCACTGAAAAATAAAATACTGAACATAAGCTAATAATTCTTGTCTTGCTCTTACTAGGTTGTCTAAACCCAGAACTAGGTTATCTGAACCTAGGGGCAACTGTGGGAGCCCACCCATTGGACGTTTTGTCCATAAAAACTGTAGCAAGACTAATTAAGCTATAAAAATGCTTCTATTGCATTTATCTAAGCTATTAAAATGCCTATGGTGGCATTTAACTGAGCTAAGCGTTTAATCAAACGCTTGGTGTGCGCCAATTCGCACCCTATCACTGAAAATCTGCATACGGTTAAAACAATGCATCCAAACATACGACTAGCTACTTATACTACAGGTGAGGGGTTTCTTACCTTCTGTTCTTATTTTCTTACGATTCTAATCTCTAGATTCCCAGAGAAGACAATCCTTCCGACGATCTTCTCGCGCCTAAGCGTTCCTCTCGCGGAGGGAAACGCCCTCGTGTCAGAGTTGTGGCCGGAAGATGCTCTTGGAGCCCTTGGGACGGAACCCTGGTCTTCCTTGGCTTGGGCACCGAGAGGATGAGGGAGAGATGAGGGTTCGGCAGTGAGGGTTTGAGGGAAAGGTTTTCTCATTTAAGAAAATAATAATTCCTCACTTAATTCCCTATTTATATTAAGTGGGTAATTCGACCCTACTTGAATATAAATATAATTGATTCCCTTTTCTTTCAGCACGGCCCTGCTGGGTTCTCCTGGTTATTAGAGTTCACCTTAAGTCGTATGACCCAATAGGTCCCGGGTTCAATTCCCGCTTAAGCTATTTTACGTTTCTATTTATTTTTGCTACTTACGCTACTCTAAAAATTCCATAAAAATATTCTAAAATTCCAGAAAAATCATAGAATATTTCTAAAATAACTTTGAGAATTTTCGGGCGCTACATCACTTTTCTTGGATTCTTCTTCAACCTTTGAGGATGTAGATGCTACCTCATCTTCCTCATCCACACTTGTGGATGACCTTTCTTCATCCTTTTCCTCAAATGTGACCAAATTCACTTCCTCTTCTTCTTTTGATGTTGAATTGGTCTCCACATCCGATTGGTTCTTCTCTACTTGAGCTTCTTCATCCGTTTCTTCGGATTTTTCCTCCTCTTGTGTAGACAAAGGTTCTTCCCATGAAACATTCTTTATCTTGCTCCATAAATCGTGGGTGTTCTCATAGTCACCTACACGACTCATCAATTTATTAGGCAAAATATCAATTAAAATCGATATTACCTTTGAATTTGCCTTTGACCGTGAGATTTGCTCTTCCGTCCAATATCACGGTCGGAGTTTCTTCCCTTTCTTATCCTTCGGGGCTTCGAACGGTTCATTTACCACCATCATGGTATCCCAATCCATGTTGAAGAAGATCTCCATCTTCATCATCCAATAGGTGATGTCCCCAAGGCTTCCTCCTTCAAACTTTGGAGGTTCAATCAAGCCGGTCATCTTATTGTATTTGCTCTTCTCGGTGATTAGTCCGGTGAAGTGCGACCTTCGCTCTTATACCACTTGTAGGGGATCGGTGGCCGGCTTGAAGGGGGGTTGGATAGACGGCACCCCCAAATACTCGCTCTTCCTACAACGTTAGCTTGCACAGCGGAATAATACTAAAACAAACAAGCTAAATAATAAAGGAAAGAAAAAAAAGCAAACCGCTAACACGTTCGCTTAACGTGATTCGGAGATTAGGGCTCCTACTCCACGGCTGTCCGTAAGGTGGACGATCCCTATCCGTCGGTAGATTAACCCCCGACAAACTCCGACTATCTCAAGTAGCTCCTTGTGGGTGGAGAAACCTCACCACAACATCAACCAAGACTCTTGAGACTAGTAGACTACTAATTAGGGTTTACCACCACTAATTTCGTCAGGGATAACCAAGCTTCCAAGCCTTGGTTATATAGGTCGCGGGTTAAAAACCCCGCCTACCAGTCGACTGTCAAAACATGTAGTAGACTGCCCTCTATGGAAATTCGACCGTTACATCCCAACGGCTCGATACCAGTCGACTACTAAAACTATCAGTCGACTGCTCCACATTGATCGAACGAACAGAAGCATTCTGTTCGCTCCCAGTCGACTGGTCGACTGCACCAGTCGACTGCTACAGTAACGCTACAGTAAACCCCTAAAACTAGGATTTTACTCCAAGTACAATCTCTCGTGCACTCGTACCCTCACCCTTATGACTCACTTGACGCTTCTTTGTAGTCTTGACCTCTTGCCTTCAAGCCTACTTCCATTGGCTCTCGTCCCTCAGATGCATTCAAGCCCGCGACTCGTCCCCAATGCCATCCTTCACGTATGCCTCGAAGTCGCTTCCCTCGGCCCTTGTCCTCGCTGCCTTGTCCACGATCCCTTGGATGCTCCATCCTTCACCGGACCCGAAGCCATCAGCCTGAGTCACATGTGTATCCTGCATACCTGCACACTCACATACACATATCAAATAACAAGGGTGAACCTAACTTAAACTCTTTGCCCAAACACCAAAACATATGGTGGCACGGATCATTGGGATTGCTCCAACATGACTACCATATCACTAGATCCCTCAAGTTCGACCGGCTCTCGAGACGCTCGTCCTCATATCGAAGGTCTTAGCGATAAGGAGTGAGGAGCTAAGTTTAGTTGAGAGTGACGCTTTGGCCGTCATCTCATCTTGACTTTGATTGTCATCTCATTTTAACTTTGACTACCACATCACCTCTGGGTCTACTCGTAACATACAATATCAATAACGGTAAGAGAGAAGGAACAAAAATCATCACCAAATTATTTAAACTTTTACTTCAAAAAATTTAATATAATTACTTATAAAATATTATTAATGATATTTAAATTTATTTATTAAAATTATCAATTAAAATTTTTATAATGTCTTTATCTAATTTTATTAGTATTTTTTTAAAAAAATATTAAATTGAATAATTTGTTTAAAGAATAGTATGTTTGACCAATAAATATTTTAATTAATTAACTAAATAAAATTAAATTTGACTAGTAAACATGAAAAAAATATTAGTTAAATTTGACAATTAGTGAACTCTAATTGTTATATTTAAATTTTTTTTATTGTTCAATTTTAACTGGTAATCAATATTCTTTCCTGACATTGACTGTGAGTCACAATAAAGAAAAGAGAAGACACGTATAATAACTTATGGAAAAGATAAAACATGATAACAATAATAAAGAAACGAAAAGGAAGTGTCTGACTTTATAACCTAAATTAGCTTTATGTATTAAGGTCTTACTGCATGCATGTATAAATGTATTTCTAAGTCCGCTTAGCGAGAAATGCCATCAATTACCTGCTCCTAGTCGAGGGCAAAATTGATCATGACCTGCAGCTTTCAGCAAAGAGATTGACAAGCACCATGTAGATCAAAATTCCAGCAGCTACACAATCTTGTATTACTCGAGTGATCAAAGCTAAGGGGCTATTATATTCTCATTCTAAATGGACGATATTCCAGTGCCTATCGCAATCTCCCAGGGCCGGTTAAGGCATAAACTGACTATTAAAGTTTATGCTTAGACCTCTATTATATTGGGATCCATAAATTTTACATATATATATATATATATCTATATAAATTAAATATTAATATTAATTTAAAAATATATGAGTTTCGATATTAAATATTTAAAATTTGGATATTAAATATTTAAAATTATGGCTAAAATAAATTATAGTCGAGATTTATTTTCATTGGTAATTTTAATTTTTTACAAACTAAATTATATTTGATAAAAAATTTTAAATTTTTTATAGATTAAATTTGGATTATTTTTATTTTTTCACTCATGTTAGATTTAATGGATCATTTTAATTTTTTATTATTAAAATTAGATTTGGTTGATAATTTTTTTATTTTTTTATTAAAATTTAATTAGTAATTTTAAATTTTTTACTAATAAAAATTTAATTTATTAATCAAAAATTAAATTTTATTAATAAATTAAAAATATTTATTGATTATATTTAATTAATATTTTTTTTATAAAAATATTTTTGAAAGTCAAAAGCATATTTAATATTTGTAGTATTATTTCTTTCTTAAATTTTATTTTTCTTTCACTTTTTTAAATAATTTACCGTAAAATATTTAAATAAATTTTATCAATAATTTATTAAAGTTAAAATTGATAAAAAGACAGTTTAATTTACAAAACTCCCGTCAACATTGGATTTCGAGAAAGAGTCTATTATACTTAGTGACTATATTTAGTACTTGAACCTATTTCCTCTAGGTCATATAATAATTTTATTGTTGTGTCGAGACTTTCATTCCTCGAAGTTAAAATGATTGATAATTTTTTAAAAAATTATAATTAAAATGTATATTAATAGTATTATAATAATTTGTTATTTATTTTAAAATTAGTTAATATAAAATATTTTTTGTTTTTTAAATTTTACTAATTAATAATAAAAAAGTGAGGTTTGATATAAAATAGAGTTATTACTAGGTTTAATTGGTCACTAATTCCAATTATATAAATAATTATTGACAATATATAAAATTGTGCTTTTAAATTTTAAATGTTTCTAATAATATTTATTTTAAAAATTATTAAATTCGTTTTTCCCGTACTTTAAAAATAGTTATTATTATATCTCACTTTGAGTCTTCCGATAAAGTATAGTGTGGATTAATATGATCAATTTAAATTTATATATTAGAAAAAATATAAACACAAACGAAAGTAGCATTCTTTTTGCAAGATTATATCACTAATGATACTTGTCAATATTTGCTCACTAAGATCATATTAATACTGATAATTAATCATACTTTTTGCTGCAATTAACGGCTTTATGACTCACAAATCATAGTCAGCTTCACTAGATTTTTTGGCCAGTTTAACTAAAAAAAAACGACTATAGAGATTGACAATCGATTTGTCTTTTAATAAAAGATATATGGGGCTACAAATTCAACGGTGCGATAGTGTTCTCAATTTAATTGGTTGAGATAACTAGTCCGAGCTAATAATCCCTTCCGGGTATGGAACTCAAAGTTAGTAAACTTCAAAAAAATAAATAAATAAATAAAAATAAAAATAAAAATAACGATAGAATATTTATTTCATAATAAATTAATGACCAAATAAATATTCGGTCATTAAATGAGCGATAAAATAAATATTCGCTCGTTAATTTAACTATGAAATTTAATTTTATCGTTAAGTTTAGCGACCGAATTTTAAATTCGATCGTTAAACTAGCTATCAATTTAATTTCAATTGCTAAATTAACGGTCGATTATATTTTTATCGCTAAATTAGTGATAAAATTTTATTTTGTCCAAAAATTTAGTGATCGATTTTATTTTGATCACTAAATTAGTGACCAAAATAAAAATTTACCAAATTTAAACTTCATAACTGAATTTAGTGATGGAATGGTTAGTCGTTGGTTTTCTTGTAACGTAGATGATACTTGAGAATCATGCACCTAGGGCTGTAAACGAATCGAGCCGGCTCGTGCGTTTTTCGAGTCGGCTCGAAAAATATTCGATTCGTATTTAAATTTATCGAATTTGAGCTGAACTCGAACATTTTCGAACTTTTTTTTAGCTGAACTCGAGCCCAAATTATATTATTCGAGCCACTCGCGAGCCGCTCGCGAGCCTTAATATTTATTAATATAAGTTAAATATATATTAAATAAATAAATTTTGAGTCTTTCGAACAATAATTCGAATAGTTCGTGAACATGTTTGAATATTTCGAACCGAACTCAAACTCGAGCCCTAATTCGAACCGAACTCGAATCAAACATTTTGAATTTTTCGAGCTTCGAATCTAGTTCAAACTCGAATATACCTATTTCGAGCCAAATTCGAATATTAAATTTTTCTACATATTCGACTCGATTCGATTCGTTTATACCCTACATGCACCACTATTTCTTTCTTTCATATATGGAAAGAGCCTAGCATACTATGATTAATTTAATTTATTCCTATCTTTAATAGGGAACATAATAAATGAACAATTATTTCATCTACCAATCATAAAAATGAATAAAAGTATTCATACATGACAATGGTAAGAATATATTGATATCAAGTTTAATTCTGTTCATAATGTGTAAGGTAGGCAGGGCCGGACCTATAGTATAACAAGTGAAGCAAGTACCTCAGGCCCAAAAAAATTTGGGGCACCAAATTTTTTTAAAAAACTTATTAGTTTGATATGTTCATGAGCTTATTTTTAAAAAGTTCATAAGTAATAGTTGATAAATAAGTCATATCTAAATTTGTATCCCAAAAAATATTCTATCTTAGTTTTAAACGTGATTATGTAGAAAAGAAATTGACCGATTCAAAAAACGTTAAATAAAAGAGAAGAAATCAACAAATTCATTAAACATTTACACGCTGAAGAGAGGGAGAAGCTTATTTCTTTTCTCTTCAAAAAAATTTAGATTTGATCAAAACATGATTGTAGTTGAACATATTGTAAGTAAAATAGGAATTGAACCTATTTTTTGAGAAAAGTGCATCATTCGAAAAAAAAGACAAATTGATAAGATCAACAATGAAAAGATACCTCAATCTTCTAAAGAATCTTTTTGAGTTAATTATTTCATATTTATAATTGATCAAGCTCTTTCTTCACTTGAAATTTGGTTTGAGCAATTTCAAAAGTACGAAAAAACCTTTGGATTTTTATTTAGTTTGGAGAAGTTGTTTGTCTATTGATGATGATGATCTCTTGAGCTCATATGTCAATTTTCAAAATTCATTAACACATTATGGGTGTTTCGATGTTGATGGATAAGATTTATTTCTAGAACTAGAGTTATTAAGACACTCATTATCTGGAGAAGCAACAAGAGCAATTGGTGTGCTGAATTATTTGAAAATAATGGATGGTTGTTATTCAAATGACTACATTGCTTATTGAGTTTTGTTGACTATACTAGTTATAGTTACATCTACCGAATAGAGTTTTTTCAAGTTGAAGTTTATTAACATTTATCTTCGATCAACTATGTCGCAAGAAAGACTAAATGGGTTAGCTATATTATCTATTAAGAAAACAATCATTGAGAAAGTTAATTATGCAAATTTAATCAATACTTTTAATTCAAAAAATACGAGACAAATAATATTCAAGTACTAGTTCGGAACATGAATTTTATATTTTGTTTGGATTTTTTTTTTAGTATTTGCTTACGACATTATTTTTGATGATATATTTTATCTATATTTTATTCTTAGATTTCATGTTTCAAATATTATTTTTATTCTTAGATTTCATGTTTCAAATATTATTATATTTATATTGATAAAAAATATATGAACATTAAACTTTGAGGGCACCATATTTTGTGCTCGCCTCAGGCCTCAAAATCTCAGATCCGGCACTGAAGGTAGGTTCACTATTGCCATCAGGTCATGGCGAAACTCAAGGTGCTCAAGTATTTAATCCATGGTTTGAATCCTAGCTATAACCAGTGTTGTATCCAAGGTGGGAGGGGCATGGCAGCTTGGTAGACCTTCGACATCTTCTTGTATGAGCTGCTGCATGGGGTGACACCGTTCAAGGGCTCCGGTAACAAGGTCACCCGTCACAACGTGGTCGGGCAGCTGCTAAGGCTCTTGGAGACGCCACCGGTGAGTTTGGTTGCTCGGGATCTGATACAGGGAATGCTATAAAGGATCCGAAGAGGAGGATCACGTACCTCAGAAGGGTGATAGAGATCAAGCAGCATCCGTTTTTCGAGGGGATCAATTGGGCTTTGGCATGGAGCATTACGCCTCCACACTTTCATGACCCAGTAAACTTTAGTCAATTTAGGAGCAAAAAGAAGAAAAACACTGAGAGTGGACTCCCAGGTGGGAACACTGAGAACAAAGGCAATTCCAACGACTTGGTGTATTATGATTTTGAGTATTTCTAGGACAACATATCGTGAAATTTATTTTATTTTATTCTTTTGTGAGATAATGATTGAAAATTTAACATAAATAAAAGGGAGAATATTAATTTTATGAGTCGAATAACACACATCCAATTGTTAAGGGAAAAAACTCTTATATAAAGGAATTTTTGGTACAGCTAATGTAAGTAAACTTCAATGCATTGTTCTTTTATTATCATCGAGAAAAAAAGGTATACTTTTACACCCTCATGGTTAAAGTGATCGTCACATTTAGCATATTTATGATCACATTTAGCATATTTATGATAACTGAACTTGGATAGTATTGTTAGCTACCTAGCTGGTGTCGTGACCTTCACCGCTGATGCCGGATTAAGCATTAGTAAGTTTAATGTGTCACCCATGGATATGCCTCCACTATACATTATTTTGGGGGTTTTCTATTAGCTATAGTCCGAGGGACAACGAGGAGGAAGATGAGATCGAGTTCCCTTCTTTGAGCACCCCTTTGTTTTTTTTTTTGTCTAGATCCACCACTGACTACAACGTACCATAAAATATTTTTCTATCGGAGGATGAAAAATCTATAACATGGACTGATCTTGTATGAAGGCATGAAGCTGGAAAGCTGAGGAGGTAACAGTTCCGCTGACTAGATGAAGACATCACTCCTCTCTATAAACAAAATTAAAACCAGGGAAGGGTCCCTGGCGTTAGCTCTCCAACACTCAAGTTAGAAACAGAAGAAGAAGAGAGTGAAGGTACTAGAGACAGAGATTTATCTTGCCTTCATTCATACCTGACATACTCTTTTATATCTTTCTCAGTGACCCTCCATCTTCCCCTATTTAATGATATTAATTACCAACGGAAGATATTTTTGTCTTAGCTTCTTCTCATTTAATGATAGATGAAGTGTTCTATTTTATTTTCTCTTTCCCTTATTAATTATCTGTCTTTTCCTCTTTTATTATTTTATTGGTTCATTATGTGTACAATGTCAACGCTATACCTCAAGCCGGACGGATGGCCCGCTCGGCTCAGGCTCCTGGCCCGCTCAGCTTACTCTCCTGTCGACCGGGTTGATCAGTCACTAGTTTACTTAGATGGCCAACCAGACAATGATCCCTCTGATTGGTCGATGAACCGCTTCCCGCTCGGGTGCGGCCGAGCCTTACTTAAGCCCTGGTGTTGACCACCTTGACTTTAACATACACCATCGCAATTGACTCGTGCCATGTGGACTCCTCCTTATCGCCGCATCACAAGTCTCCCCTTCAAGTCTAGTCAAAGAAGTCTACAAGTCCGACTAACTGGACAAGAAGATGTGTCTTTGGCGATTTCAAGATTCTTTTGACCCATATGTCGATCAGCCTATGGGTGGTATTTAATCACTGAACGACCTACAAGCCAACGCCACTTTTAGCTTCATTCGGCCGTTACCAGGTTCAGCCCTGTGACCTATTCTTTGTGCCGATCAGGACGATGTGCAACAACACTTGGCACATGTTTTTCTTTTTCCCTATGTGTCCTTGGGCAATCTCGATCGTGACTAATGTCATCCAAAGTTCTTGAAGACTATGCAAATCCCTAATAATTATGGACGAGCACGTGGTCATACCTTTTTAATTAAAGTCATTAAATGCTACCCGGTTACCGAAGGACATGTGTCCTTCACTGCCGTCGCACGCTCGACGTGATAGGCAGATATTCTCTTGTAACAAGGTATGCACCTTTTCAAAAGCAATGATGGGATCTGCTTCTAGGTTTTCGTAGCTTTGGATCGGACGGCTGAGGTCGATCGGTCGCGAGGTTTATAAACTCATGTGCGTTGTCGTCTTCCTCACTCTACGTTTTCGTCTCCCTCACTCTGCGTCTCCATCTTCAAACTTTCTGGCGACATTGTGTTCTTCTTCTTTTCCGACGGTCGTAGCGATCTCTCTAGTAAGCTTTCTGTACCCTCCATCCGGCTCTATTCGTTGTTCTTAGCATCCTTTCAATCGAACTTCTTCAGTGTTTCTTGTCGACGTTTATTTTTTATGCAAGCTCCTCTAAACCTTCTATCTTCGTCCCTGGGCTCTGGTACACGTCCATCGAATCTAGGTTTGACGAAGGCGATGCTGAGAGTTTGAGAGCTGCCTTTGAAATTTCCTTTGATTATCAAATCGGTCTTCCTTCAGCTTTTGACCGCTCGAACGAGCCACCTCTGGGTTTTATATGCTTCTTTAGGGACCAATTTACTACCGGTCTGCAGTTCCCGATCCACCCTTTCTTCTCTGCTGTTTGCAAATATTTTTATATTTCTCTCTATCAACTAGTGTCGAACTCCTTTCAGCTGTTGTGCGGGGTCATCATTTTGTTCCGCTTGCACGACATTCCCCTTACTCCTCGGCTCTTCCACTATTTCTATTATCCCAAATTGTCCGAGCCGGGGACTTTTCTATTCCAAGCCCAAGTGGGTATAGTCTTTTTTGACAAGATGTCGTCCTCCAACAAGCATTGAAAGGACTACTATTTCTTTGTTCGCTTTCCCAAGTTGTCGGACTTCCTGACCAGGTGGCAATTAGAGGCGTTGAACCCTCCCGAGCTCAAGAAATATAAGAGCCGCTCGGACTACCTTCATGCAGGCTCCAGCTTGGCCGGTCAAAAATACCATATACACAAGTTGCTACTGGAGGATATCCTCTACCTATTCTGCTTGAGACCGATCCGCACAAGGCTTCGGTCCAGCCTAGGTATGCTCTTTCTTAGCCTAACTTTTGAATCTAACTGATTTTTCTTTTTCTTTTGCAACTTGAGTCATGTTGCACACACATATAGCCAGCAAACCCAAACTTGTAGATGCAGAGATCAATGTTGCGGCCATGGCCGAGTTGGAGAGCCACAGTTTGCAACTGGTCGGCTCTCATGAGGATTTGCTCAGAGAGAGCATAGGAGCCCAAGCTCAAGGGAGCCAAGAAGTAGCCAGTCGTACGGTTGGTGGTGAAGCAGTTGGCTCAACGAATCCTCTGTTAGGACCAAAAGTAGCTAGAGGGGGGGGGTGAATAGCTTGTCGCGCTCGCTCGGTGCTCGGCGTTGCTTGTTCCTTCAAAGATGTGCAGCGGAAAATACAGAAACAAACACACAACGCTAACACGGTTGGTTTTACTTAGTATCCACCTCACAAGAGGTGACTAATCCAAGGATCCACACCAACACACACACCCTCCACTAAATAAAACTCTCCTTTGTGGTAACTACCAAGGGCGGAGAAGCCCTACAATACTCAATACAAGAAGAGAGGGAAAGGATACAAGAAATACAAGCTTACAAGCTTACAATGAGTACAAAACCCTAACCCTAGCTTCTCTTCTTGGCTTTGATCCGCCTCTTGACTTGGAGAGCTTCCAAGATCCTTCAAGAACTGGCGATCTGAGCTTTGTGGAGGAGTTGGCGAGAGCTCTGGAGTGAATCGGAGAAGCTTGCCGCAGCCATCGAACGCCTGCAGCTATAAACGATGTCAACGGTCGGATCCCGATCGATTCGAATGTTCCCAATCGATTGGGGAGGCTTTGGATCGATCCACGGATCGATCCAGAGCGCCTCTGTGCTCTGGAAACGCGCCTGGATCGATCCAGCGCTTATCGCGCGAAGCAGCAGCGTCCCAATCGATCAGCGATCGATTGGGACCTCTGGATCGATCCACGGATCGATCCAGAGGCTCTCTGTCGCTGGGACAGTGCGGATCGATCCACTGATCGATCCAGCACTTGATTTTTGTCCAAAACCAAGTCCCAAACCTCCCAAACCAACATCCGGTCAACCTTGACCTGTTGGTATGTCATGCCTAGCATCTAGTCACTCCCTTGACCTGCTAGGACTCCCTTACCAAGTGTCCGGTCAATCCCTTTGACCCACTTGGACTTTTCTCTGTGCCAAGTATCCGGTCAATCCCTTTGACCTACTTGGACTTTTCCTTCATGCCAAGTATCCAGTCAATCCTTTGACCTACTTGGACTTCCCCGCACCAGATGTCCGATCATCCTTGATCCATCTGGATTTTCCCTTGCCTGGCTTCACTCACCAGGACTTTTACCTAGCTTCGCTCACTAGGGTTTTCCATCTGCCTAGCTTCACTCACTAGGACTTTCACCTGGCTTCACTCACCAGGATTTCCATCTGCCTAGCTTCACTCACTAGGACTTTCACCTAGCTTCACTCACTAGGGTTTTCCATCTGCCTAGCTTCACTCACTAGGACTTTCACCTGGCTTCACTCACCAGGATTTCCATCTGCCTGGCTTCACTCACCAGGACTTTTACCTTGCTTCACTCACCAGGATTTCCATCTGCCTGGCTTCACTCACCAGGACTTTTCTTCTGCCTAGCTTCACTCACTAGGACTTCCTTTTGCCTAACATCCCAGTTAGGACTTCCCAGTCAAGTATCCGGTCAACCTTGACCTACTTGACTCTTCTTCAATCAATATCTTATTGTCAAACATCTAAACCCAAACCAAGACTCAGCTTGGTTACGCAGGTCAACCTTGACCTGAGGGATATTGCACCAACAATCTCCCCCTTTTTGATGTTTGACAATACCACAATAACACTTACAATCCCATATGTAAGTTAGGCTAATCCCATAGCCTCCTTCTTCATGCTACTAGGTAATGAAAGCATAAATTAAGCTCTTCATACTCCCCCTAAGAGGGCAAACTCCCTCTAGGTAATGAAAGCCTAACTTACTCCCTTTCATGAGTCCTTTCATTCTCCCCCTATGACCTTCCCATAGGTAATGAAAGCCTAAGCTTAACCATACATTCTCCCCCTATTGGCACACATCAACCCATCGTTGGACACACATCAACCTATGCTCCAATTCTGGGCACATTTCAACACATCCATTTGTTGAAGACTCTCCCCCTGAAGAGTTGCTCAACGTTGTTCACAACATCACTCGTTGTGATCAACACGATAATGAAGGTCCCATACCCTTCATTTATCCTTAACTTCTCCCTCAAAGTAGACAACTACCCAACCTTGAGCATTATCTACCACTTGAGTGTCCACTTGAAAAAATGAGGATATCCACTCCCCATTTCTCCCCATTTCAAGTTTAAATGCTCAACCTTGAGCAAGTTCACAACAGAAGGTTAACCACCTTCCAAGGTTCATGAAAAATAATTTTCATGTCTTTAAAGAGTCCCTCCCCCTAAAGACATGGTGGTAACTTCTGTCATTGCACCAACAATGACTTGGAATCCCTAAACCATTAGGAAACCCAAATTTAGAAGTTTTGAGGTTCAAATATTCAAAATTTGAAACAACCTCAACCTAAACTTCTACTTAGTCTTCGTTAACCAATCCATCCTTGTTTTCAACATGAAAACACCCTTTGTATGTATACAAATGTATTTAAGGGGTTTGGAATGGTTACCTAGACTAAAATAGGTTCAAAGATGCTAAAATCAGGCCTTCCCAGCCAAAACCAGCAACTTGGATCGATTGAAGTTGGGTTCCAATCGATTGAACCTTTCTGAATCGATCCACTGATCGATTCAGACTCCCTGGATCGATCGGCTGATCGATCCAGCGAGCTTCTGCTCGCGGGAATTGCCGTTTGAATCGATCCATGGATCGATTCAGGAACTCCAATCGATCCATGGATTGATCGGAACTCTGATAGTTGCTGAAATTCCATTTCAGTCAACTTCAGAAACCCCTAGAAAATTCTACAAAAATCCAAAAATTATGAAATTTCGTGTAGACATTATTTAGGGCGTTTACTATCACGGAAAAATAGTTTTCTATGAAAATACTTCATATTTTCAAAGATTGACACAAACTTGAAAACTTGCAAAAACTTTAGTGTTTTCTTCAAGTTTGTGTCTAACTATTCAATGGTGATTACTATCAAAAGATAGCCTTCACCAAGGTTTTCCAAAAACATTTTAAAAACTTTTTCAAAACCAATATCCCATCACATTCCTTGGGCTTAATGCACATGACTTGTACATTAGCTTTCCCAATGATGGGAAAACACATAACTATGTGTTTTGATGAACCTAAAACTCAAAAGAATGCACTAAATCAACATCTTGAGTTTTGTTCATCATCCTAACATCTCACTTGTATCTAATGTGCACTAAACCACATACAAGTCACCTTATAGTCTTTGTGAGATGTAGATTTTGATTTTTGCCCTAATCTAGGGATCATGCATATCTATCTAGGCATTTTAGAAATATTAGACATCCACCTAGAATGTCACTTGTCAATAAGTGTCGTTAAATGCCATTCGTCCTTAATTACAAGGAATTAAACTTAATGCATGATTATGTTATGGCATACATCAAAATAAAATAACTTTCAAAAGAAAGATTCCTATAATTACATGATGTATGAATGTCATGACATGGTGTCATGGCATATCTATTTTTGCATTCATGTTTTATTATGAAAAATCCAAAAATAGACATGATGTCATGGCATATGATGGGTAAACAATCATGGCAAGGTTTAGCATAAATAAAATATACCTAGATTAAGTATCTAAGTATCCTTAAAATCTTAGCTAAACTTACGACTTAAACCTAGATTGCCCTAAAGTGCTTCAAGAAAATGCCAAAACCTAAATTGACATTTCTAATTTCCTTGATTAATGTATGCCAATTGAAAATAAATATGTCCTCAAATGTTGGCATATTTCATTTTTCCACAAGAGTAGCACTTTTAAATTAAGGCTTAGTTTGCCTTTAATTTCCTAAGAACATACCAAAATCCCAACTTGGTAGTTCTTATGTTTTCTCAAATTTGTGCCACTTTAAAATAAAATCAATACTTCTCCAATTTGGCACATTTTACTCTTTCAAGGAGTAAATAATAATTCCATTTCATTTTCAAAGGTTAACTAAAACCTTGAAAATGCTCCTTGAGTGTCAATTTCCTCAAAGTTGGGTTAACTACCCTTCTAATCGGAGTTGACACTCTCTAACCCATCTATGGGGTAGAGAAGATGCTCCTAGGAACCCAACACCTATTGGTGCTCCTTGGATGCTCTAGGTACTCACTAGGAATAACTTCCCTAGATACCTTCCTAGTGACCTTGTTGGGCTTCTTAGAAGCCTTGGTCACATTTTCTAGGTCAATTCTAGGGATAGCCTCCCTTGTAACCTTGTTCGTGACTTTCTTAGACTTCTTAGAAGTCTTAGTCACTTTGGTTGCAAAGATACTTCTAGGGATATCTTCCCTTGTATCCTTGACTTGATCTCTAGACTTAGGGTTCGTTCCATAACTATATGGAACCCTATGATAACTAGGCACATCCTTCTTAGCTTTTGGTTTGTATCCCAAACCTTTATGGCCATTGGATGGCTTTGATTTTCCTAAACCTAAGTTATGCTCACTTTGCCCTAATAGGATATTTTCCATCATTTTTAGGGGTTTCTCCATTTTATCAAGTCTTGACCTCAAGACTTGATTTTCTCTCACTAAGTCCTTAGTATTTGATCCATGAGCATTTTTGTTTCTAGGCTTGTATCTTAAATCCTTAGAGTTATCGCCTAGGTTTTTACCTACATTCCTAGCCTTAGGGATAGTAGTTTTGGCATGTAGGGCCACATGCTTTTCCTTAAAGCCCTCATGCTTCCTATTCTTATGGTAAATCGCATTAAAATGATAAAAATTTGACCTAGCATGCTTTTTACCATTTTGCAAGGGAATAGGCTCAATGAAAGTTATCTTCCTTTTTACCTTGGAGGCTCCCCCTTGACTAGTGCCTCCTTGAGCCTTGACCATCTTCTTCCCCTTGGGGCATTGACTTCGGTAATGCCTTTTTTGTTGACACAAGAAGCACACAATGTGCTCCTTGCTCTTCTTTGTCCCGGGGGTGGTCTCCTTGAGCTTCTCCTTGCCCCTTTTTGCCATTTGGCCCTTCTTCTTGGCTAATTTAGGGCACTTGCTCTTGTAGTGCCCATGTTCCCTACATTCAAAGCATATAATATGATTTTTATTATTAATTGAAATATTTATACCTTTGCTTGTAGAGGTGGCATCTTTTTCTTTGGATCCGGAGGTAGAAACTTCCTCTTGATTGGACCTTGATTCTCCTTCATTTGATTTTTCTTGACTTGTGGAGGTAGAATCTACTTCCTCCTCTTCGTCTCTTGACCCGGATGTAGAAGCTTCTCCTTCTTCTTGATCCGGCGTAACCAAGGATTGCTCCCCCTCAATCCTAGAGGTGGAGGCTTCATCATCTTGAATATGAAACAAGGAGTATGCTCCCTCCTTGTTCCCTTCGGTGCATTCCCTTGAGGATGAAGCTTCTTGGATTTCCCCTTCTTCGGAGGTTGAGCATCTCTCAACCTCGGAGTCCTCCTCTTGGTCTTGATCCAATGAGTCGTCCTCTTTGGATTCTCCTTGATTTGATACAGTGGAGGGGATCTCATGAATTCTTGCCAATTTGCTCCAAAGCTCCTTGGCATCTTCAAACTCTCCAATTTGTTCCAAGATGTTGCTTGGCAATAAATTGACCAAAAGCTTGGTCACTTTGTCATTGGTCTCACATCTTTGGATTTGGTCTTTGCTCCACTTGCTCCTTCTGAGTACTTTGCCCTTGGAATTTGTGGGAGCTTCAAAACCTTCCATGAGAGCAAACCATTGCTCTATCTCCATCATAAGAAAATTTTCGATTCTTGATTTCCAAGAATCGAAGCTTGTAGATGAATATGGTGGAGCCACCCTTGTGTCAAATCCAAGTCCATCTTGGAATTGCATCTTGAAGTTGAGCTTGATAAAATCTTGAACTTGAAGAATTTGCTCCAACTTCTTCACCCTCTAGCTTTTCTTGTTATACTTGACCCTTCCGGCGATGATTCCGGTGAAGAGCAACCTTGCTCTGATACCACTTGTTAGGACCAAAAGTAGCTAGAGGGGGGGTGAATAGCTTGTCGCGCTCGCTCGGTGCTCGGCGTTGCTTGTTCCTTCAAAGATGTGCAGCGGAAAATACAGAAACAAACACACAACGCTAACACGGTTGGTTTTACTTGGTATCCACCTCACAAGAGGTGACTAATCCAAGGATCCACACCAACACACACACCCTCCACTAAATAAAACTCTCCTTTGTGGTAACTACCAAGGGCGGAGAAGCCCTACAATACTCAATACAAGAAGAGAGGGAAAGGATACAAGAAATACAAGCTTACAAGCTTACAATGAGTACAAAACCCTAACCCTAGCTTCTCTTCTTGGCTTTGATCCGCCTCTTGACTTGGAGAGCTTCCAAGATCCTTCAAGAACTGGCGATCTGAGCTTTGTGAGCGCTGTGGAGGAGTTGGCGAGAGCTCTGGAGTGAATCGGAGAATGCGGCCTTAATCGATGTCAACGGTCGGATCCCGATCGATTCGAATGTTCCCAATCGATCGGGAGGCTTTGGATCGATCCGGAGCGCCTCCGATAAGCGCTGGATCGATCCACGGATCGATCCGGCGCTTATCGCGCGAGCGTCCCAATCGATCCAGCGATCGATTGGGACCTCTGATCGATCCACGAATCGATCCGAGGCTCTCTGTTGGGCAGTCGGATCGATCCAGCGATCGATCCAGCGCTGGATCGATCCATCGATCGATCCAAGACTTGATTTTGTCCAAAACCAAGTCCCAAACCTCCCAAACCAACATCCGGTCAACCTTGACCTGTTGGTATGTCATGCCTAGCATCTAGTCACTCCCTTGACCTGCTAGGACTCCCTTACCAAGTGTCCGGTCAATCCCTTTGACCCACTTGGACTTTTCTCTGTGCCAAGTATCCGGTCAATCCCTTTGACCTACTTGGACTTTTCCTTCATGCCAAGTATCCAGTCAATCCTTTGACCTACTTGGACTTCCCCGCACCAGATGTCCGATCATCCTTGATCCATCTGGATTTTCCCTTGCCTGGCTTCACTCACCAGGACTTTTACCTAGCTTCGCTCACTAGGGTTTTCCATCTGTCTAGCTTCACTCACTAGGACTTTCACCTGGCTTCACTCACCAGGATTTCCATCTGCCTAGCTTCACTCACTAGGACTTTCACCTAGCTTCACTCACTAGGGTTTTCCATCTGCCTAGCTTCACTCACTAGGACTTTCACCTGGCTTCACTCACCAGGATTTCCATCTGCCTGGCTTCACTCACCAGGACTTTTACCTGGCTTCACTCACCAGGATTTCCATCTGCCTGGCTTCACTCACCAGGACTTTTCTTCTGCCTAGCTTCACTCACTAGGACTTCCTTTTGCCTAACATCCCAGTTAGGACTTCCCAGTCAAGTATCCGGTCAACCTTGACCTATTTGACTCTTCTTCAATCAATATCTTATTGTCAAACATCTAAACCCAAACCAAGACTCAGCTTGGTTACCCAGGTCAACCTTGACCTGAGGGATATTGCACCAACATCCTCTGCCTGAACTGCTTTCGATGATTTTGGTCGACGAGGCCTCGGAGTTGGCTTCTTTCGGGGAGTTGTTGATAAGCCGAAAGAGGCATCGTGTGTAGATCGCCACCCGATCCACCACCTCCGCTACACAGACTCCAACTAGGACCAGCCCATGTAATCCATCTTAGCAAGGTGAAACTTTGACACCCACGCCCGAGCGATCGACGGCCATCCAACATACTTTGCTTTCATCCGATCGGACACCGTCTTTGTCTAGATTGCCACAAGGAACCATCTATGCGCTGTCGATTGCTTTCATACCGCCTCCACCACCGAAGACTCAGAAGTCTCGCATTCAGCCGGCGTCAACGTCTCAATCGGCTAGCAGAGCAACCTCAACCTCATCTGCTCCGAGTGGCCAGCGCCACATAACGGCGGTCATCCATCTGCCTACAGACGAGTGGTGCGACTCTGACAGCGTTGAATCCCGAGCCCCGAAGCACCAAATAATTATCCAGGGGTTGCTCGCATAGATATGGGCTGACGCCCAGGCCCGTGCGACGGTCATGCCTCCAGGGGCGCTCGCCGATAGTCATACCCAGATGTCCACTGGGGTAAGTGTTTTACATGTTACTATTTGTCACCGCTCAAGCCTAAAAATCTTTTACTTCCTCATAATATTGGGCAAAAAGCCTGGCAATGTACCAAAGGCTTGCCTTTTTGGAGCAAGAAGTCAAACAGCTGCGCACCCCAAGCGGCAAGATAGCGGCTTCTCAGGCACAGCTGGAGCAAATGAGGGCTGAGATGGCTCGATTAAGAGTCGATTTGAGTAAGAGCTCCGAGCAGCTGGAGGTGGAGAAGAGAAAAGGCGTCGAACAGGCTATTCAATTGGCTTGGCTTGATAAATAGGTTAGCTCCTTCGAGTCCAAGCTCAATTTGGCCAACACCGGGAAGCTCTGGGCCATTGAGGACTTGGAGATCAAAAATAAGGAGTCTTAGGTGTTGGCCTAAAATCTAAAGGAGGTTAAGGCCACATTGAAGGCCGAGTGGGATGGACGATTGGTCGAGTACACCGCAGCGAAGACCCAGCTCGACGCCAAAGATGAAGAGTTGGCCAAGTTGAAGGAAGAGCTGAAAGCCTCTCTAGCGGCCATAGGAACTTATCAGGGAGCTGAGTCGAGCAGGTTCAATCTCATGAAGAAGGACTACATCTGCTCGGACGCTTTTAACGACAAAGTCACCAATTGGGCACTCTGTATGTTCGACCTTGCTATCGACAGGACGCTCGCTCAACTGAAGGAAGGTGGCTACCTCCCCTCTACTCTGATAAGAAAGGTCATCAGTCGGGATAAGCTGATTGAGTCGCTACCCGACGATGTTTTGGATTTTTTTGGAGTGAGCCTATTCGTGCGAGTTTTTGCTTTTGTAATTTTTTGAAGTATCAATGAATGTGTGTTCGTCCTGTGAACCCTTATATCCCTTCTCATCATTCGACATTTTCGATTTTTGACTTGCATTTAGTTCACACATTGTCACGCAGACTCGATCGAAATTGAGTTACTTATCCCCCCAAGTGTGGCCTCATGCTCTTCTGATCGGCAATGGGCTATCTGTTTTCTTAGCCGATCGATCAGTTCCTGGTTTAAGATTGCTACTCGACCATTTAATGACATAGACATGGGTTTAAGGTCGTCGCTCAACCATTGACAGAGACAAGGGTTTAAGGTTGCTGCTCTACCGTTGATGACGATAAGGGTTTAAGGTCGCCGCTTGACCATTGATGGTGACAAGGGTTTAAGGACGCCGCTCGACCGTTGATGAAGACTAGGTTTTAAGGTTGCCGCTCGACCGTTGATGGAGACTGGGATTTAAGGTCACCGCTTGACCGTCGATGGCGACAAGAGTTTAAGGTCACCGCTCAACCATTGATAAAAACTAGGGTTTAAGGTCGTCGCTCGACCGTTGATGGAGACAAAGGTTTAAGGTCGCCGCTTGACCGTTGATGAAGACTGGGGTTTAAGGTTGCAGTTCGACCGTTGATGGATACTGGGGTTTAAGATCACTGCTCAACCATTGATAGAGACTGGGGTTTAAGGTCACCGCTCAACCGTTGATGGCAACAAAGGTTTAAGGTTACCACTCGACTGTTAATGAAGACTGGGGTTTAAGATCGTCACTCGACCATTGACAAAGACAAGGGTTTAAGGTCGTCGCTCGACCGTTGACAGAGACAAAGGTTTACGGTCGTCGCTCGATCATTGATGGAGACTAGGGTTTAAGGTCATTGCTCGACCATTGATGGCCACAAGGGTTTAAGGTCGTCGCTCGACCATTGATGAAAACTGGGATTTAAGGCCGTCGCTCGACCGTTGATGAAGACAAGGGTTTAAGGTCGCCGCTCGACCTTTGATGGAAACAAGGGTTTAAGGTCACCGCTCGACCGTTGGTAGAGACTGAGTTTAAGGTCTCCGCTCAACCGTTGATGGAGACTGGGGTTTAAGGTTACCGCTCAACCGTTTATGGCAACAAGGGTTTAAGGTCGCCGCTCGACCGTTGATGAAGACTGGGGTTTAAGGTCGCCACTCGACCGATGACGGAGACAAGGGTTTAAGGTCACCATTCGACTGTTGATGGAGACAAAGGTTTATGGTCACCACTCGACCGTTGATTGAGACAAGGGTTTATAATCGCCACTCAAATTTTAACTTGGCCAATCAGCTCAAGAGTCTGGAAAACTTGTTTTTTATTCATGTCTGTCCTGCATCCAAAAGGCATATGTGTTGGATCGTAGAGTTCGATAGAGGGGGGGGGGTGAATATCGATTTAAAATTTTCAAGAGAGTACGCAGCGGAAAATAATAAAGTGAATGAAAGAGTGACACAAATGGTTTTACTTGGTTCGGAGCCTGTGTCGACTCCTACTCCAAGGCCCGCACACAAGGGTGTTTTCGATAGGCAATTCACTAGCAATTCAGAATCTTGATTACAAGTTAATTACAGGAATACTATGAAAGGAAAATAATACCGACAACAGAAAGTAAAAGAACAGTGCGTGGTCGGAGTATCTTCGCAGCATCGCAAGAGCACAAGTGAGCAGATTGTTCGTTCTGAGTTGATGATCTGGCTCCAGCCTTGACTCTCCTTATAAAGGAGGTTCGGGGCGCTTGGAACCATCAGGGTGCCCTGGTTGTGACGTAGCTGAGCCAATCACGAAGCTCCATGTGTCGACGCACGAATATGGATAATTTTTGCCTCCGGGTGCCCGGGTACCTCCCAGGCGCCCGGATCCCTCCCGGGCGCCCGGACCCTGTTTTCTAGCGGTTTCCTACCTGCAAGAAAACATTAGTCCGAGGCAAATATATATTCTACAAAATAGAGTGTTAGTACAGTTCATCATTAAATAAAATATTAATTAAATTCCGTCTCTTCGAAATCGGAATCTAGTCACGATCTCGACTTAGAGTTCTGAAATGGTTCTAAGTTGGATCGGCGCCTAAGTTCCCTTCTCGGGAACGCGTCCTGACAGTCACTTCCCTCTAGTGACTTACCTCCACTTACCCGCCAGACGTCCGGTCAACCCTTCGACCCGTCTGGACTTTGCGCCAGCTATCTGGTCAGCCCGTCGACCTAGCTGGACTTCGTGCCAAACGTCCGGTCAGCCCGTCGACCCTTTTGGACTTCGTGCCAGTTATCCGGTCATCCCGTTGACCTAGCTGGGCTTCGTGCCAGACATTAGGTCAGCCCGTCGACCTATCTGGGCTTCTCCTGCACACTCGGTCAGAGTGTTAGAAAACAACGAAACTAACTTGACCTATTTTGTCATTCATCAAAACTTGAGTTAGACCGTTAGTGCTAACCACACCAACAATCTCTCCCTTTTTGATGGAATGACAATCTGGTTAACTTAGTGATAAATATGCAAGTAAAAAAAACAAGCATAAGGTTGTTAAGGCTTTTAAATTTTGATATGGTTTTTTGTTGTTTTAACTAACTTAACCACCTAACCCTCCCCATTTGGCATTCATCAAAAGCATAGAACAACAAGTTAAGAAAAATGCAAGGTAAAAGAAATTTAGAAATATAAGTCAGATTATCTTGGGGGAGTATAACATAGAAAATAATTTAACTTTTTAATTTTCAAAACTAAATAAGATTTTATTTTTTCAAGACTCAGTTTGTAAAATCCAACTTTCAAAACCAACTAAGTAAAATCTATTTTCAATTTTAAGTTTGTAACCTCCAATTTTCAAAATATATTTTCAAAAGCCAATTTTTTTGTTTTAATATAATTTTTAAAATGAAGTATATAAAAAAGATCCGAATTACAAAACTTATTTTTCAAAGTTAACTTTTCAAATCTAAGTTTAGAAGGTCTAAATACCAAAACTAAGTAAAAAATGATTTTCAAAATTAAATTTAAAAAGTTTAAAGTTCGAAAACAAAACTAATTTTTAAACCTAAGTTTAAAACAGTCCAATTAAGGAAATCTAATTTTCAAAATCAATTCCCAAAATCAAGTTTGAGTTTGTAAAACCTTAACTAAGTAAAATGTAAAATCGGATTTTGTAACCTTTTAGATAAATTTTCAAAAGTATGTTTTGAAATCTAAATATGATTTTCAAAAACTGAAGAATTCAATTTTCAAAACAACTTTTTAACACTAAGTTTGGAAGGTTTAAATAATTTTAACTTTCAAAATTAATTTCCTAAACTAATTTTAAAATTTTGAACACTCAGTTTTGACTTGAAAAAAATGTATTAATTTTAAAATAAGTATAAAAATAGTTAACCTCCCATGAACCTGACATTACAAAATTTATCTAACCAGTTAGCTATTCACTAACTATTAGAGGATAGCAGCTTTCATTTAATTAGTCAAGTTAAGTCTAAGCATCAGGTAGTGTTTGACTAAGACTGAATGACTTAACTTGATTAATATCTGTTTAGTATTTAACGCCCAGACTTATATCGATGCACTGACATAAGCATCTTAAGTCCAGGCAATCTGCCTATGCATCTCACCCCTTTCTATGTTTGACAATCAAAAACAAGGGAATCCTAGGGTGTTGGTGACATGCTCAAGTACTAGCCCTAGGGGAACATGATTTCTAAGGAATTATTCTAGTCTAAAGTTAAAACTGTTTTGAAATTCTAAAAATAGGAAATTTTGAAAACATAAAAGCATTTTACCTTAGAATTTGAAAATACCTATTTTTGAAAATAATTTTAAAATTCCTAATCTATTAGGGACATCCCTAATTTTCTACGTAGATTGCTAAATTCACTTTCAGAGAGGAGTTTAGTAAATATGTCAGCTAAATTAGACTTTAATTCAATGTACTTGAGTTCAATGTCTTCTTTAGTGACATGATCCCTGATAATGTGATATCTAATTTCAATGTGTTTGGTTCTGGAATGATGCACTAGATTTTTTGTTAAATTAATTGAACTAATATTGTCAATTAATACTTTTACATTTGTAAGGTTTAAGTTAAAATCTTTTAAAGTGTGCATCATCCATAATAGTTGTGCAACACATTCTCCTATGGCTATATATTCTGACTCAGTTGTAAATAGAGCAACACAGTGTTGCCTTCTACTGAACCAGCTCACAAGTGATGGACCTAGTAGTTGACAACCACCACTTATGGTTTTGCGGTCTAATTTGCATCCAGCATAATCTGAGTCAGAATACCCTATTAATTCAAAATTATTAGTTCTAGGATACCAGATACCTATATTTGTTGTTCCTTTAAGATATCTAAAGATTCTTTTGACTTGAGTCAAATGAGATTCTTTAGCACAGGTTTGGTATCTAGCACACATACTAACTGCAAATAAAATATCAGGTCGACTTGCAGTCAAGTACAGTAGGCTGCCTATGGCACTCCTATAGTATTTTAAGTCAATTGGTTTTCCATTGACATCGTCATCTAGGATTGTGTTTACTGCCATATGCGTTTTTATTTCTTTAATATTTTCCATTCCAATTTTTTAAGTAATTCTTTAGTGTATTTTTGTTGATAAATATAATTACTTTCATTTGTTTGTTTGATTTGTAATCCTAAAAAGTAAGTTAATTTGCCTACTAGACTCATTTCAAATTCTTGTTCCATTAAGTTTGTGAATTCTTCTAAAAATTCTAAATTAGTTGAGTAAAAAATTATATCATCTACATAAATTTGAGCTATAAATATGTCCTCTTTTATTAATTTAACGAATAAGGTCGGGTCAATTTTGTTGGTGTGGGAAGCATCCGACGATCGAACCTGAGTTTTGATAATGGCAAAGGATTCAAAGTTAAGGTGTGTTGTAATCTAACGTGCTTGACTAAGTGTTTCAGGAAAGTCCTAACTGTGGTTAGGCAGGTGAAAACCCTAGGGGGTGGTAACCCTAGGTCATAGGGGGTGGTAACCCTATGCGGAAAGTCTTGGTGGGTCGAGTGCTTCAGGTAAAAGTCCTAGGGGGTAACCCTAGGTGGAAAGTCCTGGTATCGCGAACCAGGTGAAAGACTGGACCAGCCGGGAAGCGGAAGTCCAGCAGAAAGACCGAAAGCATCGAGCATCGAGCATCGAGCAAAAGTCCAGTCGATCTGGAGGATCGCACTGGCATCAGGTAAATCTCCTGAGTGGAGTAGGTGAGGACGCGTTCCCTGTGGAGGGAACAGTAGGCGTCGGGTCGACCTAGGGTTTCCGGTTAAAAATTCGAAGTCAGACCCGGACAGTCCGGAGATTGTCATTATATTCTGTTATTATATTTACTGTTGTTTTGTGCTAACTTTATTTTGCAGGGTAAGTGTTTGGGACTAACATTTTTGCAGGACCAAAGGAGCACAAGTTAACCTCGGATGAACAGTGTCCGAGGCGTCTGTTGGGTTTTATGGGCCACGAAAATCGCTTTTTCGCGTCGCGGAAACCCCGAAACCCCCGCCACTGGATCCGTGCGAAGATAAAACTTTCAAAAAACTTACGAGTACGAGTTTCTAAACCTCGATCTACAGTAGATCTACAAAGGAGAAGGAATATACCCTTAATGCGAAGCCCTTCGCAATCCCGCTTGTCCTCGGTTCGCCGGAACTCGAAAGTGTCAAAGTAGACACTTCTATATGTGTATCCACACAAGCAAGAAATAGAGAAAAACCTCTAAGGATGTGCTAGCAATCTTAGAGATCAGTAAGCGAGGAGAGGGAGAGCAAGAAGAAAACTCTAGAGGAAGAAGAAGATGGAGTTACTCAAGAAAAATAAAACTCCCTCGTTGAATAAAAGTGGTCGGCCACTTTAGGTGGAGTTGTAACCTCCATGGAAGGCCAAGAGTCACAACTCTTGGTAACTCCCATGAGGTGGCATCCCACTTAAGAAACCATGATGATGTGGAGCATCATCATTGGCCCACTCAATGCCAACTCACCAATGAGGTGGCAAATGGTCAAGTTAAACTTGACCTTTCATCTTCCTCTCAAGTCAAGTCAAACTTGACCACTTCTCTCTCTTGGTTGATCTAATCTAACCATTGGTTCAAGTCAATTTTAATTTAATGAATCTCTATTCATTGAATTAAATTAATTCAATGAGTCTAAGTCCAAATTAGACTCATCTAATACATGAACCAAATTGAGTCCAACTCAATTAGCCTACTTTAGATTACTCTTAATCCAATTTGGTTCATAACATGAACCTAATCCTTTAGGTTCATCAAATGAACCTAATTTCCATCTAATTGTCCTTTGTGTGTGACCATATAGGTTCTTATAACGTTGACAATGCTCCTAAACCCTTTTAGAAGCATAAGTAATGAGCGGTATCTAGCAACACATCATTACTACCCAAGTTATAAGAATGTTGAGATCCAACATCACCTTGTGACTACTAATTGTGACTCCTCACAATATATGACAAGTGTCCTTCTATCCTAGACATCTAGATTGATCAATGTGAGGCATAGACCGTGTCATCCTCTGACTAATCTAAATCTTGAACTCCAAGTAGACTCACTAAATCAAATGAGCTCAATATCTCATATTGACTCATTTGGGCATGGCCATGCACTTCGTGGTCTCACTCTATCAAGAATATCAATGTCTCTCCCGTCATATAGGAGGGATAGATCCCATCTACATCACTCACATCCCTCTACATAATTCGTTACATACCCAGTAATCGCCTTTATAGTCCACCCAGTTATGGGTGACGTTTGACGAAACCAAAGTACATAACTCCTTATGTAGGGAACCATTGTGACTTCAGGTCTAAGGACTAGTAGTCATACTAATAGTCACATGAGAAAGTATATGACACTCATATAACGATCCATGATACTTTCTCATGGCGGATCATTCAGTATACATTCTCCAATGCATACTCATGTGTCAACTTGATATCTCTATATCCATGAATTGTGAGATCAAGTCATCGAGTTGACCTACATGCTAGTCTTATTGCATTAACATTGTCCCTGAATGTTAATACTCAACTAGGAATGATTAAGAGTAGTGTTCCCTATATCATCTCACTATCGGTTCAACTAACCGATTGATATAGGTGAGAACCTTCTATTCAAGGACGCTATTATACTTAGTTTATTTGGCACCAATACAAGTAAGTATAATAACCAAAACAAATGTCTTTATTTATATAAGAATATGATACAATAAGTCCATAATACAATCATCAAATGATTGTCTCTAGGGCTCTAACTAACAATCTCCCACTAGCACTAGTGTCAATCAGTGTAGGCTCTAAGCCCCAATGACCTAGTGTGACCATCATGCTTCCTCTGTGCCAAAGCCTTGGTCAAGGGATCTGCGATGTTAGCCTCCGTAGGTACTCTGCATATCTTCACATCTCCTCTCTCGATAATCTCTCGAATGAGATGGAAGCGCCGTAGTATGTGTTTGGTCCGCTGGTGTGAGCGAGGTTCCTTCGCCTATGCTATAGCTCCATTGTTGTCACAATAGAGCTCAATAGGGTCAGCGATACTGGGAATCACCCCAAGTTCAGTGATGAACTTGCGGATCCAAACTGCCTCCTTTGCTGCCTCTGATGCAGCAATGTACTCGGCCTCTGTCGTAGAATCAGCTACTGTGTCCTGATTCGAACTCTTCCATCTCACAGCACCACCATTTATGCAAAATACAAACCCTGACTGCGATCGATAATCATCCTGATCGGTCTAGAAGCTGGCATCACTGTAACCCTTTACAGCTAGCTCATCATTGCCTCCGTATATCAAGAAATATTCTTTAGTCCTTCTCAAGTACTTAAGAATATTCTTGACCGCTATCCAGTGACTTTCACCTGGATTTGACTGGTATCTGCTCGTCATGCTCAAAGCATACGAGACATCAAGTCGAGTACATAGCATGGTGTACATGATAGATCCTATGGATGAGGCATAAGGGATCTGATCCATGCGGTCTCTCTCCTCTCTAGAAGAGGGACCTTGAGTTTTCAAAAGACTCATGCCATGTGACATCGACAGAAATCCCTTCTTGGAGTTCTGCATGGCAAACCGAAGGAGTACCTTGTCAATATATGTACTCTGACTTAGGCCAAGCAATCTTTTAGATCTATCTCTATAGATCTGTATCCCTAGAATGCGGGAAGCCTCACCTAAATCCTTCATTGAGAAACATGTCCTTAGCTAAGTCTTGACAGACTGTAGCAAAGGGATGTCTTTCCCAATGAGCAGTATGTCATCCACATACAATATGAGGAAGACAACTATGTCCCCTACAACCTTCTTGTAGACACAAGGTTCATCTTCGTTCTTGATGAAACCAAACTATTTGATTGCATCATCAAATCGAAGATTCCAGCTCTGAGAAGCTTGCTTTAGTCCATAAATGGACCTATGCAGCTTGCATACTCTGCCAGTATGCTGTGGATCTACAAAACCCTCAGGTTGTGTCATGTACACATCCTCCAGTAGGTTTCCATTCAGAAACGTGGTTTTGACATCCATCTGCCATATCTCATAGTCATGGTATGCTGCAATAGCAAACATGATCCGAATGGACTTAAACATCGCTACTGGAGAAAAGGTTTCATCATAGTCAATACCATGAATCTGCTTGAAACCTTTAGCTACCAAGCGATCCTTATAGATAAGTCCATCCATGTCAGTCTTTCTCTTAAAGACCCACTTACACCCTATGGGTTTTACCCCTTCAGGTGGATCAACCAAAGTCCATACTTGGTTGGTGTACATGAATTCCATTTCGGATCTCATGGCCTCTAGCCATTTCTCGGAATCTGGTCTCATCACAACTTCCTGATAGGTGGTAGGCTCATCCTCTATGAGCACAACGTCATCATGGTCAGACAAGAGAAATGAGTATCTCTCAGGCTGATGACGTACCCTATCAGACCTGTGAAGAGGTATGTCTACTTGAACTGGTTGTTGTTCCTCAACTCTTTATGGAACAACATCATCCACAACATTTTGTGGTTTCAGTTCAACTTCCATCGAGGCTTCAGTGTTATGGTCCGCATCTTGAACTTCTTCAAGATCGAACGTACTCCCACTAGTCTTTCTAGAAACAAAGTCCCTTTTTAGAAAGACCCCAGTCTTTGCCACAACTATCTTGTGCTGACTGGGAATGTAGAAGTAATATCCCTTAGTTTCCTTGGGATATCCAATAAAGTAGCACTTGTCGGATTTGGGTCCTAACTTGTTTGAGACTTGACGTCGAACGTAAGCCTCACAACTCCAAATCCTCATGAAAGACACCTGAGCATCTCTCCCAGTCCATATCCTATTTGGTGTCTTTATCACGACCTTGGATAGAACTCGGTTGAGTATAAAAGCTGTCGTGTCTAGAGCAAAACCCCAAAGGAATGTCGGAAGATCTGTGTGACTCATCATAGATCGTACCATATCTAATAGGGTACGATTCCTCCTTTCAGATACACCATTCCACTGTGGTGTTCCAGGAGGAGTGAGTTGGGATAGAATCCCACACTCAGATAGATAGTCACGAAACTCATGGCTAAGGTATTCTCCACCTCGATCTGATCGAAGTATCTTAATACTCTTGCCAAGCTGGTTCTGTACTTCATTCTTGAATTCTTTGAACTTTTCAAAGGATTCTGACTTATGTGTCATCAAATACACATAACCATATCTACTGAAGTCATCAGTAAATGTGATGAAGTACCTATAACCGCCTCTAGCAGCGACATTGAAAGGGCCGCATACATCACTATGTATAAGTCCTAACAAATCAGTCGCTCTTTCACTGTGCCCACTAAAGGGAGTCTTGGTCATCTTGCCTAGTAGGCATGACTCGCACGTCTCATAAGATTCAAAATCAAATGAGTCCAGCAAACCATCCTTATGGAGCTGGGATAAGCGCTTGTCATTTATATGACCTAAGCGACAGTGCCAGAGATATGTTGGGTTCATGTCATTTGACTTGAACCTCTTGGTATTTATGTTATAGATAGGACTCTCAAGGTCTAGAATATAGAGTCCGTTCATCAGAGGTGCACTACAATAGAACATATCATTTAAATAAACTGAACAACATTTGTTCTTTATTATAAATGAAAACTCTTTCTTATCCAAACAAGAAACTGATATAATATTCTTAGTCAAGGCAGGCACATAACAACATTCATCTAATTCTAGTACAAGCCCAGAGGGTAGAGATATATAGTAAGTTCCTACAGCAACAGTAGCAACCCGTGCTCCATTGCCTACTCGTAGGTCTATCTCGCCCTTCGTCAATGCTCTGCTATTTCTCAGCGCTTGTACATTAGTACAAATGTGAGAAGCACATCCGATATCTAATACCCATAATGAAGAAATAGATAGATTGACTTCTATAACATATATACCTGAAGTGGAAGTCTCACTTTGCTTCTTCTTAAGATCTTCCAGGTACACCTTGCAGTTCCTCTTCCAGTGCCCGGTCTGACTGCAGTGGAAGCAGGTAGCATCCTTGGCGACCC
This sequence comes from Zingiber officinale, assembly GCF_018446385.1. Classification (NCBI taxonomy): domain Eukaryota; kingdom Viridiplantae; phylum Streptophyta; class Magnoliopsida; order Zingiberales; family Zingiberaceae; genus Zingiber; species Zingiber officinale. Next base: position 81,154,208 of record NC_055994.1, read on the forward strand.
CTCCTTTAGGCTTCAGTGCCTTGCCTTTGCCCTTGGCTTGGGACTTTCCCTTGCCTTTGGGCTTGCCCTTGCCCTTGTGTTTCTAAACCATCAGAACAGAGTGGGGCTTAGCCTTCTTAAGGTTCAGCTCAGCAGTTCTTAACATGCTAAGCAGCTCGGGCAGTGACTTCACTATAGCTATCCGGCAAGGATTGCAAGATCAGGTCAGTGGCCAGCTCTTGGCCAAGCGGGAATCCCAACCTCTATAGGTTTTCTATGTACCCAATCATTTTGAGTACATATGGGCCTATGGGAGCCCCATCTGACATCTTGCACTGAAATAGTGCCCTTGAGATCTCAAATCTCTCATGCCGCACTTGTCCTTGATACAGTTGACGAAGATGTTCAACCATATCGTAAGCGCCCATCAACTCGTGTTGCTTCTGAAGCTCAAAGTTCATGGTCGCGAGCATTAGATAGGACACATCTAATGCGTCATCTTGATGCTTCTTGTAAGCATCTTTATCTGCTCGCGTGGCATTGGCAGGAGGAGCCTCCGGAATGGGCTGCTCCAGAACGTACAGTTTACGTTCCTGGGTGAGAACTATTCTCAAGTTCCTGTATCAGTCCAGGAAATTTGCTCCGTTGAGCTTGTCCTTCTCAAGGACAGAACGCAGAGAGAAGGTGTTCGTATTCGACGTCATGGTTATCTACAACAGAAAAATACAGAAAATAAATATCATATTCTTTTAAATCATTTAATTATGCCTTTAACTAAATGATGCTCCCACTGAATTCTATAATTCATGTGGGACAAGATCCACATCATACTAACTCTTGAGTTAGCTTTGGCTAATACACCCAAGATTTAGTATGATCGGTAGGTAACGATTTACCAATTACATCTCTATGCAACTCTTGTTTATAGGATCATTATCCGCAGTTATATTAAAACTTGAGTTAGCTTTGGCTAATACACCCAAGAATTAATATAAATGTGATTTATGTCCTATCTTTCCAACCGTTGGAAGAATGCCTATAGTTGTACTCGATCCAACCGAGTTAACTAGGAATACTCAATCTAATTGAGTTTGTATTCGCCCATGCGTTGATAAGCAGGACCAAGATTGTCCCTCCGTACCCTACCAAGATAATATGTGTTGCTCTGCTTTGGCAGATTCAACAACACATGTGATCGAGGTAGTGATAGGTATTACGGCATGGTAGGCATTAGAGTTGACCCGATTTAGATCTAATCTAATCGTCGATGTGTATCAAATACGCGATAGATCTAATCTAATCGAAAGGGTGCATCTTGTACACGATTTAGATCTAATCTAATCGTTAGGCACTAATTAACTACTAATCATGCATCACATACACACAAGCAATTAATTAAATTTATTTGTGATTAGTCATGGCCCTACTACGATCTTCTCAAGCCAATGAGAAGATCGGATGGTCAACCTAAGGTCAACAGCTTCTCAAGCTTCTCGCTTTGACCACCTTGTGTTGCTCGCGCCCTCCTCGTAACTCCATCTCATGTGGACCTTCCACGGCTCCAATTTTGTATATTACAATTTTGAAACTCGAGTTACATTTGAGTCTAAACTAATTTTACAACAAGAATAAATGGAGAAAGGCACGACGCGCAGGTCGCGTATAAAATATACAGCACACACAACACAAATGACGATGCGCAGGCCGTAATATGAATTACAACACAAATCCAATCAGATTGGGTCTTTTGGGGCCATGACTCTCACAAATTATACATAATTCTAAATTATGTAATTTCTATAATTTTTTGTAATTTTAATACTAAATTTTACAATTTTTACGAGTAAAATTTCCCGACGGTCCCATTTAGCGGTTTTCGGGCATAATCGCGGAACGAATCCCCTTGCGGGGCCAGGGGCAGCGCCCCTACCCGCGATCTTGTTGGGACCGAAAAGTAGCTAGAGGGGGGGGGGGAGGGGGTGAATAGCTCATCGCGTGCTCGTGATCGGCGTTGCTTGTTTCTTCAAAGATGTGCAGCGGAAATACAAGAAACAAAAACATACAACGCTAACACTTGGGATTTTACTTGGTAACCACCTCACAAGAGGTGACTAGTCCAAGGATCCACGCACACACACACACCTCCACTATGAAACACTCCTTTTCGGTAACTACCGAAGGCGGAGAAGCCCTACAAGACTCTTAATACAAGAAGAAAGGAAAGGGAAACAAAATACAAGCGCAAAGCTTATAATGAGTACAGAAAACCCTAACCCTAGCTTCTCTTCTTGTCTTTGATCCGCCTCTTGACTTGGAAAACCTCCAAGATCCTTCAAGAACTGGCGATCTGAGCTTTGAGAGCGCTGTGGAGGAGCTGGCGAAAGATCTGAGATGAAACCGTGGAGAGATGCCGCAGCTATCGCACGCCTGCAGCTCAAATATGACGTAACGATCGGATCCCGATCGATTCGAAAACTCCCAATCGATCGGGGAGGCTTTGGATCGATCCACGGATCGATCCAGAGCGCCTCTGTGCTATGGAGAAAATGCCTGGATCTATCCACGGATCGATCCAGCGCTTATCGCGCGAACCAGCAGTGTCCCAATCGATCGGCTGATCGATTGAGACCTCTGGATCGATCCACGGATCGATCCAGAGGCTCTCTGTTCGCTGGGAAAGGCCTGGATCGATCCACTGATCGATCCAGCTCTTGGTTTTTGCCCAAAACCAAGTCCCAAGCCTCTCAAACCAACATTCGGTCAACCTTAACCTGTTGGTATATAATGCCTAGCATCTGGTCACTCCCTTGACCTGCCAGGACTCCCCACCAAGTGTCCGGTCAATCCCTTTGACCCACTTGGACTTTTCTCTTCGTGCCAAGTATCCGGTCACTCCCTTGACCTACTTGGACTTCCACCAGATGTCTGGTCAACCTTGACCCATCTGGATTTCCTCATGCCAAGTATCCAGTCAATCCTTTGACCTACTTGGTCTTCCCAACACCAGATGTCCGATCATCCTTGATCCATCTGGATTTTCCCTTGCCTGGCTTCACTCACCAGGACTTTTCCAATTGCCTAGCTTCACTCATTAGGTCTTTCACCTGGCTTCACTCACCAGGATTTCCCTCCTGCCTAGCTTCACTCACTAGGTCTTTCACTTGGCTTCACTCACCAGGATTTTCCTTCTGCCTAGCTTCACTCACTAGGACTTCCTCCTCTGCCTAACCTTCCAGTTAGGACTTCCCAGTCAGGTATCCAGTCATTCTTGACCTACTTGACTCTTCTTTATCCACACTGATCAGTCCCTGATCAGAATCTCCCCACATGAGCAACTGCACATGCATTGTCCATGTGTCTACATGTATTGTCAAACATCGAAACTCAAACCAAGACTCAAGCTTGGTCAACCAGGTCAACCTTGACCTAAGGGATATTGCACCAACAATCTCCCCCTTTTTGATGTTTGACAATACCACAATAACACTTACAATACTACATGTAAGTTAGGCTAATCTCATAGCCTCATTCTTCTTCATGCCACTAGGTAATGAACACATAAGTTAAGCTCTCCATTCTCCCCTTAAGAGGGCAAACTCCCTCTAGGTAATGAAAGCCTAACTTACTCCCATTCATTCTCCTCCTATTGGCACACATCAAACCATGCCCCATTTTTGGGCACACATCAACAAATTCACTTATTGAAAACTCTCCCCCTGAAAAGTTGCTCATCGTTGTTCACAACTTCACTCGTTGCGATCAACACGATAATGATTGTCTCATACCCCTCATTATCCTTCAAGGTAGGCAAACACTTGAACAATGAGGATATCCACTCCCCATTAAAGGTCAACCGCTCAACCTTGAGCACGTTCTTAACGGAAGGTTAACCACCTTCCAAGGTGCATGAAAAATAATTTTCATGTCTTTAAAGAGTCCCTCCCCCTAAAGACATGGTGGTAACTTCTGTCATTGCACCAACAATGACTTGGAATCCCTAAAACTTTAGAAAACCCAATTTTAGAAGTTTTGAGGTTCATATGTTCAAAATTTAAAACAAACCTCAACCTAAACTTCAATTTAGTCTCCCTTAACCAATCCATCCTTGTTTTCAACATGAAAACACCCTTTTTATATATACAAATGTATTTTAAGGGGTTTAGAATGGTTACATTGACTAAACAAGGTTCAAAATGCTGAAATCAGGCTTTCTCAGCCAAAAACAACATCCTAGATCGATTGGAGTTGGGTTCCAATCGATTGAACCTTGCTGAATCGATCCACTGATCGATTCAGGAAGTGTAGATCGATCAGCTGATCGATCCAGTGAGCTTCTGCTCGCGAGAATTGCCTTCTGAATCGATCCACTGATCGATTCAGGCACTTCAATCGATCCATGGATCGATCAGAGCTCTGATAATTGCTGAATTTCAAATTCAACCAACTTCAGAAACCCCTAGAAAATTCTATAAAAATCCAAGAATCATGAAATTTCGTGTAGACATTATTTAGGGCATACTTTATGATGGAAAAATAGTTTTCTATGAAAATACATCATATTTTCAAAGATTGACACAAACTTGAAAACTTGCTAGAACTTTAGCGTTTTCTTCAAGTTTGTGTCTAACTATTCAATGGTGACTACTATCAAAAGACAGCCTTCACCAAGGTTTTCAAAAAGCATTTTAAAACAATTTTCAAAACCAATATCCCATCACATTCCTTGGGCTTAATGCACATGACTTGTACATTAGCTTTCCCAATGATAGGAAAACACATAACTATGTGTTTTGATGAACATAAAACTCAAAAGAATGCACTAAATCAACATCTTGAGTTTTGTTCATCTTTCTAACATCTCACTTGTATCTAATGTGCACTAAAACACATACACGTCACCTTATGGTCCTTGTGAGATGTGAGAGTTTGGTTTTGCCCTATTCTAGGGATCATGCATATCTATCTAGGCATTTTAGAGATATTAGACAGCCACCTAGGATGTCACTTGTTAATAAGTGTTATTAAATGTCATTTGTCCTTAATTACAAGGAATTAAGCTTAATGCATGATTATGTTATGGCATACATCAAAAGGAAATAATTTTCAAAAGAAAATATCCTATAACTACATGGTGTATGAATGTCATGACATGGTATTTTTGGATTTTTCATAATAAAACATGAATGCAAAAATAGACATGATGTCATGGCATATGATGGGCAAATAATCATGGCAAGACTTAGCATAAATAAAATATACCTAGATTACTTATCTAAGTATCCTTAACCACTTAGCTAACTCAAAATATACAACTTGTTTCAACTTAAAATGTTAAACCTAGATTGCCCTAAAATGCTTCAAAGAAATGCCAAAACCTAAATTGACATTTATATTTCTCTTGATTTGTTTATACCACTTAACAATTAAGCATATCCTCAAATGTTGACATATTCCATTTTTCCTCAAGAGTAATCACGTAAATCAAGGCCTGGATTGCCTTAAATTTCTAAGGGAATACCAAAATCCCAACTTGGTATTTCTCTAGGTTTTCCCAATTTATGTCATTTTAAGATAAGATCAATTTTCAACCATTAGGCACATTTTACCCTTTCAAGGAGTAAATAATAATTCCATTTCATTTTCAAAGGTTAACAGAAACCCTGAAAATGCTCCTTGAGTGTCAATTTCCTCAAAGTTGGGTTAACTACCCTTCTAATCGGAGTTGACACTCTCTAACCCATCTATGGGGTAGAGAAGATGCTCCTAGGAACCCAACACCTATTGGTGCTCCTTGGATGCTCTAGGTACTCACTAGGGATAACTTCCCTAGATACCTTCCTAGTGACCTTGTTGGGCTTCTTAGAAGCCTTGGTCACATTTTCTAGGTCAACTCTAGGGATAGCCTCCCTTGTGACCTTGTTAGCGACTTTCTTAGACTTCTTAGAAGTCTTAGTCACTTTGGTTGCAAAGATACTTCTAGGGATATCTTCCCTTGTATCCTTGACTTGACCTCTAGACCTAGGGTTTGTTCCATAACTATATGGAACCTTATGATAACTAGGCACATCCTTTTTAGCTTTGGGTTTGTATCCCAAACCTCTATGGCCATTGGATGGTTTTTGTACCCCTAAACCTAGGTTATGCTTATTTTGCCCTAATAGGATATTTTCCAATCCTTTTAAGGTCTTTTCTAATTTATCAAGTCTTGACCTCAAGACTTGGTTTTCCCTCACTAAGTCCTTAGTATTTAATTTTTCATTTGATCCATGAGCATTTTTATTCTTGGACTTGTATCTATTATCCTTAGTGTTCCTGCCCAAATATCTATCTACCTTCCTAACCTTAGGTAGAGTAGTCTTGGCATGTAGGGCCACATGCTTTTCCTTAATGCCCTCATGCTTTCTACTCTTATGGTAAATTGCATTAAAATGATAAAAATTAGAGCTATCATGCTTTTTACCATAACGTAAAAGGATAGGCTCAATAAATGTTACCTTCTTCTTTACCTTGGAGGCTCCCCCTTGACTAGTGCCTCCTTGAGCCTTGACCATCTTCTTCCCCTTGGGGCATTGACTTCGGTAATGCCCTTTTTGTTGACACAAGAAGCACACAATGTGCTCCTTGCTCTTCTTTATCCCGGGGGTGGTCTCCTTGGGCTTCTCCTTGCCCTTTTGTGTCACTTGACCCTTCTTCTTGGCCAAGTTGGGACACTTGCTCTTGTAGTGCCCACTTTCCCTACACTCAAAATATATTATATGATTTTTATTTTTAATTGAACTATTTATACCTTCTTGTGTAGGGGTGGCACTTGCTCCTTCATTTGACTTGGAAGTAGAGACTTCCTCTTGGTCCGAAGATGATACTTCTCCATTTGGTTTTGCTTTACTTGTGGAGGTGGCACCGTCTTCTTCTTCTTCACTTGACCCGGATGTGGAGGCCTCTTCTTGCTCCGGGTTCATTGATCTACACTCCCCCTCAATCCTAGAGGTGGAGGCTTCATCATTTTGTACATGGAACAAGGAGTATGCTCCCTCCTTGTTCTCTTCATTGCACTCCCTTGAAGATGAAGCTTCTTCTTGGACTTCTTCTTCAGAGGTTGAGCATCTCTCAACCTCGGAGTCCTCCTCTTGGTCTTGCTCCAAATAGTCACCCTCTCTGGATTCTTCTTACTCTTGTACAGTGGAGGGGATCTCTTCATGAAGCTTGGCCAATTTACTCCATAATTCCTTTGCATCTTCAAATTCTCCAATTTTGCAAAGGATAGTGCTTGGCAATAAATTGACCAAAAGCTTGGTCACTTTGTCATTGGCCTCGCACCTTTGGACTTGCTCTTGGCTCCACTTGCTCCTCTTGATAACTTTGCCCTTTGAGTTTGTTGGAGTCTTGAAGCCTTCCATAAGAGCAAACCATTGCTCTATCTCCATCATAAGAAAATTTTCGATTCTTGATTTCCAAGAATCGAAGCTCGTGGAAGTGTATCGTGGAGCCACCCTTGTGTTGAATCCGAGCCCATCTCGGAATTCCATTGTAGAAGTTGAGCTTTTGAGTTTCTTTGACTTTGACAATTTTGCTTCAACTTCTTCACCCTCTAGCTCTTCTTGTTATGCTTGACCCTTCCGACGATGATTCCGGTGAAGAGCGGCCTCGCTCTGATACCACTTGTCGGTCCCAACAGATCTAACCATCGCGAGTGTCCCTAAGCAATCCTACAGTGCCTTAGCCCGCTTTCCCAAAAAGATTTGGGGCAAAACCTTGCCGTTTCGGAAAAAACTTCTCGGTAGTCGAAGCCTATAAGTGTCGAAACACTTGTGCTTCGCTTCTACGAGAAAAATACCCATAAAACTCTAAAAATCATAAAATTAGAGAATATTACAGAATCTATATTTTTCATAAAAATACAAACTAAACTCGTACAAGTCTTCGCACGTGGCTCTGATACCACTGTTGGATTTTTCGGGCCACGAAAACCACTTTTTTGTGTCGCAGAAACCCCAAAACCCCGCCACCGGATTCGTGCGAAGATAAAACTTTCGAAAAACTTACGAGTACAAGTTTCTAAACCTCGATCTACAGTAGATCTACAAAGGAGAAGGAATATACCCTTGATGCGAAGCCCTTCGCAATCCCACTTGTCCTCGGTTCGCCGGATCTCGAAAGTGTCAAAGTAGACACTTCTCTATGTGTATCCACACAAGCAAGAGATGGAGAAAAACCTCTAAGGATTTGCTAGCAATCTTAAAGATCAGTAAGGGAGGAGAGGGAGAGCAAGAAGAAAACTCTAGAGGAAGAAGAAGATGGAGTTACTCAAGAAAAATAAAACTCCCTCCTTGAATAAAAGTGGCCGACCACTTTAGGTGGAGTTGTAACCTCCATGGAAGGCCAAGAGTCACAACTCTTGGTAACTCCCATGAGGTGGCATCCCACTTAAGCAACCATGATGATGTGGAGCATCATCATTGGCCCACTCAATGCCAACTCACCAATGAGGTGGCAAATGGTCAAGTTAAACTTAACCTTTCATCTTCCTCTCAAGTCAAGTCAAACTTGACCACTTCTCTCTCTTGGTTGATCTAATCTAACCATTGGTTCAAGTCAATTTTAATTTAATGAATCTCTATTCATTGAATTAAATTAATTCAATGAGTCTAAGTCCAAATTAGACTCATCTAATACATGAACCAAATTGAGTCCAACTCAATTAGCCTACTTTGGATTACTCTTAATCCAATTTGGTTCATCACATGAACCTAATCCTTTAAGTTCATCAAATGAACCTAATCTCCATCTAATTTCCCTTTGTGTGTGACCCTATAGGTTCTTATAACGTTGGCAATGCTCCTAAACCCTTTTAGAAGCATAAGTAATGAGCGGTATCTAGCAACACATCATTACTACCCAAGTTATAAGAATGTTGAGATCCAACATCACCTTGTGACTACTAATTGTGACTCCTCACAATATATGACAAGTGTCCTTCTATCCTAGACATCTAGATTGATCAATGTGAGGCATAGACCGTGTCATCCTCTGACCAATCTAAATCTTGAACTCCAAGTAGACTCACTAAATCAAATGAGCTCAATATCTCATATTGACTCATTTGGGCATGGTCATGCACTTCGTGGTCTCACTTTATCAAGAATATCGATGTCTCTCCCGTCATATAGGAGGGATAGATCCCATCTACATCACTCACATCCCTCTACATAATTCGTTACATACCCAGTAATCGCCTTTATAGTGCACCCAGTTACGGGTGACGTTTGACGAAACCAAAGTACATAACTCCTTATGTAGGGAACCATTGTGACTTCAGGTCTAAGGATTAGTAGTCATACTAATAGTCACATGAGAAAGTATATGACACTCATATAACGATCCATGATAATTTCTCATGGCGGGTCATTCAATATACATTCTCCAATGCATACCCATGTGTCAACTTGATATCTCTATATCCATAACTTGTGAGATCAAGTCATCGAGTTGACCTACATGCTAGTCTTATTGCATTAACATTGTCCCTAAATGCTAATACTCGACTAGGAATGATTAAGAGTAGTGTTCCCTATATCATCTCACTATCGGTTCAACTAACCGATTGATATAGGTGAGAACCTTCTACTAAAGGACACTATTATACTTAGTTTATTTGGCACCAATACAAGTAAGTATAATAACCAAAACAAATGCCTTTATTTATATAAGAATATGATACAATAAGTCCATAATACAATCATCAAATGATTGGCTCTAGGGCTCTAACTAACAGCGCCTCCATGGAGCTTGGAGGCGCCTCGGGTGCAAGACGAAGCCAGCTGTCCAGAGGGGTTGGAGGCGCCTTGAAGGAAGCTCAAGGCGCCTTGGACTGGAGGCTGAAGGCGCCTTGGAGATCAGTGAAGGCGCCTTCAAGTGATAAGGTTCGACCAATTCAGCTCTTATCTCCGCGGCTGATTCGGCTCACTCAAGGCGCCTTGGATGGGCTTTAAGGTGCCTTGAGCATGCTATAAAAGAAGGTCACGAGCAGCTCTTAAAAAATTCAATCTTCTAGAGCTCTTTCTCCTGTGCGCTGCTTATGTGATGACCTCAACATGCTATTTCAAGATCCCGACGACCCAGAGCTCCATTTCTTTAGATTCTGTCGTTCGGTATATTTTTCTTATTGCACTAAATTGTATTAAGCTTGTAATATTTTTTATCTTATAGTTGTTGCCCACCGAAAGCGGTCAACGACCGCGGGCCTTCGAGTAGGAGTCGAGATAGGCTTCGAACGAAGTAAATCCTCGTGTTCATTCTGCGTGTTTGTTACTTTTCTTTTCCGCTGCTTTACTCGTACGATTTTACGATTCCGAGAAACGAACCGAGTGAAAGCCGCGAGCGCTAATCACCCCCCCCTCTAGCACTTCTCGATCCAACAATTGGTATCAGAGCGGGGCCGCGTTGATCTGGTGCAACCACCAATCACGCAATTTTTTCGCGGTGTTTTAAATTTTTTTGGAGTCAACTGAAATTAGTATTATTACTATATTCCAGTTTTTTTTCGTTCGTATCGATCTCGCTCGAGGTTGGTGCAACACCACTCGAGTTAGTTCTTTTTTCAATTCTTTATTCCCGCACTACTAATCCAAGACTTAGTCTTGGGACATATTTTTTATTTCTTTTGCATATTCTCTCAATGGCCCAACATGAGGGTTTCAGCACCGTTCGTCCCCCCTCTTCTCCAGAGAAGATTTCGGGTACTGGAAGGGACGAATGGAAACCTACCTAAAAATCCAATTCGAAACCTGGATGATAATCAAGACTAGTTTGGATCTGCCAACGGATAAAGACGGCAAGCCTACACCCTACAAGAACTGGGAGCCATCCCTAATCAAGAAGGTGGAAGCCGACGCCAAAGCTACCTGCACCCTCCAGTGTGGTCTTACCAAGGAGGAGCTCAACAGAGTCGGTCCATTTTCAACCGCAAAGGAGCTGTGGGAGAAACTGATAGAACTCCACGAGGGCACCTCCGACACCAAGGTAAGTAAAAGAGATCTTTTACTTAATAAACTATATAATCTGAAAATGTAGGAAGGTGAGACGACAAGTTCTCTACACGCAAGAATTCAAGACATCCTCAACTCTCTCCATGAAATAGGGCAAAAGGTAGAGAATCGGGACGTCATAAGGTACACACTAAATTCGTTTCCGAGGTGCACATTGTGGGCATCAATGGTAGATGCCTACAAAGTCTCCAAGGATTTATCTTCAATAAAATTAGATGAATTATTCTGTGAGTTTGAATTACATGAGCAGACTAATGTTGGTGCAACCTTAGGTCAAGGTTGACCTGGTTGACCAGACTCGAGTTGACTTGACTCGAGTTGTGTTTTGATGTTTGATGAGTTATGTTTTACAATGTTTGACGTGAACAGAAAAGTTGTATCTTGATGTTTTACAAGGATACAAGCTTGGGAGATTGTGGGTGCAACCCGTGGTCAAGGTTGACCTGGTTGACCCGAGGTGAGTTGACCTGACTCAGAAAAGTCCAAGAAGGGAGATTGGCATGGGAAAAGTCCAAGCAGGGAGTTTGGCATGGTGAAAAGTCCAAGCAGGGAGTTTGGAATGGTGAAAAGTCCAAGCAGGGAGCTTGGCACGGGAAAAGTCCAAGTATGGAGACTTGGCACGGAGAAGTCCAAGTATGGAAGCTTGGCACATGGGAAGTCGGAGAGGGCTCGGTAGCTCGTTCTCCGGACTGTGGTCAGAGAGGGCTCGGGAGCTCGTTCTCTGGACCGGATGGAAGTCGGAGAGGGCTCGGTAGCTCGTTCCCCGAACTGTGGTCAGAGAGGGCTCGGTAGCTCGTTCTCTGGACCGGATGTGGAAAGTCCTGGTGAGTGAAGCCAGGCAGACGGATAAGTCCTGGTGAGTGAAGCCAGGCAGTGGGAAAGTCCTGGTGAGTGAAGCCAGGCAGTGGGAAAGTCCTGGTGAGTGAAGCCAGGCAGTTGTGAAAACCCTAGTGAGTGAAGCTAGGTGAAAGTCCTGGTGAGTGAAGCCAGGCAGTGGGAAAGTCCTGGTGAGTGAAGCCAGGCAGTGGGAAAGTCCTGGTGAGTGAAGCCAGGCAGTTGGTGAAAGTCCTGGTGAGTGAAGCCAGGCAGTTGGGAAGTCCTGGTGAGTGAAGCCGGGCAAGGAAAAATCCAGATGGATCAAGGCTGATCGGACATCTGGTGTTGTGAAGGTCAAGAAGGTCAAGGGAGTGACCGGATACTTGGCACGAAGAGAAAAGTCCAAGTGGGTCAAAGGGATTGACCGGACACTTGGTGGGGAGTCTTAGCAGGTCAAGGGAGTGACTGGATGCTAAGCATGATGTACCAACAGGTCAAGGTTGACCGGATGTTGGTTTGGAAGGCTTGGGACTTGGTTTGGGCAAAAACCAAGCTCTAGATCGATCAGTGGATCGATCCAATGATACATTGGGTATCTGGATCGGTCTGGTGACCGATCAGTAACCAAACAGTAGCCTACTGAGTGTTATCTGATCGGTCTGCAGACCGATCAAGAAACAACGATCAAAAGGCAAGAAGTTCGGGAGAAAAAGGAAGGGACATGCATGCTGATCGGTCCCCAGGACCGATCAGGGTCTTCCTGGACCGATCAGGACATAGCCTGATTGGTCCAGGCTTAGCCTGATCGGTCCCCAAGACCGATCAGAACACTCCTGGACCGATCAGGAGTGTGCCTGATTGGTCCAGGCCCTAGCCACGGCTAGTTTATGTGTCTTCTTCTTCGCAGGTTATATATCGAGATCGAGGGCCTCTACAGGAACAGTTCTTGCTCTTCCTCCTTACTGCGATTTGAGCTTTACTGAGCTCTCGGTTTGCTGAAGCTTCGCGTGAGCTTCGTGCTGGTTTTCTAGCTGCTGGAGCCGTGAAGCTGCTGCTTCATCAACGGACTCTGACGAGAAGGCAAGCAAGTGTGTTTACAATTTCTATTGTTCTTGTTTGTTTCCTCTATTGTTGTACTCCTCTGTTTTGCTGTTGCAAAGACTTTGTGGCGAGGTTTCTCCACCCAGAAGGAGTTCATATTAGCCGGTTATCCGGGGTTTCATCCACCGACGGATTGATAGGCTTCGTCCACCTTACGGACACACCGAGGAGTAGGAGTTTCATCTCCGAACCTCGTTACATCGTTGCGTCTAAGGTTTGATCTTCTCGTTCTCATTTCTATTATTGTATTTCCGCTGCACTAACTAGATTTGTAGAAAGAAACGCGAATTTGGGGTCGGCTATTCACACCCCCCTCTCTAGCCGCGTCCGTCGATCCTAACAAGTGGTATCAGAGCGAGGTCGCTCTTCGTTGGATCAACACCCGGGGGAGCACGAGCTAGAGAATGGAGTTATTTGGAGAAGACGTCACAATTCCACCTTTCTACGATCGCGACGACTTCGCGTTTTGGAAGGTAAGAATGAAGTACTTTCTTATGACTAACCTTGAAAATTGGAGTTGTGTTCAATTAGGTTTCAAGCCTCCGATGGACAAGAAAGGAGAAACCCTAGAAAAGAAAAAGTGGACGAAGGAGCAAATCCACCAATCCACAATCAACGATGAGGTAATGAAAATTCTTGAATTTTCATTACCTAATGACATTTTGTGTAAGGTAGGTGGATATAACAATGCCAAGGAGTTGTGGAACAACTTGGCCAAGCTACATGAGGGAAGCTTCATTTCAAGTCATGAAGAGGAGTCAAGTGAGCCAAGTAGCTCACATCATGGAGGAGAGGAATTAGAAGTTGAGGGCTACTCAACATCTAAGGAAGAAGAGGAGGAGAGTTCTTCTTCAAGAATGGAGCAAGAGGAAGAAGCTTCTACCTCCGGAAGGGATGAAGAAGAAAGTCTTCATCCATCCTCAACCCTAGGTAACTCAAGCATTTCAATTTCAAATAAATTACACATAATGTGCTTTGAGTGTAGGGAGTATGGACATTACAAGAGTAAGTGTCCAAGGAGGATTAGGAAGACTCCACCGGCACCAAAAGTCAAGGAAGCCGGAGTCCCGATATGCAAGGGCAAGGAGCACGTGGTGTGCTTCCAATGCAAGCGAAGGGGACACTATAGGAGCCAATGTCCGAGGGGGAGGCAACCTCACAAGGACAAGAGATCGAGCACATGTATAGGGGGAGCTAGGGCAAACCCTAAGGTAATCTCTAAGGCACATTCTTGCAATTCTAGTAGGATGCATGCTAGTAGCCTTATTGCTATTGTCAAGAATGATAAGCATGTTAATTATAGGAATCAATATATGTGCTTAGGTGCTAAACATGTTAGCTTGAATAAGGACAACTCTAGAAATGTCAACCCTAGGATTAACTCATCTAAGGTTAAGGAGAACTTAGATAGGAATCCCAAAACTACTAGACATATGCCTAGGAGTACCTCAAAGAACAATGACAAATTAAAACTTGAGGTATTAAAAAAGGAGAATCAAGTCTTGAGGTCAAGACTTGACACTTTAGAAAAGACCCTTAAAAATTTAGAGAAGTCAACTCTAGGGTCTAAGGGTCAAAAACCCAAGTCCAAGGACATGAAAGGTTTGGGTCACAAACCTAAGTCCCAAGTGGTCAAGCCCACTTATCACAATGTTCCATTCGATTATGGAACAAAATCTAGGGCTAGGAAGACCATCACCAAGGTCACAAGGGGAGTCGCCTCTAGGGTTGATCTTGATGAGTCCCAAATGGCTAAGGCTTTAAAGCCTAGGAGGGTCATTAGGAGGGTTGCTAGGGAAGTCATCCCTAGTGAATATTTAGTGAACCCAATGAGCTCAAATAGGTATTGGGTTCCTAAGAGCATGATTCCATCACGCTAGATGGTTTAGGGTGTGCCAACCTTACTTGAATAGGTAGTTAACCTAGTCATGGCAAAAGGTGGCACTTTAGGAATTTTTCAAGGTATAATCAAGTCTTGAAAATGAAATGAAAAGTTATTCCTAAGGTGATTAGGATGTGCCAACCATATTCGAGGAATTCTCTAGGGTCAATCTAATTGGCACATAGTGATCTAAAAATCTTTGGTATAAGATGTTAGGTCTATTACACTTAGGAATATAGAACCTATGGCAAAATGATCAAAATTATCAAAAATGGCAACTAAGGTTAGAATTAGGTATTTTCTATACCTTTATGTGCTATTTGCCATATATTGTTTGTCATATGCCATGTCATGACATCATATTTATTTTATGATCATTTAAAATGTCATAATAATGCTTAGGTTAGTTAAATGTCATGCTTTATTTAAGTTTCATACTTTATGCCATAACATCATGACATTAGCACATGTTTCCATTTATGATACAATTATATGTCATGTCATCATCTTGTGCATTAATGATCAATGAAATTGATTTAAGGACTAAAACACAATTTGATATGGAGATCAAATTGTTATTTAGAAAAATGCATGAGAACTTAGATTAAGCTAACCTAAACTCATATCTCACATCAAAATTGACTTGGATGTGTTTGATACACCTTAGGTGTGTGTGAGATATTAGGATTGTGAGTTAAGATCAAGGTGCATAGTTCTTGTACCTAGATGAGCCTAATTCTAATTGGGGATCATAGGGAAAGCTTGTGTACAAGTCATGTAAGATTGTGGTCCCAAATTAAAGGGTTTAAAATCATTTTAAAATTGATTTGAAAAACCTTGATGAAGCTTTTCTAGTGATAGCTCTCATCATTGAGCAAAGTGATACAAAGATGAGTTAACTTTGAGCTATTTCAAAGACTTTTGAACTTTGTATCAAGATTGAAAAATGGAAGATATTTTCATAGAAAACTATTTTTCCTTGATAGTATATTTTATGAGGAATGTATCCTCAAAGTTTTATAATTTCTGGAATTTTCTGGAATTTTGTAGGGGTTTCTGAATTTCGGAAGGAAATTCAGAAACTGATATCAGATGTGGTGGACCGATCAGAAGGGAGTCTGATCGGTCCAGGCAGTTGTGGATCGGTCACTGTGACCGATCCAAGGAAGACCTGATCGGTCTGGTGACCGATCAGGGCGTGCCAGTTTCGACTGTGCTGTCTGAAATTTCTGAAATTTCAGCAATGAAGTTGGTGTTTTGGATTTCTAAAGGGTTGAAACTCTCCAAGACATTGTTGGTGCAATGGTCAAGGGGGAGTTGACCTTTAGGGGGAGTTTTACCTATTAGTCAAGGGGGAGTTGACTTTTAGGGGGAGTTTTTACTCCTAAAAGACTTAAGTGATATGGGATTATCACTAAGTTAATTGTTGACTCTAGTGTCAAGGGAGAAATTAAGGGTTTCAATGAAAGGTATGGGACTTTCATTAGGAAGAAACTCTTGACCTTGATTCACTCTTTTTGATGTGTGTCATAAAAGGGGAGAGTGTAGGTTTGGGGAGAATGTTCAAGGAAGAACATTAGAAAACCTAAGTTTGATTATGAGTTTTGTCAAATCAAAAAGGGGGAGATTGTTGGTGCAACCTTAGGTCAAGGTTGACTTGGTTGACCAGACTCGAGTTGACTTGACTCGAGTTGTGTTTTGATGTTTGACGAGTTATGTTTTACAATGTTTGACGTGAACAGAAAAGTTGTATCTTGATGTTTTACAAGGATACAAGCTTGGGAGATTGTGGGTGCAACCCGTGGTCAAGGTTGACCTGGTTGACCCGAGGTGAGTTGACCTGACTCGGAAAAGTCCAAGAAGGGAGCTTGGCATGGGAAAAGTCCAAGCAGGGAGTTTGGCATGGTGAAAAGTCCAAGCAGGGAGCTTGGCACGGGAAAAGTCCAAGTATGGAGACTTGGCACGGAGAAGTCCAAGTATGGAAGCTTGGCACATGGGAAGTCGGAGAGGGCTCGGTAGCTCGTTCTCTGGACTGTGGTCAGAGAGGGCTCGGGAGCTCGTTCTCTGGACCGGATGGAAGTCGGAGAGGGCTCGGTAGCTCGTTCCCCGAACTGTGGTCAGAGAGGGCTCGGTAGCTCATTCTCTGGACCGGATGTGGAAAGTCCTGGTGAGTGAAGCCAGGCAGATGGATAAGTCCTGGTGAGTGAAGGCAGGCAATGGGAAAGTCCTGGTGAGTGAAGCCAGGCAGTGGGAAAGTCCTGGTGAGTGAAGCCAGGCAGTTGTGAAAACCCTAGTGAGTGAAGCTAGGTGAAAGTCCTGGTGAGTGAAGCCAGGCAGTGGGAAAGTCCTGGTGAGTGAAGCCAGGCAGTGGGAAAGTCCTGGTGAGTGAAGCCATGCAGTTGGTGAAAGTCCTGGTGAGTGAAGCTAGGCAGTTGGGAAGTCCTGGTGAGTGAAGCCGGGCAAGGAAAAATCCAGATGGATCAAGGCTGATCGGACATCTGGTGTTGTGAAGGTCAAGGGAGTGACCGGATACTTGGCACGAAGAGAAAAGTCCAAGTGGGTCAAAGGGATTGACCGGACACTTGGTGGGGAGTCTTAGCAGGTCAAGGGAGTGACCGGATGCTAAGCATGATGTACCAACAGGTCAAGGTTGACCGGATGTTGGTTTGGAAGGCTTGGGACTTGGTTTGGGCAAAAACCAAGCTCTGGATCGATCAGTGGATCGATCCAGTGATACATTGGGTATCTGGATCGGTCTGGTGACCGATCAATAACCAAACAGTAGCCTGTTATCTGATGGATCCGCAGACCGATCAGGAAACAACGATCGAAGGCAAGAAGTTCGAGATAAAAAGGAAGGGACATGCATGTTGATCGGTCCTCGACCGATCAGGAAGCTCGATCGTCCCAGACCGATCGAGTCTTCTGGACCGATCGAGACATAGCCTCGATCGGTCAGTTAGCTTGATCGGTCCCAAGACCGATCGGAACACTCTTGGATTAGGAGTGTCCTGATCGGTCCAGCCCTAGCCGTTGTGACACAACGACTAGTTTATGTGTCTTCTTCTTCGCAGTTATATATCGAGATCGAGGGCCTCTGAGGCAGTTCTTGCTCTTCCTCCCATCGCGATTTGAGCTTTCGAGCTCTCGGTTTCTTGAAGCTTCGTGAGCTTCGTCGGTTTTCTAGTCGGAGCCGTGAAGTGCTCATCAACGGACTACGGCGAGAAGGCAAGCAAGTGTGTTTACAATTTCTATTGTTCTTGTTTGTTTCCTCTATTGTTGTACTCCTCTGTTTTGCTGTTGCAAAGACTTTGTGGCGAGGTTTCTCCACCCAGAAGGAGTTCATATTAGCCGGTTATCCGGGGTTTCATCCACCGACGGATTGATAGGCTTCGTCCACCTTACGGACACACCGAGGAGTAGGAGTTTCATCTCCGAACCTCGTTACATCGCTGCGTCTAAGGTTTGATCTTCTCGTTCTCGTTTCTATTATTGTATTTCCGCTGTGCTAACTAGATTTGTAGAAAGAAACGCGAATTTGGGGTCGGCTATTCACACCCCCCCCCCTCTCTAGCCGCGTCCGTCGATCCTAACAACTAATGCACAGCCAACCGAGAAGGGGGTTGCTTTGGTTGCAGGTACCAGTCGAACGCGCGAACCGAGATCACGACGAAGAACTGAACCAAAGTCAGAAGAAGAACCCAACTCAAATGATGAAGATGAAGAACTAACAACGGAGCTCATGAATCTTGTGAAGAGACTTTACAAGAAGAAGAAAGGCTTCAACAAGAAGGACCTAAAGAAGGCAGTCCAATCCAAGGAGGCCCAACCAAGTTCTAAGGTAAAGCTCGAAGTGATCTGCTACGGGTGCAACCAGAAGGGGCACATCAAGGCCAACTGCCCTAATCAAAAGAATGCGAAGAAGCAAAGAAAGAAGAAGGCCCTAAAGGCGACGTGGGACGAATCCTCAAAAGAAGATACCGATGATGAACTCGATCAGACGAGTTTACTCGCACTGATGGCCCGGGACCAGATCGACGAATCCGAGAGCGAGACCGAGTCTGAGCGAAGCCACGGATTCGAATCTGTTTCCGAAGGGCCTAATCCCTCTGTAAGTATCCCTCGCC
The DNA here is from genome assembly GCF_018446385.1 of Zingiber officinale. Lineage (NCBI taxonomy): Eukaryota > Viridiplantae > Streptophyta > Magnoliopsida > Zingiberales > Zingiberaceae > Zingiber > Zingiber officinale. The sequence goes on from NC_055994.1 coordinate 81,173,158, forward strand.
TTAATAATCTAGTTAATTATTTATTACGCAAATTAGCTAAGTCGAATCTTAGAATTAAGTCACTTCTAAAGGAAGTAGTTGTCCTTAAAGAAGTGACTAACTCCAAATCTTTGACTGAACCAGTTCAGACTGGAAACTCAATTCAAGTTCAAAAACTTGAAGAAGAGAACTCCAGTCTGAAAACTCAAGTCAAGGATCTGGAGAAAACATTAGAACGGTTTTCTTTAGGTTCCAAGAATCTTGACCTAATTCTTGGGACACAAAGAGCTGTTTACAATAGAACTGGTCTAGGATTTAAACCAAAAAGAAAATATAAATCCTACTTATCTCTTGTACAAAAATCAAATAGAAAAACAGTCCAAGCATGGGTCCCCAAGTCCAAATTGATTAATCAAGTTGGATTTGGTCAATATTGGATCCCGAAGGATCAAATACACAACCTCGATAGACCATATCGAGGCTATGATCCAAGGGGAGCAAAAAGAAAACGACATTAATAAAACGAACTTAAAATTCAAAATTAAATTAAAAATTCAAAATTAAATTAAAATTTAAAATTCAAAATTAAATTCAAAATTTGAAATTAAATTAAAATTCAAAATTCAAAATTCAAAATTCAAAAATTTGAAATAAAATTAAAATTCAAAATTCAAAAATTTAAAATTAAATTAAAATTCAAAATTAAATTAAAAATTCAAAATTAAATTAAAAATTCGAAATTAAATTAAAGTTTAAAATTCAAAATTAATTAAAAATTTTGAGATTAAATTAAAATTTAAAATTCAATTTCAATCAAATAAAAAATAGAAGGAGGATCCAGAATAGCTGGCACCCGTAACTAAACTATCCGACTGGGTAACCGAACTTAATCTACCCGAAATGGGTAAACAAGAGTAGACTACCCAGCAGGGTAATTAAGGTTAAAAAAAATTGGACTAGGTTTAACTTGACCCACGGTACTAGTGAAGTTTTTGGATGATAGTACGTTAGGGAAGCTTGGGCATCGCATGTCTAGGAAGATATGGCTTTGACCTGGTGCATTTGGCCAAGTTGAACTGACCGAAGCTACCCTTAAATGGATCCTAACTAGTTAGACCAAGGTTTAGTATTAAGTTCAATGGGTAGGACTATTTGGGAAACCTCGAAGGTATGGTTACTTTAATGAGTTCCTTGTGACTCACCATAGGCCAGAAGTTTATCCAAAGAATGTTTACTTGTTGAACCCAAAGCTAAACCTGAATCTAACATAAAGTTAAACCAAACCCTTAAATTGAACCTCAATTCATCTCACAAAAATTATAGGATTCCCTGATTGAAAATTTAGATCGGGTGAGATGACTAAGGAATTTAAAATTTAAAATTAAACTCATAACTATAATTAATTCAAATTCTATAATCAATTAATCAATTTCAAAATTATTTGAAAAAACTTTTTAAAATCTTTTAAAAATCATTTTAAAAATCTTTTAAAAACTTAATTTCAAAATTATTTGAAAAATCTTTTAGATATTTTTAAAAACTGAATTTCAAAATTATTTGAAAAATATTTCAAAATTATGTTAAAACTAAATTTCAAAACTCCTTTAAAAATATTTCAAAATTATTTTAAAAATCTTTTCAAAATCTTTTCAAAATATTTTAAAATTACTTTAAAAATCTTTTAAAACTTAATTTCAAAACTCCTTTAAAATCAATTTCAAAATCTTTTAAAATCTTTTAAAAATCAATCTCAAAATTACTTAAAAGTTATTTTTCAAAATTAACTTCAAAATTAACTTAAAATTGTGTTTCAAAATCGACTTAAAACTCTTTTCAAAATTAATTAAATTAAAATTACTTTCAAAATTAAATTATTTTTAAATTAATTTAAAATTCATTTTAAATTTAATTAACTTAAAATTATTTTCACGATGAATTAACCTAAATAACTTTTATTCAACCATCTCACAATCACCCATAGGATTAACTGATTGTCAACTTAGATTGGGTGAGGTGGAAAACTAGGGAGCCTTCTACAATTGAGCTATCTATCAATCCATTAAAAAGAAACTAATTCAACTACTTTATGTGTAGGAATTGGATCAATGGATGTTGGATAGTGGATGCTCCAGACATATGACTGGAGATGGATTGAAGTTTACTAAACTCAAACTAAAGAACCTAGGATCAGTTGCATTCGGCAACAACGGTAAACTTAAGGTAATCGGAAAAGGTAATATCGAACTTAGTTCCGATTTTATTATTCAAAAAGTTCTACTAGTTGAAAATTTCAAGTTTAATCTTCTAAGTATAAGTCAATTGTGTGATAGTAGATACTTAGTTACCTTTGACAAATCTAGGTGTGTAGTTAAAAGTATTGAAAACCCTGAAATCACTCTTAAGGGGCTTAGGAAAAATAACATCTACACAATTGACCTACCCACATTCTCTACAAAGTGTTTTCTAACACAACAAGAGGAAACTGATCTGTGGCACAGAAGATTGGGCTACACTCACACTAGACTCATTTTAAAAATGAGTCAAAATGGTCCAGTTAGAGGTTTACCCAAACTAAAATTTATTGAAAACTCAATCTGTAATGCTTGTCAACAAGGCAAACAAACCAAGTCAACCCACAAGTCAACTAATCTAGATAGAACCAACTCCTTACTTGAGCTCCTACATCTAGACCTATTTGATTCACATGGAGCCAAGTCACTAAGCAAGAACCAGTATTGCTTAGTTATAATTGATGACTATTCTAGGTTCACTTGGGTAAAATTTCTAAAAACGAAAGATGAAACCTTTGAAGTATTTAGTAATTTTTGCAATTTAATAGAAAATGAAAAAGATACTAAAATTAAAAGAATAAGAAGTGATCACCGGGGGGGATTTGAAAATCATAGGTTTACCCAATTATGTAGAATCAATGGGTATAAACATGAATATTCTTGCCCTAGGACCCCCCAACAAAACGGCCTAGTAAAACGTAAAAACCGAACTCTACAAGAAGCCGCTAGGACTATGTTAAATGAATATAATTTAAATCATCAATTTTGGGCTGAAGCAGTAAATACTGCAAACTATATCCAAAACCGAATTCTAATTAACAAACTTCACAATAAAACCTCTTATGAAATATATTATAATAAAATTCCTAACTTAAACTATTTAAAAGTTTTCGGGTGTAAAGTTCACATTTTAAACACTAAAGATTACTTAGGAAAATTTACACCCAAATCAAACCAAGGAATCTTTTTAGGGTACTCTATAACAAGTAGGGCATATAGAGTCTATAATCAAAATACCCTAAAAGTTGAAGAAACAACTAATGTAATATTTGATGAAGAAAAAAATCTACCAAATATAGATGAAAGTATTGACATTAATCCAAAAACTGATGAAGATGATGAAATTCATCCCAACACTAATAAACCAGAGGAACCGATTTCTGACCCAAATATAAGGCCAACTAGAGCAAGTACCTCTCACCCACCTGACCAAATTTTGGGTGATCCAAACCTAGGAGTCAGAACTAGATCCTCATACAGGAACCTAAGTCAGATTGCCCTTATTTCAAAGATTGAGCCTAAGACTATGGAAGAGGCCCTACCCAACCCAGACTGGATCATTGCTATGCAGGAAGAGCTAGCACAATTTGAAAGAGACCAAGTCTGGGAACTTGTACCTAAACCCATAGATAAGTCCATAATTGACACCAAATGGGTATTTAGGAACAAATTGGATGATCATAGTGAAATAGTTAGAAACAAGGCTAGACTAGTAGCCAAAGGTTTTAGTCAGGTTGAAGGTTTAGATTATGACGAAACCTATGCACCAGTAGCTAGACTCGAATCCATTAGGATGCTGCTAGCCTATGCAGCATATAAAGGGTTTAAATTGTACCAAATGGATGTAAAATCTGCATTCCTAAATGGGTTCATTAAAGAAGAGGTCTATGTAAACCAACCCCCAGGATTTGAGGACTTAGACTACCATAATCATGTATTTAAATTGAAAAAGGCCTTATATGGACTTAAACAAGCTCCTAGAGCATGGTATGAACGCCTATCTAATTACTTAACATCCAAAGGCTTTAACCAAGGTCACATAGATCCAACTCTATTTGTAAAAACTATAGAAAAAGACATCTTTATAGCCCAAATCTATGTTGATGATATAATTTTCGGCTCAACCAACTCTAAATATCTAAAAGAATTCGTTAAATTAATGGAAAATGAGTTTGAAATGAGTATGGTTGGAGAACTAAATTTCTTCTTAGGTTTACAAATTAAACAAACAAAAGATGGAATCTACATTTACCAAACTAAATATGCTAAAGAACTAATTAGAAAATTTGGCATGGAAAACTCAAAAATCATAAATACCCCAATGACCACTAACATCAACATTGACTCGGACCGAGAAGGAAAATCAGTAGACCCAAAGTACTATAGAAGTATAATAGGAAGCCTACTCTACCTAACTGCAAGTCGACCAGATATAATATTTGCAGTTGGTATGTGGGCAATATATCAATCTTATGCAAAAGAATCACATTTAACATATGTTAAAAGAATACTTAGATATATAAAAGGCACCCTCAATATAGGACTTTGGTACCCTAGAACTAGCACCTTTGACCTATTTGGCTATTCTGACTCAGACTATGCCGGGTGTAAATTAGATAGAAAAAGTACAAGTGGTAGCTGCCAAATTCTAGGTCATTGCCTAGTAAGTTGGTCAAGCAGAAAGCAACATTGTGTTGCTCTATCCACCACTGAAGTTGAATACATAGCCCTAGGAGAGTGTGCCTCTCAACTTTTGTGGATGATGCATACCTTAAAAGACTATGAATTAGAATACAAAAATACAAAAATCTTAATTGACAATATAAACTTAATTAATCTAACTAAAAATCCAATTCACCACTCTAGGACTAAACACATAGAGGTAAAACACCACTTTGTAAGAGATCATGTAGCTAAAGGTGAACTTGCACTCAACTATGTTGAGTCCAAATCAAACCTAGCTGACATTTTCACAAAACCCTTACCTGAACTTGAGTTCAGTGCACTTAGAAGACAAATAGGGATGCATTGGGTAGAATAGATATTAATTTTCAAAATTCATTGTCTTACTTCAAAACTCATTCTCTTATTCTTTTCAAAATCTAGGAAAAATAATGGTTTTAAAATTCCCTCTTCTTAGAATTTTCAAACATTGAACTTAGCCTAGGCTTTTACCCTAGAAATCCTGTTCCCCTAGATTTAAGCCAGAGCATCTCACAAACACCTAGGTATACCTTGCTTGTGTTTGAAAAATATAGAATAGTGTGAGATGCATAGGGTACAGCCTGGACTCAAGAATGCTTATTTCTGTGCATCAATATGAGTCTGAGCGTTAAATACTTTATTAACAGTAATCAAGTCAAGTCTTCCAGCCTTAGTCAAATCTAACTGGACTAAATGACTTAACTTGACTAACCAGGTGAAAGTTGCTGCCCTCTAGGCAATCAGCAAGTAACTAAAGGTTAGACAGTTGGTGAAGGAAATAGAAATATTAAGCTTAAACATGCTTGTACTTTAGGGCTCTGATACCTGATCAAAACAAATTAATTTGATTACTATTTAACTTGACTCATGCTTGGACTTAAGGACCAACTGAATAAATAAACCTAAATTAAATTTTTAGCTACTCCCTCTTCGTCCAAAAATTAACAAATTCTTACTCCTATTTTTTTTTTCAAATATAAGTATTGTTTTATTCAAATTAAGCTAAGTCCCGTTTTAACTTAAGCTATATTTTCAAAATTCAATGTTTGCAAAAGGCTTAGCTAAGTAACTTTATAAAATTCTTGCTAAGATATTTTTCCTAAGTTACCCTTCAGATTCATTCTTTACTTCGCTAAAAGTATTAAAAATTATAGTTTTGCGAAATTTTAACTCATTGCTTTCAAAAGTTTAGGTAAAAAAAAAAGAAAAATTGAAAATTGACTTATTTTTTGATAAATGGCAAAGGGGGAGAGTAGGAAATTCAAAGTAAAAATCAAAATCTATCTAATTCAAAAGTAAAAGGAAGTCCTGTATTAAGGGGGAGCTTCACAAAGTTTAAGTGTTAGCTTAAGTTATGCTTTTATTTGAATTTATATACTTAAGCTTACTCACTTAAACCTTTTGATATATTTATGCATTTGTTTTAACTTAACTTTGAATTTGGGTTGCCATAATCAAAAAGAGGGAGATTGTTGGTGCGGGAAGCATCCGACGATCGAACCTGAGTTTTGATAATGGCAAAGGATTCAAAGTTAATGTGTGTTGTGATCTAACATGCTTGACTAAGTGTTTCAGGAAAGTCATAACTATGGTTAGGTAGGCGAAAACCCTAGGGGGTGGTAACCCTAGGTCATAGGGGGTGGTAACCCTATGCGGAAAGTCTTGGTGGGTCGAATGCTTCAGGCAAAAGTCCTAGGGGGGTAACCCTAGGTGGAAAGTCCTGGTGTCGCGAACCAGGTGAAAGACTGGACCAGCCGGGAAGCGGAAGTCCAGCAGAAAGACCAGAAGCATCGAGCACCGAGAAAAAGTCCAGTCGATCTGGAGGATCGCACTGGCATCAGATAAATCTCCTAAGTGGAGTAGGTGATGACGCGTTTCCCGTGGAGAGAACAGTAGGCGTCGGGTCGACCTAGGGTTTCCGGTTGAAAATCCAAAGTCAGACCCGGACAATCCGGAGACTGTCATTATATTCTATTATCATATTTACTGTTGTTTTGTGTTAACTTTGTTTTGCAGGGTAAGTGTTTGGGACTAACACTTTTGCAGGACCAAAGGAGAACAAGTTAACCTTGGATGAACAGTGTCCGAGGCGCCTCCATGGAGCTTGGAGGCACCTCGGGTGTAAGCCGAAGCCAGCTGTCCAGAGGGGTTGGAGGCGCCTTGAAGGAAGCTCAAGGCGCCTTGGACTGGAGGCTGAAGGCGCCTTGGAGATTAGTGAAGGCGCCTTCAAGTGATAAGGTTCGACCAGTTCAACTCTTATCTCCGCGGCTGATTCGACTCACTCAAGGTGCCTTGGATGGGCTTTAAGGCGCCTTGAGCATGCTATAAAAGAAGGTCATGAGCAGCTCTTAAAAAAAAAATCAATCTTCTAGAGCTCTTTCTCCTGTGCGTTGCTTACGTGACGACCTCAACGTGCTGTTTCAAGATCCTGATGACCCAGAGCGCCATTTCTTTAGATTCTGTCGTTCGGAATATTTTTCTTATTGCACTAAATTGTATCAAGCTTGTAATATTTTCGATCTTATAGTTGTTGCCCACCGAAAGCGGTCAACGACCGCGGGCCTTCGAGTAAAAGTCGAGATAGGCTCCGAACAAAGTAAATCCTCGTGTTCATTTTGCGTGTTTGTTACTTTTCTTTTCCGCTGCTTTACTCGTACGATTTTACGATTCTGAGAAACGAACCGAGTGAAAGCCGCGAGCGCTATTCACCCCCCCCCCCCTCTAGCGCTTCTCGATCCAACAAATTTGACCCTGGTTAAACCCTTTAGATATAAGGTAAGAGGTTAACCTTTCATACCATACCCTAGGTGCTTGTTCAAGTCCATATAAAGCTTTCTTTAATTTAAATACATAGTCAGGATGTTCTAGACTTTCAAACCGAGGTGGTTGTTCTACATAGACTTCTTCTTTTATTAATCTATTTAGAAATGCTGACTTGATGTCCATTTTTATAATCTAAACCCTTTATGGGCTACATAGCTAAGTAACATTCTAATGGACTCTAGTCTAGCTACTGGGGCATAGGTTTCATTATAGTCAAGTCCTTCAACTTGACTAAATCCCTTAGCGACTAGCCTAGCCTTATTTCTAGTGATTTCCCCGATTTCACTTAGTTTATTTCTAAATACCCATTTTGTTTCTATTACCTTTTTATTTTTGGGTGGTGGTATTAAATCCCAAACCTCATTTCGCTCAAATTGAGCTAGTTCCTCCTGCATAGCTATGACCCAGTCTGGGTCAAGTAAGGATTCAGCTATGGTCTTAGGTTCAATTTTTAAAATTAGAGAAATTTGACTTAGGTTCCTAAAGGATGACCTAGTCTGAACCCTTAGGTCTGGATCACCAATTATTTGGTCAATTGGATGATTTGGGTTGACTCTTATTGTTCTAAGAGGTTGGCTTTCTTGAGTTCTTTCTTCATCTTCATGATTTAAGTCTTGAATGGTTTCTTCTTGATTACTATTGCTTTGAATGAACTCAATTGGCTGAAGTTGGGTTTGATCTGAATTTGGTTTGGATTCCTCAAATTTTACATAGGTAGTTTCTTCAATTCTTAAGGTAACCTTATTGTATATTCTGTATCCTCTACTATTGAGTGAATATCCCACGAAAATGTCATTTTCTACTTTAGAAGTAAATTTTCCTAAATGTTCCCTAGTGTTCAAGATGAAGGTTGGACACCCAAATACTTTAAAATACTTTATATTGGGTTTTTTATTATGATAAACTTTGAAAAAGGTTTTATTATGTATTTTATTTAAGGTTGTTCTATTTTGCACGTAGCAGGTTGTACTCACAGCTTCTGTCCAAAAATACTTGGGAAGATTATATTCATTTAACATAGTTCTAGAGGCTTCAAGTAATGTTCTATTTTTTCTTTCTACAATCTCATTTTGTTGAGGAGTTTTAGGGCACGAAAAATCGTAATGATAGCCATTTTCAAGATAAAATTTATTAAAGTTATGATTTTTAAATTCTCCCCCATTATCACTTCTAATTCTTTTAATTTTAAGATCTTTTTCATTTTCAACTTGTTTACAAAAGTTTGTAAAGATTTCAAAGGTTTCATCCTTATTTTTTAAGAATTTACCCAAGTGAACCTAGAGTAGTCATCTATTATTACTAGACAATATAAACTACCATTTATCGATTTGACCCATGGAAATCAAACAGGTCTAGATGTAAAAGTTCTAGTATTGAATTAGTTTGAGATTGATTAATTGGTTTGTGGGTAGATTTTGTTTGTTTGCCTTGTTGACAAGCATTACATATGGTTGAGTCTAAGTTGGGTAATTTTGGTAAGCCTCTAACTAATCCATTTAATTTGCTTATGTTTCTAAAATTCGTATGTGACATTCTTCTATGCCATAACCAAGTTTCTTCTTTTTGTGTTAAATAACACTTAATTGAAGAAGTGGTTAAGTTAATTGCATAGATGTTGTCTTTCCTAAACCCATTTAGGTTTATTTTAGGATTTTCTAGGTGCTTGATTAAACATTCTGAAGCTAAGAACTTAACTTTATATCTTGTGTCACACAATTGGTTGATACTAAGAAGATTATACTTGAAATTTTCAACCAGTAACACATTTGTAATGATAAAGTAAGTTTTTAGCTCAATATTACCTATACCAATTACCTTGAATTTGTCATTGTTTCCAAAGGCAACTGTTCCTAAGCTTTTGTAAGTAAGTTGGGTGAATTTGGTGTGATCTCCAGTCATATGTTTGGAGCAACCACCGTCCAAAATCCACTTGGTTTTCTACAATAGGTAGGAACTAGAATTAGTCTAAGTTCAATCTAACCTAATTTTAAGACTGTTATGTTAAACAAAGTTTGAGTTTAATTTTAGGATAAAAAAAATTTAGAGTTAAAATTAAAAATTTTAAGAAGAAAAAATTAAAATGAATTTTTAAAGTTAATTTTAAAATAAATTTTTAAGTTAATATTTTTATTATTATTATTATTATTATTATTTTAGAAGTTTTTAAAAGTTTTTAAAAGAATTTTTAAAATAATTTTTTAAAGTATTTTTTAAAAGAATTTTTAAGAGTTTTTTTAAATTTAATTTAATTTAATTTTAATTTAATTTAATTTAATTTAATTTAATTTAGTTTTAATTTAATTTAGTTTAAATTTAATTTAATTTAATTTAATTTAGTTTTAATTTAATTTAATTTAATTTAATTTAGTTTTAATTTAATTTAATTTTAATTAAATTTAGTTTTAATTTAATTTAATTTTAATTTAATTTTATTTAATTTTATTTTATTTTAATTTAATTTAATTTTAAATTTAATTTAATTTAATTTAATTTAGTCCTTAGTCATCTCACCCGATCTACGTTTTCAATCAGGGAATCCTATAATTTTGTAAGATGAATTTGGTTCAATTTTAGGGTTTGGTTTAACTTTGTGTTAGATTCAGGTTTAGCTTTGGGTCCAATAAATAGGCATTCTCTGGATAAATTTTTGGACTATAGTGAGTCACTTGGACATCATTAGAGTAACCATGCCTTCGTGGTTTTTCAAAAAGTTATATCCACTGAACTTAATACAAAACATTGGTCTAACTGGTTAGGATCCATAAGGGGTAGCTTCGACTAGTTCCACTTAGTCAAATGCACCAGGTCAAAGTTATATCTTCCTAGACATGCATAGACTAAGCTTCTCTAATGTACTATCATCCAAAACTTTACCAGTAACATAGGTCAAGTTAAACTTCGTCCCTTTTTATTCTAGTCCTAATTACCCTGCCGGGTAAATTGGTTTCGGTTACCCTATCAGGTAAATTATTTTTGGAGGTGCCAGCTATTCTAGAGCCTCCCCTGGATTATTGACCTTTATTTTTTATTTTTATTTCTTGATTTATGTCTATTTATTTTATAGTTATATTTAACTTCATGATATTCTAAGTTTTGGTAGGTTTTAAAATATTTAGTTTTTGAATTTGTTGATTTAGATTTGTATTTAGGTTTTTGATTTGAATTATCTGATTTTATATAGTATATTTTTTCTTTAGGTATATAGTATTGGTTAAGTCCTACTTGCATGGTTAAGTACGCTTTCGGAACCCAAGCTTTACCTGTTGGTTCATGTTGGGTTATTAATGATTTAAATGTTTTATTTGAACTTGACTTATAGCCAAGTCCGGTTTTGTTGTAAATTGCTTTTTGATTACTTAAGATTAAATCTAAATTTTTAGATCTTGTTGTAAATTTTTCTAACATTTCTTTTAATTTATTAATTTCAATTTTTAGTGATAAATTCTCCTCCTCAAGTGTTAGATCTTGAGTTGGATTATTTTTTGTATATTGTTCCTTGAGGTTTTGGTTCTCCTCAAGGAGTAATTTGTTTTCATCTTCTAATTTAACTAATTTTCTATTTAAACACGAAATAATTTTAAAGAACTTTCGATTTAAATTTTGGTATACCTCTTTGCAACCTTTGGAAATGAGTACGAACTCGTGGCTTGATTCGAGTTTAGACCCGTCTTCCGATTCGTCCTCCGACTCTGCTTCGCGGGCCATCAGCACGAGGTGAGTCTGGTGCTTCTGATCTTCGGCCTCCGATTCATCCGAGGAAGAGTCCTCCCACGTCGCTTTGAGGGTCTTCTTTTTGGTCGTCTTCGGTTTGCCGTTCTTCAATCTCGGGCACTCATTCTTATAGTGGCCCTTCTTGTTGCACCCGAAGCACGTCACATTCCTTGATTCGGTTAGAGAGTTGATCTTTTGCAGGTCCTTCTTGCTGAAGCTCTTCTTCCTCCTAGTGAACATTTTCCTTATCAGGTTCACCAAGTGCTCCTCATCTTCAGAATCGTGGTTAGAATCTTCATCGGGTTCAGACTTGTTCTTCGTTCTTTCCTTGGAGAAACCTGCAAACAGGGCAATACCTTTCTCAGATTCGGCGTTAGTCTATTCGTGTAGTTCTAATTCATAAAATAGTTTGTCTAATTTTAACTTAGATAGATTTTTAGAAATTTTGTAGGCATCTGTTGACTCTCTGCAAGTGTACGGAAATGTCGTAAGTAATAATAAAAGATATCGTATCCACAGGGACTGTTGATTAAGCACTAGTTAACTTTGCATAGCGAATTATCTAGACAAACACAAGATTGATTAGAAAGAAATTAAGGGAAGGAAAGAGAAAAGAGAAAGAATAGATCTTGAGAGGGGTTGAGCAAGAGGATGGTGGATGATAGATTCTAGGATTTCAGTTTCATTGTAATGTTATTCAATGTAAATGATCTATCAAATCTTATTCCTCAATTGTCCATCATTTGTAGAAAATTATTGATTCTCTCTTGCAATAGACAACTGGCCTAGACTAAAATCTATATCTAAATGTGGTCAATTAGGAATGAGTCCTATGTTGTCCTTACGCGGGCTTGCCTGTCACGTGCGTCCCTCGGATAATCAATGTAGGAATTCATTGCTTCTCAATCTCATTAAGATACAAAAGATTAATGCATACAATCTATCCTACCCCCTTGAATGACCTTATTTCCCCTTCAAGATTATCCCTCAATCATCCTTACACGAGCTTATTCCTATCACGAACGTTCATCGGATAATCGAATGAGAAATTACCTCTACAAGATCCACAAGACATTCAAACATTCAATCAAGTATGGTAATTAATTCCTATCACAACAATCCACACAAGATCAAATGGATACAAACAAGACAAGATCATAGAAATAGGAAATTGACAAATCCACATAGTTTTACATCAAATCATCACATCACAAATACTTCCTACATCCTAGATCTAAAGATCTACTCCATTGCAAAGGAAGAACAGCCCCAAAATTTAAAGAAAAGCATACTTACAACCCTAGATTTGAGAAGAACGGGAAGAAGAGATGCTTGTCGATAATTCCGATGTCTTGGAGATGTCTCCTTGCTCCAGAGATGGACGGATCGTGAAGGGATGAAGGAGAATGAAGCTCTAGGGTTTCCCCCTAAGGGGAGAACCCTTCCCCGAGGAGAGGGACGAAGTCCCAAACTCAAGATGAGTCAAAGAATGGGGATCTTGACCCTTTTATACCTCCTCCAAACTGCCCAGGTAAATCAGGAAAATAGAGGTCCGGTAAACCGGATTTTTGACCCACTAAACCAGGTTTTATCATGATTCACCCTAAACCAAAGTTGTAGGTCTTGAAATTATCTTCAATCTGATACTTAGATCAAGCCCTGACTCCAACTGAGCCGAAAGTTATGGTGGTTCAAAGTTTGGTCTGCAATCTGGGCGATAGTCCAGTTGAACCCGCGGTTGGGAAGCATGGATGTGCCATTTAGCACGGGAAGACAATGCTTTCTCTCTGTTGGACCTGAAGAAAAGTTGTAGATCTTGAAGTTATCTACGTTTCAGTATAAAGATCATCCAAAAAATCCAACCGAGCGCAAAGTTATGGCCGTTTCACGAACAGTCTGCAATCTGCCCAGAATTCAGCACAACTGTGTTTTGGCGTGGCACGGCCCGTGTTCTTCGTCACAGGGCCATGTGAGATCCACACGGCCTCACACGGCTTCTTCTCTAGTTGAGTCACACGGCCGTGTGGCACACACGGCCGTGGCATTTTTCTTCACTGCCGAGGTCACACGGTCGTGGCCTTCCTCCCCTCTAGATAGTTGGCACAGCCGTGTGTTGCTTGGCCACGGGATGTTGGCACGGCTGTGTGGCATACACGGCCGTGGCTTAATTTACTGCTGTGGTGGAGCACGGCCGTGCCATTTGGCACGGCCAAAACAAGCTAATGGCCACACACCCGTGTGGCCTACACGGCCCATTGCTCCTATGTGCATTTTAGCTCCATTTTCGCTCCAAATAGTGTCCTGTCAATCAAAACAAGAAAAGAGCATATCTACGAACAAAATATAATGGAAGCATGACATTATAAAGAAATAGGGTGCAATAAACATAGATTATGCCAATGAAATACAAGTAGATGTGTATCCAAATATGCATAAAAGTGTATATAATCTACGCACATCAGCATCCACGATAGATGCCCACAAATTATTGTGCGGAAATGCGTTTAACGCGTACCTTATTAGATCTCGATTTTCCATCTGGTGGCCTATCCCGTGGAGTCCGTTGAGGATATCCTTGATCCTCGCGTGCAGTTGACTCGTCGTTTCTCCTTCCTGCATTTTTATATTAAATATTCTATTTAATAACAAATCTCATTTCGTTACCTTAGCGTCGTTGATTCCTTCGTGCAGCTCGATCAACTTGTCCCAAAGTTCTTTCGCGTTCTGGTGCGGTCCTACCCGGTTCAGCTCTTCCCTTGTCATTCCGCATTGTAGCGTGTTGATTGTCTTGTTCTCCATCGATGCTTTCTTCTTCATGTCCAGAGTCCATTGTTCCGGATCAAGTGGATTTCCGGAGTTTTCAACTGGTGCTCTGTAGGCTTTTGTTACGCTGAACCATTGGTTGAAGTCCGTCTTTAGGTAGACTTCTATTCTTTTCTTCCAGTACGTAAAATCGTCCCTGTTGAATAGGGGAGGACGTAACATGCTAAAGCCTTCAATCTGAGACATCCTGCACACAAGAAAGCAACTAGACAAGCAAGGTCCCAAGACTTGGTCTTGGATTAGTAGTGTGGGAAGAAATAAAAGTAATAGAAATAACTAAATTGGTATTACACCAATTTAGATTAACTGTAACGAGAAAATATTTCCAAAAGGTAATAGTACCAGTTTGGAATTATGCGAAAAACTAAAAAGCTGAAAAAAAATGGAAAAAATTTCACCCCCTTGTCTGATTGGTGGTTGCACCAAATCTGAGCGGTACCTGCTTTGACACCACCTATTGGATCGTAGAGTTCGATAGAGGGGGGTGAATATCGATTTAAAAAATTTGAGAAAGTACGCAGCGGAAAATAATAAAGTGAATGAAAGAGTGACACAAATGGTTTTACTAGGTTCGGAGCCTGTGTCGACTCCTACTCCAAGGCTCGCACACAAGGGAGCTTTCGATGGACAATTCACTAGCAATTTGGAATCTTGATTACAAGTTAATTACAGGAATGCTATGAAAGGAAAATAATACCGACAACAGAAAGTAAAAGAACAACGCGTGGTCGGAGTATCTTCGCAGCGCCACAAGAGCACAAGTGAGCAGATTGTTCGTTCTGAGTTGATGATCTGGCTCTAGCCTTGACCCTCCTTATAAAGGAGGTTCAGGGCGCCTGGAACCTTCAGGGCGCCCTGGTTGTGACGTAGCCGAGCCAATCACAAAGCTCCACGTGTCGACGCATGAATATGGATAATTTTTGCCTTCGGGCGCCCAGGTACCTCTCGGACCCTGTTTTCCAACGGTTTCCTACCTGCAAGAAAACGTTAGTCCGAGGCAAATATATATCCTACAAAAAAGAGTGTTAGCATAGTTCATCATTAAATAAAATATTAATTAGATTCCGTCTCCTCAAGACCGAAATTTAGTCATGATCTTGACTTAGAATTCCGAAATGGTTCTATGTCAGATTGGCGCCTACGTTCCCTTCCCGGGAATGCGTCCTTACAGTCACTCCCCTCAAGTGACTTACCTCCACTTACCCGCCAGACGTTCGGTCAACCCTTAGACCCATTTGGACTTCGCGCCAGCTATCCGGTCAGCCCATCGACCTAGCTGGACTTCGTGTCAAACGTCCGATCAGCCCGTCGACCCATTTGGACTTCGTGCCAGCTATCCGGTCGACCCATTGACCTAGCTGGGCTTCGTGCCAGACATTAGGTCAGCCCATCGACCTGTCTAGGCTTCACCTGAACACTCGGTCAGAGTGTTAAAAAACAACGAAACTAACTTAACCTATTTTGTCATTCATCAAAATTTGAGTTAGACCGTTAGTGCTAACCGCACCAACAATATGCACAAATACACCTATATTTACTTATGCACCTTGTTAGAGTGTATACTAAAAATCTAGCTTTTGTATATATTGGTGTAATATTCCCTAGGTCAAGGTTGACCTGGTTGACTAAGCTTGAGTTGGCTCAAGCTTGAGTTTTGATGTTTGGGTTTCGATGTTTGACAATACATTGAGACAATACATGGAGATTGACAGGTCGTGGAGATTGCAGGTGCAATCGTCCGTGTGGAAAGTCCTGGTGAGTGAAGCCAGGCAGATGAAAATCCTAGTAAGTGAAGCTAGGTGAAAGTCCCAGTGAGTGAAGCCG
This sequence comes from Zingiber officinale, assembly GCF_018446385.1. Classification (NCBI taxonomy): domain Eukaryota; kingdom Viridiplantae; phylum Streptophyta; class Magnoliopsida; order Zingiberales; family Zingiberaceae; genus Zingiber; species Zingiber officinale. The sequence goes on from NC_055994.1 coordinate 81,189,093, forward strand.
GGCAATTGAGAAGTCCTAGTGAGTGAAGCTAGGTGAAAGTCCCGATGAGTAAAGTCGGGCAGTTGGGAAAGCCCTGGTGAGTGAAGACAGGCAGGTAGAAGTCTTGGTGAGTGAAGCCAGGCAAGTGAAGGTCCTGGTGAGTGAAGCCAGGCAGGGAAAAGTCCCGGTGAGTGAAGCCAGGCAATAGAAAGACCTGGTGAGTGAAGCCAGACACGAGGAAATCCAGATTGGTCAAGGGTGACCGGACATCTGGTAGAAGGAAGTCCAAGTGGGTCATGGAGGACCAGACACTTGGCATGAGATGATAAGTCCAAGTGGGTCAAGGTTGACTGAACACTTGGCACAAGGAGAAAGTCTAGATGGGTCAAAAGTTGACCGAACTCTTAGTGGTCGTAAGTCCAATAGGGAGTTGGCATGGAACTAGAAAGTTCGGACGTAGTGAGCTTCCGAAGGCCATAATTTTTGACTCGAATATCGGAATGAGGTTATCTCGGATGCGAAACGAAGCTAATTTCAAGCTCTATCCAGTTTTCTACTTTCCAATCGATTGGGGGGGTTCAATCGATTGGTCAATCGATTGGGTGACGTGAATTCATGCAGAAATGGGCTGAATCGATTGGTTAATCGATTGAAACTTACCCAATCAATTGGTCAATTGATTGGGAGAGTTTCTGAGCGAACAGTACGCTTCTGAATCGATCAGTTGATCGATTGAAACCTCTAATCGATAGGCCAATTGATTGGAGCGCTGGAAATCGCTCAAGAAGCCTTGAATCGATCGGGCAATCGATTCAGGGCGATTCCAAAGAGCACAGAGGCGCTCTGGATAGATCGGTCGATCAATCCAAAGCCTCCCCATTCGATTGGGAGCAATCCAATCGATTGGGATTCGACCGTTGGCGCAAATATAGATGTTGTTTCTTCGATACTTCTTCATTCCTTCTCCACAAGCGATCACAGAAAAACCTCCACAGCGATTCTTTCATCCTCACCGCCAGTTCTTGAAGGTTCTTGGAGGCACGTCCAAGTCAAGAGGCGAGTTACGACAAGAAGAAGAAGAAGCTAGGGTTTCATTGTATAAAATCTTGTAAGATTTATTTGTATTTGGCTTCCTTCTTTCTTATTTTTGTATTGTGAGATTGTAATGCTTCTCCGCCTTCGGTAGTTACCATAAAGGAGTGTTTTCATAGTGGAGGGTGCGTGAGTGTGTGGATCCTTGGATTAGTCACCTCTTGTTGAGGTGGATACCAAGTAAATCCTAGAGTTAGCGTTGTGTGTTTGTTTCTTTGTATTTTCCACTGCATATCTTTGAAGAAACAAGCAACGACAAGCACGAGATCGCGCCGAGCTATTCACCCCCCCCCCTCTAGCTCCATTTTCGGTCCCAACAAGTGGTATCAGAGCGAGGTCGCTCTTCACCGAAATCATTACCGGTAGGGGCAAAAAGCTAGAGGGTGAAGAGGTTGGAGCAATTCTACAAGTAGAAGACTTCATTAAAAAGGCTCAACATCAAGATGAAATTCCGAGATGGACTCAGATTCGACACAAGGATGCCTCCACCATATGTATCCACGAGTTTCGATTCTTGGAAATCAAGAATTGAAAATTTTCTTATGATGGAGATAGAGCAATGGTTTGCTCTAATGGAAGGCTTCGAAGCTCCAAAGAATTCAAAGGGCAAAATTCTCAAGAGGAGAAAGTGGAGCCAAGAACAAATCTAAAGGTATGAGGCTAATAACAAAGTGATCAAGCTTTTGGTCAATCTATTGTCGAGCAACATCTTGGAAAAAATTGGAGAATTTGAAGATGCCAAAGAGCTATGGAGCAAATTGGCAAAACTTCATGAAGAACCCTCCACTGTACCAATCCAAGAAAAATCAAATGAGGGTGATTCATTGAATCAAGACCAAAAAGAAGAAGAAGAGGACTCCGAGGTTGAGAGGTGCTCAACACCGGAGGAAGAAGAAGAAAGTCCATCCTCAATAGAGCACGAAGGTAAAGCCAAAGGAGTTTACTCCTTATTTCATGTGCATGACGATTCGGAAGTTGAGAGGTGTTCAACATCCGAGGATGAAGAGGAAAAAGCCTCCACCTCTAGGATTGAGGGGGAGCGTGGATCATTATTGCCGGATCAAGAAGAAGCCTCTACATCCGGATCAAAAGGAGAAGATGTCATCCCTACACATGAAGGTATAAATGTTTCAATTAAGAATAAAAATCATATTATATGTTTTGAGTGTAGGGGACATGGGCACTACAAGAGAAAGTGCCCCAAATTGCCCAAGAAGAAGGGTCAAGTGGCACTAAAGGGCAATGTGAAGCCCAAAGAGACTGTCCCCATAACAAAGAAGAGCAAGGAGCACATTGTGTGCTACTCTTGCAATCAAAAAGGACATTACCGGAGCCAATGTCCTAAGGGGAAGAAAGCGGTCAAAGCTAAAGGAGGAAGCATGGATCAAGGGGGAGCCTCCAAGGTAAAATGAAAGGTATCATTTATTGAGCCTATCCCCTTAAATAATGGTAAAAAGCATGTTAATTTCAATTTTTATCATTTTAATGCTATTTACCATAAAAATAGGAAGCATGATAGCATTAAGGAAAAACATGAAACTCTTCATGCTAAAACTACCACACCTAGGTCTAGGAAGGTAGATAAAAATTTAGACTAGAATTCTAAAGATTTTAGTTACAAGCCTAAAAATAAAAATGCTCAAGGATTAAATGAAAAACTAAAAACTAAAGATTTAATGAGAGAAAATCAAGTCTTGAGGTCAAGACTTGATAAATTAGAAAAGACCCTAAAAAGGATGGAAAATATCCTAAAAGGGCAAAATGTGTAAAATCTAGGTTTAGGACAACAAGGGTCATCCAAGGGTAATAGAGGTTTGGGATACAAACCTAAAATCAAAAAGGATGTGCCTTCTTACCATAGGGTTCCATATAGCTATGGAACTAACCCTAGGCCTAGTGGTCAAGTCAAAAATACAAGGAAAGTTATCCCTAAGAGTATTTTTGCAACAAATGTGACTAAGACTTCTAAGAAGTCTAAGAAAGTTACTAAGAAGGTCACAAGGGAAGAAATCCCTAGAGTTGACCTAGAAAAGGTGACCAAAGCTTCTAAGAAGCCAAACAAGGTCACTAGGAAGGTGTCTAGAGAAGTTATCCCTAGTGAGTACCTAGAGCATCCAAGGAGCGTCAATAGATTTTGGGTTCCTAGGAGCATTTTCTCTACCCCTTAGATGGGTTAGAGAGTGTCAACTCAAATTAGGAGGGTAGTTAACCCAACTTTGATAAAGTTGACACTCGGAGGGCATTTTCAAGGTTATTATCAACCTTTGAAAATGAAGTGGTGTTTCATTTACTCTTTGGAAGAGTAAAATGTACCATAATTTGAAAGTTTAATTTTAAATTAAATCGGCACAATTGGGAAAATCATAAAGAACTACCAAGTTGGGATTTTGGTATGTTCTCAAGGAGTAAGGGCAAAAATTTAGAACTTGATCTCGATGATTACTCCTTGAAGGAGAAAATTATGCCAAAATTTGAGGAATATGCTTAATTTGAATTGGCACAAATTAATAAAAGCAAAAGAAATGTCAAAAGTAGACTTTGGCATTCTCTTGGGAAATAGTGGGTAATCTAGGGTTCAAATTTGTTAAAGTTAGCTAAGGTTAAGGATACTTAGATTGGTAATCTAGGTATTGTATGTGTGCTAATTTGTCATGTCTTGTTTTCCCATCATATGTCATGACATCATATTTATTTATTTGTTTTTGCATTCATGTTTTATTATGAAAAATATAAAAATATCATGTCATGTCATACATACATCATGTAGTTATAGGAAATTTTCTTTTGAAAATTATTTATCTTTGATGTATGTCATAACATTTTCATGCATCAGTTTATTTCTTGCAATTAAGGACTAATGGCATTCACTAACAAGTAACATCCTAGGTGGATGTTCATAGTTTCAAAAATGCCTAGGTAGATATGCATGATCCCTAGTTTAGGGCAAAACCAAGATTTTACATCTCACCAAAGAACTATAAGATGACTTGTATGTGGTTTCATACACATTGAATACAAGTGAGATGTTAGGATGATGAACAAAACTCAAGATGTTGATTTAGTGCATTCTTTTGAGTTTTCAATTCATCAAAACACATAGTTATGTGTCTTCCAATCATTGGGAAAGTTAATGTATAAGTCATGTGCATTGAGCCCAAAGAACATGGTTGGATATTGGTTTTGAAAAAGATTTTAAATATATTTTGGAAAACCTTGATGAAGACTATCTTTTGATAGTGACCATCATTGAATAGTTAGACACAAATTTGAAGAAAACACTAAGGTTTTTCCAAGTTTTCAAATTTGTGTCAATCTTAGAAAATATGAAGTACTTTCTTAGAAAACTATTTTTCATGATAATATATACCCTAAATAATGTCTACAACTATTTTTATAATTTTTAGAATTTTGTAGAATTTTTTAGGGGTTTCTGAAGTTGACTAAAATGAAATTTCAGCAACTTCAGATCTTCAATAGATCAACCGATCGATTGAAGGGTCTCAATCGATAGGTCGATCGATTGAGAGTGAGCTTCTCGTGAACAGAAGCTCACTGGATCGATCCACACTAGCTGAATCGATCAGTGGATCGATTCAAGCAGGTTCAATCGATTGGGACCCAACTCCAATCGATTGGGAATGCTGATTTTGACTAGAAAAGCTTAATTTCAGCATTCTAAACCATTGTTATTCTAGGTAATCATTCCTTACCCCTCAAAACACATTTGTATACATTTAAGGGGAGTTTTCATGATGAAAACAAGGATGGATTGGTTAAGGGAGACTAAGTAGAGGTTTGGGTTGAGGTTTGATTTCAATATTAAATTTTTGAACCTCGAACTTCTAAATTTGGGTTTCCTAAAGGTTTAGGGATTCCAAGTCATTGTTGGTACAATGACAGAAGGTATGTGCATGTCTTTAGGGGGAGTTACTCTTTAAGGACATGAAAATCTATTTTTCATACACCTTGGAAGGTGGTTAACCTTCTTTAGTGAAAATGCTCAAGGTTGAGTATTTGAATATAATGGAGAGTGGATATCTTCATTATTCAAGTGGTATATGCTCACAGATGAGCATTTGATGACAATGAAGGGTATGGGACCTTCATTTGAATCGTGTGTGATTATACCAAGTGGTATATGCTCAAGGATGAGCGTTAAGAATAATGAAGGGTATGGGATCTTTGTTATTGAGTTGTGAACAACGTTGGGTAACTCTTCAGGGGGAGAGTTTTTGATGTATGCTAATAGGGGGAGAATATGTGGTTAAGTTAGACCTTCATTACCTAAAGAGGAAGTTTGTGCCCTCTAGGAAAGGGGAAGAATGAAGGGAACCCTCATTCATACATTGGCATGGGATTAGCCTAACTTAAAGGTATTGTCAAACATCAAAAAGGGGGAGATTATTGGTGTAATATTCCCTACGTCAAGGTTGACCTGGTTGACTAAGCTTGAGTTGGCTCAAGCTTAAGTTTTGACGTTTGGGTTTTGATGTTTGACAATACATGGAGACTGACAGGTCGTGGAGATTGCAGGTGCAATCGTCCGTGTGGAAAGTCCTGGTGAGTGAAGTCAGGCAGATGAAAATCCTAGTAAGTGAAGCTAGGTGAAAGTCCCGGTGAGTGAAGCCGGGCAGTTGAGAAGTTCTAGTGAGTGAAGCTGGGTGAAAGTCCCGATGAATAAAGTTTGGCAGTTGGGAAAGTCCTAGTGAGTGAAGCCAGGCAGGTAGAAGTCCTGGTGAGTGAAGCCAAGCAAGTGAAAGTCCTGGTGAGTGAAGCCAGGTAGGGGAAAGTCCCGGTGAGTGAAGCTAGGCAATGGAAAGACCTGGTGAGTAAAGCCAGGCACGAGGAAATCCAGATTTGTCAAGGGTGACCGGACATCTGGTAGAAGGAAGTCCAAGTGGGTCATGGAGGACCGGACACTTGGCATGAGATGATAAGTCCAAGTGGGTCAAGGTTGACTGAACACTTGGCACAAGGAGAAAGTCTAGATGGGTCAAAAGTTGACTGAACTCTTAGCGGTCGTAAGTCCAATAGGGAGTTGGCATGGAACTAGGAAGTTCGGACGTAGTGAGCTTCCGAAGGCCATAACTTTTGACTCGAATATCAGAATAAGGTGATCTCAGATGTGAAATGAAGCTAATTTCAAGCTCTATCTAGTTTTCTGCTTCCAATTGATTGTCCAATCGATTGGGGGGTTCAATCGATTGGTCAATAGATTGGGCGTCGTGAATTCGTGCAGAAATGGGCTGAATCGATTAGTTAATCGATTGAAACTTCCCCAATCAATTGGTCAATTGATTGGGAGAGTTTCTGAGTGAATAGTACACTTCTGAATCGATTAGTTGATCGATTGAAACCTCCAATCGATCGACTGATCGATTGGAGCGCTGGAAATCGCTCGAGAAGCCTTAAATCGATCGGGCAATCGATTCAGGGCGATTCCAAAGAGCACAGAGGCTCTCTGGATCGATCGGTCGATCGATCCAAAGCCTCCCCAATCGATTGGGAGCAATCCAATCGATTGGGATTCGACCGTTGGCGCAAATATAGACGTTGGCAAGCGTTTTCTTCGATACTTCTTCATTCCTTCTCCATAGGCGATCACAGAAAAACCTCCACAGCGATTCTTTCATTCTCACCACCAGTTCTTGAAGGTTCTTGGAGGCACGTCCAAGTCAAGAGGCGAGTTACGACAAGAAGAAGATGAAGCTAGGGTTTCATTGTATAAAATCTTGTAAGATTTATTTGTATTTGGCTTCTTTCTTTCTTATTGTTGTATTGTGAGATTGTAAGGCTTCTCCGCCTTCGGTAGTTACCGTAAATGAGTGTTTTAATAGTAGAGGGTACGTGAGTGTGTGGATCCTTGGATTAGTCACCTCTTGTTGAGGTGGATACCAAGTAAATCCTAGAGTTAGCGTTATGTGTTTGTTTCTTTGTATTTTTCGCTGCATATCTTTGAAGAAACAAGCAACGACGAGCACGAGATCGTGTCGAGCTATTCACCCCCCCCCCCCCCTCTAGCTCCATTTTCGGTCCCAACAGTATAAACATTTAAATAATCACATTGGTCAAATGTCTACATTTATATGCTAAGTGTAGTTGTTCAATTAATTTATATTATAGATAACATGGTGTGTGGTGTCACACACAGAAGATCATGTTATCAGTTCCTTATAAATTATAAACAATAGCTCACGACTAAGATGGATAGGAACAAACCATTGGAATTGTCGTAGTGTATTTTGGTATTATTTTATCTTGACTATGAAATTACACTAGTACACTTTGAGTGTATTGAGCAGGACCATTTAAGGAAAGTTATTTTTATACTGACTAAATAAAAGAACAAGACCTTTGTTATTATGGAAGTGTGTGCTCTTAATCCCGATTGATCCTGTTCGAATTAAGAGTCAACGAACGCTGGGGATGCGGCGCTCCCTGCTGGATCCTCGAGTGCTCCGGTGAACCTGCAGCAAAACCGAGCCGGGAGGGGTGTCCCGGCGACGGCCCTCCGACGCTCAAGTCAGGTAAGCTATGATGAACAAAGTGGCTTCCAAAATCTCAGAATACGTACCTCACCGGCGAAACCTGAGGTTCTTTATATAGAGCTATGAAGGGTCTGGGCACGCGTACCTAGGTGCATACGTGTCTTCTGTCCTTTCCTAGGTATGCGGCTGTCAGAAAGCTTACCTGACCCATATCGCTACAGTCAAAGCATGCCCTCGATGGGACAGCAGAATCCCCTATCACAAGATTTGGAGCATGACACACACGTGAAACCTACAGGTTGTCAGAGGAGAAATCCTCGGGTCTTTTTCCTTGCTCCAAACTTGTCTTCCGAGCGGACAGCTCCCTCAACATCCGACCGGACATACGCAGTGGTTTACCTGTGCTTTGTGGAGACTAATAAACAGGGGCGCTTTATGACTGTGGCCGGTCAAAAGGTCAGCTCGGTCCGTGACCTTTTTAACTGAGCGTCGGAACCCCGATTTGACAGGGTGTCTTGCCGGACCCATCCGGGTATTCGATTCCATCGGCCGGCCGGCCGTCTACGGTCGTCCGTCCGGTCGGACCACACTCTCCTCGGATGGGCGGCTGCTCCGGTGACTTTCACTTGGCGTTGACTTTGCAAGAAGGGGGGGGCCCGCTCTTACTACCGGATCACTTGCCTCCCCTTCAAGTCTAGTTGAAGGAGGCGAATAGTCCGACTGACTGGACTGTGAGTCTAGCCGAACGGCTCATCAATGCTAATACTCTCCACTCGGTCAGTCGTAGAAATATCCTTGAATGAATCAACGATGGCCTTCACCGGATCTCCTCGCGTTCTGCGCCAATCTTCGCCATCAAGGCCGATCATACCTTCATTAAATGCTCCGAATGATTGACTGCCACGTGGAGCAAGACCACCAGAGTACGGAGGTGGTTGCATGATATTGTGATGTGATCGAAGCAATTCGAAATAAACGGCTAGATGTGTGCTTTGATTCCTGTGACCTGGATCCGACGGTGGAGACCGCCCGGCCCTCACCCTATAAACTCTTCGTTTCCTTTTCACCTTCACACGCCTCCATTACCTCTACTGCTGCTCTCTGCGCTTTGGAGCTCCGGCGATCTTGTTGCTGCCCTCTGACGCTCTCCGGCGCCTCTCCTCGATCCATCTCCCTCCAGTAAGGTTTTAGAGCTTCCCTCCTTCCTTTTCGGTATCGAATTCGCCTTTCTTCCCCTAGCTCCAGTCTTTGAAATTCCATTTCTTCGTCTTTGAGACTTCCTTTTTGCTTTCTTCTGTCTGGATCATGGCCAGTTCTTCTCACCCCGAAGAACAATCCCTGGGCCCATGGTATACCACCATGCGGTCCCGTTTCGAACAACGGGATTTTGATATTTTGGCTGACAATTTTGAAATTCCCGAGGATTTCGAAGTTCGCCTAGCTGGTCCAGCCACCCGGCCACACTGACCGCCGCGCGGCGGTTTCTGTGTCTTCCGCGACCAATTTACCGCCGGTCTGCAGTTCCTCGTGCATCCTTTCATAGTAGACGTTTGTAATTATTTTGGCGTGCCGCTCGGAAGTTTAGTACCAAATACCTTCCGTCTCCTCTGCGGCGTTGTCATTTTGTTTAAGATTCACAACATTCCCCTCCGCCCGGAGGTCTTTTTTTATTTCTATTATCCTAAACAAGCCGAGCCGGGCACCTTTATGTTCCAAGCTCGGCCCGGTCTGGTCTTCTTCAATAAACTACCTACTTCCAATAAACATTGGAAGGACTATTATTTCTACATCCGCATGCCCAGTCAGCCAAACTTCCCGACCCAGTGGCAGGTCAGTCTACCTCCTACTCCCGAGTTGAAGAAATTCAAGACCCGACCGGATTATCTTCACGCCGCAAATGTACTAGCCGGTCTGCGGCTTGACATCAACAAACTTCTTCACGAGGGAGTGATGTACATTTTTGGGCTGAGTCCTATACGGACCCCACTTCCGACTTCGGTAAGAATTTTGCTTGGGCACTTGCTTTAATTGCTAACTGATTTCTTCTTCTTTTCATGCAGCTGAAATCGTCATGGACTCGGTGATGTCCGGCGTTCTAAAGAGAAAAACAGCGGCGCTGGAGGCCGCGGCGGCCAAGGAAATGGAGGCGCTGGGCATTAAGCCGGTCGGTTCACACGAAGGAGAGAGCGGCACCCAGGCTGAATCGGCCGCTCCGACCTCTCAACAGCAGGCGGCCAGCGGAGCTGCCCCCTCCAGGGAACCAACGGCCACCGAGGAAGGATCCGTTCGGGAGGAGGAACAGCCACTGCCTAAGAGGCGCCGGGTGGAGACTCCGCTGCGACTGCTAAAGGCAAGGCGCCAGTGCCCGAGACCATCTCGTCCGATCGGACGCCTTCTGATTGGGACGAGCTGCCTACTCCGGTTGAGGCTACTCCGGTCGACACTCTCCCCCCTGCTCGCCGTTCAGTCCAACGCTCGACCGTCCATTCGCGAATTTCTGCGCCAGCTTCTGATCCCGGTCGGGCGATCCCTGGTCACGGCCGCACAATACGAGTTACTCTTCATCTTCCAACTGAAGAGTTGCTACCAGAAGCCGACCAGCCAACCGTGCCCGAGCACACCATTACTTTGAAGGGGCCCCTCGCCGAGATGTGGGCCGACGCTCGGGCGCGCGTAGCACTGATCCCCCTCCGGAACTTAGCCAACAGCCACATGCAAGCGGCTACGGGGGTAAGCTTGTTGAAGTTTTGTCATAATATTTCCGCTCGGCTTTTGACAACTGCGCCTTCTTGCTTCAGAGATGGGTGGAAGAGATAGCAGTTTCCAACCACCTGGTCATGGCAGACGAAGAGATAAGGCAACTAAAGGCGGCAGGTGGTCCGAGCGGCTCCCAAGGCCCTTCCTACTCCGAGCTGCAAAAAGAGCTGAAGAAAGCTCAAACTCTGCTGGCTGCTGAGCAGAAGAAAACAGCTGACCAGGCCCACGCCCTAGCCGAGTCCGAGCGACAAGTCAAGTCGCTTGACATGAAGATAACTCTAGCCACCACTCGGAAGAACACAGCCATCTCCGATCCGAGAAGAAACGAGAGGCGGGCACGAGTTGAAGATAAAGGAGCGGAGCGGCTCGACCGGAGAAGGCGGGCCGCTACCGATGGAGAAGATTGAAAGTCTGAACGAGGCCCTCACAAGCTCCCAGCGACCTTCAAAGAATACCGGGATGCCGCCGAGCCGAGTCGCCGCTCTCCGACAAAGCCACATCCGATCGCCCGAGTTCTCGGAGAAAATTTGCGAGCGGATGTACTCGGCTTTCGACTTGGCCATGACGGCTACTATGACCTATTTGAAGTCGAAGGGCCTTCTTCCGGCGTCCACCAATATTCCGGCCGGCGATCAAATGGAGCTCTTGAGCAACATTCCGAGGGACCTCTACGACTACATTGAGTAATTCTTGTAATTTCGCCGCTCGGCTGAACATGAATCTTTTTTTGTACTTAGGCCACTCGGCCTAAGGTTTTTAATTTTAATGAAATGTTTTCCTTTCGTGTATTCTATTTTATTGCACTGTCCACTTGCTAATACCGGTGTTGTCCGCTCGTCCGCTATCACCCCTTTGGCCTTCGAGGTGCACTCTTGAAGTATTTTCCCCAGCCCTTCCGTGCGACCGAATATCATTCTGTGTTGCCTCGCTCGTTATAGGCCGACCAGAACCTTTTATACCTCGAGTCTGAGCGGCACTTAGCGTCCGGTTAACAATATCGGCTGCGGGTGATTGCCGTGTCGACGATATTCCTCTCGGATTATTTATAGCCGGTCGGCTCGGCTCTCGATCTTTAACAACGGAGCTCGTCGGCGCGGATGTTTATAGCCGGTCGGCGCGGCTCTCGATCTTTAACGACGGAGCTCGTCGGTCTTCCGCTCTGAGGGTTTATAGATGTCGGCTCGTCTCTTGATCTTTAACGACGGAGCTCGTCGGTGCGGATATTTATAGCCGGTCGGCGCGGCTCTCGATCTTTAACGACGGAGCTCGTCGGTCTTCCGCTCGGAGGGTTTATAGACGCCGGCTCGTCTCTTGATCTTTAACGACGGAGCTCGTCGGCGCGGATATTTATAGCCGGTCGGCGCGGCTCTCGATCTTTAACGACGGAGCTCGTCGGCCTTCCGCTCGGAGGGTTTATAGACGCCGGCTCGTCTCTTGATCTTTAACGACGGAGCTCGTCGGCCTTCCGCTCGGAGGGTTTATAGACGCCGGCTCGTCTCTTGATCTTTAACGACGGAGCTCGTCGGCGCGGATATTTATAGCCGGTCGGCGCGGCTCTACGGTTTAACGTCTGGGCTAGACGGCTTTAAGGCTAACTCCTTGCCAGGTCGAGCGACCTTGGCCTTCCTTTCAGCAGAGAATACTCAATGTGCTTTCCTCTTTCTACTTCCTGCATCGCAAGTACATAGGCGACCAAAAAGTATATAAATTTGTATTTAGCGCACCTTTCGCCCGACTTGGAGAACGTACGCTTAGCCGAACGGCTCAGGATCTGCTTCGTCGAGCACTTTGGCTCGGCTAATTTCCCTCCGTCCAGACGGTACGGGGCCTTCGATACTCGCGCGCTCGGTTCGACCCTTTTACCTCCGGCCGAGCGGCGCGGGGCCTTCTTTCCTTGATGACGATGCCTTATATTCGTTCTTTTGACTTTTCATTTCTGCATTTCAAGTATTCAGTCGGAAGACGTACACAGGATGATTTACATAGGCACACCTTTCACCCCGCCCGGTAAGGCTGGAGGTGGTTTGCGCTCCACGGCCTATCTAGCTGTCGACCGTCCTCGTCTTCCAAATAATACGCGCCCGAGCGGAGCTTTTCGATGATTTTGAAGGGACCCGCCCATGGAGCTTCAAGCTTGCCGACGTCGCCTACCGGCTTGACTTTCTTCCAGACAAGGTCGCCGACCTGGAATGATCGGGGAATGACGCGCCGGTTGTAGTTTTGCTTCATTCGTTGACGGTACGCCATCAGCCGAACGGATGCTTTGGCACGCTCTTCGTCAACCATATCCAGCTCCATATTCCTCTGCTCGGCGTTGACTTCATCATAACACTGGACCCGGACGGACTCTACGCCGACTTCAACTGGAATGACCGCTTCACCGCCGTACATCAGATGAAAAGGTGTAACGCCCGTTCCTTCCTTAGGAGTCGTCCGGATGGCCCATAAAACACCCGGCACTTCATCCGGCCAACTTCCTCCCACGCGGTCGAGCCGAGCGCGCAGAATACGGAGAATTTCCTGATTGGCTACTTCGGCTTGGCCGTTGCTTTGGGGATAAGCCACGGACGTGAAGTGTTGCTTGATGCCGTAGCTTTTGCACCAATCTTCCAACACCTTCCCTGTGAATTGCCGCCCATTGTCGGAAACCAATCGGCGAGGGATACCGAACCTACAGATGATGTGTTGCCATATGAATTTTTTGACCATCTGTTCGGTGATCCTGGCTAGTGGCTCGGCTTCTACCCATTTGGAGAAATAATCGACCGCTACCAGCAAAAATTTCCTCTGCCCGGTCGCCATTGGAAATGGACCCACAATATCCATTCCCCATTGATCGAACGGACATGAAACGGTTGATGCTTTCATCTCCTCTGCCGGTCGGTGAGAGAAGTTGTGATACTTCTGGCATGAAAGACACGTAGATACTGTCCGAGCGGCGTCCATTTGTAAGGTCGGCCAAAAGTATCCAGCTAGCAAAATCTTCTTGGCTAGTGATCGTCCGCCCGGATGTCCTCCGCACGATCCTTGATGTACCTCCTGGAGGATGTAAGCCGAATCTTCCGAGCTCACACATTTCAACAATGGGCGAGAGAAAGCCTTCTTGTAGAGCTGATCGCCGATAAGTGTGAACCGACCGGCCCTCCTCCTGAGCAGCTGGGCTTCATCCCGATCGGCCGGTGTGACTCCCGAGCGAAGGAACTCTATGATGGGTGTCCTCCAGTCGCTGGGAAACGTAAGGCTTTCCATCCGGTCGACGTGTGCTACCAGCAGTACTTTTTCAATAGGTTGTTGAATGGTGACCGGCACTATAGAACTTGCTAGCTTGGCCAAGTCATCTGCTGCCTGGTTCTCCGTTCGGGGAATTTTTTGAATAAGGACCTCTCGGAAAGTGGCTTTGAGTTTTTCAAAGGCTTCAGCGTAGAGCTTAAGCCGAGCGCTGTTAATTTCAAAGGTACCAGAAAGTTGCTGAGCGGCCAACTGTGAATCCGAATAGAGAGTCACCCGACCGGCACCCACATGCCGGGCTGCCTGCAATCCGGCTATGAGGGCCTCATATTCTGCTTCGTTGTTAGTAGCTTTGTAATCCAGCCGGACGGATAGGTGCATCTTCTCTTCTTGAGGTGAGAGCAGCAATATTCCAATCCCACTTCCGAGCCGAGTGGAGGACCCATCCACATATATTCTCCACATAGCTTCCGGCTCTGGCCTTTGCACTTCGGTCACAAAATCAGCCAAGGATTGGGCTTTGATCGCCGAGCGGGGCTGATACTGGATGTCAAATTCACTTAATTCTGTCGTCCACTTGATGAGCCGTCCGGACGCTTCTGGATTTAACAGTACTCTTCCGAGTGGACTGTTCGTCCGGACAATGATGGTGTGAGCCAAGAAATACGGTCGAAGGCGCCGAGCGGCTAGAACCAAAGCAAAGGCCAACTTCTCGAGCCCGGTGTAACGAGATTCAGCATCTTTTAAAATGTGACTTAGAAAATACACCGGCTGCTCTTCGCCTCTTGCCCTCACAAGTGCTGAGCCTACAGCATGCTCTGTTGACGACAAATAAATATAAAGTGACTCACCCCCGATCGGCTTGGCTAACACTGGCAGAGAATTAAGATATGTCTTCAATTCTCCGAACGCTCGATCACATTCTTCATCCCACTGGAACTTAGTAGCCTTGCGCAGAATCTTGAAGAATGGAAGGCTCCGGTCGACGGTTTTGGAGATGAATCTGGACAAAGCAGTTATCCGACCGGTCAACCTTTGCACTTCTCTTGTATTTCTTGGGGGCGGCATGTCTTGCAGAGCCTTCACCTTGCTGGGATTTGCTTCGATTCCCCGCTCGGTCACTATGTACCCCAAGAAACGCCCTCCTTTGGCTCCGAACAGGCATTTCTGGGGATTTAGCTTGATTCTGTATTTGCGCAGCGTTCGGAAGGTTTCTTCCATATCCTTGAAAAGATCGGCCGCTCGGGCGGATTTAATAAGAATGTCGTCCACATAGACTTCCAGATTTCGCCCTATCTGCTCCCTGAACACTTTGTTCATCAAGCGTTGATAGGTGGCCCCAGCATTCTTTAATCCGAACGGCATCACATTGTAACAATACGTGCCGTCGGCAGTCACAAAGCTAACCTTTTCTTGATCTTCGCGGGCGAGCGGCACCTGATGATAGCCTTGGTATGCGTCAAGCATGCAAATTAATTCGCAGCCGGCCGTAGAGTCCACCAGCTAATCTATCCGGGGCAGAGGATAGAAGTCCTTGGGGCATGCTTTGTTCAAATCCCGAAAGTCAATGCAGACTCTCCACTTGCCGCCCGGCTTGGAGACCAATACCACGTTGGCCAGCCAGCTCGGGAACTGCACCTCGCGTATGTGGCCGGCCTCCAGAAGTTTTTCTACTTCCGCCCGGATGATGGTATTCTCTGCTTCACTGGCCGAGCGTCCGGTCGGACATGCAACTCATGCTGCGCTAGGCTCGGCGAAATTCCGGGCAACTCATGTGTCGACCAGACGAAAACATCATGATTTCGTTGGAGGCATTGGATCAGCTCCTCCTTCTGCTCCTCCTCCAGATCAGAAGCGATAAAAGTCGTGGCCTCCGATCGGGTTGGATGGATCTGAACTTCCTCCTTTTCATCGTAAATTAAAGTAGGAGGTTTCTCGGTTATGGCGTGTACCTCAATTCAGGGCGCCTTCCGAGCGGAACAAGCCTCTGCTCGAACCATCTCTATATAGCACCGCCGAGCTGCTAGCTGATCTCCACGTACTTCTCCTACTCTGTCCTCCATGGGGAACTTTATCTTCTGGTGGAAAGTTGAGACAACTGCTCGGAATTCGCCGAGCGCCGGCCCTCCCAAAATGACGTTGTAGGACGAGGGAGAGTCGACCACCACGAAGTTTATTGTCCTGGTCCTCCTGAGCGGCTCCTCTCCCGGTGAGGTAGCCAGCCGGATCTGTCCGACCGGCTGAACTTCGTTGCCCGTAAACCCGTAGAGCAGGGTTGGCACGATTAATTTGCAGCTGATCGAACGCCTTCTTGAATATGATGTTGACCGAGCTCCCTATGTCAACAAATATGCGGTGAATAGTATAATTTGCTATTACCGCTTTAATGAGCAGAGCGTCGTCGTGGGGCACTTCTACTCCTTCCAAGTCTCCGGGACCGAAAGTGATTTCCGGTCCACTTGCCCGCTCTTGGCTACAGCCGACTGCGTGGATCTGTAGCTGCCGAACGCCCGCCTTTCTGGCTCGGTTGGAGTCTCCTCCGGTCGGCCCTCCAGCAATAACGTTGATCTCGCCTCGGGAAGTATTGCTCCTGTTTTCCTCTTCCCGAGTGGACGGTCGCGACCGTTCTCTGGACGCCCGGCGATTCTCCTGTCTCGGAGATCGGTGCCGATCGGGTGTCTGTTGATGTCGCCTTTCGGTGCGGGTCCGGTCGGCTTCATGGGTCCTTTGTCTCCTGTCGATGGGAGGAGACCGTCGCTCGGCTTTCCTGGGAACGGGATTGACCACGAAGGGAAGACTTCGACAATCCCTCGTGTTGTGCGTATCCGTCTGGTGGAAGGTGCAGAACATAGGGGTCCACCTCTTCTTTGGCTTGGGCCGAGCGGCCGCCACTTCTTGTACGTGCGACCTGGCGTGGGGGGATCGGATTGCTTCAGCTCTCGGTCCTCTAGGTGGCTGCTGAGCGGCGTGTTGTTTCCGCTCGGCATGAATAGGTGCCCGCTCGGTGGGAGTTTCCTTTTTCCGGGCGGCTTGTGCTTCTTCCACGTTTATGTATTCGTTGGCCCGATGTAGCATATGATCATAATCTCGGGGCGGCTTTCGGATGAGCGACCGGAAGAAGTCCCCATCCACAAGGCCCTGAGTGAAGGCATTCATCATCGTCTCCGATGTGGCCGTTGGGATATCCATCGCCACTTGGTTGAATCGCTGGATGTAGGCTCGAAGCGATTCTCTTGACTCTTGCTTGATGGCAAACAAGCTGACACTTGTCTTCTGATAACGCCGACTGCTAGCGAAGTGGTGGAGGAAGGCCATTCGGAAGTCCTTGAAGCTAGTGATGGACCCGTCCGGCAGCCTCCGAAACCACCGTTGAGCCGATCCCGAGAGAGTTGTAAGGAAGACGCGGCATTTTACTCCATCTGTATATTGATGGAGTGTAGCTGTGTTATCAAACTTACCCAGATGATCATCCGGGTCCGTTGTTCCGTTGTACTCGCCGATCGTCGGAGCCACGTAGTGCTTGGGCAGAGGGTCTTGTAGAATAGCCTCCGAAAATTGGCGATTGATCCGCTCGGGAGATGAGTCCGCCCGGGGGGCTTTCCCTTTTCTGTCATCCCGCTTTGGCATTTCGTCTGAAGAAGAGCCTCTATCTCTTCGAGCTGGTGCGGCTTCAGGGGTGCGAAATAAGGCCCGGTGGAATGCGACGGTGGCTTGAGGTGCGTCCGTTCGGCCACCAGACGCAGATGTTGCTTGTTGCTCCGGTCGTTCGGCTGATGCTTTTTGTTTTTGCTCCATAAGTTTGGCGGCCCTCATCTCGACCAGAGCATCGAGTTCTTCTGTTGAAAGCGCCACCGTGTGTTGTCGTCCAGCCTCGTCCATTGTTCTTGTTCGAATGCAGGTGCGTTCCCACAGACGGCGCCAATTTGATCCTGTTCGAATTAAGAGTCAACGAACGCTGGGGATGCGGCGCTCCCTGCTGGATCCTCGAGTGCTCCGGTGAACCTGCAGCAAAACCGAGCCGGGAGGGGTGTCCCGGCGACGGCCCTCCGACGCTCAAGTCAGGTAAGCTACGATGAACAAAGTGGCTTCCAAAATCTCAGAATACGTACCTCACCGGCGAAACCTGAGGTTCTTTATATAGAGCTATGAAGGGTCTGGGCACGCGTACCTAGGTGCATACGTGTCTTCTGTCCTTTCCTAGGTATGCGGCTGTCAGAAAGCTTACCTGACCCATATCGCTACAGTCAAAGCATGCCCTCGATGGGACAGCAAAATCCCCTGTCACAAGATTTGGAGCATGACACACACGTGAAACCTACAGGTTGTCAGAGGAGAAATCCTCGGGTCTTTTTCCTTGCTCCAAACTTGTCGTCCGAGCGGACAGCTCCCTCAACATCCGACCGGACATACGCAGTGGTTTACCTGTGCTTTGTGGAGACTAATAAACAGGGGCGCTTTATGACTGTGGCCGATCAAAAGGTCAGCTCGGTCCGTGACCTTTTTAACTGAGCGTCAGAACCCCGATTTGACAGGGTCTTCCAACCATAAGTGTGAGCCGGCCGGACCCATCCGGGTATTCGATTCCATCGGCCGGCCGGCAGTCCGGTCGGGCCGGCCGTCTACGGTCGTCCGTCCGGTCGGACCACACTCTCCTCGGATGGGCGGCTGCTCCGGTGACTTTCACTTGGCGTTGACTTTGCAAGAAGGGGGGGCCCGCTCTTACTACCGGATCATCGATATAGTAACAAGCACGTGTACTTAGTATTTATTTCTTTGACTTATCAAAGGGTGAGATTTAGCTCAATAAATCAAGAGGCCCTATAAGTTGGGAAATGATATTATTTATAGTGTGTGTTGTTGATTATAAAAGGAAACTGTGTCCTAATAATCTATGTTGATAATGTCCCTAAGAGGAGCTCATAAGAATTATCATGTAAATCATGTAGGTGGACTTAATCCGACATGACAATAAGGTTGAGTGGTACTACTCTTGGAGCTAGATATTAATTAAGTGAGTTGTCAGTAACTCATTTAATTAGTGAACATTCGATATCTTAAACATAGGGAGACTAACATACTCATGATAAGAAGGAGCTCATATAGTAATATGGGATTGGTGTGGTAGTTCAATAATAACTCTTTGGTGGTATGAGTTATTATTGATAAACTCGAGTTAGGTGTTCGGGGCGAACACGGGAAGCTCAAGTTCATCGGGAGACCAAAACCAATTCCTCCTCTCGGTCCCTGTCGTAGCCTCTTATTTATAAAGCCTCATATCCACCAAATGTTAGGATCCTTTGTACGGCTAGAGAGGGGGGGTGTGAATAGCCGCCCCAAATCGCTCGCGTTTCTTCCTACACTTCGTTAGCGCAGCGGAAAAATAAACTAGAAACGAAAGGAAGAATATCAAACCTTAGACGCAGCGATGTAACGAGGTTCGGAGATGATACTCCTACTCCTCGGCGTGTCCGTAAGGTGGACGAGCCCTATCAATCCGTCGGTGGATGAGTCCCCGGAGAACCGGCTAATGTCAAACTCCTTGTGGGTGGAGAAACCTCGCCACAAACGTTTGCAAAAGCAAACAAAGAGTACAAGTACAAAGAATAAGCAAGAAATACAGTAAGAATACACAAGCACTCTACCAATCTTGCTTTCTCGTCGACTGGAGTCCGGATGAAGCAGCAGCTTCAAAAACCCTAACAGCAGCAGCTGTTCCAGTCGGGGAAGCTCACGCGAAGCTTGCGAGGAAGGAACTCAACAGAGCTCAAGCACCAGAACAGCAGCTCTGTAGCAGAAGAGAAGAGGAAGAAGAGTCCTCGCGCAGCAGCAGCCCTCGACCCCTTTATACCTGCGAAGAAAGCGAAGAAACTAGCCGTTGCGTCAGCGGCTAGAACCTGATCGATGCGTGGACCGATCGAACATCTGATCGATGGTCAGACCGATCGGGAAGAAGCCTATGCTTGTTTCCCGATCGGTCCATGGACCGATCAGGCCCGATCGGTCCCGCACCGATCGGCGATGTCTGTAACCATGCGTACTCGATCGGTGCGTGGACCGATCGGATGGATCGGTCCACGCCGATCCCGGATGGCTCTTCGCGACGTCGTCTCTCGATGCGTGGACCGATCAGCTACCTCTCTTTGCCTGCTTGGCGATCGGTCACGGACGATCGATAGAATCAACAGAGCTTGATGTCGATCGGTCACCGGACCGATCGAGGGAAGTTCTGACCGATCCAGAGCTTGGGTTTGGCCCAAACCAAGTCCCAAGACTTCAAACCAATATCCGGTCAACCTTGACCTATTGGTACTTCATCCCTAGCATCGGTCACTCCCTTGACTGCTAGAACTCCACCAAGTGTCCGGTCAATCCCTTTGACCTACTTGGACTTTCCTCAACACCGGATGTCCGATCATCCCGATCCATCTGGATTTTCCTGCGGCTTCACTTACGGGACTTTCACCGCTTCACTCACGAGATTTCCACACGCCTAACATCCCGTTAGGACTTTCCCACCGCCTGGCTTCACTCGACTTCCCGGCTTCACTCACGAGACTTTCCCTTTCACCTAGCTTCACTCACTAGGATTTTCACCGGCTTCACTCACCGTGATTTCCACACCGCCTAGCTTCACACACTAGGTCTTTCCCTGGCTTCACTCACGTGACTTTCACCTCTGGCTTCACTCACGTGACTTTCCACTGGCTTCACTCACGGGACTTTCTCCCGTGCCAAACTCCTGCTTGGACTTTCCCGTGCCAAGTCTCCATACTTGGACTTTCCGTGCCAAGTCTCCGTACTTGGACTTTTCCAGTGCCAAGTCTCCATACTTGGACTTTTCCAGTGCCAAGTCTCCATACTTGGACTTTTCGCGTGCCAAGCTCCCTGCTTGGACTTTTCCGTTTGCCAAGTCTCCATACTTGGACTTTTCAGGTCAACCAGGTCAACCTTGACCTAGGGTTGCACCAATAATCTCCCAACCATCTATTCTTGTCTCACATCAAGAATACAACTCTTCCACGAGTGTCAAACATCAACATGCAACTCAACTAGGTCAATCTTGACCTAAGGTTGCATCAACAATCTTCCCAAGTCAAACATCAAAATACAACTCGAGTCAAGTCAACTCGAGTCGGGTCAACCAGGTCAACCTTGACCTAAGGTTGCACCAACAATCTCCCCCTTTTTGATGTTTGACAAAACTATAATCAAGTTAGGTTAACCCGATAACCTAACTTAGGTTTTCCAACCATCTTCCAATGTCCAATGTTCTTTCCTTGAACATTCTCCGGACATTCTCCCCTTAGGTTAACCCGATAACCTAACTTGGGTTCTCCAATAGTTCTCCCCCTTTTTGACACACATCAAAAAGAATTCCAATGTTCTTCCTTGAACATTCCTTGACATTCTTCCCCTAGCTTAGGTTAACCCGATAACCTAACTTGGGTTCTCCAATAAACACTCTCCCCTTTTTGACACACATCAAAAAGTAAAAGGAGGATATCAAGGTCAAAAGTTTCTTCCTAATGAAAGTCCCATACCTTTCATTGAAACTCTTAATTTCCCCCTTGATACTAAACTCAACAATCAACTTAGTGATAATCTCATATCACTAATCCTCAAAAGTTTTAAGGAGTAAAAACTCCCCCTAAAAGTCAACTCCCCCTTGACAATTAGGTAAAAACTCCCCCTTAAAGGTCAACTCCCCCTTGACCATTGCACCAACAATGTCTTTGAGAGTTCCAAACCTTTAGAAATCCAAAATCACAACTTCCATAACTGAAATTTCAGACAACAGCTGAAATTCAGCAGGTTGGCACGCCCTGATCGGTCCCCGGACCGATCAGAACCCCTCTGGATCGGTCCCCAGACCGATCCAGCCTTTCACCAGATCGCAGTGCTACTGGAACTCACTGGATCGGTCTGCAGACCGATCCACAATACTCTGGATCGGTCCGCAGACCGATCAGAGCTTCCCTGGATCGGTCCCCGGACCGATCCAGCCACTGAAATCAGAATTTCTGATTTCCCCTTCCGGAAATTCAGAAACTCCTAGAAAATTCCAGAAAATTCGAAAAATTACGAAACTTTGAGGATACATTCCTCATATCATACACTATCATGGAAAAATAATTTTCTATGAAAATAGTTTCCATTTTCAAATCTTGATACAAAATTCGAAAACTTTGAAATAGTTCAAAGTTAAGTCAGTTTTGTATCACAATGTTCAATGATGAGTGCTATCACTAGGAAAGCTTCATCAAGGTTTTTCAAATCAATTTCAAAATGATTTTAAACCTTTTAATTTGGGACCACAATCTTAGGGCTATATGCACATGACTTGTACACAAGCTTTCCCTATGATCCCCCATTTCTTGAATTAGGCTCATTTAGGTACAAGAACTATGTACCTTGATCCTAACTCATGATCCTAATATCTCACACACATCTAAGGTGTATCAAATTACATTCAAGTCAATTTGATGTGAGATATGGGTTTAGGTATCTTAGACTAAGGTCTCATGCATTTTCTAAACACAAATTTGATCTTAATATCAAAATGTATGTTTGTCCTTAAATCAATTTCATTGATTATAATGCAAGAGATGATGACATGGCATAAATTAGTAACATAAATGAAAACATGTGCCAATGTCATGATGTCATGGCATAAAGTTTGAAACTAAACTAACACATGACATATAGATAACCTAAGCATTATCATGACATTTCAAATGATAATAAAATAAATATGATGTCATGGCATGGCATATGGCAACCAATCATGGCAAGTTAGCACAAATAAAATACCTAAATTCCCTATCTAAGTATCCTTAATCACTTAGCTAACTTAAGTCCTAATCCTAGATTGCCCAAAGTGCTCCAAGAAAATGTCAAAACCCAAATTGGCATTTCTTGATCTCTTGTTTGATTTATACCATTTAAAATTCTACAAGAGTAGCACTTCTAATTTAAGGCCCGGATTGCCTTGATTACCTAAGAGAATATCAAAATCCCAATTTGATATTTCTCTAGGTTTTTCAAAATTGTGTCAACTTAAAGTGAGATTAATATATTCTCACTTTGGCACACTTTACTCTTCCAAGGAGTGAATGATAAAGATTATTCCATTTCATTTTCAAAGGTTCCCAAACACCTTGAAAATGCTCCTTGAGTGTCAATTTCCTCAAAGTTGGGTTAACTACCCTTCTTATTGGAGTTGACACTCTCTAACCCATCTATGGGGTAGAGAAAATGCTCCTAGGAACCCAATACCTACTTGAGCTCATTGGGTTCACTAAAAATTCACTAGGGATGACTTCCCTAGCAACCTCCTAATGACCCTCTTAGGCTTTAAAGCCTTGGTCATTTGGGTCTCATCAAGGTCAACTATAGGGGTGACTCCTTGTGACCTTGGTAATGGTCTTCCTAGCCCTAGGTCTTGTTCCATAATCAAATGGAACATTATGATATGTGGGCTTGACCATTTGGGGCTTAGGTTTGTGACTCAAACCTTTCTTGTCCTTGGACTTGGGTTTTTGACTCTTAAACCCTAGAGATGGCTTCTCCATGTTTTTAAGAGCCTTTTCTAAATTATCAAGTCTTGACCTCAAGACTTGATTTTCCCTCTCTAATACCTCAAGTTTTAATTTGTCATTTCTCTTGAGATATTCCTAGGCATGTGTCTAGTCTTCTTGGGATTTCTACCTAGGTTTTCCTTAACTTTAGAAGCGTTAATCCTAGGGTTGGTATTTCTAGTGTTATCCTTACCTAGGCTAACATGTTTAGCTCCTAAGCACATGTATTGGTTCCTAAAGTTAACATGCTTATCATTATTAACAATTGCAACAAAACTACTAGCATGAGTTTTATTAGAATTGCAATAATGAACCTTAGAGATTACCTTAGGGTTTGCCTTAGCTCCCCCTATCGATGTGCCCGGTCTCTTGCCCTTGTGAGGTTGCCTCCCCCTCGGACAATGGCTCCTATAGTGTCCCCTTTGCTTGCATTGGAAGCACACGATGTGCTCCTTGCCTTTGCGTGTTGGGACTCCGGCTTCCTTGACCTTTGGTGCCGGTGGAGTCTTTCTTACCCTCTTTGGACACTTACTCTTGTAATGCCCATGTTCCCTACACTCAAAGCACACAATGTGTAATTTAATTGAACTTAAATTGCTTGAGTTACCTAGGGTTGAGGGTGGAGATGAGCTTTCTTCTTCAACCCTTCCGGAGGTGGAAACTTCTTCTTCTTGCTCCGAACTTGAACAAGAGGAACTCTCCTCCTCTTCTTCCTTGGATGTTGAGTAGCCCTCAACTCCCAATTCGCTCCCTCCATGATGTGAGCTACTTGGCTCACTAGGCTCCTCTTCATGGCTTGAGGTGGAGCTCTCCTCATGGTACTTGGCCAAGTTATCCCACAACTCCTTGGCATTGTTGTATTTACCTATCTTACACAAAATATTAGTAGGTAATGAAAATTCAATTGTTTTAGTTACCTCATTGTTGATCTCGGATTTGTGAAGTTGTTCTCTTGTCCACTCCTTCTTCTCAAGTGGCTCTCCTTCTTTATCCATTGGAGGAGAAAACCCTTCTTGTACACAAAACCAGTTCAACATATTAGTCCTAAGAAAATACATCATCCTTACCTTCCAATATGTGAAGTTGTCGTTGTAGAAGGGTGGAATCGTGATGTCTTCTCCGAATTGATCCATCTCTAGCTTTGCTCCCACGGATGTTGATCCGACGAAGAGCGTCCTCGCTCTGATACCACTTGTTAGGATCCTTTGTACGGCTAGAGAGGGGGGGTGTGAATAGCCGCCCCAAATCGCTCGCGTTTCTTCCTACACTTCGTTAGCGCAGCGGAAAAATAAACTAGAAACGAAAGGAAGAATATCAAACCTTAGACGCAGCGATGTAACGAGGTTCGGAGATGATACTCCTACTCCTCGGCGTGTCCGTAAGGTGGACGAGCCCTATCAATCCGTCGGTGGATGAGTCCCCGGAGAACCGGCTAATGTCAAACTCCTTGTGGGTGGAGAAACCTCGCCACAAACGTTTGCAAAAGCAAACAAAGAGTACAAGTACAAAGAATAAGCAAGAAATACAGTAAGAATACACAAGCACTCTACCAATCTTGCTTTCATCGACCGAGTCCGAATGAAGCGGCAATTAAAACCCTAACAAAGAAATTGCGATCGAGGAAGCTCACGCAAGCTTCGAGGAAGGAACTCAGAGCTCAAGCACCGAGCAGCTCGTAAGAGAAGAGGAAGAAGCGGTAGCAGCAGCCCTCGACCCCTTTATACCGCGAAGAAACAATGAAGAAACTAGCGGTTGTGTAGCGGCTAGAACCCGATCGATCCGTGGACCGATCGGTATCTGATCGATGTCTCAGACCGATCGGAAGAAGCTATGTTTCCCCTGATCGGTCCATGGACCGATCGGGCCCTGCGATCGGTCCCCCGATCGGCGATGTCTGAAACCTTGCGTACTACGATCGATGCGTGGACCGATCAGATATAGCCGATCGGTCCGCGATCCGATAGCTCTTCCTTCGCGGCGTCGTCTCGATCGATGCGTGGACCGATCACCTCTCTTTGCTCTTAAGCTGGCGACGGCCCGATCGATCGAATGAGCTTATCGATCGGTCACCGGACCGATCGAGCAAAGATCCGATCGGTCTGGTGACCGATCCGGAGCTTGGGTTTGGCCCAAACCAAGTCCCAAGACTTCCAAACCAATATCCGGTCAACCTTGACCTATTGGTACTTCATCCCTAGCATCTGGTCACCCTTGACCTGCTAGAACTCCTCCAAGTGTCCGGTCAATCCCTTTGACCTACTTGGACTTTCTCAACACGGATGTCCGATCATCCGATCCATCGGATTTTCCTGCACGGCTTCACTTACAGACTTTCACGGCTTCACTCACCGGATTTCCACACCGCCTAACATCCCGATTAGGACTTTCTTGCACGCCTCTTTCGACTTCACAGCTTCACTCACGGGACTTTCCCTTTCACCTAGCTTCACTCACTAGGATTTTCACCGCTTCACTCACCGTGATTTCCACCGCCTAGCTTCACACACTAGGTCTTTCCCTGGCTTCACTCACCAGTCCACCGCCCGGCTTCACTCACGGGACTTTCCGCTTGCCTGGCTTCACTCACCAGGACTTTCTCCCGTGCCAAACTCCCTGTTTGGACTTTCCCCGTGCCAAGTCTCCATACTTGGACTTTCCGCGTGCCAAGTCTCCGTACTTGGACTTTTCCAGTGCCAAGTCTCCATACTTGGACTTTTCCAGTGCCAAGTCTCCATACTTGGACTTTTCGCGTGCCAAGCTCCCTGCTTGGACTTTTCCGTTTGCCAAGTCTCCATACTTGGACTTTTCAGGTCAACCAGGTCAACCTTGACCTAGGGTTGCACCAATAATCTCCCAACCATCTATTCTTGTCTCACATCAAGAATACAACTCTTCCACGAGTGTCAAACATCAACATGCAACTCAACTAGGTCAATCTTGACCTAAGGTTGCATCAACAATCTTCCCAAGTCAAACATCAAAATACAACTCGAGTCAAGTCAACTCGAGTCGGGTCAACCAGGTCAACCTTGACCTAAGGTTGCACCAACACCAAATACCCAACTTCTTACCCGCCTTTAGGTGGTCATCCAATCCAAGCTTGGAACTCAAGCTTGGGTCGGCCAAGCCAAAGGGTTGAGCCAAGTGGATGGCTGGCCAAAGCTTGGAGCCCAAGCTTAGGTGGGTAACCATAATTAAATAAAAGGGATTTTATTTTAAAATCTTTCCTTATGTGGAAGCCATGATTTTAAAAGAGAGTTTAAAATTTATATGTTTCCTTTTATAGCTTTCTACAAAGGATTAAGAGAAAGGTTTGATATTTTTCCTTATTTGTAGTTAAAAAGGAAGATTTTAATAAAACTTTCTTTTTTAGTAACCATGCTCATGATTTAAAAAAGAGTTTTAAAAATTATAAATATTTCTTTTTATATCTTTTTACAAAGGATTAAGAGAAATGTTTGATATCTTTCCTTATTTGTAGATGAAAAGAAAGATTTTAATTTTGTTTAAAACTTTCCTTTTTGTAATCATCCACATATTTTAATAGAGAGATTTTAATTTATAAAAGTTTCCTTTTATAACCAACCATGAAGGGAATTTAAAAGAGAATTTTTTATTTTAAAAATTTCTGGAAACAAATAAGGAAGTTTTAATTTTGTGTTTAAAACTTTCCTTATTTGTGGAGCTAGAGGTGGCCAGCCATGATAAAGGATTAAAGGAAATTTTAATTAAATTTTTCTTTCATTGGCAAAGAGAATAAGGAAGTTTTTATTAAAACTTTTCTTATTTGCTAAGACCAAGGAATATAAAAGAGAAGATAGAGGTGTCTCACCTCACAACAAGATAACTCTCTTCTATTCTTCTTTTTTCTTCCTTAGTGTGGTCGGCCCTTAGTCTTCCCTTTCTCTTCTTCTTTAGTGGCCGGCGGCATCCTCCCTTGGAGTTCTTGTGATGGCCTGATCTTGCTTGAAAAGAAGGAGAGAAAGGAGGCTTTGTTCTAGCATCCCTTGGAGCTTGGAGGTTGGTGGGCAAAACTTGCAAAGAGGAAGGAGTCTTGGTGGTTCTCATCTCGGTAGATTGTCGCCCACACGACATCCGAGATAAGGAGAAGAATACGATAGAAGATCAAGAGGTTGTTGCTTACAAAGAAAGGTATAACTAGTAATTCTATTCCGCATCATACTAGTTTTCTTTGTATGGATTTTGAAATACCAAACACAAGAGGCTAGTGATTCTAGATTTTCGGATTTGTGATTCGAAGTTATGTTCTTTGTTTTTCGATCTTGTGATTCGATTGTTCTTTTTGGTTAAACCTAGGGTTACTATAAGGAGATTAAATATTGAATTTCTTTGAAAGGTTTTGTCGAGGCAGTGGTGAATGATCTCATACCCAAGAAGGCCAAGTGCCTCGCCATGTTTAACCTGGGGGTCGATCTCTGAAATAAATATTTAATCGAATTTGTAACATGGGTGGATTTGGATCAATAATGTTAAGTATCGTTTGTGATCCAAGTCTAAACCTCTAAGAACAGATAAGTTAAATTTAGAATCAATAATGTTAAGTTCTGTTTACGATTCTGAATTTAATTTCTAAAGAACACAATAGGTTGTTAGGAAAAGTTCAGGACTTGTACAAAATTTTTGTACAGGGGAACCGGTACGATCATCCGGCTCTATAGGGCTGCTCGAGCTGCCTTTCGTCTCCATCCTCCAAGTAGTAGGCCCCCGAGCATAGTTTCTGTACGACCTTGTAAGGCCCTCCCCATGGCGCCTTGAGTTTGGTGACGTCGCCGATCGGATTGATTTTCTTTCACACCAAATCTCTGACCTGGAAAGACCTCGGGATCACCTTTCGATTGTAGTTCTTCCTCGTCTGTTGTCGGTATGCCATTAGCCGGATGGCAGCTTTATCCAGTGATTCATCCACCAAGTCAAGCTCCATTAACCTCTGCTCAGTATTTCCCTCATCGTAGAGTTTCACCCGGTCGGATTCTACTCCAACTTCCACGAGGACCACTACTTCCTCTCCATACACCAGCTAGAATGGTGTTACGTCGGTCGCTTCTTTTGGAGTTGTGCGAAGTGACCATAAGACACTTGGGAACTCGTCGACCCAACTGCCTCCTGAGTGGTCGAGCTAAGCTCGTAAGCCTCTAAGGATCTCCCGGTTTGTAACTTCCGCTTGGTCATTGCTCTGGGGGTAGGATACTGAGGTGAAGGCCTGCTGGATGCCATAGCCTTCATATTGGTACCCCGTGATAGTTTTGATGTGATCAACCAAGTCAAGTTAGATCCTGTTAGTGTTTAACCCTTGTGTCTAAGTGTACAAGAGCTTAGGAACACAAGAAATCGAGTGGAAAACGCAGCTAGCGAGAAGGATGGCACGGGAAGGGAGCCGACGGGCTCGGTGCATCCAAGGGATGAGGTGTTGCGAAAGAGTACACCGATGGATGAGAAGGACGTGCGTGACGTTCGAGGGACAAGAAACCAGAGCGGAAGCTTGCTCAAAGAGAAGGCCGGAAATTGGATTCGAGTGAGTCCTATTTCGGTTGGTCGAAATCATCCAAGCGATCGGAGGAGCGAAAGAGCTAAAATGGAGCTATGGAGCTGCTGGAGGCACCTTCAACAGGAGTTGAAGGCGCATCTACGTGTTGGTTGCTACTCGGAAAACCTAGAGGTTCCACTGTACAAAAATTTTGTACAAAGGTCTGAACCTTTTCCTAGCTACCATGTGTTCTTTTAAATTAAATTTTGGATCGCCTGCGGAACTTAACACGTTTGATCCAAAACTTAATCTATTTGTTCTTTAAGGTTTAGACTTGGATCTCCTGCGGAACTTAACACGTTTGATCCAAATCACCTAAGTTATTAATTCCATTAAATATTAATTTCCATAATTGGTTCCCAGTACTGACGTGGCGAGGCACATGGCCTTCTTGGATATGGGAGCAACCACCACCGACTAGACAAAACCTTTTATAGAAAGGTAATATTTAATTTCCTAAAATAACTTTAGGTTAACCGAAAAGAACAATCAAATCACAAGGAAAAGAAAAAACAAAAGAACACAACATCGAAAAACATATTCGAAATTCTAGAATCGTAAGCCTCTTGTATTTGGTATTATTTCCATAAATAACTAGCATGATGCGGAAAGGAAAAATTACTAGTTATACCTTCTAAAAGACCTCTTGATCTTCTACCGTATTCCTCTTCTAACCTCGGACGTTGTGTGGGCAACGATCTTCCGAGATGAGAACCACCAAGCACCTTCTTCTTCCTTACAAGTTTCGGCCACCACAATTCTCCAAGAGAAGTAGAGGTCCGGCCACCACCACCAAGCTCCAAGGGATGCAAGAAACAAAACCACCTTTCTCTCCTTCTTCTCCTAGCTAGAACCGGCCACCATCAAGAGCTCCAAGAGAGGTTGCCGCCGGCCATAAGAAGAAGATAAGAGGAAGAAACTAGGGCCGGCCACCAAGGAGGAAAAGAGAGGAGAAGAATAATAGAGTTGATCACCCATGAAGGCACCTCTACCCTCTCTTTTATAATCCTTGGCCTTATCAAATAAGGAAATTTAAATAAAAATTTCCTTAATTCTTTTGCCATTGATAAGGAAAATTTATTTAATTAAAAACAATTTTCCTATCTCAATTTACATGGCCGGCCACCATCAAGCTATAAACAAGGAGAGTTTTAATTAATTAAAACTTCCTAATTTGTCTCCAGAA
The DNA here is from genome assembly GCF_018446385.1 of Zingiber officinale. NCBI lineage: Eukaryota > Viridiplantae > Streptophyta > Magnoliopsida > Zingiberales > Zingiberaceae > Zingiber > Zingiber officinale. The sequence goes on from NC_055994.1 coordinate 81,218,946, forward strand.
ATTTATAAAAAATTTCTCCAATAATTTTCCCTTCATGGTGGTTAATAAAAAGGAAATTTTATAAATTAAAATTCTTCTTTTAAACATGTGGATAATTTCCAAAAGGAAAGTTATCTCTAAAAATTAAAATCTCTTTTCAATCTACAAATAAGGAAAGATATCAAATCTTTTCTTAATCTTTTGTAGAAACTAAGAGAATATTTAATTTTTAAACTTCTCTTTTAAATTATTATTATGGTTAAAAAGGAAAGTTTTTCTTAAAAATAAAATCTCCTTTCAATCTACAAATAAAGAAAGATTTCAAATCTTTTCTTAATCTTTTGTAGAAAGCTTTTAAAAGGAAAGATTTAATTTTTAAACTCTCTTTTAAAACTATGATATCCACATAAGAAATAATTTTAATAAAAAATCCTTTTTAATATGATGTGGCCGGCCACCTAAGCTTGGGCTCCAAGCTTAAGGCCAACCTTTAAGCTTGGCCGGCCCTAAGCTTGAGCTTCAAGCTTAGCTTGGCCGGCCCCTATTGGTTGGGTAAGAAGGTGGTATGTGGTGGGTATAAATCTCTATATACAAGAGGCTACGATAGGGACCGAGAGGAGGAATTGGTTTTGGTCTCCCGATAAAATTAAGCATCCGTGCTCGCCCCAACACACAACTTAATTTTATCAATAATAATTCATTCCACTAGAGAACTATTATTGAACTACGCACCAATCCCAAATTACATTTTGGGCTCCTTCTTATCATGAGTGTGTTAGTCTCCTGTGTTTAAGATATCGAATGTCCACTAATTAAGTGAGTTACCGACAACTCATTTAATTAATATCTTAGTCCAAGAGTAGTACCACTCAACCTTATCATCATGTCGGACTAGGTCCACCTGCAGGGTTTAACATGACAATCCTTATGAGCTCCTCTTGAGGACATTATCAACCTAGTATCTCTAGGACACAGTTTCCTTCTATAATCAACAACACACACTATAAGTGATACCATTTCCCAACTTATCGGGCTTATTGATTCATCGAACTAAATCTCACCCATTGATAAATTAAAGAAATAAATATCAAATATATGTGCTTGTTATTATATTAGGATTAAGAGCACACACTTCCATAATAACCGAGGTCTTTGTTTCTTTATAAAATCAGTACAAAAGAAACGACCTCAAATGGTCCTACTCAATACACTCTAAGTGTACTAGTGTAATTATACAGTCAAGATAAACTGATACCTAATTGCACTACGACCTTCTAATGGTTTGTTCCTTTCCATTTTGGTCGTGAGCTACTGTTTATAATTTATAAGGTACTGGTAACATGATCCTCTGTGTGTGACACCACACACCATGTTATCTACAATATAAATTAATTGAACAACTACATTTATCATAAATGTAGACATTTGACCAATGTGATTCTTATTACTAGATAAATCTTTATACCAAAAGCTAGGCTTTTAGTATACACCCTAACAATCTCCCACTTATACTAAAAGACTAAGCTGCCATATCTGCTGCCATACATATGATTCCCAACCCTTCAACATGTCCATCAAAAGCTCTCGCCTTAAGGACCTTAGTGAAAAGATCTATAGGTCATCATCTGATGTATTCTAGGCGGCAACAACTTCTCCTCGTTTATACGATTTCTCGTATTAGGTGGTACTTGCGCTCTATTGTGTTTACTTGCCTTATAGACTCATGGTTTCTTCGAGTTTGTTACTGCACCATTATTATTACAATAAATTGTAATAATCTTTAGACAAACTAGAAATCATATCTAAGTCTATCTTGAGGTAATTAAGTCATTCAGCTTTTATGGCTTCCTAAGAGGCTTGCCATATACTAAGCTTCTATGGTGGAGTCCAGAAAAACACCTATGCTTATCACTCTTCCATAGTTATGACTTTACCTCCTAAAGTAAACACAAAACCCCGAGGTTGACTTATTATTGTCCCTATCCGATTGGAAGCCAAAATCCGTGTAACCCACAGGGACCAAATTAACTGCCTTGTAAGCTAGCATATAATCTCTAGCGCCTCTAAGGTACTTTAATATATGCTTTACTGCAGTCCAATGTCCTTGTCTAGGGTTACTTTGATATCTGCTAACTATGCCCTTGGCAAAACAGATTTCTGATCTCGTGCATAGCATACATTAGGCTTTCAACAGCCGTAGCATAAAGAACTGCCTATATTTCCTTTATCTCCTTTGATGTCTACAGAGACATATCTTTAGATAAAGTTACTCCATCCTGAAAAGGTAAGAAACCTTTCTTGGAGTTTTGTATGCTTAAAACGAACAAGGATTTTTCCGATGTATGAAGCTTGGGATAAATATTCTTTTCTTGCGATCCCTTATTACTTTGATCTCAAGAATATATACATTCTCCCAAGTCCTTTATATCAAATTGTTTGAACAACCATACCCTTACTTCTGACAACATTTTGATATTGTTTCCAACTACCAAAAATGTTATCTAAGTATAGTACAAAAAATACCACCATGTTTCCATCACATCTTTTGTATACACAAGACTTATCCGGTTACTAAATCCAAAGATCTGGATTACTTTGATAAACCGGATATTCCAAGACCTTGAAGCTTTGCCTCAGTCCATAGACTGATTGAGCTTACACACAAGATGCTCTTAGCCCTTTGCAATGAACCCTTCTGGTTGCTTTACATGGATGTTTTCTTCAAGACTTCCATTAAGGAATGCTGTCTTGACATCTACTTGCCAAATAGATAAAAGAATCCGGATAGACTTAAGCATGACTACCAGTGAAAAAGTTTCCTTTTTCATCAAGCCTTGCTTTGAAAGTTACTACCTTCCTGTCTATCCCTCTTTTCCTATTATAGACCTTTTTACACCCAATGGCTTTTACACCATTTGGTGATTCTACAAGCTTCCATATTTTATTAGAATACATATATTCTAATTCTTTTATTCATTACTCTTTGCCAAGATGCTGCATCTTTATCTTGGAGTGCTTCATCATATGACCGGAGATCAGGTTCATGTCCTCCAGGGATCGAGTCCAAAAACTCTCCCAAAACATGAACCTATTTAGGTTGCATAACAACCCTCCCACTACAACAAGACACTTTCTGTAATTGTGTATCAATTTGTGATACGTGTTGCAGTTTTCTTGTGGTATCTCATCTTGTAGATTGGTACTAGGTTAGACATGTCCTTTATTATTTCCTTAAGAACAAATTTACTTATGAGCACGTGGTTCATTATATAGTCTTTTTCTAAAAATCAGTCATTGATGCTAACAATGACCTTCTGATTTTTAAGACTATAAACCTACTTTTGTTTATCTAGGATAACTTACAAACAAGTGAACTCCTATCCAACTTATCATTGTCTCTCTTTAACATATGTGCTGGATTACCCGAATCCGAATATGCTTCAAAATAGGTTTTCACCTATTCAGCAATTCTATATGAGTAGAGAGTTCTAACTTGGAAGGTACTATGTTCACTTTCGTTTTCAGAGTTTATCCTTAAAACAAATTTGGTAATTTTCTAAATAACTCATCATCTATCTAATTATTTCATAAGAGTCCTTTACCTTCTTTCTACTACACCATTCTGTTGGGGTGTACCAGGTGCAGTTAGTTGGGATTGAATCCCTACTTTTGATAAGTGACTCCTAAATTTTCCCAAGAGGTACTTGCCACTACGATCTTACCATAGTGACATTTACTTTAACATTTCTCCGCATCAGCCTTGTACTCTTTGAACTAATCAAAGTACTTAGTCTTGCGGTACATTAAGTAAATTTATTTGTATCTTGAATAGTTGTCTCTAAAATAGATGAAATATTCAATACTACCTCTTGTCTGGATAGTCATAGGATCACACAAATCAGAATGAACCGATTTCAACATATTTTTGACTCCATACCCCTTGGACTTAAAAGCTTCTTGGTTATTTTCCTTCCAAGTAAGACTCGCGGGTTGGAAAGATTTCCACTACTAATGAACCCAAAAGTTCATCAGCTACCAATGTATCCTACTTAAGTTAATATAACCTAGCCTTAGATGTCAAAAATATAATTGGTTCATTTTCGAAGGTTGCTTTCTCTTAAGTTAGAAGATGTGTTATTAATTTCCATTTGTTGCATCATGGGAGTTATTAGATTATAAATTGTCAACCAATCATACCAGAATAGATAACTTGCCTATTTTTCTTGATAACAACTTTGTTATCAAAATAGACACAATATCTATTCTATAATAGTTTAGAAACTGAAATCAGGTTCTTTCTAAACTTAGTATGTAAAGACAATTCCTAATAATCCAAATTTTATTCCTATTAGAGAATAAACCTCTCCCACTGCAACAACTGCTACTTTTGCAGTAGTGCCCATGTGGACGGTGTTTTTTATTTTCATTTAGTTGTCGGGTTTCCTGGAACCCTGCAATGAATTGCAGACATGATGGCTCCCATATCTATACACCAGGTACCGGTAGATAACTCCACTAAACATGTATCAACTAATGAATAAAATACACCTATATTGTTCTTAGTTCTAAGAGGACAGTCTACCTTAATGTCCAAATTCGATTTCCAATCAATTATAATTGGGACCACTAAGTCTATCCTAAAGTATATCAGCTAGGGATTGACCTTCTTCCTAAGAATCACAAAAATATTTGGTTAAGACCAACTCCTTAAAAATCCCCATGAATTTTGTATGCCACGTTAGTGTGGACGTATACAAATTCAAAGAGGAAATTTTATCATTTAATTTTATTATCTCGTCAACCTTACTTTATGACGAATAAAATTAATAGTTGGTCTATCTTTAATCAAATATTTGGTCAAGACTCTAAATTTAAAATAATATTGATTCCTCTAACAATACTATTTAAATTTACCAACACCTCAAAACACCGTGAATTTTGCATGCCACGTTAGTGTGGACGTATACAAAATCGACATTTGTAGGAGGAGGGTTTTACCCATTAACTATCTTGTCAACGTAACTTTATGACAAATAAAATTATCTCAAACACCATTAATTTTGTATGCCACGTTAGTGTGGACGTATACAAAATCAATCATTTGTAAGAGGGGTTTTAACCCTTTAATTTTATTATCTTGTCAACCTTGTTTTATGACAAATTAATAGTTGGTTTCATTTGGTCACACAAATAATAGCAGTGACTCCGATGGGGAGGATACTATTAGATGTGTCTAAGTGTATACCATTACTTGACACTAAGTCCATTAATAAGATTATGCCCCTTCCGTTGGGGAAGATCACACGCTCTTAATTAACTTCCTATAGTCATCCAAAAATGGAAGTCTGTTCTAGTGATCCGCAAACAAGCTCATCCGTTATGGAGGAAGGCACTCAGAGCCAACGCGCAAGCTTGTTTGCATCACTTACAAACCAGTAATGGAGACCATGGGATTTACTTAAAAATCCCTCTCCCACTTAGTTATTTATTAATGAGGAATTTTAACTATGCTAGCCTACTAAACTTGTAAACTAACATGCACACACAGCACAATATAAAAGCAATAAATAGAAAATCTAATTTTCAACTATTATGGCTTTTATCTCTAGTTATCCTCCGTGTGTTGTCATCCCAACTCTGTCATATTTGGCCATCGCCATCTTGCTCCTTGTTCCACTGCGCCTCTGGTCCTTAGAAGGTTCCACATTTTGCAAGATTCGATCCGCGACATAAATAGAATTTTACATTTTTGATCCTATATTCCATAAAAGGAATGTACATGTATCTAGATCAAAATAAAATCCTAATAAAACTAAATACAGCTCCTGCTGTATTTTATAATACAATCATGCACACACATATAAATGCCCTTGACATGTCCAAGGGTCCAATCACACACATAAAACTATAAGCCATAATAGTTGGATCCTGCATCCACAAAGTTAGCACATCCTACTATTATCCTGCCTAAATTATGTATGACATGTGCATAATTAAACTAATACCAAATACATAGAGGCAAAACCCTAGCTCTGATACCAATTGTTGGTTGCTACTCGGAAAACCTAGAGGTTCCACTGTACAAAAATTTTGTACAAAGGTATGAACCTTTTCCTAGCTACCATGTGTTCTTTTAAATTAAATTTTGGATCGCCTGCGGAACTTAACACGTTTGATCCAAAACTTAATCTATTTGTTCTTTAAGGTTTAGACTTGGATCTCCTGCGGAACTTAACACGTTTGATCCAAATCACCTAAGTTATTAATTCCATTAAATATTAATTTCCATAATTGGTTCCCAGTACTGACGTGGCAAGGCACATGGCCTTCTTGGATATGGGAGCAACCACCACCGACTAGACAAAACTTTTTATAGAAAGGTAATATTTAATTTCCTAAAATAACTTTAGGTTAACCGAAAAGAACAATCAAATCACAAGGAAAAGAAAAAACAAAAGAACACAACATCGAAAAACATATTCGAAATTCTAGAATCGTAAGCCTCTTGTATTTGGTATTATTTCCATAAATAACTAGCATGATGCGGAAAGGAAAAATTACTAGTTATACCTTCTAAAAGACCTCTTGATCTTCTACCGTATTCCTCTTCTAACCTCGGACGTTGTGTGGGCAACGATCTTCCGAGATGAGAACCACCAAGCACCTTCTTCTTCCTTACAAGTTTCGGCCACCACAATTCTCCAAGAGAAGTAGAGGTCCGGCCACCACCACCAAGCTCCAAGGGATGCAAGAAACAAAACCACCTTTCTCTCCTTCTTCTCCTAGCTAGAACCGGCCACCATCAAGAGCTCCAAGAGAGGTTGCCGCCGGCCATAAGAAGAAGAGAAGAGGAAGAAACTAGGGCCGGCCACCAAGGAGGAAAAGGAGAAGAATAATAGAGTTGATCACCCATGAAGGCACCTCTACCCTCTCTTTTATAATCCTTGGCCTTATCAAATAAGGAAATTTAAATAAAAATTTCCTTAATTCTTTTTCCATGATTAAGAAAAATTTATTTAAAACAATTTTCCTATCTCAATTTACATGGCTGGCCACCATCAAGCTATAAACAAGGAGAGTTTTAATTAATTAAAACTTCCTAATTTGTCTCCAGAAATTTATAAAATTTCTCCAATAATTTCTTCATGGTGGTTTAATAAAAGGAAATTTTATAAATTAAAATTCTTCTTTAAACATGTGGATAATTTCCAAAAGGAAAGTTATCTCTAAAATTAAAATCTCTTTTCAATCTACAAATAAGGAAAGATATCAAATCTTTTCTTAATCTTTTATAGAAACTAAGAGAATATTTAATTTTAAACTTCTCTTTTAAATTATTATCATGGTTAAAAAGGAAAGTTTTTCTAAAAAAAAAATCTCCTTTCAATCTACAAATAAGGAAAGATTTCAAATCTTTTCTTAATCTTTTGTAGAAAGCTTTTAAAAGGAAAGATTTAATTTTTAAACTCTCTTTTAAAACTATGATATCCACATAAGAAATAATTTTAATAAAAAATCCTTTTTAATATGATGTGGCCGGCCACCTAAGCTTGGGCTCCAAGCTATTGGCCAGCCACCTTAAGGCCAACCTTTAGGCTTGGCCGGCCCTAAGCTTGAGCTTCAAGCTTAGCTTGGCCGGCCCCTATTGGTTGGGTAAGAAGGTGGGTATGTGGTGGGTATAAATCTCTATATACAAGAGGCTACGATAGGGACCGAGAGGAGGAATTGGTTTTGGTCTCCCGATAAAATTAAGCATCCCGTGCTCGCCCCGAACACACAACTTAATTTTATCAATAATAATTCATTCCACTAGAGAACTATTATTGAACTACCGCACCAATCCCAAATTACATTTTGGGCTCCTTCTTATCATGAGTGTGTTAGTCTCCCTGTGTTTAAGATATCGAATGTCCACTAATTAAGTGAGTTACTGACAACTCATTTAATTAATATCTTAGTCCAAAAGTAGTACCACTCAACCTTATCATCATGTCGGACTAGGTCCACCTGCAGGGTTTAACATGACAATCCTTATGAGCTCCTCTTGAGGACATTATCAACCTAGTATCTCTAGGACACAGTTTCCTTCTATAATCAACAACACACACTATAAGTGATACCATTTCCCAACTTATCGGGCTTATTGATTCATCGAACTAAATCTCACCCATTGATAAATTAAAGAAATAAATATCAAATATATGTGCTTGTTATTATATTAGGATTAAGAGCACACACTTCCATAATAACCGAGGTCTTTGTTTCTTTATAAAATCAGTACAAAAGAAACGACCTCAAATGGTCCTACTCAATACACTCTAAGTGTACTAGTGTAATTATACAGTCAAGATAAACTGATACCTAATTGCACTACGACCTTCTAATGGTTTGTTCCTTTCCATTTTGGTCGTGAGCTACTGTTTATAATTTATAAGGTACTGATAACATGATCCTCTGTGTGTGACACCACACACCATGTTATCTACAATATAAATTAATTGAACAACTACATTTATCATAAATGTAGACATTTGACCAATGTGATTCTTATTACTAGATAAATCTTTATACCAAAAGCTAGGCTTTTAGTATACACCCTAACACTACGACCTTTAGGTAGAAGGCGCCTTCAGTTGGGCTGAAGGCACTATCAACCAGCCATGGAAAGCACCTTCAACCAAGCAGATTTTGCCGTTGGCAGTGGATAAACTTTTATCCACTGCGCCTCGCTGGAGGCGCCTTCCAACTCTGTGGAAGGCGCCTTCCAATCACGAATAAGATTTTCCATGGGCTATGAAAAGACCCCTGGACCTAGGAAAAATACAACAACTACTGTATTCATTTCCTAACTACTTTCTGAGCTTCCAACGAGTATAAGAGGCTTCTCCGCTTTCAAAGAAGAAGATTTTTAGTGCGTTTACTTACCTTGGATTAACAACCTCCCCAGTTGTAACCAAGTAACTCTTTTGACCTCATTTTTTTGTTGTTCATTTATTATGTTTTTTTACTAATTTGAGTTAAAAGTTAAGGAAGGTTTTTCTTAGCAGCTAGTTCACCTCCCCTCCCTCCGACCTACCTTGGACCAACAAGTGGTATCAAAGTCAAGTTCGCTTCAAGAGGACTAATCATCGAACAAAACACACGAGATGGTCGGATCAAGCATCTATCCACTGAAGTTCAAGGGGGATTTCGCCAACTAGAAGAAGAAGATGGAGGTATTCTTCAAAACTGATTTCAATTTACTTTTAATAATGGAACTTGGTTTTGTAGCACCTGAAGGCATAGAAAAATATCACTGGACCAAAAAGGAGCAGGTTAATTTCGTGGCAAATGGAAAAGCAGAGTTCCATTTGCTAAGTATCTTGCCGCCACAAGAAGTCAACCGAATCGGGACCTACGAGTGTACAAAAGAGCTCTAGGCGAAATTCCTGGAATTACACGAAGGAACCTCGAAGGCGAAACTCGTGATCTCAGAAACTAGATTAGCAACATCAAACTAGAAGAAGATGAAACCATTGCACACCTTCACTCAAGGATCAAGGAGCTCATCATTGGACTCACGAATCTCGGAGAAAAGGTAACTAACCGAGATTCACTAAGGTACGCTCTTAACGCATTCCCTAGAAATACTGAATGAGCATCATTAATAGATGCTTATTATATATGTAAGGATCTAGATTCATCTACTTTAGAAGAATTATTTTCAACTTTTGAGATCCATGAAACGAGATGTGCAAGTCCGAAGAAGGAGCATAACATTGCCTTAACAGTTAGAATTAAATATGTTTTTTAATTAATTAAACTGGAAGAAGATAAAACCATTGCACACATTTTCAACTTTTTTTATTCTTAGACTTTTAAAAGTATCCCATTTTTAATATGATTTAAAGGGGGAGCAATAAGATATTAAGTCTAGGGGAGAGTAGTACAATAAATTACAAATTTTAAATTTTGTACTTGAAAAAATTTTATAACTGTTTTTTATTTATGGTTTACCCTAACTTAACTTGGGTTTCATCACATCAAAAAGGGGGAGATTGTTGGTACCTTGTGGTAGTTTTGATGTGATTAACCAAATTAGGTTAGGTTCGATTATTGTTTAACCCTTGTGTCTAAGTGTATAGGAGCTTAGAAAAATAAGAAGTCAAGTGGAAGATGCAGCTAACGAGAAGGATGACACGGGAAGGGAGCCGACGGGCTCGGTGCATCCGAGGGACGAGGTGCTGCGTAAGAGTACACCTATTGACGAGAAGGACGTGCATGACATTCAAGGGATGGGAAGCTAGAGCGGAAGCTTGCTCAAGGAGAAGGCCAGAAATTAGGTTCAGGTGAGCCCTATTTCGGTTGGCCGAAATCACCCAGGCGATCAGAGCAGCGGAAGAGATAAAATGGAGCTATGGAGTTGCTGGAGGCGCCTTCAACAGGAGTTGAAGGTGCCTCCGTGACGTTCAGGCAGAAGGCGCCTTCAGCTGGGAAGAAGGCACCTTCAGCTGGGCTGAAGGCACCTTCAACCAGCCATGGAAGGTGCCTTCGACCAGGCAGATTTTGTCGTTGGCAGTGGATAAACTTGTATCCACTGAGGCTCACTGGAGGCGCCTTCCAGCTCTATAGAAGGCGCCTTCCAGCCACAAATAAGATTTTCCAGGGGCTATAAAAAGACCCCTGGACCTAGGAAACAACTGTTGTATTTATTTCCTAGATACTTTCTGAGCTTCCAACGAGTGTAAGAGGCTTCTCCGCCTTCAAAGAAGGAGATCTTTAGTGCGTTTACTTACCTTGGATTAACAACCTCCCCGGTTATAACCATGTAACTCTTTTAGCCTCATTTTTTTTTTGTTCATTTATTCCATTTTCTTTTTACTAATCTGAGTTAAAAGTCGAGGAAGGTTTTTCTTAGCAGCTAGTTCACCTCCCTTCCCTCCAGCCTACCTTGGATAAACACTTCGCACCACTCCCTGTGCCTCTAAATTGCCTCCTGTTATCTGAGACGAGCCGATGGAGGATGTCGAACAGATACAAGATATTTTTTTCAAATGAATTTGATGACCATTTGCTCACTTATCCTTGTTAGCGGCTCAACCTCCACCCACTTTGAGAAGTAGTCCATCGCGACGAGCAGGAACCTCCACTGATCGATCGCCATGGGAAACAGTCCCACGATGTCCATACCCCATTGGTCGAATTGGCCAAACACCGTGGATGTCTTCATGTTCTCAGTTGGTCGATGCGGGATGTTGTGATACCTTTAGCAGGACGGGAATGTGGCTACTATCCGAGCGACATCCTCTTGTAGAGTTGGCCAAAAATATCTGGCTAGGAGGATCTTTCGAGCAAACGGCCGCTCGGATGACTTCCGCTAGAGCCTTGGTGCACTTCCTACAGGATGTATTTTGCGTCTTCTGGTCTAACACACTTGAGTAGGGGTCTGGAGAAGGCTCTCTTATACAGCTAATCTCCGACCAAGGTGAACCATCCGACCCTCTTCTTTAATAGTCGTGTTGCCTCTCGGTCGGCTGGTATGCTACCCAATCGGAGGAATTCAATCAGTGGCGTTCTCCGTTCGCTCGAGAAGACCACTCCCTCCATTCGGTCGATGTGCGCCACCAACGAAACCTGTTCTATTAGCTGGCTGATCACGACTGGTGATAATGAACTAACTAACTTGGCCAACTCATCTGTTACTTGATTGTCCGATTGGGAGATCTTCTGTATAGTGACCTCTTGAAAATTTATCTTTAGCTTCTCGAAGGCTTCTACATATAACTTGAGTCGGGAGCTGCTAATCTCGAACGTCCCTAATAGCTGCTAGGCGGCAAACTGAGAATCTGAGTGAATGAGGACTTTTGTGGCTCTGACATGTCGCGTTGTCTATAAGTCATCTATCAAGGCTTCATACTCAACTTCATTGTTAGTGGCCTGATAATCCAGCCGAACAGAAAGTTGCATCCGGTCTTCTTGTGGTGAAATGAGTAGAATGTCGACCCCGTTGCCTTGTTGAGTGGATGAACCATCAATATATATTCTCCAAATTACTGTCAGCTCAGCATTCTAGACTTCTATAATAAAATCAGCCAAGGTTTGAGCTTTGATTGTCGTTCGAGGCGGGGTTGATATTGGATATCAAACTTGCTTAGTTCGGTTGTCCATTTGATTAGCCGCTCGGACGCCTCTAGGTTGAGGACTCTTCCCAGAGTACTATTGGTCATGACGATGATTGGATGAGAAAGGAAGTACAGGCAGAGTCTCCGAGTGGCAAGCACCAAAGCGTAAGTTATTTTTTCCAGACCAGTGTAGTGGGATTCGGTATCTTTCAATGTATGGCTTAAAAAGTACACGAGTTGCTGTTCATGACCATTCTACTTGACTAATGCCGAGCCAACAGTATAGTCGATGGATGACAAATAGATCCAAAGCGTCTCCCCGACGCTAGGCATAGCCAACACAAGTAAGGAGTTAAGATACTCCTTGAGTTCTTGCCCGGTCGCACTCTGCGTCCCACTGGAATCTTGTCGCTCGGCGTAACACCTTGAAGAATGGTAAACTCTGATTGGATGACCTGGATATGAATCTGAACAATGTTGTGATCCGTCTAATCAGTTGTTGGGCCTCCTTCAAGCTACGGGGTGGGGTCATATTTTGCAATGCCTTTACCTTGCTCAGATTTACCTTGATACTCTGTTCGGTGACGACATATCTGAGAAAGTGTCTACTCTTAGTGTAAAACAGACACTTGCTTGGGTTCAGCTTCATCCCGTATGTCCTCAAGGTTCGGCATGTTTCTTCGATATCTACACATAGATCAACGGCTCGGACAGACTTTATTAATATGTCGCCGATGTATACCTCCAAGTTGCGACCGATCTATTTCCGAAATACCTTATTTATGAGCCTCTGGTAAGTGGCGCCGGCATTCTTCAGTCCGAACAGCATGACATTGTGCAGAATGTTCCATCAGTAGTTATAAACCTAACCTTTTTCTAATCTTCTTTGGCGAGCGGCACTTGGTAATAACCTTGATACGCGTTGAGCATGCAAATCAACTCGCAGCCCACCATAAAGACCACCATCTGGTATATCCGGGGTAGCAGATAGAAATCCTTTGGGCATGCCTTATTTAAGTCATGGAAGTCAATACATACTCATCATTTATTGCCCAGCTTCGAGACTAGTACGACATTAGCGAGCTAGCTCGGGAATTGGACTTCCTGGATGTGTCCTGCCTCCAGTAATTTTTCTATTTCTGCTAGGATGATCAGGTTCTGCTCCGCACTGAAGTCTCTTTTCTGCTTCTTCACGAGCCGGACATCTGGTCAGATATGAAGCTCATACTAGACAACACTTAGAGAGATTCCGGGGAGCTCCTGGGTCGACCAAGCGAACACGTCGTGATTCTACCTAAGGCAGGCAAACAACTCTACCTTTTTCTTGCTCTCTAGATCGACAGCAATGAAGGTGGTCGCATCCGATCAGTTCAGGTGAATCTGGACTTCTTCCTTTTCTTTATAAACCATTGTCGGGGGTTTCTCAATGATGGCGTTAACCTCCAAGCACGGGTTTTTCCAAGCGATTCTTGCTTTTGATCTGACCATCTCGATGTAGCATCACCGAGTAGACAATTGGCCACCGTTGACTTCTCCCACCTTATCGTTCACTAGAAACTTAATCTTCTGACAGTAGGTGGACACCCCCACTTGGAATTCATTTAGGGTCGGTTGGCCTAATATAACATTGTATGCTAATGGTGCGTCTACCATAATGAAGTTCATGGTCCTTGTCCTCTTCAGGGGCTCCTCGCCAAGTGAAATGGCTAGGTTAGTCTTGCCGATCGGCAACACTTCATTGCCCATGAAACTGTAGAGTGGGTTGTCATCAGTAGCAGCTCGCTCCAATAGAATTGTAACTGATCGAATGCCTTTTTGTATATGATGTTCACCGAGCTCCCTGTATCAACAAAAGTTCGATGGATTGTATAATTGGCAATTACCGCTCAGATGATCAGTGCATCATCATGAGAGATCTCTATTCCCTCCAAGTCTTTAGGGTCGAAGCTAATTTCATATCCTTTAGCTTTCTCCTTGCTGCAGCCAACAACGTGGATCTCGAGCCACCGAGCATGCGACTTCCTTGCTCGGTTAGAATCTCCACCGGTCGGACCGCCTGCGATCATACCTGTCTTCCCCTGAGCGGTATTACTCCAGTTCTCTTCCTCCCATGCATATTGGTTGCTACTCGAAATATCGTACCGGTTCCCCTGTACAAAAATTTTGTACAAATCCTGAACCTTTCCTAACAACATATTATGTTCTTTAGAAATTAAATTTGAAATCGCAAACAGAACTTAACATTATTAATTCCAAATTCAACTTATCTGTTCTTATAGGTTTAGACTTGGATCGCAAACGATACTTAACATTATTGATCCAAATCCACTCATGTTACAAATTTGATTAAATATTTATTTCAGAGATTGCCTTCCAGGTTAAACATGGCGAGGCACTAGGCCTTCTTGGGTATGGGATCATCCACCACTTCCTAGACAAAGTCTTTCAATGAAATTCAATATTTAATCTCCTTATAGTACCCTAGGTTTAATCAATAACAACAATCGAATCACAAGATCGAAAAATAAAAGAAACACAAAATCGAAACATAAATTCGATAGCCTAGAATCATTAGCCTCTTGTGTTTGGTATTTCAAGATCTAAACAAAAGGATGAACTAGTTACTATTGATCCAAGTCAGACCCATGTTACAAAGTTGATTAAATATTTATTTCTAAATCGGCTTCCAAGACTGCATGGCGAGGCACTAGGCCTTCTTGGTTATGGGATCATCCACCACCGCCTAGACAAAGCCTTTTAAAGAAATTCAATATTTAATCTCCTTATAGTAACCCTAGGTTTAACCACTAAGAACAATCGAATCACAAGATCAAAAAAAAAAAGAAACACAAATCGAAACATAAATTCAAAACCTAGAATCACTTGCCTCTTGTGTTTGGTATTTCAAAAACTATACAAAGAAAAACTAGTATAATGCGGAATTGAATTACTAGTTATACCTTTCTTTGTAAGCAACAACCTCTTGATCTTCTATCATATTCCTCTTCTTATCTTGGACGTTATGTGGGCAACGATCTACCGAGATGAGAACCACCAAGCCTCCTTCCTTGCAAGTTTCGGCCACCAACCTTCAAGCTCCAAGGGATACTAGAACAAAGCCTCCTTTCTTTCCTTCTTCTCCAAGCTAGAACCGGCCACCAATATCTCTTCTAGTGTTGATGTCGCCGACCACCAAAGAAGAAGAGAAAAAGAGAAGAGCAAGGGACAAGGGTCAGCCACCACCAAGGAAGAGAGGAGAGGAAAATAGAAAAGAGTTGTCTCTCATGAAGACACCCCTACCCTCTCTTTTATATCCTTGGTCATGGCAAATAAGGAAATTTAATTATAATTAAAATTTTCTTATCTTCCTTGCCATTGGTTAATAAGGAAAATTTAATTAAAAATTTCTTTTAACCCATGCTATGGTCGGCCACCTACAAGAGCTCCAAATAAGGAAACTTTTGAACACAAAATTAAAACTTCCTTAGTTGCTTCCGAAAATTTTTAAAATAAAAATTTCTCTTTTTTAATTCCCTCCATGGTTGGTTATAAAAGGAAATTTTATAAATTAAAATCTCTCTTTTAAAACATGTGGATGATTACAAAAAAGGAAAGTTTTCTCCAAAATTAAAATCTTCCTTTTAACTACAAATAAGGAAAGATATCTAATCTTTCTCTTAATCTTTTGTAAAAAACTATAAAAGGAAATATTTAAATTTTAAACTCTCTTTTAAAATCATGGTTTCCACATAAGGAAAGATTTTAAGTAAAATCCCTTTTATTTTTATATGGTCGGCCACACCAAGCTTTGGCTCTAAGCTAGGGCCGGTCACCTTTACTTGGCTCAACCTTTGGCTTGGCTGGCCCAAGCTTGGGCTCCAAGCTTGCTTGGCCGGCCACCTAAGGTTGGGTAAGAAGGTGGGTATAGGTGGGTATAACACTTTTATAAATAAGAGACTACGATAGGGACCGAGAGGAGGAATTGGTTTTGGTCTCCCGATGAAATTAAGCTTCCCGTGTTCGCCCCGAACACTCAACTTAATTTCATCAATAATAATTCATTCTACTAAAGAATTATTATTGAGCTACCGCACCAATCCCAAATTACATTTTGGGCTCCTTCTTATCATGAGTGTATTAGTCTCCCTGTATTTAAGATATCGAATATCCATTAATTAAAATGAGTTACTGACAACTCACTTAATTAATATCTTGCTCCAAGAGTAGTACCACTCAACCTTATCATCATGTTGGACTAGGTCCACCTGCAAGGTTTACATGACAATCTTTATGAGCTCCTCTTGGGGACATTATCAACTTAGATCACTAGGACATAGTTTCCTTCTATAATCAACAACACACACTATATATAATATTATTTTCCAACTTATCGAGCCTTTTGATTTATCGAACTAAATCTCACCCATTGATAAGTCAAAGAAATATATACTAAATATATGTGCTTGTTATTATATTAGGATTAAAAGCACACACTTCCATAATAACCGAGGTCTTGTTCTTTTATTCAGTCAGTATAAAAAAAACTACCTCATAATGGTCCTACTCAATATACTCAGAGTGTACTAGTGTAATTATATAGTTAAGATGAACTAATACCTAATTACACTACGACCATTCCGATAGTTTGTTCTCATCCATCTTAGTCGTGAGCTACTGTTTATAATTTATAAGGAACTGATAACATGATCTTCTGTGTGTGACACCACACACCATGTTATCTACAATATAAATTAATTGAACAACTACACTTAGCATATAAATGTAGACATTTTTGACCAATATGATTCTTTATTTCAAAATGTTTACAAAAAGCTAGGCTTTTAGTATACACTCTAACAGGTCCCCGGTTCGGATTGTTTAGGGTAGTAATAATAATGAAAGACACGAGGGATGAGAGGGATGTCATGCAGCCAGAGCAAGACAACGACGTCGCACAACAAACGAAAAGAGTTTGGCACAAGTTGGTGAAGGAAAATGCGGAAGTATTTACACACGGCAAGAATGAAGGGGTGAATGGAGAACCGCAGACCAGCGGTAAAAAGGTCCCTGAACAGACAGATGCATCTGGTCGGTGGGGTATTTGGCCAATCGGACGAGGAAGGTAGAATGATTTCATGGTCGGGCGGAATTTCAAAAGCGTTCCTAAGGCCCTTAGCGTCGCCCTCATCGAACCTGGACTCCATGGTGGTGTACCAGAGCCCAGGGATGGAGGCCGACGACTGTGAGGAGCTGGCCATTACAAAAACAAGTAGAAAAGGGACTAGAAGGAAGAAAGGAGAATCGAACGAGGAAATGCGACCACCAGAAGGTCACTGGAACAGAGGAAAGTAGAAAGCTCGAAAGCAAAAGTGACGGGAAAGAGAGCTTACTGGAAAAAGATCGACGGGAAAGAAACGCGAGGAACCGCCGGAGCAAATCACACAGAAGCACAGAAGGGTCGCTGGAAACACTAAGCAACGGAAGCGCAGAGAAGCTAGCGACACAGCGGGTTCATATACCCCTTACTTGGCCGACCAGAGCCGTCAAACTAGGTCGTTGAAACCTAGGTCAAGATCTGACCGTCGAATTTAAACCGTCAAACATCACAATCAATGTTTGTCACGTCAGGCGTACAGTTTCGGGGGGTGCGACACGTGGCACATTCCCATGGGTAGGCATTTAATGACAGTATGGAAGCGCATTCAGCCTTAATGTGCAACGATTTGCATGATTTCCAAGAGATCCGGGTGACGTCAGCCAGCCTAGCCCGCCTTAGACAGCCCAAGGAAAATTCTACAAGTGCAAACCTTCATCTGTCCGGTCAAATCGAGGGAGCACACTTATGCTCGAATGACAAGCTTCAGCAGGTCGATCGGCGAGAAGTGCCACATCCCATTCGGAGTCCATACAACGACGAAGGCCGATCGAGAGGAAATCTGTTCACACAATGGTTCAGTCAGTCGAACTACAGCCTCCTTCGACTAGACTTGAAGGAAAGGTTTGTGATGCAGTGATTAGGCAGGGCCCCATCCTGCTGTCACGGTGGAGGTCAAAGTTAAGATAGTCAACAGGTGGGTGTTGTTGGTCGGTCGGGCGAGTTATGCGCCGATCGGGGGTTGAGCACCGGCCCATCGTCTTGGGCACAGTGAGTAATCAAACCGACACTCAAGAGACGTGCAGAAGCCGATCTGAGCGGCTCCCCGCTCAGCCTAACTGGAGACTCGACATCAGCTGGGCACGCAGATAGTGAGCTACTCGTCGAGCATGTGGACAGTGGGCTTCAGGCCGAGAGGCTATTCCGCTCGACCCGACAGCAGGCAACACTGGGACAGTAGACTTTAAGCCGAGCGGCTCTCCCGCTCGGTGCGACAGTGGACTTTCAGCCGAGCGGCTATCCCGCTCGGTGTGATAACAGACACCGCAGGAATAGCAGAATTCTGATCGAGCAGTCATTCCACTCGGCCAAGCAACAGACACGGCGGGATATCCTTCGACAACTTTTTGGGAGCTAGTGTCGCTGACAAGCGGCATGGTCAGACAGAAGATCGTACGACGAAATCTTCCACTGTCACTTCAGAGATATGCTCGGCCTATTAAGGTACTGTGTCAGGGACACTTTGCTGACACGTCTTTTCAGGGAAATCTTTGAGATGTGTGCTCGCCTTGGAAAGTGTGCACGCACGCTCCGAGGCTCTATATAAAGGGGGTCCAAGCATCGGCAGAGGTATGTTTTTCTTGTGATTTCTACTATTGCGCTATAGTTATCTTTACTACTTCTTGCTTCGCCGGAGACTGACTTGAGCGTCGGAGGGCCATCATCGGGGACCTCTTCCCTGGCTCGGTACTAATGCTGCTTGTGTTGCAGGTGGGAGCGGAGTCTATCGGAGGTCAGCAAGAGCGTCATGTCTCCTGCATCCGTCTCTTCGACTTTCGGACAGGATCAAAATTAAAAATAAAAATTTGGTTAAAAAACCTACACATAGGGTATTTTTATATCAATTTTTTACCAACATAATTACAATTACTCAAACTTATCAAAATCCTTTAACAATATTATTACAATGTTATAATGGCTAATTAATTATTACAACAATTTTATGATAACTTTGACCGTGTTTAAATGATTTTAATAAATTTGACTAATTTTAACCAATTTAGTAAAAAAATTGACATAAAAATACCCTATGTGTAGGTTTTTTAACCAAATTTGTATTTTTAATTTTGATCCTGTCCGAAAGTCGAAGAGACGGATGCTGGAGATATGATGCTCTTGCTGACCTCCGATGGACTCCGCTCCCGCCTGCAACACAAGCAGCATTAGTACTAAATCAGGGAAGGGGTCCCCGGTGATGGCCCTCCGATGCTCAAGTCAGTCTCCGATGAAGCAAGAAGAAGCAAAGAGAACTGTAGCGCAATAGTATCTTTTATCCTAATAAACTTAACGGAAAATCTTTGACGTTGAGTTTACTTATTAACTTGTTAAAACGTTGTCTGGAAAATAACTTAGTAAAAATATCAGCAATTTGATGTTCAGTAAAAATATAAAAATGGATAACTGTTGAGTTGTTATACGTTCATGAAAAAAATATAAATCAATTTTCATATATCTTGTACGAGTATGAAAGACAGGATTAGCTGTAAGATATATTGCTACAATAATAATGATTAATGAATATGATAAATACTATAAAGTATCATTTTTATATAAAAAAATAATACTTTGACTACTATAATTAAAAACCAGAGATGGCAATAGGACGGAACGGGGGGCGGGAACGAGTTTGTCATCCCCATCCTCGCCCTTGAATTTTATCCCTGTTTTCATCTCCGTCTCCATCTTTATTTTTTCGGGTTCAGAGAACAATTGGATAATTAGAATTTAAGTAAAAATAGATAGATAAATAATAATAAAAATAATATAATAGAGAACAGTTGGGTAATTAGAATTATACATGAATTATTAATGAGGTTTAGTGCTCTTTTAATAAAAACTTAAAGTGATATGTACTGATTTCAAAAAAACATATAGGAGTATAGTGAAAGAACCGGGAGAGTTTACCTTAAGAACAATAACATTAGCGAAATAAATTATTTTAGGGGAAGAGCATACTAAGGGCTTAATTTGGGGTTAACAACCAAGTAAATAACATGATGTTAGGGTTAAGACCAACTCGTTATCTAAAAAATAATTAATTAATTATCATTGAATCTGAGATGAATTTTATTTATAAAATTTTTTCACAGAATATATAAATAAATAAATAAAAATATACATAAAAAATCATTATGACTGTCAGAAACATCAATAAACCAACTCGTTATCTAGAATTAACTTCAGTGGCACATAAAGTGAAAACAATGTCGACATAGTGATGCTATTCCTCTTTTATTAATATTTTACCCGTCGCTTAACTTTTATCAATTACCAAACAGGTATATTACTAAATGTAAAACCCTAAACTTTTTTTTATAGAACCAGTCATATATAGATTTTTTTGGTTTTTTTATAAATTAATTAGTTAAAATAATATATTAATCTTGTTCTATTAGGATAAAAAACAAAATTACACTTTTAATTTAAAAAATATTCAAAAATATGCTCAAATTGAGGATCTTAACTCATCACAATGTTCACTTTATTCCATCTTTATATAATAATTGTTTTAAAAAATATAAATCCAGTTAGTTAGTCATAGATGACTAATTCATCAATTCTATAGAATTTTTTTGATGAAATACTCACAATAAACAATTAAAAAGTTCAACATTATGCATCCTTTTAAAGAAAAAATTGAGAGTCGCTTGTCCACAGTATCCCTTAATTGGTATGATGGTCGACTAGTTATATCACAAAAGTAAAAATGGATCCTAATCACCCAACGTGACCACACTAGTTCAAACTTTGAAGGAAAAAATAATAATTTAATCGGTGAAATTTTTAATGGGTGCAATCAGGCTACGAGGATTTTCGCTATCACTGATCTCCATCAACGTTGGCAGTGATGCTTTTACCAATTCATGAATCAATTAATGGATGAAGGCAATTGAACTTAATAACAAATTAAAAGAGATAATGGATCGTAAAACTCTTTGTTAAAGGGCAAAGTATGCAACGCCATACATAATTCACGTCACAACATGTCCACTAACCAAACTGCTAAAATTAGGAAGAGTCTCTAAGCCCACTTGGCAAGAAGTGACATCAATCCTGCTCCCAGTAGCAAGGCAAAATTGATCATGACCTGAAATTTTACGTTACTCTGCACTTTAGGGTTCATAAAATCAGCAGCAAGGAGATCGACAAGCGCCATGTAGATCAAAATTCCAGCGGCTACAGAATCTAGTATTCCTTGAGTGATCAAGGACGAGGGACGATTCTCATTGTAAACGGACGATATTCCAATGCCTATCACGACCCCGGCCGGCGTCGTGAGAGAAAAGAAGAGTCCCATTGTTAGCATTGACCTCACTTTGAACCTTGCCTGTGTATATATATATGATGAAATACAGTGTGGATTAATGTTGTCACCTTAAAATTATAATAGAAAAAAATGAAACACAAACAAAAATAGTATACTTATTGCATGATTCAATCAAACATTGATACTTGTAAATAATTGCTCTCTTTTAACATTTGATTGAACCAACCAATTTACCACTTTATAACTCAAAAATTATAATGGGTTGAACTAGTTCGAGCCAATATAATCCCTTCTGGGTTTGAAAACATTAGAACTCAATGATAAATCATAATGGTAAGTAGGCATGCTATTATTAATTTATTACTATTTTTATACACTATGAATTTTAATAGTAAACTTGCAAACAAAGGATGAACAATTATTGCATCTACCAATCATAGAAATGAAAAAATGCATTCACTATGAGTTTAATTCTTTTCAACAAAAGTAAAGAACTAGATGTGCAAGGTAGGATCACTATTTTTTTCATGGTACGATTGATTGGTCATCACATTTAAGCTATGGAGTTTAATGGTAAATTCAACTTTTAAATGAATTATAAGGAAAATAAATAAATTGATTACACAGGTAACTAAACATTCATAGCTGAGAAAAATGTGTACCTGAGAAATGCATCCTCCGAGTCCCATGCTCTCGAGGAACTGGTGAAAAATTAGGGCAACCAAGAGAGGTTTTAGGGATGATGGAGAGTTAGATACACCCAATGAAATCCCTATGACCTGACCGATAATTCGATGGCGAATTAGTTGAGTCTTTGATGATGAGTCATTCGTCGTAGTCGCATCCCTACATATGTGAAGCATAGGTAATTAAAGAACAGTTAGGTAATTAAATTTACTTGAAACTCTAGTACCGATGGAGAAATAAAGGGTAAAGAAAATATTTTTAGGGCCGGCGACAATGAATATCGGTGGAGAAATAAAAGGTAGAGGAAATCTTTTAAGGGCCGACGGGGAGAAATAAAGGGTGGGGAAATCTTTTTAAGACCGGAGGCAATGAATATCGGTGGAGAAATAAAGGTTAGGGGAAATATTTTTAGGGCCGGTGGCAATGAATATCTCACATTGGGTTCTAGGTGAGTATTTTTATATAAAGTGGAGGTATTAATTTTATCTAAATTTTATCAACTATGTCATATAAATCTTATTATATTTATATCAAGCCGTCAATTTGATATTGAATAAAATTTCCTATATATATCCATATCTATATCATATATACATATACATAGTAATATTTAATTCACATATTAAAATTTATTATACATATATTTTTTATATAATTTATATTACATATACATATTTATAAAATATATTTATGGTACTATAGTTTACACGTGTACAACTATATGATTCTTATTATGTATTTTATATCATATAAAATATGAATATCCATATTTTATTTCCACATATTATAATTTATTAGACATACCTTTATATTACATATTACACGTTATATATTTTATTTATATATTCATCTTTAAAATTTCTATATATTAAGTTTTATTCCTAAATACTAAGTTCTTTAATTCCTATATATATTTTTATATAAAATCTCATACTAAAATTTTATTTTATCCTTTATCCACATCATAATTATATAATTTTCCATATATGCATATATAATATATAATTTGTATGTGATGAAATCTTGAAATTCATTGGTTACGTGTTTACACGTGAGGCATAAGTTGGTATATAAATTCATATATTTTTATTTACTTACTAATTACATTTTCTAAATGATAAGTCCTATATATTATTCTTACAGATCTTGATATTATATAATTCTATTTAATAAATCTATATGTATATTAGCTATACATGATAATATTTTTAATTCATATTAGAGTTTATTAATACTAAGTCATTAATTTAATATTGAATTAAATTATATATTTCCATATCATATATACATAATAATTAACATATTATAATTTTCTAAAAAATACACGTTCATTACATTTACTTTATATATATAATATATTATTTATATTAATTACTAATTTAATATTGAATCAAATCTCTTATATATGTCCATATATATCATATACATAATTTAGATATATCCATATTTCAATTAAAATCTATTATAAATTTCTTATTTCTATTATTTATACTATATACTTTATATTTCCTATATTATTTATATGGATCAAATTTTCATATATATATATATATATTCTCATATTAAATGTTTTAGTTATTATCTACACATTTCTTATATACATATTATATTACATACAATATTAAACATTTATAATTCCTATATACATATATTATAATTTCTTATATACACGTTTTTATATCATATATTTTATATTATACATAATATATTATTTATATTTTACTTTTACTTACACGTTACATACATAATATATATATATATATATATATATATATATATATATATATATATATATAATATATATATATATATTCCTTATTCCTATTATATATAATTGATTAATCCATAATTATATATTAACTTAATTAATTTAAATCTATCTATATTCATAAATTATTAATTCAATTGAACGAACCCTCTTAAGTAATCATTGGTTTGCGGATATTATAGTATGTATTTGAATATAGATTGTTTTATCTTTGTAACTCATGATGGCATCATATTACTCAAGTTGATTAATTTGTGCAGAAATAACTCCTAAAGGACATGAGTCTTGAATATGTGTTTGAATTTTCTGGATTTTTTCTGAATTATCCATTCTTTGAGTTAACACCTTTAATTCTTGCTTCATTTTGTTTTGACTTAAAATGAGCTCTTCAATCATTTACTCCAATCTAGAAATTTGATTGTTCTGAGAAGGTTGTTGTCAGGGACGGATCTAGGATTTATAGATGGACTGGGCTATGAATATAAAACAATTATGAATTAAGTATCAAAATAAAATAAATAAAAATAAATTAATTATTTTTCTTTGAGGTCAAATTACAATTATAAAATACTTATTTTCCTAAAACAGTTAGATAGATTGCATTGGTAATATGCATTTTATACACGGTCATAAGTACAAAATCTTTTTCTCAATATGCCATATATACAAATACATCATCTCAAACGTATTGCAACCTATTTATTTTTAATACATATGATTACTTCGATCCATTAAATCTTTCTTATTATTTTTGTATATTCTCTTATAAGATAAACTGATATTATTTTATCTATATTTTATGTTTATTAAAAATTATTTTTGACAAATTTAATTCAGATTGATTATTGAAATGTAATTAAAAATAAATGGATTTATAATATATGATTGTTTCAAAATATTAATTTATTTATGTATTAATAAAATATTAATTTAAAAAACATCTTTTTTTAGCAATGATAGTATTTTAAATTAAAAAATAAATAAATAATATTTAGATACCTATATTCAAACAAAAGTAAAAATAGAATTATTAAAAATATGATAAGATATCTTTCTAATTCACGAATTGAATAATTAATATAAGATCTTTTATGTGGTTCACAAAATCACATGCACTATTTAAAGCAGAGGAAATGAATCCAGAGTTTTGACTGTGGCAATTTGAAGCAAGTGATTTAGGGATTAATATTATCGATTTGTTATACGTAGGGCTACCGAATTAGAAGGGAATCGATCATCACAGTCGTTGCTTGATTTGAGAAGATTGTTGTCTCTGTCGCCTTGAGGGGAAGGAGATTTAGGAGAGATCGACTCTTATAATTAAGTCTTCCACCATCAGTTCACGAGGAGCAGTAAGTTTCTTCTTCCATCTGCATCCTTCATTTGCGAGCCATGAGTTCCAGCAGCAAGTTTCTTCTTTCCTTCCTCATTGTGATAGCTTGATAGTTTTTTTTTTTTTTTTTTTGAGGGGTGGGCTACAGCCCAGGAGAGCCCCAACATAGATCCGTCTCTGGTTGTTGTTGAAAATTTTGTTGCCCAGGCTGAAAACTTGGTCTAGCCCCCATAGATGTCCTTGTTCTTGATTATTTCTATAAGAGAATTTTGGATGATTCTTCCACCCAGGATTGTATGTGTAACGTCCCTAGTTTTTTTTTCTTTTTTTTATAATACATAAACTGTTGACGCCACATACTTATACTTCCATTGCGGTTCTTGGTTCAAATAATATTACATAAATGACTTGAAGAAAAATAAACATAACTAAATATGGAATTAATCTAGAAGACCTTCGGGTTGTACTACCCTTGTTCCGAGCTGGCTCACTGGTCAATGCCTCCTATCTCATTCGTCTCATTATCTGAAAATATATATATATATATATATAAACTGTGAGTCGAGAGATTCAACATGTTCAAAATAATGTTATGCATTAGTTAGCGTCTATAATCTAGTGTACTAAGGGAAAGCACATCAAAGGTAACTTAAGACCTCTCTACTTACATACTATGAACACAAGCATAGGCAATGACATAAGCATGACAACATAAAGGTAAGCATGGTAGATGAACTAAGCATAATGATAAACTAGATCATGAGCATGTCCATAGGCACAGGCATAACATGAACATAATAATAAACATTATCATAAACGTAGACCAAAACATAAACATAAACATAAACATAAACATAACGTAAACATAAACGTAAACGTAAGCATACGCATAAACATAAATATGACTTGAACATACTTACATGTGTACTTATAAACATACTGTTGTGGTGGCCTAGTTGCACTTAGCAGTACTATGACATAAGTTGTTGATCAGACAACTACCCTAGCGCTAGGTCGGTAGGGGTCCGAACTTAGGACCGGAGTCCCTCTTTATTTTGGCGCCCTCACCGGGTTTAGGTCCCCGGATCATACCACTATCTTAGAACATATCTTGTTTGATTCTGACGCGCTCACCGTGCTTAGGTCCCTGGATCATACCACCATCCCAGAACATATCTTGTTTGATTCTAGCGCGCTCACTGGGCTTAGGTCCCCGGATCATATCACCATCCCAGAATATGATTTGGCAAGCTCCCCTGGCTTAGGTCCCCGGTTCATGACTTAACCCATAACAAGATTTGGTACGCTTTCCCGAGCTTAGGTCCCCGAGTACAACTAACCACATTTATCTCATAAGCATAGACATAAGTGTAATTATAAACATAAGGATGATCACTATATAGGCATGAATATAAACATGTACATGCGCATAAACGTAAGAAGGTTCATTTCAGGAGCAATTAAAGTTATCATGATGAGAAGAGGAAACATTAGCCTAACTATACTACGAGGGTATTTGGCTGAGCTTATAAGCTCTCTAAAACAACTTATAAGCTCTTCAAATTTGTTTGGTAAAATTTTTTTTGAACAACTTATAAGCTGTCAAAATAAGCTGTTTTGGAGCTTATAAGCTGTTTTTAAAAAAGTATGGAAGACCCTACTTTTTAAAAAAAGATCTTATTTTAATAATTTTTTCTCTAAAATATCCTTATATAATTTCATAAATCCTCATCTTATCCTCCATAAATTTTTATAAGTCTAATATCTTTTTATCTCTGCCGACTTTTCTTCCAACGTTGTATCATCTTCTCGGCCAATGCCTCTTTCCAATTTTCTCTTCCCCGGTGTAAAAATTCGCTCAAAACCCTCTATTAATAAAAATCTCAAAATCCTCTATTAATAGTATTATACCCTTTTTGATAATTTTATTAATAAAAAGATCTTATGATACCAAACACATCAATACTTTTAAGTTGATTGTAATAAGTTCACCCAAACACTTTAACAACTTATTTTTAAAATAAGATCTAACAACTTATAAACTCCTAAAACAACTTATAAGTTGTACGAGCTTATAAGCTATTTTTAATAAGTTTAGCCAAACACCCTCTAAATACAACCCTTTTTCTAAACTAGAATCCGAAAGTCACATGTAGCATATAAAAGAAAACATAAGCTATCATAATTTAGTATTTCCAAAAATACATGTAGCATGAAAAATTACCATGATATCAAATAAGAAGAAAACATAAGCTTTCCTTTAGAATTTCTAAAAATACATGTAGCATGTAAAATTATCATGATATCAAGCAAGAAGAAAACATAAGTTTTCCTAATTTAGAATTTTCAAAAATACATGTAGCATGAAAAATTATTATAAGTGGGTTCATTCATCAACATTCAAGGTTATCATAATAAAAAACAAGAAGCAACATGAACTTACCTAATCTAGACGTTCGAAACCTAACTCAAAAACGTAAAATGAGTAGGAATAAAAAAATAAATCTAGATACTGGACAAAACAATTGTGTAAATCCAAGCTGGGGAAAATATTACATGAAAGTAATTATTCCATTTAACAAAGCAAATCACAAGCGGGTTACTCACTTATTACTTTATTCAATTTGTTTTAAAGACATGCATGAAAACAAACCTGATTTACAAATTTTAAACTAATCTTTTCTTTATGGTGAGTGACACATCTCCTTGTTGGCTAAGCATTAAAATTTAATTTAAGACAAGGTTGATTTATAACAAATCATAATTACGAAAGTTATAATATATATTTTGAATTATAATTCTAAATATGAAATTGTGCACATTTATCTCTCGGTAATAAAGGTAAAGAAAAACATTAAGATTTTTTTAAAAAAAATTACTTGTACATACTCTGCACTTTGACATGTATTTACCTATTATAAACCCTCTTCAAAACCTTAAAGCCAACCCATACAAGCATATCTATTCTTTTATAGAGCACTATTAACACACTTAAGCATAAAACACATATGCATATAATTTCATAAAATATCATAAACAGTACAAAATCTAGAAGCCAAAACCATACATGCACTTACTCACCCTTAACATATTAAAGTATAGCAACAAATATGTATATTATCATTAAAACATGATTGAACCTATCCCTATAGTCCATGATTAAATTATACTATAATAGCTTAATCAAACATTTATCATATATATAAGAAAAATCCATAACATGCATGGTCATGAGATATTGTTGTCCGTATGTATCATCAAGTAATTTTCCACACCTACTACAAGTCTATAAACAGCGTACAAACCCTTAAAAAGAAACTAGAAGAGAACTTAAACTAGGACATCAAATATCAATCCTTAGTATCCAAAATTCATAAATCATAGAAACTAACTAGAGCATTACAAATTAGAGAACATGCCTTAAGTACTTAGCTATTACTCCTTGTCTTACCTTGAAACTCTAGTACCGGTGGAGAAACAAAGGGTGGGGAAAATCTTTTTAGGGCCGGCGAATATCCACGTTGGATTCTAGGTGTGTATTTTTATATAAAGTGGAGGCGCTAATTTTATCTAAATTTTATCAACTATGTCATATAAATCTTATTATATGTATATCGCAATTTGATATTGGATAAAATTTCCTATATATATCCATATCTATATCATATATACATAGTAATATTTAATTTACATATTAAAATTTATTATACATACGTTTCTTATATAATTTATATTACATATTACATATACATATTTATAAAATATATTTATGATACTATAGTTTATACGTTTCAACTATATGATTCCTATTATGTATTTTATATCATATAAAATATTTTATTTCCATATTAATTGGATATCCATATCATAATAGTTAATTCACATATTATAATTTATTAGACATACCTTTATATTACATATTAAACGTTATATATTTAATTTCTATATTCATCTTTAAAATTTAGATGAATTTCTATATATTAAGTTTTATTCCTAAATGCTAAGTTGTTTAATTCCTATATATATTTTTATATAAAACCTCATACTAAATTTTTGTCT
This sequence comes from Zingiber officinale, assembly GCF_018446385.1. Lineage (NCBI taxonomy): Eukaryota > Viridiplantae > Streptophyta > Magnoliopsida > Zingiberales > Zingiberaceae > Zingiber > Zingiber officinale. Next base: position 81,248,295 of record NC_055994.1, read on the forward strand.
CTATCCTTTATCCACATCATAATTATATAATTTTCCATATATATATATATAATTTGTATGTGATGAAATATTGAAATTCATTGGTTAGGTGTTTAACGTGAGGTTGGCATATAAATTCATATATTTTTATTTACTTACTAGTTAGATTTCTAAATGATAAGTCCTATATATTATTCTTATAGATCTTGATATAAACCTATATCATGGTTATATAATTCTATTTAATAAATCCATATATATATTAGCTATACATAATAATATTTTTAATTCATACTAGAATTTATTAATACTAAATCATTAATTTGATATTGAATCAAATTTATATATTTTCATATCATGTATACATAATAATTACCATATTATAGTTTTCTAAAATATATACTTTCATTACATTTACTTTATATAAATAATATATCATTTATGAGGAGTGATCTCCTGCGCTTGCAAATTGCGCGACTGTGTGCACGCATAGGAGATCACTCAGTTTTTTTTTATTTTTTAAATATTTTAAATTAAAAAAATCAATTAAAAAAATTAACATTTCGTCATATAAATTTCTAATATATTAATATATCTCCTCAACATATTACAATACTCAATAAATACTTAAATTTATTTTATTTTAATTTTTTTTTAAACCAAACACTATAACCTAATTAGGAAGTCTGAACCTAGAGGTAAAATCTAAAAAAATAACTTAAAAATTATAATCCAAAGCCTGAACCCTAAAAATAAAATTTAAAAAAAATATTTTAATTATTTTTTAATTCAAAAATTAAAAAAATTAAAACAGTGATATCCTCTACGTGCGCACAGTCGTTCACTGTGCGCACAAGGGTGCGCAGGATATCAAAATTTTATCATTTATATTAGTCATTAATTTAATATTGAATCAAATCTCTTATATCTGTCCATATATATCATATACATAATTTTACGTTGAAAATATATCTATATCTCCAATTAAAATTTTTTATATATATTAGTGTAATCGTGCACACGCATTGTGTGTGTAATATAATAATATATAAATTATTTAGATCTTTAAAAATCTGAATTATTTAGATTTTTTAATATCACCATTATAAACCAAGAATCAATTATTTGGGTAAGATTGTAATAGTGACGCTAGAGAATCTCAGTTTCAAATTATTTTAGCAGAATTTCAAATTTGTATATAGAACCATGCAAGTTTACTTTTTGAGGCTTAATATTTCTTTAAAATTTTATAAGGGATAATTAAGAAAATTCAGTTTCGCAAAAGTTAAAGGGCATCTATAATTATAAAAAAATAAAAAAAAAAATAATACCTTACTATATTTTTCATACAAGATATCCCTATTCTAGTACTATTACAGCAACTAACAACAATGAAATAGTTGTTATAATAAATTAAAAATAAAAATTTGATTAAAAAAAACTATACATAGGGTATTTTTTATATCAATTTTCTACTAAATTGGTTAAAATTAGTCAAATTTATTAAAATCATTTAAGCACGGTCAAAGTTATCATAAAATTGTTGTAATAATTAATTAGCCATTATAACATTGTAATAATATTGTTAAAGGATTTTGATAAGTTTGAGTAATTTTAATTATGTTGGTAAAAAAATTTTGATATAAAAGTCACTATGTTTAAAATTTTTAACCAAGTTGAATTATTATTTTTATATATTATAATAGTGGTACCAAAGTGAATATAACACCTATTAATACCAGACGAATAATAATAATAGAGAGAGAAAAAGAAATAATATGAGAGCGATAATAAAATTTAGTGTTCATTAATATTTATCTTAAAGACAGTACCATATATAATATTTATGAAGTATTTTGTCAATTAATTAATTAATAAATAATAAAATTATTCTAAGAATTATTATAATAATTATAAAGAATTATTTTAATAATTCTAATATTAATTTGATTTGATGATTTGATTCGAATAATGATTTAGTAAAGATATCAGTAATTTAATATTCAATAAAAATATAAAAAATGAATAACTGTTAAGTTGTTACATGTTCATAAATAAAATAAAAATTAATTTTTATATATTTAATATGAGTATGAAAGATAAGATTAGTTGTAAGATATATTACTACAACAATAATGAAAATAAAGGTATTTGAATATGAAAAATATGATAAAGTGTCATTTTTATAAAAAAAATAATAATAATCTTTTTGACTATTATAATTAAAGACATTCTTTTGATTTTGGCCATGATTTTTTATACTTTTATTATTATTATTATTTGACTTGTTTTAAAAAAATATATATTTAATCAACATTATAAAAAAATTAAGATTAAAAAATGAAAAGGATTTTTTTGAAAAAAAATCCTTCAAAATAATACTCCATACCAAAGATACTTTTATTCCAGCAAAATAATGTTAGTACGATATTAAAATAATAACCTACGGATGTAGTCAAGTCGGTACTCAGGCAGGATTTATCAGCATGAGGCATAGTTCAATCCTGACATATCTAAATATCATTTTAGATTATCTTATATCCACTATTTAGAAAACTATCATTTTAGATTATCTTATATCCACTATTTAGAAAAATCACTTGGCTAAAGTTGAAAGCCCTTATAATTTATCCCTATAAGATCATAAGAAATCGTTAAGATAATGATTTCACTTTTATACCACCAGTTATAATGTATAATAGTTAATTAATGATTCTTATTTTGATTAAATTCAAATAATTTTAATTAAGTTGATAAAATATTTTTTTATATAACAGTATTTTTTATATAATTTTTTAAACCAAATTAAATTAATTTATTTTTATACATTAGAGTAGCTATTTAATAATTATTAGCTGATATATTAGATTGGATATCCTTTAATTTTGTTTTTTTTAATTGACGATTATGATAATTAGGTAAATTTTGCAAACTTATAATATGACAACTAAATTTAATATTAGGAAAAGAGAGGTGAAAAAAAAATCATCTATTTTTTTCTTCCAAATCATAGCTCTCTACTTTGATTTTTTATTATTATTTTTTTTAATGAAAGGGTCCTATCTTTTAACCAACACATATATATAATTATTCAACTATCTTACATATTATTCTTATTATTATATCTTATATATATATATTTACCATCTAAATCCTGCACTAGTGGAGGGGTGTAGCCCTTACGATTTTATAATTATTATAATGTAAATGATAGATGAATAGAATTATATCAGTATTATAGTAATTATAAAATTATAGTTGCTATATATATATATATATATAACATACCCTATTTAGAATTAAGTAAAATAAAGAGAAATAATAATAAAAATAATATAATAAAGAACAGTTAGTTAATTAAACTTATACATGAATTATTATTGAGGTGTAGCGCTCTTTTAATAAAAACTTAAAGTGATATGTTCTGATTTAAAAAAAAAAACATATAGGAGTATAGTGAAAGACCCGGGAGAGTTTACCTTAATATCAATAACATTAGCGGAATAAATTATTTTAGGGGAAGAGCATACTAAGATGATCTCGTTTGAGGCACGAAGTTGGAAAGTCAGAGAGGTGACAATTCTACTAACAGGATGAAGATCTTGCTATCTACAAAACAAAACTAAGACCAGGAAAGGGGTCCGTGGTATTGACCCTCCGACGCTTAAGTAAGAAACAGGAGAGGAAAAAGTGAGTACTAAGGATCAAGAATTTTTCTCATGTCTTTCATCATATCTGGCATCCATTTTTTATACCTTTTCGGGCGACCTTCCATATTCTCATGTTTAATGTTATTGATTACCGACAGAGGATGTCTTTGTCTTGTCTTCTTCTCATTTAATGATAGATAGAGTGTTTTATTTGATTTTCTCCTCCCATTTATTATCCGTTGTTTCCTCTCCTATCATTTTATTGATTCGTTGTATATAATGCCAACGCCCTTCTTTTGAGCCGGACAGGTGCCCCTCTCAGCTCGGGCTCCCAGCCCGCTTATCTTATTTTCCTGCCGATCGGGTTAACTGTACTCACTTACTCAGATGGCCGATCGGACAAGGGAACCTCTGATCGGCCAATGAACCGCTTCCCCGATGCAGTTGAGCCTCGCTTAAGCGCTGGTGTTGACCACCTTGACTCTGACCTACACCATGGCAATTGACTCGTGTCATGTAGGCTCTTATCGCTGTATCACAAGTCTCCCCTTCAAGTCTAGTCGAAGGAGGCTGAAAGTTTGACTGATTGGACAAGATGTGTCTTAGGCGACTCTAAATCCCGTGTGGCCCAAATGCTATAGTATCCGAACAGACTATGCTTGATCTATAATTACTAGGTGACCCACAAGCCAACGCCACTCAGCTGCATTTTTCCGTTGTTGGGTTCAGCCTAGTGGCACGTTCATTGTACTGATCGGGATCGTTCCTTTTGTCGATCGGGCTCGTTCCTGGTGTCGATCGATAAGATGAGCAGCAATACTTGGCAAATTATCTTCCGTTATGTATTTCCTAGGGCGAGTCCGGTCGCGACTAACGTCATCCAAATTTCTTGAAGATCATACAAATCCCTACTAATTATGAACAAGCACGCGGTCATACCTGTTGGAGCACTTCCAATGGTCCGTGGGACCATGTGTTTTGGTGTTTGGGCAAAGGGTTTAAGTTAGGTTCACTCTTTTTATTTGATATGTGTACTTGAGTTGTGCAGGACTGCATGATACACATGTGACTCAGGTTGACGGCTTCGGGTCCGGTGAAGGATGGAGCATCCGAGGGACCGTGGACAAGGCAGCGAGGACAAGGGCCGAGGGAAGCGACTTTGAGGCATATGCAAAGGATGACATTGGGGACGAGCCGCGGGCTTGAATGCATCCGAGAGACGAGAGCCAAAGGAAGTAGGCTTGAAGGCAAGAGATCAAGGCTGCAAAGAAGCATCAAGTGAGTCATAAGGGTGAGGGTACGAGTGCACGAGAGATTGTACTCAGAGTAAAATCCTAGTTTTAGGGTTTTACTGTAGTGTCACTGTAGCAGTACTATAGCGCTACTGTAGCAGTCGACTGCATGTTTTAGCAGTCGACTGATGCAGTTGACCGCGCAGTCGACTAGGTGCGAACAGAATGGTTCTGTTCGTTCAGTCAGTGTGGATCAGTCGACCGCATGTTTTGGCAGTCGACTGCACTAGTCGACTGCAGATTTTAGCAGTCGACTAGTATCAAGCCGTTGGGATGTAATGGTCGAATTTCCACAGAGAGCAGTTGACTGCATATTTTGGCAGTCGACTGGTAGGCGGAGTTTTTAACCCGTGACCTATATAACCAAAGCTTAGGAGCTTGGTTATAGTTGACGAAATAGAGGTGGTTAATCTCTATTAGTAGTCTACCTATGCCCTAGCTTGTAAAGAGTCCTTGGTGAGAGTTGTGGTGAGGTTTCTCCACCCACAAGGAGCTACGTGAGCTAGCAGGAGGTCTTCCGAGGAGTAATCCACCGACGGATAAGGATCGTCCACCTCAAGGACACGCCATGGAGTAGGAGCTTTATCTCCGAACCACGTAAATGATCGTGTAGCTTGGTTTGCATTCTTTCTTGTCTTTAGTTTAAATTTCTTTTAGCTTGTTTGTTTTAGTATTATTCCGCTGCGTAAGCTAACATCGTAGGAGAAGCGATCAATTTGGGGGCACCATCTATCCAACCCCCTTTAAGCCGGCCGACCGATCCCCTACAAGTGGTATCAGAGCGAGGTCGCTCTCTGTCGGACTAACCGCCGAGGAAGCAAAGATGACCGGCTTGATAGAACCGCCAAAGTTTGAAGGTGGAGGCTTATGGGACTTCACATATTGGATGATGAAGATGGAGGTCTTCTTCAACACGGATTGGGACACCATGATGGTGGCCAAAGAGCCGTTCGAAGTTCCGAAGGACAAGAAGGGAAAGAGACTCCGACCGCGTCATTGGACGGAGGAGCAAACCTCACGGTCAAAGGCAAATTCAAAGATAATATCAATTTTAATTGATATTTTACCTAATGACATGATGAGTCGTGTAGGTGAATATGAGAACGCCCATAATTTATGGAGCAAGATAAAGAAGGTTCCATGGGAAGAACCTTTGTCTACACAAGAGGAGGAAAAATCCAAAGAAACGGATGAAGAAGCTCAAGTAGAGAAGGATCAATCGGATGTGGAGACCAATTCAACATCAAAAGAAGAAGAGGAAGTGAATTTGGTCACATTTGAGGAAAAGGATAAAGAAAGGTCATCCATAAGTGTGGATGAGAAAGATATAGCATCTACATCCTCAAAGGTTGAAGAAGAATCCAAGACAAGTGAAGAAGAAGAAATCTTGGAAGAAGTCAACCTAGTGAGCACCTCCACCGAAGCAAAGTCAAAAGATCACATTGTGTGCTTTGAATGCAATGAAAGGGGACATTACAAAAGTAGATGTCCAATGGGTAAGAAGGTAACTCCTAAATCCACTCAAATTCTTTTAAATACTAATTTGGGTTGTAGGAATGATGGTGCCAAGAAGAAGAAGGAGAAGAAACACATCATATGCTTCACATATGGAGAGAAGGGTCACTACCACACCAAATGCCCCAAAAAGGGGGAAATCAAGAAGCTTGCACAATTGAAGAAATGGGAGAAAGAGAAGAAGAAGAAAAGCTTAAGTCAAGGGGAAGCTTCAAGGGTAAGGGAGGTATACCCTAATTTGAATTGTAATTCAAATTTTCATTCTTCCTAGTATGCTAGGAAAAATAATGATTATCATTATATAGCAATGAAAAATTTTTGGTTCAAATATCATGATAGAAGTAGGGTTAATGTAGATCTAAACCCTAAGGCACCTACTCATGATAAAATTAGAAATGGTAGACCTAAGGAGATCCAAGGCATTAATCCTAAGAAAGGGAGACATATGCCTAGAAAGGGTAGGTCTAGGAATGTCCATAGTAGACATGTTGACTCTAGGTTTAGGAACCTAGAAAGGGAAAACAAGTTTTGAAGGCAAAACTTGATAAGTTGGAGAAAACCTTAGAAAGATTCAATGTTGGATCTAAGGGTTTAGGTATGGTGTTGGGTAGCGAAAGACCCAACAATGATAGATCAGGTTTGGGATACCGATCTAGTGTCTCCAATGCTAAAGGAAAGTCATATGCTAGGGTTGCATATGACTATAGCAAGGAGAAGTCAATAAATGGCAAGGGAAAGTCATTTAATGGCAAGGTTAAATTAACCAAGGGCAATGTGTCCAAGGTTAAGAAGGTTAGTTTTGTACGCCAAGAGTCACCGGAGGTGCACCGATGTGGCCTAGTTATTGTGGATGAGCCACCTAGAGAGGTGACTAAGGTTAAGAGCTCTAGGGAGAGCTCTAAGAGTCGATTTGGGACCCATGGCCAATGGATCTCAAGTGGGGTTTACTTGGGAGTCTAGGTTGGGTCATGGATTGTGTCAAGTGATTTGGAGACGGACTTGAGTCTAAAACCTAGGGATTTCGCACAATTGGGTTGTGTTTCATACAAAGAAATATGACATTGGGGGCATATAGCATGATAATTGATTTTGGATGTATAAATATCATACAAACCAATGCTAAGGATGCATTGTGGGTTAGTATGGGCAAATACATCTAGAGGAAGCCAAAACTAGGACTTTAGGTCAATGTTCTATTGAACCATTTAAGCTAGTTTTTGATTTTGTGTCAATCTTGGGATTGGTGATAGATACATTTTTGAATGTATTTTTCTCAAGTAGACATGGGTAAAACAGACCTCTCCACAAAATTTGGAGATTTTTGGAGGTCTGTGAAATTATTGGTGTATTTCTGAAATTGGGTCAGAAATGTTGAAAAAGGCTGAAAAAGTGTGCCAGTCGACTGCTAGTTTTAGCAGTCGACTGCATGTTTTAGCAGTCGACTGACATCGAACAGAAGCATTCTGTTTTCTCAGCTAATAGCAACCAATCGACTGGTACTTCTTGCAGTCGACTGATATCAGTCTGAAATTATTTTAGCATTGGATTTTGACCGAGTCAACTCGTACAGGTGTATAAAATCCATGGGGGATTAATACATGAGTTCAGGATCAATTTGGATGATAAATTTTCAACAATTGGGATATTGTTGGAGAACTTTTTGGATGTTAGGCAAAGAGGGAGAAGTAAGGTTAAGTTGGGAAAACCTTAGTGCCTTTGCGTAGGGTGAACCTTATAGGTTCTTAAAAAGTCCTGTGGTAAAATCCTATCTCAATTGGGAACTTAGGTGAAGGGGGAGCCTTAAGATAGGTCCTTAAAAAGCCTGTGGTAAAATCCTAACTCAATGGGGAGCATAGGTGTAGGGGGAGCCTTGGGATAGGTTCCAATGCATGATGCATTGTTTCGGCGGTGTAAGTCTAAGTGTATAGCCTTGGCAACGTAAGTTCATTCGGCGGTGTAAGTCCAAGTGTGTAGCCTTAGCAACGTAAGTCCATTTGTTTTAGCATGTTTATTTGCTATTATGTTTTCCCCCAACTTAAACGTATTGTCAAACATCAAAAAGGGGGAGATTGTTAGAGCACTCCCAATGGTCCGTGGGACCATGTATTTTGGTGTTTGGGCAAAGGGTTTAAGTTAGGTTCACTTTTGTTATTTGATATGTGTACTTGAGTTGTGCAGGACTGCAGGATACACATGTGACTCAGGTTGACGACTTCGGGTCCGATGAAGGATGGAGCATCCGAGGGACCGTGGACAAGGCAGGAGGACAAGGGCCGAGGGAAGCGACTTTGAGGCATACGTGAAGGATGACATTGGGGATGAGCCGCGGGCTTGAATGCATCCGAGGGACGAGAGCCAAAGGAAGTAGGCTTGAAGGCAAGAGGTCAAGGCTGCAAAAAAGCATCAAGTGAGTCATAAGGGTGAGGGTACGAGTGCACGAGAGATTGTACTCGGAGTAAAATCCTAGTTTTAGGGTTTCATTGTAGCGTTACTGTAGCAGTACTGTAGCAATAATGTAGCGCTACTATAGTAGTCGACTGCATGTTTTAGCAGTCGACTGATGCAGTTGACCGCGCAGTCGACTAGGTGTGAACAGAATTGTTCTGTTCGTTCTGTCAGTGTGGATCAGTTGACCGCATGTTTTGGCAGTCGACTGCACCAGTCGACTGCAAGTTTTAGCAGTCGACTGGTATCGAGCTGTTGGAATATAATCGTCGAATTTCCACAGAAGGCAGTCGACTGCATGTTTTGGCAGTCGACTGGTAGGCGGAGTTTTCAACCTGTGACCTATATAACCAAAGCTTGGGAGCTTGGTTATAGTCCCCAGGGCATAGCACAGATGGGGAGTGAATGGTTCTGTGGCTGAAAGGTCCAGTGGTCGATCCCCGGGGTGCCACTGCCTGGGGTTAACGTCTCCGCTATGCACTTTCCATCTGTGTACCTGCATTTACCTCCCTCCATATCCGTGGGACCGGCTCTAAGGGGGCCGCTGATGTGGCGGTTCCATATTGGGAGCTTGGTTATAATTGACGAAATAGAGATGGTTAATCTCTATTAGTAGTCTACTTGTGCCCTAGCTTGTAAAGAGTCCTTGGTGAGAGTTGTGGTGACGTTTCTCCACCCACAAGGAGCTATGTGAGCTAGCCGAAGGTCTTCCGGGGAGTAATCCATCGATGGATAAGGATCGTTCACCTCAAGGACACGCCGTGGAGTAGGAGCTTTATCTCAGAACCACGTAAATGATCGTGTATCTTGGTTTGCATTCTTTCTTGTCTTTAATTTAAATTTCCTTTAGCTTGTTTGTTTTAGTATTATTCCGTTGCGTAAGCTAACATCGTAGGAGAAGCGATCAATTTGGGGGCGCTGTCTATCCAACCCCCTTCAAGCCGGCCGACCGATCCCCTACAATACCCTTTTAATTAATTGCATTAAATGCTATCCGGTGACCGCAAGACACCTGTCCCTTGTTGCCGCCGCATGCTCGATGTGACAGGCGAACATTCGCTTGTAACGAGACATGTGACTTTTGTAACCTTGGATTAGACGGCTGAGGTCGATCGGCTACGAGGTTTATAAACCTCGCGTGCTTCATCCTGTTCCTCACTTTTGCGTCTTCGTCTTCGTCTATGAGCATCTTGGTGACACCGCGCTCTTCGATCCTTCTCCAACAATCTTCGCGTTCTCTCTATTAAGCCATCATCTCCTTACAATCGAAGCTATTCATCGCTCTTAGTGTTCTCTTTTCCAGCCGAGTTTCTTCGTGTCCTCTGTTATTTCTAATGGCAAGCTCTTCTCAATCTCCAGTCTCCGTCCCCGGGCTCTGGTATACGTCCATTGAGTCCCGGTTCGACGGAGACGATGCTGAGAATTTGAGAGCTACCTTTGAGATCCCATTCGAGTATCAAATTGGTCTTCCTTCGGCTTTTGACAGCCTGAACGAGCCGCCTCCGGGTTTTGTGTGTTTTTTAGGGACCAATTTACTGCCGATCTGCAATTCTCGATCCACCTTTTTTTTTTGCCATTTGTAAATATTTTCGCATTTCTCTTCATCAACTGGTGCCGAACTCCTTTCGATTGTCGTGTGGGATCGTTGTTTTGTTCCGCCTGTATGACATTCCTCTTACTCTTCGGCTCTTCCACTATTTCTATTATCCTAAATTGTTCGAGCCGGGGACTTTTCTTTTTCAGGTCCGAGTGGACTTAGTCTTTTTTAATAAGATGTCGTCCTCCAACAAACATTGGAAGGACTACTACTTTTTCGTTCGATTTCCCTAGCAGTCGGACTTCTTGACCAGGTGACAATTAGAGGTGTTGAACCCTCCAGAGCTCAAGAGATACAAGAATCACTCGGACTATCTCCATGTAGCTTCCTGCTTGGTCGGTCAAAAATATAATATACACAAGTTAATGCTGGAGGGTGTCTTCTACTTGTTCGGCCTGAGCTCGATTCGCACAAGGCTTCCGTCCAGCCCAGGTACGCTCTTTCTTGGTCTAACTTTTGAATCTAACTAATTTTTCCTTTTCTTTTGCAGCCCAAGTCATGTTGCGTGCTCGTCTGGCTGGCAAAGCCAAGCTTGCGACGCTGAGATCAATACGGCGGTCGTGGTCAAATTATAAAGTCGAGGTTTGCATCCGGTCGGTCCTCAGGAAGATCCACTCAGAGAGAGCGCAGGAGCCCCAGCTCAAGGGAGCGAAGGGGTAACCAGTCGTACGATCGGCGATGTAGTGGTTATTGCAGCAAATCCCCCACCCAAGAAATGTTTAGCAATTCCAGTTGTCGATGCCTCAAAATCGGCTTCTTCAATGGAGCCTTTGATAAGCCAGAAAAGGCACCGCACAGAGATAACTGGTCGGGCAACAACCTCTGATATACAAACTCCAACCAGGACAAGCCCACGTTTGTCATCCGAGCGGGGTGAAACCTCCACACCTGTGCCTGAGCAAGTGACGGTCATCCCCCATACTTCTCTTTTATCCGATCGGACGTCATCCTTATCCGGTCTACCACAAGGAACCATCTGTATGCCACCAGTCGCTTACCTACCACCGTCGAAGACCCAGAAGTCTCACATCTGCCCAACATTAACGTCTCAGTCGGGTGGCAGAGCAATCTCGGCCCTGTCTGCTCCGAGTGGCCAGCGCCACATAACGACGATCATCCTTCTACCGATGAATGAGTGGCGCGATTCGGACAACGCTGGAGCCTAGGCCCCAGAGCACCAGATAATCATCTAGGGTCCGATCGAACAAATATAGGTCGATGCATAGGTCCGTGCGGTGGTCATGCCTCCAGAGGAGCTTGCCGATAGTCATACATAGATGTCAAATAGGGTAAGTATTTTGTATGTTAGTATTCACCGCTCGACCCTAAGAACTTTTTGCTTCCTCGCAGTATTGGATAGAGAGCCTAGCCATGTGTCAAAGGCTAATATTTTTGGAGCAAGAAGTTAAGTAACTAAGGGCCCCGAGTGACCAATCATCTGCTTCCCAAGCGCAGTTGGAGTAGATGAGTGCTAAGAAGGCTCAACTAAGAGCCAATCTGAGTGTGAGCGCCAAGTAACTGGAGGGGGAGAAGAGCAAAGGAGCCGAGCGGGCTGACCAATTGGCTCAGCTTAATAAGCAGGTCAACTCCTTCGAGCCCAAGCTTAATTTGGTGAACACCAGAAAGCTCTGAGCCATTGAGGACTTGGAGATCAAAAATAAAGAATTTCGGGTGTTGGCCCAAAACCTAAAGGATACTGAGGTCATTTTGAAGACCGAGCGGGATGGGTGATCGGCAGACCAGACGGTGGCGAAGACCTAGCTCGCCGAAAAAGATGAAGAGCTGGCCCAATTGAAGGAAGAGCTAAAGGCTTCTCGCATGGCCTTAGAGACTTAGCAGGGAGTCGAGTCGAGTCGGTTTAACCTTATGAAACAAGGCTACATCTGCTCGAATACTTTTAATGATAAGATCTCTTATCGGGCACTCCGTCTATTTGACCTGGCTATCGACGGGACGCTTGATCAGCTGAAGGAAGGCGGCTACCTCCCCTCAAGGTCATCAGTCGAGACAAGTTGACTGAGTCACTATCAGACGATGTTTTAGATTTTTTAGAGTGAGCTTATGAGTTTTGCTTCTGTACAATTTTCTCAAAGTATCAATGAATGCACGTTCGTCCAGCAAACTGCTATTTTTCTTTGTCTCTTTTCTGGTCGCTCGGCTTTTTCGACTTGTATTGCCGCATAAACTGTAAGTGTGGCCTTGTGTTTCTCCGATTGGAAACGGATTATCTTTTTCTTAAGCGGTCAATCAGTTCCGGCTTTAAGCTCTCTGCTCGACCATTTCGTGGTATAGTTTTATGGTCGTCGCTCGACCGCTGATGAAGACATAAGTTTAAGGTCGCCGCTCAACCGCTGATGAAAACATGAGTTTAAGGTCACTGCTCGACCGCTGATGAAAACATGAGTTTAAGGTCGTCGCTTGACCGCTGGTGAAGACATGAGTTTAAGGTCGTCGCTCGACCGCTGGTGAAGACATGAGTTTAAGGTTGTCGCTCGACCGCTGATGAAGACATGAATTTAAGGTCGTCGCTCGACTGCTGATGAAGACATGGGTTTAAGGTCGCCGCTTGACCATTGGTGAAAACAAGAGTTTAAGGTCGCCACTCGACCGTTGGTGAAGACAAGGGTTTAAGGTCGCCTCTCGACCATTGATAAGTGGAAAACTTCGATTTTATTCTTGTTTTTCCTGCATACAGAAGGAAAATACCCAAATACATCTTCATTTGCTCACGCACCTCTCATCCGGGTCTGTAGGATTGGAGGTGATTCGTGCTCCACGGCCACTCGAGTCGTCTGCCGTCTTCGTCCTCCAAGTAGTAGGCCCCCGAACGGAGCTTCTGTACGACCTTGTAAGGTCCTATCCATGGAGCTTCGAGTTTGGTGATGTCGCTGTCCGACTTTTTCTTTTTCCACACTAGATCACCGATTTGGAAGGACCTTGAGATCACCCTTCGGTTGTAGTTCTGCTTTATCCGCTGTCGGTATGCAATAAGCCGAACAACAACCTTGTCTCATGCCTCATCGACCAAGTCTAGCTCTATCAATCTCTATTCGTCGTTCTCCTTGTCATAGTGCTGAACTCGGTCGGACTCCACCCCAACTTCCGCCGGGACTATTGGTTCACTGTCGTACACTAGATGGAATGGTGTCACACTAGTCACCTCCTTTGGGGTCGTGCACATGGCCTACAGGACGCTTGGGAGTTCATCGACCTAGCTGCCTCCTGCATGGTCAAGTCGAGCTCTCAATCCTCTGAGTATCTCCCGATTGGTGACTTCCGTTTGACCATTGCTTTGGGGGTAGGCCACTAAAATGAAGGCTTGCTGGATTCCGTAACCTTCGCACCATTCTTTGAGCTTCCGACCAGTGAATTGCCTCTCGTTATCTGAGACAAGCCGGCGGGGGATGCCGAACCAACACAGGATGTTTTGCCAGATAAATTTGATAACCATTTGCTCACTTATTCTTACTAGCTGCTCGGCCTCCACCCACTTTGAGAAGTAGTCTGCAACGACGAGCAAGAACCTCCGTTGACTGGTCTCCATGGGGAATGGATGTCTTCATCTCCTCGATTGGTCGATGCGGGATGTTGTGGTACCTTTGACAGGATAGACAGGTGACAACTGTCCGAGTGGCATCCTCTTGGAGAGTTGGCCAAAAAAATCGAGCAGGAGGATCTTTCGAGTCAGGGAACGACCACCCGGATGGCTTCCGCAAGATCCTTGATGCATTTCCTGTAGGATGTACTATGTGCCCTCTGATCAAACGCACTTGAGTAAGGGTCTGGAGAAGGCTCTCTTATAAAGTTAATCCCCGATCAAGGTGAACCATCCGACCCTTTTTTTAATAGTTGCATTGCTTCTTGGTCGGTCGACATGGTACCCGATCGGAGGAATTCGATCAGTGGCGATCTCCAGTCACTTGAGTAAACTACTCCCTCCATCCGGTCGATGTTCGCCACTAGGAAGACCTGTTCGATCGGCTGGTTGATCACGACTAGTGATAGTGAACTGGCTAACTTAGCCAATTCATCTGCTACTTGATTGTCCAACCGGGGGATCTTTTGTATAATGACCTCCTAAAAATTTACCTTTACCTTCTCGAAGGCTTCTACATACAACTTGAGTCGGGAGCTACTAATCTCAAAAGTCCCTAATAGCTGCTGGGCGGCCAATTGAGAATCTGAGTGAATGAGGACTTTTGTGGCTCCGACATGTCATGTTGCCTGTAAGTCGGCTATCAAGGATTAATACTCAGCTTCGTTGTTGGTGGCCCGATAATCCAGCCGAACGGAGAGCTGTATTCGATCTTCCCTTGGTGAGATCAATAGTATGCCGATCTCGCCCCCTTGATGAGTGGAAAAATCGTCCACATATATTCTCCAGGTTACTTCTAGTTCCGCGTTCTGGACTTCTGTGACAAAATCAACTAAGGCATGTGCTTTGATCGCCGTTCGAGATTGATATTGACTATCAAACTTGCTTAATTTCGTGGTCTATTTGATCAGCCGCTTGGACGTCTTTGGGTTGAGGAGGACTTTTCCTAAGGTACTATTGGTCTTGACGATGATCGGGTGAACAAGAAAGTAAGGGCAGAGTCTCCGAGCGGCAAGCACTAGTGCGTAAGTTAACTTTTCCAGACTAGTGTAGCGAAATTCGACATCTTTCAATATATGACTTAAAAAATATACAGGCTGTTGTTCGCGATCATTCTGCTTGACTAATGTCGAGCCGACCGCATGCTCGGTGGATGACAGATAGATCCAGAGAGGCTCTTCTACGCTCAGCTTAGCTAGCACAGGCAAAGAGTTAAGATACTCCTTAAGCTCTTCCAAATCCCGGTCGCACTCTGCATCCCATTGGAATTTCATAGCTCGACGTTGTTGAGATGTATACTATAAAGCCTAACTTTTGTGTGAATATTTATTTTGAAATGAGAATTACTTTGGTCAAATGTTTACATTTTATATTTATATATATGTTAATGTAGTTGTCCATTTAATTTATATTATAGATAACATAGTGTGTGGAGCCACACAGAAAATCATGTTATCAGTTCCTTATAAATTATAAATAGTAGCTCACAACCAAGATAGATTGGGATAAATCATTGGAACGGTTGTAATGTAATTTGGTATTAGTCTGTCTTGACTATAAAATTACATTAGTACACTATGTGTGTATTGAGCAGGACCGTTTGAGGTTGTTTGATTTATAATGACTACATAAAAGAACAGAACCTCTATTATTATGGATGTGCCTCCTCTTAATCCATATATAATAACAAGCACGTATACTTAGTATTTATTTCTTTAACTTATCGAAGGGTGAGATTTATTCGTTAAATCAATAGACCCGATGAGTTGGGAGATAGTACTGTTTATATGGTGCGTTGTTGATTATAGAAGGAATCTATGTCCTAATTATTTAGGCTGATGATGTCCCCTTGAGGAGCTCATAAGGATTATCATGTAAACCCTGCAGATGGACTTAGTCCGGCATGATAATAAAGTTGAGTGGTACTACTCTTAGAATCAGATGTTAATTAATTGAGTTGTCAATAACTCATTTAATTAACAGACATACGATATCTTAAATACAGGGAGATTAACGCATTCATGATAAGAACGAGCTCATATTGTAATATGGGATTGGTGCAGTAGTTCAATAATAACCCTTTAGTGGTATGAGTTATTATTGATAAACTTGAGTTGGGTATTCGGGCCAAACACAGAAAGCCCAAGCCCATCAGGAGGCCTAAACAAATTCCTCCTCTAGGTCCTTGTTGTAGCCTCTATATAAATTCTCGCATCCACCCCAGCAGAATTCTGTTAATTCTTTCTTTCCTTATAGCCGACGGCAAGGGTTATAAAAAGGAGTAGGTGGCGGCCCCTAAACCTAACTTTCCATAATTCTCTTTCACCCATTGCAACGGTCGGATGCACCCTTGCCTAGAATCCCCTAGGGCCGACGGCTTGGAAACAAAGAGGGAACCTTGCTAGGGTCGGCGCCCCTTGCTTAGAATCCTTTGTGGTCGGCGGCTTGGAGGAGAGGAAGAAGAGGAGAAGGCGCCCCATCCTAGAGCTCCTTTTGGTGGCCGACGGTTTGGAAACAAAGAAGAGAAGTAGGGTGGTTTTGTCTTGGTAGATCATCTCCCACACGACGTCCAAGAAGAGGAGAGGAATACAACAGAAGATCAAGAGGTCTTTGGCTATAAGGAAAGGTACAACTAGTTCTTTAATTCCGTTGCGTAATTAGTTTAGTTTTCTTTGTATGGATCCTGAATACCAACACAAGATACCAGCGATCTTGTGCTTCGATCAAGGTGTGCTTTGATCAATCAAGAACTTGCTTGATTGATGAAACACATGTCTGATCGGACATGTGGATTGCTAGGAAAAGTTTTGTACTTGTACAATTTTGGTACAGGGGAAATTGAAATAGAACGGAACTCCAGCGCCTTCAGGCGCAACACTTTGAAGAATGGCAAACTTCGATTGGACATCTTATAGATGAACCTTGAGAGTACGGTGATCCGTCCGGTCAGTCGTTGGACCTCCTTCATATTGCGAGGTAGATGCGTGTCTTACAGGACCTTCACCTTACTTGGATTTGCCTCGATCCCCCGCTCGGTTACGATATACTCGAGAAAATGACCGCTCCTCGTGTCGAATAGGCATTTGCTAGGGTTCAGCTTCATTCCATAGATTCTTAGTATTTGGTATGTTTCCTCAATGTCCATACAGAGGTTGGCCGCTCGGAGTGATTTTATCAATATGTCATCGATATAGACCTCCATGTTATGGCCGATTTGCTTATGGAACACTTTATTCATCAGCCTTTGATAGGTTGCTCCAGCATTCTTCAGTCCAAACGGTATGACGTTGTAGCAATAGGTTCCATCGGTCGTGATGAAACTGACATTCTCTTGATCTTTTCGGGCGAGCGGCACTTGATGGTTGTCCTGGTATGCGTCGAGCATGCATATTAATTCGCAGTCTACTGTGGAGTCCACCATTTAATCTATCTGAGACAGCGGATAGAAGTCCTTCGGGCATGCCTTATTTAAGTCACGAAAGTCGATGTAGACCCATCATTTATTGCCTAACTTGGAGACTAGTACCATGTTGCGAGCCAACTTGGGAATTGGACTTCCCGTATATGGCCTGCCTCCAATAATTTCTCTATCTCCGCTCGGATGATCAAATTATGTTTCAGGTTGAAGTCTCTCTTTTTCTATTTAACTGGTCGAGAGTCCGGTCGGACATGTAGCTCATGCTGAGCCACTCTTGGAGAAAAGCAAGACAATTCATGTGTTGACCAGGCGAGCACGTCATAGTTTCGTCTGAGGCAGGCGACCAATTCTGTTTTCTTCTTGCTTTCCAGATCGGTGGCAATAAAGGTTGTTGCCTGTGCTCGATTAGGATGTATCTGGACCTTCTCCTTTTCATCGTAAACTAGAGCAGGAGACTTCTCCGTGATAGCGTTCACCTCCAGGCGAGGTGTCTTCCACGCGGCTCGTGCTTCTATTCTGACTATCTCGACGTAACAACACCGAGCAGCCAACTGATCACCTCTGACCTCGCCCACCTTGTCACCCACCGGTAACTTGATATTTTGGAAAAAAGTGGATACCACCGCTCGAAAATCATTCAACGCTGGTCGGTCCAGAATGACGTTGTAGGCTGAAGCCACATCCACCATGATGAAATTGGTCATCCGTGTCCTCTTCAGCGGTTCTTCCCTGAGCGAGACGGTCAAGCACAGTTGGCTGATCGGCAATACTTCATTGTCGATGAACTCGTAGAGTGGAGTCGTCATGGGCAGTAAGTCGTTCCGGTCAATTTGCAGCTGGTCAAATGCTTTCTTAAAGATGATGCCCACTGAGTTTCCTGTGTCAACAAAGGTATGCTGAATAACTTAATTAACTATTACTGCTAAGATAATCAGGGCGTTGTCATGGGGGATCTCTACCCCCTCCAAATCTTTTGAATCGAAGCTGATCTCAAGTCCCTCGGTCTTCTCCTTACTGTAGCCTACTGCATGAATTTGAAGTCGCCGAGCATGCAACTTTCTCGCCCTATTGGAATCACCGTCGGTCGGCCCTCCGTCGATCATTTCTATCTCTCTCCGAGTGGCGTTGCTCCTATTTTCTTCCTCCCGAGCCGAGGGTCGTCTTCGTTGGCTTGCTCCCGAACTAGACTCAGATTGCTTCATTGTTAAGCTGGATTGCGATGATCGGGTGACGGTGTTTGATGATACCGCCTTCTCGGGCCAGTCTATTAGCTAGGTAACAGTCCCGAGTATTATGAGTCGCCGACTTATGAAAGGAGCAAAACATTAGTGTCCATATTTTGCCCCTGGAGGTGCTTGGGCGTCCGAATCCAACATGTTGCACGACATGCGTCCTCCGCTCATGTTGTTGAGTTCCTCCTGATCAGGGCCCTTTAGGAGGTTGATGGATGCTCGATTGACGCCTCTTGGACACCGTCGTTGGTTCAGCGTGTACCTCTTTATTCTTGATAGCCTGGACTTCTTCTACATTGATGTATTCATTGGCCCTTTTCTGTAGATGATCAAAGTCCTTCGACGGCTTCCGGATGAGTGACCGAAAGAATTCTCCATCAACAAGCCCCTGAGTGAAAGTGCTTACCAATACATCCGAGGAGATCATCGGAATGTCCATTGCCACCTAATTGAAGCACTGGATATATATCCTCAAGGCCTCTCGACCCTTGCTTCAGTGAGAATAAGTTCACGCTTGTCTTCTAATGGCGGCAACTGCTAGCAAAATTATGTAGGAAGGCCGCTCAGAAGTCTTTGAAACTATGTATCGAGCCACTCGGCAAACGCTTGAACCAGTGTTGCACTGATCCGGACAATGTGGTAAGAAAAACTCGACATTTTACCCCATCCGTGCATTGGTGCAGCGTTGCCACATTATCAAACTTGGCCAAGTGGTCATCGGGGTCAGTCGTCCCATTATATTCTCCAATCGTCAATGGGGTGTAGTGCTTTGGCAGAAGGTCATTTAGAATCCCCTCTGAAAACTGTTGGTTGACTTGTTCGGGCGAGTCATCCTCCCTAGGTTTCCTTTGCTTTGTGTTTCGAATGGGTGCCTCATCAGAGGATGATCCCCGATCTCTATCATCCTGGCCTCTCCCTTCTGCCTGGGTCCAAAA
Organism: Zingiber officinale; assembly: GCF_018446385.1. Lineage (NCBI taxonomy): Eukaryota > Viridiplantae > Streptophyta > Magnoliopsida > Zingiberales > Zingiberaceae > Zingiber > Zingiber officinale. Next base: position 81,267,953 of record NC_055994.1, read on the forward strand.
CGGGCTCGTCGTAGGGGGCTGGCACATGAGATTCTTCCCAATAGGTGTCGATCGGCCTCTTTCCATTTGGGTCCCGATTGGAAAGATGTCCCATTCGGTTTTCTTGTTCAGCCCGGTGACCTTCCGCGGAAGTTGCAGGCTCTTGTACTCTTCGTTTAATCGACGCATATTGCTGCTATTCCAATATCTTTGCCACTTGAGTCTGTATTAATGAGTCAAGATCCTCTCGCATCAATGTCATTGTGGTGAGTCGTCCAGCGTCTTCCATCTTCTTACTCAGATATAGGCTATGTTCCCACATACGACGCCAAAATGATCCTATCCGAAGGCACGAAGCTGGAAAGCCGGGGAGGTGGGATTTCCGCTGACAGGATGAAGACCTCACTATCTGTAAAACAAAACCAAGACCAGGGAAGGGGTCCCTACGTTGGCCCTCCGACGCTCAAGTCAGAAATAGGAGAGAAAAAAGTGAGTAGTAAGATCAAGAATTTTTCTCATGCCTTTCATCATACCTGGCATCCCCTTTTTATACCTTTTCGGGCGACTTTCTATATTCTCCTATTTAATGTTATTGATTACCGACAAAAGATATCTTTGTCTTGTATTCATTCCATTTAATGATAAATAGAGTGTTTTATTTGGTTTTCTCCTCCCATTAGTTATTCGTTATTTCCTCTCCTATCATTTTATCGATTCATTATATATAATGTCAACACCTTTCTTCAGAGCTGGACAAGTGCCCCGCTCGTCTCGGGCTCCCGACCCACTTATCTTATTTTCCTGCCGACCGGTTAACTGTACTCGTTTACTCAGATGGCCGATTAGACAAGGGAACTTCCGATCGGCCGATGAACCACTTCCCCGATGCAGCTGAGCTTCGCTCAAGCCTTGGTATTGATCGCCTTAACTCTGACCTACACCGTGATGATTAACTCATGCCAAGTAGGCTCTTATCACCGTATCATAAGAGCTTAATTTAGGGTTAAGGACCAAGTAAATAACATGATATTAGGGTTAAGACCAACTCTTTATCTAAAAAATAATTAATTAATTAACATTGAATCTGAGATGAATATGATTCTATAAAAAAAAATTCACAGACAATATAAATAAATAAATACAAATATACATAAAAACATCATGACTGCCAAAATTATAAATAAGCCAACTCGTTATCTAGAATTAACGGCACAGAAACACATAAAGTCAAAACAATGTCGACATATTAATGCTATTCCTCTTTTATTAATATTTTACCTGTCACCTAACTTTTATCAATTACCAAAAACAGGTATATCACTGAGGATACATTTGATTCAAGTTATTATGTATAATTTTGATTATGTGATTATTAAATAATCACATAATCAAGATTATAGAGAATAAAACATAATCAAATATTGTTTGGTTCAACATAAGTGATGCAACAAAAACTTATTTGTTTGAAGATTTTAATAAATAACCTAGTTTAATATTTTACTATATTATCCTTAGTTACAAAACCAACTATATATATATATTTATTATTATTATTATTATTATTATTATTATTATTTAAAATTTATATTTTTATTTTTTTTATGCTTTTCTTTATTTTTATGTTTTTTTTGTTTTTTTATTTCTTTTCGTTTTTTTATTTTTTTTAAAAAAAATATTTTTTATTTTATCTTTTTTACTTTTATTTTATTTTTTTTATTTTTATGTTTTTTTATTTTTTCCCTATTTTTTATGTTTTTATTTTTTGTATTTTTTTTATATATATATATTTTTACATTTTTATTAATTTTTAAAAAAATTACATTTTTTTCTATTTTTTATGTTTTTTCTCATTTTTTTTACGTTTTTTTCCTAATGCAACAAAAACTTATTTGTTTGAAGATTTTAATGAATAACCTAGTTTAATATTTTACTATATTATCCTTAGTTACAAAACCAACTATATATATATATTATTATTTTTATTTTTATTTTATTATTATTATTATTATTATTTAAACTTTATGTTTTTTGTTTTTTATTTTTTATTTTTTATTTTTTATGTTTTTCTTTATTTTTATGTTTTTTATTTTTTATTTTTTTTATTTTTTATTTCTTTTCATTTTTTTTTATTTTTTTTATTTTTTACGTTTTTTCCCTATTTTTTATGTTTTTTATTTTTTTCCTATTTTTTTATATTTTTTACATTTTTTATTTTTTTTTATTTTTTTTTACATTTTTTTATTTTTTACATTTTTTTTCTCATTTTTTAACTTTTTCCCCTATTTTTTAATTTTTTTATTTTTTTAAAGTTTTTTATTTTATTTTTTATATTTTTCCTTTTTCCTTTACATTTTTATTTTTTATCACATTTTTCTCTTATTCGAGGTATTTTGTGTACAAAAATTTCGTTAACCCCGGAATTAAGAAAAACCTTAGTTTTACGAGGTTTTCTGATTCCGGGTTACATACCCCTTTTGCTGAGAATGATCGATTACATAGCAGGGTTTTGTTGATAATCTTAGATAAATAATCAAGGTTATCAAGGATAACCCTGAACTAAACGTACGCTAAAAGTAAAGCCCTAAACTTTTTTTTTATAGCACCAGCCATATATAGATTTTCTTGGTTTTTTTTATAAATTAATTAGTTAAATTAATATATTAATATTGTTCTATTAGGATAAAAATCAAAATTACACTTTTAATTTAAAAAAATATTCAAAAATATGCTCTAATTGAGGATCTTAACTCATCTTAATGTTCACTTTATTCCATCTTTATATAATACTGTTTAAAAAAATATAAATCCAGTTAATTATAAGTGATTATGATTTTATATAATTTTTTCATCAATAATCAGAATAAATCAAGAATTACTCACAGTGGACAATAGACGAAGTCTATTTAAGAAATTCAACATCTATTAATTATGCACCCTTTTAAAGAAAAAATTGAGAGTAGCTTGTTTATAGAGAAAAAATTGAGAGTAGCTTGTTTACAATATCCCTTAATTGGTGTAGTGGTCGACTAGTTATATCCCAGAAGTAAAAATGGATCCTAATCACCCAACGTCACCACACTAGTTCAAACTTTGAAGGTAAAAATAATAATTTAATCGGTGAAATTTTTAATGGGTGCAATCAAGCTACGAGGATTTTCGCTATCACTGATCTCCATCGACGTTGGCAGTGATGCTTTTACCAATTCATGAATCAATTAATAGATGAAGGCAATTGAACTTAATAACAAATTAAAAGAGATAATGGATTGTAAAACTCTTTGTTAAAGGGCAAAGTATGCAACGCCATACATAATTCACGTCACAACATGTGCACTAACCAAACTGCTAAAATTAGGAAGAGTCTCTAAGCCCACTTGGCAACAAGTGACATCAATCCTTCTCCCAGTAGCAAGGCAAAATTTGATCATGACCTGAAGTTTTACGTTACTCTGCACTTTAGGGTTCATAAAATCAACAGCGAGGAGATCGACAAGCGCCATGTAGATCAAAATTCCAGCAGCTACAGAATCTAACATTCCTTGAGTGATCAAGGACGAGCAACTATTCTCATTGTAAACGGACGATATTCCAATGCCTATCACAACCCCAGCCGGCGTCGTGAGAGAAAAGAAGAGTCCCATTGTTAGCATTGATCTCACCTTGAACCTTGCCTGTGTATATACATGATGAAATACAGTGCGGATTAATGTTGTCACCTTAAAATTATAATAGAAAAAAATGAAACACAACCAAAAGTAGTATACTTATTGCATGATTCAATCAAACATTGATACTTGTAAATAATTGCTCTCTTACAACATTTGATTGAACCAGCCAATTTACCACTTTATAACTCAAAAATTATAATGGGTCGAATTAGTTCGAGCCAATATAATCCCTTCTGGGTTCGAAAACATTAGAACTCAAAGCCAAGAACTAGATGATAAATCATAATGGTAAATAGGCATGCTATTATTAATTCATTACTATTTTTATACACTATGAATTTTAATAGTAAACTTGCAAACAAACATAATGGATGAACAATTATTGCATCTACCAATCATAGAAATGAAAAAATGCATTCACTATGAGTTTAATTCTTTTCAACTAAAGTAAAGAACTAGATGTGCAAGGTAGGCTCACTATTTTTTTCATGGTACGATTGATTGGTTATCACATTTAAGCTATGGAGTTTAATGGTAAATTCAACTTTTAAATGAATTATAAGGAAAATAAATAAATTGATTACACAGGTAACTAAACATTCATAACTGAGAACAATGTGTACCTGAGAAATGCATCATCCGAGTCCCATGCCCTCGAGGAACTGGTGAAAAATTAGGGCAACCAAGAGAGGTTTTAGGGTTGATGGAGAGTTAGATACACCCAATGAAATCCCTATGATCACGGAATGTACTGGAATTCCCAACTCCAGAACCTGTCCATTAGTTTTAAAAAAAAATAATCAAATTATTAAGAAAGATATGGAAATAATATAATTTTGAAAAATGAATGTAATTGCACCTGAGCGATAATTCGATGGCGAATTAGTTGAGTCTTTGATGATGAGTCATCCGCCCGCCTCTCTTCGCCGTAGTCGCATCCCTACATATGTGAAGCATAGGTAATTAAAGAACAGTTAGGTAATTAAACTTACTTGAAACTCTAGTGAGAAATAAAGGGTGGAGAAAATCTTTTTAGGACCGACGGCAATGAATATCGGTGGAGAAATAAAAGGTGGAGCTAGGAAATCTTTTAAAGGCCGACGGCAATGAATATCAGTGGAGAAATAAAGGGTGGGGGAAATCTTTTTAGGACCGGCGGCAATGAATATCGGTGGAGAAACAAAGGGTGGGAAAAATCTTTTTAGGGCCGGCGGCAATGAATATCCACGTTGGATTCTAGGTGTGTATTTTTATATAAAGTGGAGGCGCTAATTTTATCTAAATTTTATCAACTATGCTATATAAATCTTATTATATGTATATCAAGTCGTCAATTTGATATTGGATAAAATTTCCTATATATATCCATATCTATATCATATATACATAGTAATATTTAATTCACATATTAAAATTTATTATATATATGTTTTTTATATAATTTATATTACATATTACATATACATATTTATAAAATATATTTATGATACTATAGTTTACACATTTCCAACTATATGATTCCTATTATGTATTTTATATCATATAAAATATGGATATCCATATTTTATTTCCACATATTATAATTTATAGACATACCTTTATATTACATATTACACGTTATATATTTTATTTCTATATTCATCTTTAAAATTTCTATATATTAAGTTTTATTCCTAAATGCTAAATTCTTTAATTTCTATATATATTTTTATATAAAACCTCATACTAAATTTTTATCTCTATCCTTTATCCACATCATAATTATATAATTTTCCATATATGCATATATAATATATAATTTGTATGTGATGAAATCTTGAAATTCATTGGTTGTGTGTTTACACGTGAGGCATGTAAATTGGCATATAAATTCATTGATGGAGAGGCATGTAAGTTGGTATACAAATTCATATATTTTTATTTACTTACTAATTACATTTTCTAAATGATAAGTCCTATATATTATTCTTATAGATCTTGATATAAACCTATATCATGGTTATATAATTCTATTTAATAAATCTATATATATATATATATATATTAGCTATACATGGTAATATTTTTAATTCATATTAGAGTTTATTAATACTAAGTCATTAATTTAATATTGAATCAAATTATATATTTTCATATCATGTATACACAATAATTAACATATTATAGTTTTCTAAAAAATACACGTTCATTACATTTACTTTATATATATAATATATTATTTATATTAGTTATTAATTTAATATTGAATCAAATCTCTTATATCTGTCCATATATATCATATACATAATATTATATTATATATATATATATATATATATATATATATATATATATATATATATATATATATATATATATATATATATATATATATATATATATATAAATTCTTAATTTAATATTTATTTTATATACTTTAATATATTATTTATATGGATCAAATTTTCATATATATATATATATATATATAAAAAATATGTTCTCATATTAAATGGTTTAGTTATTATCTACACATTTCTTATATACATATTATATTACATACAATATTAAACATTTATAATTCCTATATACATATATTATAATTTCTTATATACACGTTTTATATCATATGTTTTATATTATACATAATATATTATTATATATAATTGATTAATTCATAATTATATGTTAACTTAATTAATTTAAATCTATCTATATTAATAAATTATTAATTCAATTGAACGAATCCTCTTAATTAACCATTGGTTTGCGGATATTATAGTATGTATTTGAATATGGATTGTTTTGTCTCTGATTGTAACTCATGATGGCATCACATTGCTCAAGTTGATTAATTTGTGTAGAAATAGCTCCTAAAGGACATGAGTCTTGAATATGTGTTTGAATTTTCTGGATCTTTTCTGAATTATCCATTCTTTGAGTTAACACCTTTAATTCTTGCTTCATTTCGTTTTGACTTAAAATGAGTTCTTCAATCATTTACTCCAATCTAGAAATTTGATTGTTCTGAGAAGGTTGTTGTTGAAAATTTTGTTGCCCAGGTTGGAAACTTGGTCTAGCCCCCATAGATGTCCTTGTTCTTGATTATTTCTATAAGAGAATTTTGGATGATTCTTCCACTCAGGATTGTATGTGTAACGTCCCTAGTTTTTTTTTCTTTTTTTTATAATACATAAACTGTTGACGCCACATACTTATACTTCCATAGCGGTTCTTGGTTCAAATAATATTGTTGGTTGCTACTCGGAAAACCTAATGGTTCCACTGTGCAAAAATTTTATACAAAGGTCTGAACCTTTTCCTAGCTACCATGTGTTCTTTTAAATTAAACTCGGATCGCCTACGAAACTTAACACGTTTGATCCTAAGTTTAATTTATTTGTTCTTTTAGGTTTAGACTTAGATCTCCTGCGAAACTTAACACGTTCGATCCAAATCACCTAGGCTATTACTTCCATTAAATATTAATTTCCAAAATTGGCTTCCAGGACTACATGGCGAGGCACATGGCCTTCTTGGATATGGGAACAACCACCACCGCCTAGACAAAGCCTTTTAAGGAAAGCTAATATTTAATTTCCTTAAATAACTTTAGGTCAACCAAAATGAACAATCAAATCACAAGGCAAATAAAAATAAAAGAACACAACATCGAAAACTAATTCGAAATACTAGAATCGGATGCCTCTTGTATTTGGTATTTTTACATGGAGATAAAACTAACATGATGCGGAAAACTATATTAGTTATACCTTACTTAGTAGATAATGACCTCTTGTTCTTCTACTACCGTATTCCTCTTCTAATCCCGGACGTTGTGTGGGCAACGATCTTCCGAGACGAGAACCACCAAGGCACCTTCTTCTTCCTTCCTTCAAATTTCGGCCAAGCATATCTTCTAAAGGATGAAGAACTTTTTTCACCAACCAAGCTCAAGGGATGCAAGTTTTCTCTCCTTCCTCAAGCTAGATCCGGCCACATCCTCCAAGCTCCAAGAGATAAAGGATTTCGGCCACACAAGAGGAAGAGAGAAAAGGAGAAGGGTCGGCCACACCAAGGAAGAAAAGAGGGAGAAAATATAATAGAGTTGTTCACCATGAAGTCTCCTCTACCCCCTCTTTTATAATTCTTGGTCTTGGCAAATAAGAAAAATTTAATAAAAACTTCCTTAATTCTTTTGCCATTGAAAAAAAAATTATTTAATTAAAAACAATTTTCTTCTCATCAATTATAATGGCCGACCACCACAAGCTATAAACAAGGAGAGTTTTAATTAATTAAAACTTCCTAATTTGTCTTCAGAAATTTATAAAATTTCTCCAATAATTTTAATCCCTTCATGGTTAGTAAAAAGAAAATTTTATAAATTAAAATCTTTCTTTTAAACATGTGGATAAAAAGAAAGTTATCTCTAAAAATTAAAATCTCTTTTAATCTACAAATAAGGAAAAATATCAAATCTTTTCTTAATCTCTTGTAGAAACTTATAAAAGAGAATATTTAATTTTTAAACTCTCTTTTAAATCATGAACATGGTTAAAAAGGAAAGTTTTCTTAAAATTTAAAATCCACCTTTTAATCAATAAATAAGGAAAGATTTCAAATTTTAAACTCTCTTTTAAACATGTAGATGATTTACAAATAAGGAAAGTTTTTATCAAAAATTAAAACCATCCTTTTAATCTACAAATAAGGAAAGAGATTAATCTCTTCTCTTAATCTTTTGTAGAAAGCTATAAAAGAAAATTTTTTAATTTTTAAACTCTCTTTTAAAACCATGATATCCACATAAGAAATAATTTTAATAAAAATCATTTTTAATATTCTAGTGGTCGGCCACCTAAGCTTGGGACCCAAGCTTTGGCCGGCCACCAACTTGGCTCATCCATTTGGTCTTGGTCGGCCCTAGCTTGGGTTCCAAGCTAGCTTGGCCGACCCCATTGGATGGGTAAGAAGGTGGGTATGTGGTGAGTATAAATCTCTATATACAAGAGGCTACGATAGGGACCGAGAGGAGGAATTGGTTTTGGTCTCCCGATGAAATTAAGCATCCCGTGTTCGCCCCAAACACACAACTTAATTTCATCAATAATAATTCATTCCACTAAAGAACTATTATTGAACTACCGCACCAATCCCAAATTACATTTTGGGCTCCTTCTTATTATGAGTGTGTTAGTCTCCCTGTGTTTAATATAACAAATGTCCACTAATTAAGTAAGTTACTGACAACTCACTTAATTAATATCTAGCTCCAAAAGTAGTACCACTCAACTTCATCATCATGTCGGACTAAGTCCACCTGCAGGGTTTAACATGACAATTCTTATGAGCTCCTCTTGGGAACATTATCAACCTAGATTACTAGGACACAGTTTCCTTCTATAATCAACAACACACATTATAAGTGATATCATTTCCCAACTTATCGGGCTTATTGATTTATCGAACTAAATCTCACCCATTGATAAATTAAAGAAATAAATATCAAATATATGTGCTTGTTATTATATTAGGATTAAGAGCACACACTTTCATAATAACTGAGGTCTTTGTCCCTTAATAAAGTCAGTATAAAAGAGACAACCTTTAATGGTCCTACTCAATACACTCTAAGTGTACTAGTGTAATTATATAGTTAAGATAAACTAATACCTAATTACACTACGACCTTCCAATGGTTTGTTCCTTTCCATCTTGGTCGTGAGCTACTGTTTATAATTTATAAGGTACTGATAACATGATCCTCTATGTGTGACACCACACACCATGTTATCTACAATATAAATTAATTGAACAACTACATTTATCATAAATGTAGACATTTGACCAATGTGATTCTTATTTCTAGATAAATGTTTATACCTAAAGCTAGACTTTTAGTATACATCCTAACAAATATTACATAAATGACTTGAAGAAAAATAAACATAACTAAATATGGAATTAATATAGAAGACCTTCGGGTTGTACTACCCTTATTCCGAGCTAGCTCACTGGTCAATGTCTCCTATCTCATTCGTCTCATTGTCTGGAAAAAAAAATATATAAACTGTGAGTCGAGAGACTCAGCATGTTCAAAATAATGTTATGCATTAGTTAGCGTCTATAATCTAGTGTACTTAGGGAAAGCACATCAAAGGTAACTTAAGACCTCTCTACTTACATACTATGAACACAAGCATAAGCAATGACATAAGCATGACAACATAAAGGTAAGCAAGGTAGATGAACTAAGCATAATGATAAACTAGATCATGAGCATGTCCATAGACACAGGCATAACATGAACATAATAATAAACATTATCATAAACGTAGACCAAAACATAAACATAAACGTAAACGTAAGCATACGCATAAACATAAATATGACTTGAACATACTTGCATGTGTACTTATAAACATACTGTTGTGGTGGCCTAGTTGTACTTAGCAGTACTATGACATAAGTTGTTGATCAGACAACTACCCTAGCGCTAGGTCGGTAGAGGTCCGAACTTAGGACCGGAGTCCCTCTTTATTTTGGCGCCCTCACCGGGTTTAGGTCCCCGAATCATACCACTATCTTAGAACATATCTTGTTTGATTCTGGCGCGCTCACCGTGCTTAGGTCCCTAGATCATACCATCATCCCAAAACATATCTTGTTTGATTCTGGCGCGCTCACCGGGCTTAGGTCCCCGGATCATATCACCATCCCAGAATATGATTTGGCAAGCTCCCCTGGCTTAGGTCCCCAGTTCATGACTTAACCCATAACAAGATTTGGTACGCTTTCCCGAGCTTAGGTCCCCGAGTACAACTAACCACATTTATCTCATAAGCATAGACATAAGTGTAATTATAAACATAAGGATGATCACTATATAGCCATGAATATAAACATGTACATGCACATAAACATAAGAAGGTTCATTTCAGGAGCAATTAAAGTTATCATAATGCGAAGAGGAAACATTAGTCTAACTATACTAAATACAACCCTTTTTCTAAACTAGAATCCGAAAGTCACATGTAGCATATAAAATTGATGACAAGCAAGAATAAACATAAGCTTTCATATATTAGAAATCCAAAAATACATGTAGCATGTAAAATTATCATAATATCAAGTAAGAAGAAAACATAAGCTTTCCTAATTTAGTATTTCCAAAAATACATGTAGCATGAAAAATTATCATGATATCAAATAAGAAGAAAATATAAGCTTTCCTTTAGAATTTCTAAAAATACATGTAGCATATAAAATTATCATGATATCAAGCAAGAAGAAAACATAAGTTTTCCTAATTTAGAATTTTCAAAAATACATGTAGCATGAAAAATTATTATAAGTGGGTTCATTCATTAGCATTCAAGGTTATCATAATAAGAAACAAGAAGCAACATGAACTTACCTAATCTAGAGGTTCCAAACCTAACTCAAAAACGTAAAATGAGTAGGAATAAAAAAATAAATCTAGATACTGGACAAAACAATTGTGTAAATCCAAGCTGGGGAAAATATTACATGAAAGTAATTATTCCATTTAACAAAGCAAATCACAAGCGGGTTACTCACTTATTACTTTATTCAATTTGTTTTAAAGACATGCATGAAAACAAACCTGATTTACAAATTTTAAACTAATCTTTTCTTTATGGTGAGTGACACATCTCCTTGTTGGCTAAGCATTAAAATTTAATTTAAGACAAGGTTGATTTATAACAAATCATAATTACGAAAGTTATGATATATATTTTGAATTATAATTCTAAATATGAAATTGTGCACATTTATCTCTCGGTAATAGAGGTAAAGAAGAAACATTAAGATTTTTTTAAAAACAATTACTTGTACATACTCTGCACTTTGACATGGTATTTACCTATTATAAACCCTCTTCAAAACCTTAAAGCCAACCCATACAAGCATATCTATTCTTTTATAGAGCACTGTTAACACACTTAAGCATAAAACACATATGCATATAATTTCATAAAATATCATAAACAGTATAAAATCTAGAAGCCAAAACCATACATGCACTTACTCACCCTTAACATATTAAAGTATAGCAACAAATATGTATATTATCATTAAAACATGATTGAACCTATCCCTGTAGTCCATGATTAAATTATACTATAATAGCTTAATCAAACATTTATCATATATATAAGAAAAATCCATAACATGCATGGTCATGAGACATTGTTGTCCGTATGTATCATCAAGTAATTTTCCACACCTACTACAAGTCTATAAACGGCTACAAACCCTTAAAAAGAAACTCAAGAAGAGAACTTAAATTAGAACATCAAATATCAATCCTTAGTATCCAAAATTCATAAATCATAGAAATTATCTAGAGCATTACAAGTTAGAGAACATGTCTTAAGTACTTAGCTATTACTCCTTGTCTTATCTTGAAACTCTAGTACCGGTGGAGAAACAAAGGGTGGGAAAAATCTTTTTAGGGCCGGCGGCAATGAATATCCACGTTGGATTCTAGGTGTGTATTTTTATATAAAGTGGAGGCGCTAATTTTATCTAAATTTTATCAACTATGCTATATAAATCTTATTATATGTATATCAAGTCGTCAATTTGATATTGGATAAAATTTTCTGTATATATCCATATCTATATCATATATACATAGTAATATTTAATTTACATATTAAAATTTATTATACATACGTTTCTTATATAATTTATATTACATATTACATATTACATATTACATATACATATTTATAAAATATATTTATGATAGTTTACACGTTTCCAACTATATGATTCCTATTATGTATTTTATATCATATAAAATATTTTATTTCCATATTAATTGGATATCCATATCATAATAGTTAATTCACATATTATAATTTATTAGACATACCTTTATATTACATATTAAAGGTTATATATTTAATTTCTATATTCATCTTTAAAATTTAGATGAATTTCTATATATTAAGTTTTATTCCTAAATGCTAAGTTTTTTAATTCATATATATATTTTTATATAAAACCTCATACTAAATTTTTGTCTCTATCATTTATCCACATCATAATTATATAATTTTCCATATATACATATATAATTTGTATGTGATGAAATCTTAAAATTCATTGGTTAGGTGTTTAAGGTGAGGCATGTATGTTGGCATATAAATTCATATATTTTTATTTACTTACTAGTTAGATTTCTAAATGATAAGTCCTATATATTATTCTTATAGATCTTGATATAAACCTATATCATGGTTATATAATTCTATTTAATAAATCCATATATATATTAACTATACATGATAATATTTTTAATTTATAGTAGAATTTATTAATACTAAATCATTAATTTGATATTGAATCAAATTTATATATTTTCATATATACATAATAATTATCATATTATAGTTTTCTAAAATATACACATTCATTACATTTACTTTATATAAATAATATATCATTTATGAGGAGTGATCTCCTGCGCGCTCGCATAGTTCGTGACTGTGCGCGCGCGCAGGAGATCGTTCAGTTTTTTTTTTGATTTTTTTAATATTTTAAATTAAAAAAATCAATTAAAAAAATTAACATTTCCTCTTATAAATTTTTAATATATTAATATATCTCCTCAACATATTACAATACTCAATAAATACTTAAATTTATTTTATTTAAAATTTTTTTTAAACCAAAAACTATAACCTAATTAGGAAGCCTGAACCTTAGAGGTAAAATCTAAAAAAATAACTTAAAAATTATAATCCAAAGCCTGAACCCTAGAAATAAAATTTTAAAAAAATATTTTAATTATTTTTTTAATTCAAAAATTAAAAAAATTAAAACAGTGATATCCTCTACGTGCGCACTATGCACAAGGGCGCGCAGGATATCGAAATTTTATCATTTATATTAGTCATTAATTTAATATTGAATCAAATCTCTTATATCTGTCCATATATATCATATACATAATATTATATATATATATATATATATATATATATATATATATATATATATATATATATATATATATATATATATATATATATATATATATATATAGTGAGAGAGAGAGAGAGAGGATAGAGGTAGGGCTATAACTATAACAGCTATGTGGATGAGAAGGAAGCAGCGATATTAAACTTGGAGAGAAATCAACTTTGCCTCCTATTTGTTTTTAAATTTTATTTCAATTTCATATGTTTGTAAAATTGGAACGTTACCTCTCAAATCTATTCCATTTCCTAGCCAAAATGTTTTTGCAAATATTATAATAGGAGAAATGAAATTTTCAAAAACTTAAGGGTCGGAGAGTGAGATTGAGATTTCTGATTTCCACGTAAACTTTAAAAGTATGTGATGTAATTAATACGTTTTAGCAGAATTTCAAATTTGTATATAGAACCATGCAAGTTTACTTTTCGAGGCTTAATATTTCTTTAAAATTTTATAGCAAAAGTTAAAAGGGCATCTACAATTATAAAAAAATTATAAAAAAAATAATACCTTACTATATTTTTCATACAAGATATCCCTATTCTAGTACTATTACAGCAACTAACAACAATGAAATAGTTGTTTTAATAAATTAAAAATAAAAATTTGATTAAAAAAATTATACATAGGGTATTTTTTATATCAATTTTCTACTAAATTGGTTAAAATTAGTCAAATTTATTAAAATCATTTAAACACGGTCAAAGTTATCATAAAATTGTTGTAATAATTAATTAGCCATTATAACATTGTAATAATATTGTTAAAGGATTTTGATAAGTTTGAGTAATTGTAATTATGTTGGTAAAAAATTTTTGATATAAAAGTCACTATGTTTAAAATTTTTAACCAAGTTGAATTATTATTTTTATATATTATAATAGTGGTACCAAAGTGAATATAACACCTATTAATACGAGACGAATAATAAGGAGAGAAAAAGAAATAATATGAGAGCGATAATAAAATTTATTGTTCATTAATATTTATCTTAAGGACAGTACCATATATAATATTTATGAAGTATTTTGTCAATTAATTAATTGATAAATAATAGAATTATTCTAAGAATTATTATAATAATTATAAAGAATTATTTTAATAATTCTAATATTAATTTGATTTGATGATTTGATTCAGATAATGACTTAGTAAAGATATCAGTAATTTAATATTCAATAAAAATATAAAAGATGAATAACTGTTAACTTGTTATACGTTCATAAATAAAATAAACATTAATTTTTATATATTTAATATGAGTATGAAAGATAAGATTAGCGGTAAGATATATTACTACAACAATAATGAAAATAAAGGTATTTGAATATGAAAAATATGATAAATGTCATTTTTATAAAAAAATTAAAAATCTTTTTGACTATTATAATTAAAGACATTCTTTTGATTTTGGCCATGATTTTTTTATACTTTTATTATTATTATTATTTGGCTTGTTTTAAAAAAATATATATTTATTCAACATTATAAAAAAATTAAGATTAAAAATTGAAAAGGATTTTTTTAAAAAAAATCCTTCAAAATAATACTCCATACCAAAGATACTTTTATTCCAGCCAAATAATGTTAGTACGATATTAAAATAATAGCCTATGGATGTAGTCAAGTGACAAAAGGTGATTCGCTCGCCCCCAGTGCCTCCGTCAATCTATTCCTAGGCCAACACAAAGGAGATAAATCACGGGTGGCTACTAGCCATTAGTGTAAATGGGCAAGACATGGGGGAGATTATGCTCGGTCACGCCGAGTTTCGACCCCAAGACCTCATGTGATAACACCATATATCTTAACCATCGCACCGTCCCAAAAGGACTACCTACGGATGTAGTCAAGTCGGTACTCAGGCAGGATTTATCAGCATGAGGCATAGTTCAATCCTGACATATCTAAATATCATTTTAGATTATCTTATATCCACTATTTAGAAAAATAACTTGGCTAAAGTTGAAAGCCCTTATAATTTATCCCTATAAGATCATAAGAAATCGTTAAGATAATGATTTCACTTTTATACCACCAGTTATAATGTATAATAGTTAATTAATGATTCTTATTTTGATTAAATTCAAATAATTTTAATTAAGTTGATAAAATATTTTTTTATATAGCAGTATTTTTTATATAATTTTTTAAACCAAATTAAATTAATTTATTTTTATACGTTAGAGTAGCTATTTAATAATTATTAGCTGATATATTAGATTGGATATCCTTTAATTTTGTTTTTTTTTAATTGACGATTATGATAATTAGGTAAAATTTGCAAACTTATAATATCACAACTAAATTTAATATTAGGAAAAGAGAGGTGAAAAAAAAAATCATCTATTTTTTTCTTCGAAATCATAGCTCTCTACTTTGATTTTTTATTATTATTTTTTTTAATGAAAGGGTCCTATCTTTAACCAACACATATATAATTATTCAACTATCTTACATATTATTCTTATTATTATATCTTATATATATATTTACCATCTAAATCCTGCACTAGCGGAGGGGTGTAGCCCCTACGATTTTATAATTATTATAATCTAAATGATAGATGAATAGAATTATATCAGCATTATAGTAACTATAAAATTATAGTTGTTATATATATAACATACACTATTTAGAATTAAGTAAAATAAAGAGAAATAATAACAAAAATAATATAATAAAGAACAGTTAGGTAATTAAACTTATACATGAATTATTAATGAGGTGTAGCGCTCTTTTAATAAAAACTTAAAGTGATATGTTCTGATTTAAAAAAAAAACATATAGGAGTATAGTGAAAAACCCGGGAGAGTTTACCTTAATATCAATAACATTAGCGGAATAAATTATTTTAGGGAAAGAGCATACTAAGGTGATCTCGTTTGAGGCATGAAGTTGGAAAGTCAGAGAGGTGACAATTCTACTAACAAGATGAAGATCTTGCTATCTACAAAACAAAACTAAGACCAGGGAAGGGGTCCGTGGTATTGACCCTCCGACGCTTAAGTAAGAAACAAGAGAGGAAAAAGTGAGTACTAAGGATCAAGAATTTTTCTCATGTCTTTCATCGTATATGGCATCCATTTTTTATACCTTTTCGGGCGACCTTCCATATTCTCATGTTTAATGTTATTGATTACCGACAGAGGATGTCTTTGTCTTGTCTTCTTCTCATTTAATGATAGATAGAGTGTTTTATTTGATTTTCTCCTCCCATTTATTATCCGTTGTTTCCTCTCCTATCATTTTATTGATTCGTTGTATATAATGCCAACGCCCTTCTTTTGAGCCGGACAGGTGCCCCTCTCAGCTCGGGCTCCCAGCCCGCTTATCTTATTTTCCTGCCGATCGGGTTAACTGTACTCACTTACTCAGATGGCCGATCGGACAAGGGAACCTCTGATCGGCCAATGAACCGCTTCCCCGATGCAGTTGAGCCTCGCTTAAGCGCTGGTGTTGACCACCTTGACTCTGACCTACACCATGGCAATTGACTCGTGTCATGTAGGCTCTTATCGCTGTATCACAAGTCTCCCCTTCAAGTCTAGTCGAAGGAGGCTGAAAGTTTGACTGATTGGACAAGATGTGTCTTAGGCGACTCTAAATCCCGTGTGGCCCAAATGCTATAGTATCCGAACAGACTATGCTTGATCTATAATTACTAGGTGACCCACAAGCCAACGCCACTCAGCTGCATTTTTCCGTTGTTGGGTTCAGCCTAGTGGCACGTTCATTGTACTGATCGGGATCGTTCCTTTTGTCGATCGGGCTCGTTCCTGGTGTCGATCGATAAGATGAGCAGCAATACTTGGCAAATTATCTTCCGTTATGTATTTCCTAGGGCGAGTCCGGTCGCGACTAACGTCATCCAAATTTCTTGAAGATCATACAAATCCCTACTAATTATGAACAAGCACGCGGTCATACCTGTTGGAGCACTTCCAATGGTCCGTGGGACCATGTGTTTTGGTGTTTGGGCAAAGGGTTTAAGTTAGGTTCACTCTTTTTATTTGATATGTGTACTTGAGTTGTGCAGGACTGCATGATACACATGTGACTCAGGTTGACGGCTTCGGGTCCGGTGAAGGATGGAGCATCCGAGGGACCGTGGACAAGGCAGCGAGGACAAGGGCCGAGGGAAGCGACTTTGAGGCATATGCAAAGGATGACATTGGGGACGAGCCGCGGGCTTGAATGCATCCGAGAGACGAGCCAAAGGAAGTAGGCTTGAAGGCAAGAGATCAAGGCTGCAAAGAAGCATCAAGTGAGTCATAAGGGTGAGGGTACGAGTGCACGAGAGATTGTACTCAGAGTAAAATCCTAGTTTTAGGGTTTTACTGTAGTGTCACTGTAGCAGTACTATAGCGCTACTGTAGCAGTCGACTACATGTTTTAGCAGTCGACTGATGCAGTTGACCGCGCAGTCGACTAGGTGCGAACAGAATGGTTCTGTTCGTTCAGTCAGTGTGGATCAGTCGACCGCATGTTTTGGCAGTCGACTGCACTAGTCGACTGCAGATTTTAGCAGTCGACTAGTATCAAGCCGTTGGGATGTAATGGTCGAATTTCCACAGAGGGCAGTTGACTGCATATTTTGGCAGTCGACTGGTAGGCGGAGTTTTTAACCCGTGACCTATATAACCAAAGCTTAGGAGCTTGGTTATAGTTGACAAAATAGAGGTGGTTAATCTCTATTAGTAGTCTACCTATGCCCTAGCTTGTAAAGAGTCCTTGGTGAGAGTTGTGGTGAGGTTTCTCCACCCACAAGGAGCTACGTGAGCTAGCAGGAGGTCTTCCGAGGAGTAATCCACCGACGGATAAGGATCGTCCACCTCAAGGACACGCCATGGAGTAGGAGCTTTATCTCCGAACCACGTAAATGATCGTGTAGCTTGGTTTGCATTCTTTCTTGTCTTTAGTTTAAATTTCTTTTAGCTTGTTTGTTTTAGTATTATTCCGCTGCGTAAGCTAACATCGTAGGAGAAGCGATCAATTTGGGGGCACCATCTATCCAACCCCCTTTAAGCCGGCCGACCGATCCCCTACAAGTGGTATCAGAGCGAGGTCGCTCTCTGTCGGACTAACCGCCGAGGAAGCAAAGATGACCGGCTTGATAGAACCGCCAAAGTTTGAAGGTGGAGGCTTATGGGACTTCACATATTGGATGATGAAGATGGAGGTCTTCTTCAACACGGATTGGGACACCATGATGGTGGCCAAAGAGCCGTTCGAAGTTCCGAAGGACAAGAAGGGAAAGAGACTCCGACCGCGTCATTGGACGGAGGAGCAAACCTCACGGTCAAAGGCAAATTCAAAGATAATATCAATTTTAATTGATATTTTACCTAATGACATGATGAGTCGTGTAGGTGAATATGAGAACGCCCATGATTTATGGAGCAAGATAAAGAAGGTTTCATGGGAAGAACCTTTGTCTGCACAAGAGGAGGAAAAATCTGAAGAAACGGATGAAGAAGCTCAAGTAGAGAAGGATCAATCGGATGTGGAGACCAATTCAACATCAAAAGAAGAAGAGGAAGTGAATTTGGTCACATTTAAGGAAAAGGATAAAGAAAGGTCATCCATAAGTGTGGATGAGAAAGATATAGCATCTACATCCTCAAAGGTTGAAGAAGAATCCAAGACAAGTGAAGAAGAAGAAATCTTGGAAGAAGTCAACCTAGTGAGCACCTCCACCGAAGCAAAGTCAAAAGATCACATTGTGTGCTTCGGATGCAATGAAAGGGGACATTACAAAAGTAGATGTCCAATGGGTAAGAAAGTAACTCCTAAACCCACTCAAATTATTTTAGATACTAATTTGGGTTGTAGGAATGATGGTGCCAAGAAGAAGAAGGAGAAGAAACACATCATATGCTTCACATGTGGAGAGAAGGGTCACTACCACACTAAATGCCCCCAAAAGGGGGGAAATCAAGAAGCTTGCACAATTGAAGAAATGGGAGAAAGAGAAAAAGAAGAAGAAAAGCTTAAGTCAAGGGTGAGCTTCAAAGGTAAGGGAGGTATACCCTAATTTGAATTGTAATTCAAATTTTCATTATTCCTAGCATGCTAAGAAAAATAATGATTATCATTATATAGCAATGAAAAATTTTGGGTTCAAATATCATGATAGAAGTAGGGTTAATGTAGATCCAAACCCTAAGGCACCTACTCATGATAAAATTAGAAATGGTAGACCTAAGGAGATCCAAGACATTAATCCCAAGAAAGGGAGACATATGCTTAGAAAGGGTAGGTCTAGAAATGTCCATAGTAGACATGTTGACTCTAGGTTTAGGAACCTAGAAAGGGAAAATCAAGTTTTGAAGGCAAAACTTGATAAGTTGGAGAAAACCCTAGAAAGATTCAATGTTGGATCTAAGGGTTTAGGTATGGTGTTGGGTAGCCAAAGACCCAACAATGATAGATCTGGTTTGGGAAACCGATATAGTGTCTCCAATGCTAAAGGAAAGTCATATGCTAGAGTTGCATATGACTATAGCAAGGAGAAGCCAATAAATGGCAAGGGAAAGTCATTTAATGGCAAGGTTAAATTAATCAAGGACAATGTGTCCAAGATTAAGAAGGTTAGTTTTGTAGGCCAAGTGTCACCGGAGGTGCACCGATGTGGCCTAGCTATTGTGGATGTGTCACCTAGAGAGGTGGCTAAGGTTAAGAGCTCTAGGGGGAGCTCTAAGAGTCGATTTGGGACCCATGGCCAATGGATCTCAAGTGGGGTTTACTTGGGAGTCTAGGTTGGGTCATGGATTGTGCCAAGTGATTTGGAGATGGACTTGAGTCTAAAACCTAGGGATTTGGCACAATTGGGTTGTGTTTCATACAAAGAAATATGACATTTTGGTCATATAGCATGATAATTGATTTTGGATGTATAGATGTCATACAAACCAATACTAAGGATGCATTGTGGGTTAGTATGGGCAAATACATCTAGAGGAAGCCAAAACTAGGACTTTAGGTCAAAGTTCTATTGAACCATTTAAGCTAGTTTTCGATTTTGTGTCAATCTTGGGATTGGTGATAGATACATTTTCGAATGTATTTTTCTCAAGTAGACATGGGTAAAACAGACCTCACCACAAAATTTGGAGATTTTTGGAGGTCTATGGAATTATTGGTGCATTTCTGAAATTGGGTCAGAAATGTTGAAAAAGGCTAAAAAAGTGTGACAGTCGACTGCTAGTTTTAGCAGTCGACTGCACCAGTCGACTGCATGTTTTAGCAGTCGACTTGCATTGAACAGAAGCATTCTGTTCGCTCAGCTAATAGCGACCAGTTGACTGGTACTTCTTGCAGTCGACTGATATCAGTCTGAAATTGTTTTCAGCATTGGGTTTTGACCGAGTCAACTTGTACAGGTGTATAAAATCCATGGGGGATTAATACATGAGTTTAAGATCAATTTGGATGATAAGTTTTCAACAATTGGGATATTGTTGGAGAACTTTTTGGATGTTAGGCAAAGGGGGAGAAGTAAGGTTAAGTTGGGAAAACCTTAGTGCCTTTGCGTAAGGTGAGTCTTATAGGTTCTTAAAAAGTCCTGTGGTAAAATCCTAGCTCAATTGGGAGCTTAAGTGAAGGGGGAGCCTTAAGATAGGTCCTTAAAAAGCCTGTGGTAAAATCCTAACTTAATGGGGAGTATAGGTGTAGGGGAAGCCTTGGGATAGGTTCCAATGCATGATGCATTGTTTCGGCGGTGTAAGTCCAAGTGTGTAACCTTGGCAACGTAAGTCCATTCGGCGGTGTAAGTCCAAGTGTATAGCCTTAGCAACGTAAATTCATTTGTTTTAGCATGTTTATTTGCTATTATATTTTCCCCAACTTAAACGTATTGCCAAACATCAAAAAGGGGGAGATTGTTGGAGCACTCCCAATGGTCCGTGGGACCGTATGTTTTGGTGATTGGGCAAAGGGTTTAAGTTAGGTTTACTCTTGTTATTTGATAAGTGTACTTGAGTTGTGCAGGACCGCAGGATACACATGTGACTCAGGTTGACGACTTCGGGTCCGGTGAAGGATGGAGCATCCGAGGGATCGTGGACAAGGCAGCGAGAACAAGGGCCGAGGGAAGCCACTTTGAGACATACGCAAAGGATGACATTGGGGACAAGCCGCGGGCTTGAATGCATCCGAGGGACAAGAGTCAAAGGAAGTAGGCTTGAAGGCAAGAGGTTAAAGCTGCAAAGAAGTATCAAGTGAGTCATAAGGGTGAGAGTACGAGTGTATGAAAGATTGTACTCGGAGTAAAATCCTAGTTTTAGGATTTTACTGTAGCGTTGTTGTAGCAGTAATGTAGCGCTACTGTAGCAGTCGACTGCATGTTTTAGCAGTCGACTGATGCAGTCAACTAGGTGCGAACAGAATGGTTATGTTCGTTCTGTCAGTGTGGATCAGTCGATCGCATGTTTTGGCAGTCGACTGCACCAGTCGACTGCAAGTTTTAGCAGTCGACTGGTATCGAGCCGTTGGGATGTAATGGTCGAATTTCCACAGAGGGCAGTCGACTGCATATTTTGGCAGTCGACTGGTAGGCGGGGTTTTCAACCCGTGACCTATATAACCAAAGCTTGGGAGCTTGGTTATAGTTGACGAAATAGAGATGGTTAATCTCTATTAGTAGTCTACCTGTGCCCTAGCTTGTAAAGAGTCCTTGGTGAGAGTTGTGGTGAGGTTTCTCCACCCACAAGGAGCTATGTGAGCTAGCCGGAGGTCTTCCAGGGAGTAATCCACCGACGGATAGGGATCGTTTACCTCAAGGACACGCCGTGGAGTAGGAGCTTTATCTCCGAACCATGTAAATGATTGTGTATCTTGGTTTGCATTCTTTCTTGTTTTAGTTTAAATTTCCTTTAGCTTGTTTGTTTTAGTATTATTCCGCTGCATAAGCTAACATCGTAGGAGAAGTGATCAATTTGGGGGCGCCATCTATCCAACCCCCTTCAAGCCGGCCGACCGATCCCCTACAATACCCTTTTAATTAATTGCATTAAATGCTATCCGGTGACAGCAAGACACGTGTCCCTTGCTGCCGCCGCATGCTAGAAGTGACAGGCGGACATTCGCTTGTAACGAGACGTGTGACTTTTGTAACCTTGGATTAGACGGCTGAGGTCGATCGGCTACAAGGTTTATAAACCTCGCGTGCTTCATCCTCTTCCTCACTTTTGCATCTTCGTCTTCGTCTATGAGCATCTTGGTGACACCGCGCTCTTCGATCCTTCTCCAACAATCTTCGCGTTCTCTCTATTAAGCCATCATCTCCTTACAATCGAAGTTATTCATCGCACTTAGTGTTCTCTTTTCCAGTCGAGTTTCTTCGTGTCCTCTATGATTTCTAATGGCAAGCTCTTCTCAATCTCCAGTCTTCGTCCCCGGGCTCTGGTATACGTCCATTGAGTCCCGGTTCGACGGAGACGATGCTGAGAATTTGAGAGCTACCTTTGAGATCCCATTCGAGTATCAAATTGGTCTTCCTTCGGCTTTTGACAGCCTGAACGAGCCGCCTCCGGGTTTTGTATGTTTTTAGGGACCAATTTACTGTCGATCTACAGTTCTCGATCCA
The DNA here is from genome assembly GCF_018446385.1 of Zingiber officinale. Taxonomy (NCBI): domain Eukaryota; kingdom Viridiplantae; phylum Streptophyta; class Magnoliopsida; order Zingiberales; family Zingiberaceae; genus Zingiber; species Zingiber officinale. The sequence continues at coordinate 81,291,185 of NC_055994.1, forward strand.
CCCTTTTTTTTTGCCATTTGTAAATATTTTCGCATTTCTCTTCATCAACTGGTGCCGAACTCCTTTCGATTGTCGTGCGGGGTCGTTATTTTGTTCCTCCTACATGACATTCCTCTTACTCTTCGGCTCTTCCACTATTTCTATTATCCCAAATTGTTCGAGCCGAGGACTTTTCTTTTTCAAGTCCGAGTGGACTTAGTTTTTTTTAATAAGATGTCGTCTTCCAACAAACATTGGAAGGGATACTACTTTTTCGTTCGATTTCCCTAACGGTCGGACTTCTTGACCAGGTGACAATTAGAGGTGTTGAACCCTCTAGAGCTCAATAGATACAAGAATCGCTCGGACTATCTCCATGTAGCTTCCTGCTTGGTCGGTCAAAAATATAATATACACAAGTTAATGTTGGAGGGTGTCTTCTACGTGTTTGGTCTGAGCCCGATTCACATAAGGCTTCCGTCCAGCCTAGGTACGCTCTTTCTTGGTATAACTTTTGAATCTAACTGATTTTTTCCTTTTCTTTTGCAGCCCAAGTCATGTTGCGTGCTCGTCTGGCTGGCAAAGGCAAGCTTGCGATGATGAGATCAATGCGGCGGTCGTGGTCAAATTGTAAAGTCGAGGTTTGCATCCGGTCGGTCCTCAGGAAGATCCACTCAGAGAGAGCGCAGGAGCCCCAGCTCAAGGGAGCGAAGGGGTAGCCAGTCGTACAATCGACGATGTAGTGATTATTACAGCAAATCCCCCACCCGAGCAATGTTTAACAATTCCAGTTGCCGATGCCTCAAAATCGTCTTCTTCAGGGGAGCCTTTGATAAGCCAGAAAAGGCACCGCGCAGAGACAACTGCTTGGGCAACAACCTCTGATACACAAACTTCAACCAGGACAAGCCCACGTTTGTCATCTGAGCGGGGTGAAACCTCCACACCTGTGCCTGAGCAAGTGACGGTCATCCCCCATACTTCTCTTTTATCCAATCGGACATCATCCTTATCCGGTCTACCACAAGGAACCATCTGTATGCCACTAGTCGCTTACCTACCACCGTCGAAGACCCAGAAGTCTCACATCTGCCCAACATTAACGTCTCAGTCGGGTGGCAGAGCAACCTCGGCCCCGTCTGCTCCGAGTGGCCAGTGCCACATAACGACGATCATCCTTCTACCGACGGATGAGTGGCGCGATTCGGACAGCGTTGGAGCCTAGGCCCCAGAGCACCAGATAATCATCTAGGGTCCGATCGAACAGATATAGGCCGATGCACAGGTCCGTGCGGTGGTCATGCCTCCAGAGGAGCTTGCCGATAGTCATACCTAGATGTCAACTGGGGTAAGTATTTTATATGTTACTATTCACCGCTCGACCCTAAGAACTTTTTGCTTCCTCGTAATATTGGGTAGAGAGCCTTGCCATGTGTCAAAGGCTAATATTTTTGGAGCAAGAAGTTAAGTAACTACGGGCCCCGAGTGGCCAATCATCTGCTTCCCAAGCGCAGTTGGAATAGATGAGTGCTAAGAAGGCTCAACTAAGAGCCAATCTGAGTGTGAGCGCCAAGCAACTGGAGGCGGAGAAGAGCAAAGGAGCCGAGCGGGCTGACCAATTGGCTCAGCTTAATAAGCAGGTCAACTCCTTCGAGTCCAAGCTTAATTTGGTGAACACCAGAAAGCTCTGAGCCATTGAGGACTTGGAGATCAAAAATAAAGAATTTCATGTGTTGGCCCAAAACCTAAAGGATACTGAGGTCATTTTGAAGACCGAGCGGGATGGGCAATCGGTAGACCAGACGGTGGCGAAGACCTAGCTCGCCGAAAAAGATGAAGAGCTGGCCCAATTGAAGGAAGAGCTAAAGGCTTCCCGCATGGCCTTAGAGACTTAGCAGGGAGCCGAGTCGAGTCTGTTTGACCTTATGAAACAAGGCTACATCTGCTCGGATACTTTTAATGATAAGATCTCTTATCGGGCACTCCGTCTATTTGACCTGGCTATCGACGGGACGCTTGATCAGCTGAAGGAAGGCGGCTACCTCCCCTCAAGGTCATCAGTCGAGACAAGTTGACTGAGTCACTGTCCGACGATGTTTTAGATTTTTTGGAGTGAGCTTGTGAGTTTTGCTTCTGTACAATTTTCTCAAAGTATCAATGAATGCACGTTCGTCCAGCAAACTGTTATTTTTCTTTGTCTCTTTTCTGGTCGCTCGGCTTTTTCAACTTGTATTGCCGTATAAACTGTAAGTGTGGCCTTGTGTTTCTCCGATTGGAAACGGATTATCTTTTTCTTAAGCGGTCAATCAGTTCCGGCTTTAAGCTCTCTGCTCGACCATTTCGTGGTATAGTTTTAAGGTCGTCGCTCGACCGCTGATGAAGACATAAGTTTAAGGTCGCCGCTCAACCGCTGATGAAAACATGAGTTTACGGTCACTGCTCGACCGCTGATGAAAACATAAGTTTAAGGTCGTCGCTCGACCTCTGATGAAGACATGAGTTTAAGGTCGACGCTCGACCGCTGGTGAAGACATGAGTTTAAGTTCGTCGCTCGACCGCTGATGAAGACATGAATTTAAGGTCGTCGCTCGACTGCTGATGAAGACATGGGTTTAAGGTCGCCGCTTGACCATTGGTGAAAACAAGAGTTTAAGGTCGTCACTTGACCGTTGGTGAAGACAAGGGTTTAAGGTCGCCGCTCGACAGTTGATAAGTGGAAAACTTCGATTTTATTCTTGTTTGTCCTGCATACAGAAGGCAAATACCCAAATACATCTTCATTTGCTCATGCACCTCTCATCCGGGTCTGTAGGATTGGAGGTGATTCGCGCTCCACGGCCACTCGAGTCGTCTGTCGTCTTCGTCATCCAAGTAGTAGGCCTCCGAACGGAGCTTCTGTACGACCTTGTAAGGTCCTACCCATGGAGCTTCGAGTTTGGTGACATCGTTGTCTGGCTTTTTCTTTTTCCACACTAGATCATCGACCTGGAAGGACCTTGAGATCACCCTTCGGTTGTAGTTCTGCTTTATCCGCTGTCGGTATGCAATAAGCCGAACAATAGCCTTGTCTCGTGCCTCGTCGACCAAGTCTAGCTCTATCAATCTCTATTCGTCGTTCTCCTTGTCATAGTGTTGAACTCAGCCGGACTCCACCCCAACTTCCACCAGGACTAGTGGTTCACTGCTGTACACCAGATGGAATGGTGTCACACTATTCACCTCCTTTGGGGTCGTGCACATGGCCCACAGGACGCTTGGGAGTTCATCGACCTAGCTACCTCCTGTGTGGTCGAGTCGAGCTCTCAATCCTCTGAGTATCTCCCGATTGACGACTTCTGTTTGACCATTGCTTTGGGGGTAGACCACTAAGATGAAGGCTTGCTGGATTCTGTAACCTTCGCACCATTCTTTGAGCTTCCGACCAGCGAATTGCCTCTCATTATCTGAGACAAGCCGGCGGGGGATGCCGAACCAACACAGGATGTTTTGCCATATGAATTTGATAACCATTTGCTCACTTATTCTTACTAGCTGCTCGGCCTCCACCCACTTTGAGAAGTAGTCCGCAACGACGAGCAAGAACCTTCATTGACTGGTCTCCATGGGGAATGGATGTCTTCATCTCCTCGATTGGTCGATGCGGGATGTTGTGGTACCTTTGGCAGGATAGACAGGTGACAACTGTCCGAGTGGCATCCTCTTGGAGAGTTGGCCAAAAAAATCCAGCAGGAGGATCTTTCGAGTCAGGGAACGACCACCCGGATGGCTTCCGCAAGATCCTTGATGCATTTCCTGTAGGATGTACTATGTGCCCTCTGATCAAACGCACTTGAGTAAGGTCTGGAGAAGGCTCTCTTATAAAGTTGATCCCCGATCAAGGTGAACCATCCGGCCCTTTTTTTAATAGTTGCGTTGCTTCTTGGTCGGTCGGCATGGTACCCACTCGGAGGAATTCGATCAGTGGCGATCTCCAGTCACTTGAGTAAACTACTCCCTCCATTCGGTCGATGTTCGCCACTAGGAAGACCTGTTCAATCGGCTGGTTGATCACGACTAGTGATAGTGAACTGGCTAACTTAGCCAATTCATCGCTACTTGATTGTCCAACCGGGGGATCTTCTGTATAATGACCTCCTAAAAATTTACCTTTACCTTCTCGAAGGCTTCTACATACAACTTGAGTCGGGAGCTACTAATCTCAAAAGTCCCTAACAGTTGCTGGGCGGCCAATTGAAAATCTGAGTGAATGAGGACTTTTGTGGCTCCGACATGTCATGCTGCCTGTAAGTCGGCTATCAAGGCTTAATACTCAGCTTCATTGTTGGTGGCCCGATAATCCAGCCGAACGGAGAGCTGTATTCGATCTTCCCTTGGTGAGATCAATAGTATGCCGATCTCACCCCCTTGACGAGTGGAAAAACCGTCCACATATATTCTCCAGGTTGCTTCTAGTTCCGCGTTCTGGACTTCTGTAACAAAATCAACTAAGGCATGTGCTTTGATCGCCGTTCGAGGTTGATATTGACTATCAAACTTGCTTAATTCCATGGTCCATTTGATTAGCCGCTCGGATGTCTTTGGGTTGAGGAGGACTTTTCCTAAGGTACTATTGGTCTTGACGATGATCGGGTGAACAAGAAAGTAAGGGCAGAGTCTCCGAGTAGCAAGCACTAGTGCGTAAGTTAACTTTTCCAGACTAGTGTAGCGAAATTCAACATCTTTCAATATATAACTTAAAAAATATACAGGCTGTTGTTCGCGGTCATTCTGCTTGACTAATGCCGAGCCGACCGCATGCTCGGTGGATGACAGATAGATCCAGAGAGGCTCTCCTATGCTCAGCTTAGCTAGCACAGGCAAAGAGTTAAGATACTTCTTAAGCTCTTCCAAATCCCGGTCGCACTCTGCATCCCATTGGAATTTCGTAGCTCCATGCTGTTGAGATGTATACTATAAAGCCTAGCTTTTGTGTGAACATTTATTTTAAAATGAGAATCACTTTGGTCAAATGTTTGCATTTTATATTTATATATATGTTAATGCAGTTGTCCATTTAATTTATATTATAGATAACATAATGTGTGGTGCCACACAGAAGATCATGTTATCAGTTCCTTATAAATTATAAATAGTAGCTCACAACCATGATAGATTGGGATAAATCATTGGAACGGTTGTAGTGTAATTTGGTATTAGTCTGTCTTGACTATAAAATTACACTAGTACACTATGTGTGTATTGAGCAGGACCGTTTGAGGTTGTTTGATTTATAATGATTACATAAAAGAACAGAACCTCTATTATTATGGATGTGCATCCTCTTAATCCATATATAATAACAAGCACGTATACTTAGTATTTATTTCTTTAACTTATCGAAGGGTGAGATTTATTCGTTAAATCAATAGGCCCGATGAGTTGGGAGATAGTACTGTTTATATGGTGTGTTGTTGATTATAGAATGAATCTGTGTCCTAATTATTTAGGCTGATGATGTCCCCTTGAGGAGCTCATAAGAATTATCATGTAAACCCTGCAGATGGACTTAGTCCTGCATGATAATAAAGTTGAGTGGTACTACTCTTGGAATCAGATGTTAATTAATTGAGTTGTCAATAACTCATTTAATTAACGGGCATACGATATCTTAAACGCAGGGAGATTAACGCACTCATGATAAGAAGAAGCCCATATTGTAATATGGGATTGATGCGGGAGTTCAATAATAACCCTTTAGTGGTATGAGTTATTATTGATAGACTTGAGTTGGGTATTCGGGCCGAACACAGAAAGCCCAAGCCCATCAGGAGGCCTAAACAAATTCCTCCTCTAGGTCCCTGTTGTAGCCTCTATATAAATTCTCGCATCCACCCTAGCAGAATTCTGTTAATTCTTTCTTTCCTTATAGCCGGCGGTAAGGGTTATAAAAAGGAGTAGGTGGCGGCCCCTAAACCTAACTTTCCATAATTCTCTTTCACCCATTGCAAGGGTCGGATGCACCCTTTGCCTAGAATCCCCTAGGGCCGACGGCTTGGAAACAAAGAGGGAACCTTGCTAGGGTCGGCGCCCCTTGCTTAGAATCCTTTGTGGTCGGCGGCTTGGAGGAGAGGAAGAAGAGGAGAAGGCACCCCATCCTAGAGCTCCTTTTGGTGGCCGGCGGTTTGGAAACAAAGAAGAGAAGTAGGGTGGTTTTTGTCTTGGTAGATCATCTCTCACACGACGTCCAAGAAGAGGAGAGGAATACAACAGAAGATCAAGAGGTCTTTGGCTATAAGGAAAGGTACAACTAGTTCTTTAATTCCGCTGTGTAATTAGTTTAGTTTTCTTTGTATGGATCCTGAATACCAACACAAGAAGCTAGAGATCTTGTGCTTCGATCAAGGTGTGCTTTAATCAATCAAGAACTTGCTTGATTGATCAAACACATGTATGATCGGAGATGTGGATTGCTAGGAAAAGTTCTGTACTTTTACAATTTTGGTACAGGGGAAATTGAAATAGAACGGAACTCCAGCGCCTTCAGGCGCAGCACTTTGAAGAATGGCAAACTTCGATTGGGCATCTTATAGATGAACCTTGAGAGTACGGTGATCCGTCCGATTAGTCGTTGGACCTCCTTCATATTGCGAGGTAGATGCGTGTCTTGCAGGACCTTCACCTTACTTGGATTTGCCTCGATCACCCGCTCGGTCACGATATACCCGAGAAAACGACCGCTCCTCGTGCCGAATAGGCATTTGCTAGGGTTCAGCTTCATTCCATATATTCTTAGTATTTGGCATGTTTCCTCAACGTCCATACAGAGGTCGGCCGCTCGGAGTGATTTTATCAGTATGTCATCGATATAGACCTCCATGTTATGGCCGATTTGCTTATGGAACACTTTATTCATCAGCCTTTGATAGGTTGCTCCAGCATTCTTCAGTCCGAATGGTATGACGTTGTAGCAATAGGTTCCATCGGTCGTGATGAAACTGGCCTTCTCTTGATCTTCTCGGGTGAGCGGCACTTAATGGTTGTCCTGGTATGCGTCGAGCATGCATATTAATTCGCAGTCTACTATGGTGTCCACCATTTGATCTATCTGAGGCAGCGGATAGAAGTCCTTCGGGCATGTCTTATTTGAGTCACGAAAGTCGATGCAGACCCATTATTTATTGCCTAACTTGGAGACTAGTACCATGTTGCGAGCCAACTTGGGAATTGGACTTCCCGTATATGGCCTGCCTCCAATAATTTCTCTATCTCCGCTCGGATGATCAAATTCTGTTTCAGGTTGAAGTCTCTCTTTTTCTGTTTCGTGCTGAGCCACGCTTGGAGAAAAGCAAGACAATTCATGTGTTGACCAGGCGAACACGTCATAGTTTCGTCTGAGGCAGGCGACCAATTCTATTTTCTTCTCGCTTTCCAGATCGGTGGCAATAAAGGTTGTTGCCTCTGCTCGATTAGGATGTATCTGGACCTTCTCATTTTCATCGTAGACTAGAGCACGAGACTTCTCCGTGATAGCGTTCACCTCTAGGCGAGGTGTCTTCCAAGCGGCTCGTGCTTCTGTTCTGACTATCTCGACATAACAACATCGAGCAGTCAACTGATCACCTCTGACCTCGCCCACCTTGTCACCCACTGGTAACTTGATATTTTGGCAAAAAGTGGATACCACCACTCGAAAATCATTCAGCGCTGGTCGGTCCAGAATAACGTTGTAGGTTGAAGGCGCATCCACCACGATGAAATTGGTCATCCGTGTCCTCTTCAACGGTTCTTCCCTGAGCGAGACGGCCAAGCACAGTTGGCTAATTGGCAATACTTCATTATCGATGAACTCGTAGAGTGGAGTCGTCATGGCAGTAAGTCGTTCCGGTCAATTTGCAGCTGGTCAAATGCTTTCTTAAAGATGATGTCCACTGAGCTTCCTGTGTCAACAAAGGTATGGTGAATAACTTAATTAACTATTACTGCTCGGATAATCAGGGCGTCGTCATGGGGGATCTCTACCCCCTCCAAATCTTTTGAACCGAAGTTGATCTCAAGTCCCTCGGTCTTCTCCTTACTGCAGCCTACTACATGAATTTGAAGTCGCCGAGCATGCAACTTTCTCGCCCTATTGGAATCACCGTCGGTCGGCCCTCTGGCGATCATTTCTATCTCTCTCCGAGTGGCGTTGCTCCTATTTTCTTCCTCCCGAGCCGAGGGTCATCTTCGTTCGGCTTGCTCCCGAACTAGACTCGGATTGCTTCGTTGTTAAGCTGGATTGCGACATAGTTTGACCTCTGTCCTTTCACCTTCCCTCCGCCCAACTGATCAGCGCCTATATCTCCGATCGGGTGACGGTGTTTGATGATACCGCCTTCTCGGGCCAGTCTATTAGCTAGGTAACAGTCCCGAGTATTATGAGTCACCGACTGATGAAAGGAGTAAAACATTGGTGTCCATATTTTGCCCCTGGAGGTGCTTGGGCGTCCGAATCCAACATGTTGCACGACATACGTCCTCCGCTCATGTTGTTGAGTTCCTCCTGATCAGGGCCCTTTAGGAGGTTGATGGATGCTCGATTGACGCCGCTTGGACACCGTCGTTGGTTCAGCGTGTACCTCTTTATTCTTGATAGCCTGGACTTCTTCTACATTGATGTATTCATTAGCCCTTTTTTGTAGATGGTCAAAGTCCTTCGACGGATTCCGGATGAGTGACCGGAAGAATTCTCCATCAGCAAGCCCCTGAGTGAAAGTGCTTACCAATACATCCGAGGAGATCATCGGAATGTCCATTGCCACCTGATTGAAGCACTGGATATATATCCTCAAGGCCTCTCGCGACCCTTGCTTCAGTGAAAATAAGTTCACGCTTGTCTTCTAGTGGCGGCAACTGCTAGCAAAATGATGTAGGAAGGCCGCTCAGAAGTCTTTGAAGCTATGTATCAAGCCGCTCAGCAAACGCTTGAACCAGTGTTACACTAATCCGGACAACGTGGTAAGGAAAACTCGACATTTTACCCCATCTGTGCATTGGTGCAGCGTTGCCACATTATCAAACTTGGCCAAGTGGTCATCGAGGTCGGTCGTCCCATTATATTCTTCAATCGTCAATTGGGTGTAGTGCTTTGGCAGAAGGTCATTTAGAATCCCCTCTGAAAACTATTGGTTGACTTGTTCGGGCGAGTCATCCTCCCTAGGTTTCCTTTGCTTGTGTTTCGAATGGGTGCCTCATCAGAGGATGATCCCCGATCTCTATCATCCTGGCCTCTCCCTTCTGCCTGGGTCCAAAACGGGCTCGTCGTAGGGGGGCTGGCACATGAGGTTCTTCCCCATAGGTGTCGATCGGCCTCTTTCCATTTGGGTTCCGATTGGAAAGATGTCCCATTCGGTTTTCTTGTTCAGCCCGGTGACCTTCCGCAGAAGCTGCAAGCTCTTGTACTCTTCGTTTGATCGACGCATATTGCTGCTATTCCAATATCTTCGCCACTTGAGTCTGTATTAATGAGTCAAGATCCTCTCGCATCAACGTCATTGTGGTTAGTCGTCCAGCGTCTTCCATCTTCGTACTCGGATATAGGCTGCGTTCCCACATACGACGCTAAAATGATCCTATCCGAAGGCACGAAGCTGGAAAGCCGAGGAGGTGGCATTTCCGCTGACAGGATGAAGACCTCACTATCTATAAAACAAAACCAAGACCAGGGAAGGGGTCCCTACGTTGGCCCTCTGACGCTCAAGTCAGAAATAGGAGAGGAAAAAGTGAGTAGTAAGGATCAAGAATTTTTCTCACCTTTCATCATACCTGGCATCCCCTTTTTATACCTTTTCGGGCAACTTTCTATATTCTCTTATTTAATGTTATTGATTACCAACAAAAGATATCTTTGTCTTGTATTCATTCCATTTAATGATAAATAGAGTGTTTTATTTGGTTTTCTCCTCCCATTAATTATTTGTTATTTCCTCTCCTATCATTTTATCGATTCATTATATATAATGTCAATGCCTTTCTTCAGAGATGGACAGGTGCCCCGCTCGTCTCGGGCTCCCGACCCACTTATCTTTTTTCCTGTCGACCGGTTAACTGTACTCGCTTACTCAGATGGCCGATCAGACAAGAGAACTCCCGATCGGCCGATGAACCACTTCCTCGATGCAACTGAGCTTCGCTCAAGCCCTGGTATTTGTAGGTGCAGCAGAGGCCGGCAAGAGGGGGGTGAATTGCTGAAAAAAAATAAACTATACCCTCCTCGGAATTTAACTCAGAAAAAACAGCAGTAAAATAATTGCAACTAAATTAAGGAGACAGAAATTAAATCAGAAACAGAATTTAACCTGGTTACAACCAAGAGGGTTGTTAATCTAGGGCGATGAAAAGCGCACTAACAAAAATCTCCTTCTCTGAAGGCGGAAAAGCCTTTTACACTTTTGGTAGTTCACTAGTTGCTTAGGAATTGCCTACAGTATTGATTGCTTGAGTTATTGTGAATTCCTAGCTCCAGGGACCTTTAAATAACCTCTGGAAATCTGATCTCGAAGGTCCAAGGTGCCTCCAATAGGGGTCCAAGGCGCCTCCAAGGGTTCAGCGGATAAAACTTTATCCGCTGCGCAAACGGTCTGTTTGACCAGGCTTAAGGCGCCTTCATCAGCCTTGAAGGCACCTTCAAGCTGAAGGCGCCTTCAAGGCAGCTTGAAGGCGCCTTGAGCTGTTTTATCCAGCTCATCTTCTTTTCCAGCTCTTTTGCGTTGGCTTTCTTCAGCTTCCGACGCTCCGTTCTTTTGGGTGATTTCGGCCAACCGAAATAGGGCTCACCCAAACCCAATTTCTGGCATTCTCCTCGAGCAGCCTTCTGTCCCAGCTTAACATGCCTCGAACGCCGCGCACGCTCTTGACGCCCACCGGAGTACTCTTCCGCAGATCTCTCGTCCTTCGAACGCACCGAGCTCGTCGGCTCCCTTCTCGTGCAGTCCTTCTCGCTAGCTGCGTCTTCCGCTCGACTTCCTGCGCTCCTAAGCTCCTGCACACTCAGACATAGGGATCAAACACAGCAGGACCTAACCAACTTGGTTGATCACATCAAAACTACCACGGGGTCCAACAATCTCCCCCTTTTTGATGTGCATCAACCCAAGTTCAAGTTAGGGTAAAAACAGACACAAAAAGTACTTTTAAAGAAAAAATTACTAAACTAGCATATTAAGCATAAGTTTTGCAATAAATAAAATTGCAACACATTTTAGGAAAAAATATTAAAATTTAAATTTTTTATTTTCCTAACTCCCCCTAAACTTATACTTTTTTCTCCCCCTTTGATCACAGCAAAAACGGGGTGATAACAAAAAATATTTTAGAAAAATTTTTAACTTTAAATAAAATTTCTAAGTAAGAATGAGGTTTTTGATAAATATTTAAAAAATTTCAAGTCAAATGAATTTTTGAATTTTCCAAAAAAAATTTCCAAAGAAAAAATTAATTTCTAAAAATAATTTTTAGTAAAAGTAACTGAGATTTAAAGAAAATTCTAAGAAAAAAAAAATCTATGACTTTTTCACAATAATTTTTAAGTCAAAATCAATTTTTTTTAAAATTTTTCAAAAATGTTTGAAAAACTTTCAAAGCATTATTTAATTCTTGTTTAATACTTTTTCAGAAAGTTAATTAAACATTTTCTTTCAGTATTTTAGCTTCCAGGTTGTGGCGAGGCATTAGACCTTCTTGGTTATTGGAGCAACAACCACTTCCTTAGACAAAGCTTCCATAAAGAATTTTAATGTTTAATTTTCTCACTGTAAGCTTTTAACTAAAAGAGAAATTTAAACTAACAAAGATTTTGGAACCCAATAAAGGTTCCTTCCTACATGGTTGGTCAAAAACTTAAGAGGTACATGATTTTTGGGCACTTTTCTAAGTTGACCCTGGTGTTTTCTAATGTACCAATTTAATTTTCCATAAATTCTTAATTTTGATTTAGGAAATTTATTTAAGCATGCATCAGATTTCAATTTTTCAATTTCTAATTTTAATTTATCATTTTCTGATTTTATACTATCGTACATTTCAAGTGGACATGCTTTTGCTAATTTCATTTTTAATTCTTTATTTTCTTTTTCTAATTCGAATAAGTCTTTAGAAAGAGATTTAATAAAGCGAAAAGACTAAGTCGGGGTTAGATTGCGTACTTGACTTACTTGACTCGGTGAGTCTCCCCCTTCACTGCAGTTTTCCTCTTCTGATGTTCCTCCCCCTTCATCGATGCTCATCTCTGAGCTTGACGTTTCTTCTAGCTGATGGTTGACCATCAGTGCTATCCCCGAGAATTCTTCGACTTCTGATTCGGAGGACGACGAATCATCCCACGTGGCTTTTAGGTTGTGTTTGGGTCGAGCTGAATTCTTGCTCCTTTACTTATCCTTCTGTTTGCTCTTCAATTTTGGGCAGTCCTCCTTGATATGCCCTTCTTCGTTGCAGTTGTAGCAACGAATCGTCCATTTCTTTCGTTGATGCCTCTGCGATCTAAACTTATTAGTATTAAAAAATTTATTGAAGCGTTTTACCAGTAGTGCCGCTTCGGATTCGTCGACTGAGGCTTCTGAGTCAGAACCGTTTATTTTTGCCTTTAAGACAATGTTCTGACTGGTCTTCTCCACTCCATTGGACTTTGTAACTCGAGATTCGTGGAGTTCAAAAGTAGAAAACAATTGTTCTAAAGTACTTACCTCGAAGTCCTTAGAGATGTAGTACGCATCTACTAAGGAGGCCCAATCTGGAGTTCTCGGGAAAACGTTGAGCGCGTACCAGATCGAGTCCCGGTTCGTTACTTCTTCTCCAAGGTTGGTGAGTTGAGTTATCAGCTCTTTGATCCTCACTTGGAGTTGCGCTACCTTCTCGCCTTGGTTCATTCGGAGGTTCGTCAACTGGGTCCGGAGGATGTCGCGCCTCGCTAGCTTTGCTTCGGAGGTACCTTCTTGAAGCTCCAGGAATTTTTCCGAGAGATCTTTCACGGAGTCGTAGCTTCCGATCCGATTTACCTCCTGAGGTGGCAGAACGCTGAGTAGGTGGAACTTAGCCTTTCCGTTGGCGACGAAATCTGCTTGCTCTTTTTTCGTCCAGTTGTTTTCCTCCTTATCTTTCGGAACTGCATAGTCATATTTCATTATTAAAAGAATGTCAAATTCAGTTTTAAAAAATACATCCATTTTACGCTTCCATGTGGCGAAGTCTCCGTCGAACTTCGGGGGATGGATGTTCGCTCCGGCCATCGTCTTGATCGTAGTGCTTCAGTTGGCGGTTAGTCCTTCTGAGGCGATCAGGCTCTGATACCAATTGTAGGTGCAGCGGAGGCCGACAAAAGGGGGTGAATTGCTGAAAAAAATAAACTATACCCTCCTCGGAATTTAACTCAGAAAAAACAGTAGTAAAATAATAGCAACTAAATTAAGGAGACAGAAAATAAATCAGAAACAGAATTTAACCTGGTTACAACCAAGAGGGTTGTTAATCCAGGGCGATGAAAAGCGCACTAACAAAAATCTCCTTCTATGAAGGCGGAGAAGCCTTTTACACTTTTGGTAGCTCACTAGTTGCTTAGGAATTGCTTACAGTATTGATTGCTTGAGTTATTGTGAATTCCTAGCACCAGGGGCCTTTAAATAGCCTCTGGAAATCTGATCTCGAAGGTCCAAGGCGCCTCCAATAGGGGTCCAAGGCGCCTCCAAGGGTTCAGCGGATAAAACTTTATCCGCTGCGCAAATGGTCTGTTTGACCAGGCTTAAGGCGCCTTCATCAGCCTTGAAGGTGTTGATACAGTCTGACCTGGCTGTTGTTTTGATGTTGACACTGATTTAAGTTTGTATCAGATGTTAATTGAACTCGGATTGATTAATGATCAAGGTTGATCAAGTGGAAGGGAAAAGTCCAAGTTGGAAACTTGGCACGCGAAGTCGGAGAGGGCTCGGTAGCTCGTTCTCCGGACTAGGTCAGAGAGGGCTCGGTAGCTCGTTCTCTGGACCTGACGAAGTCGGAGAGGGCTCGGTAGCTCGTTCTCCGGACTAGGTCAGAGAGGGCTCGGTAGCTCGTTCTCTGGACCTGACGAAGTCGGAGAGGGCTCGGTAGCTCGTTCTCCGGACTAGGTCAGAGAGGGCTCGGTAGCTCGTTCTCTGGACCGGACGAAGTCGGAGAGGGCTTGGTTGTTTGTTCTCCAGATTAGGTCAGAAAGGGACCTAAGTGGACATTCCATGGTACATTGGATCGGTCGCGACCGATCCGTTTATAAGACAAGAGGATCGGACGCAGACCGATCCAAGAAAACTAAGTTTCCATGGATCACCAAGAGCACATCGAGGTAATCTCGATGCAGAACCGATCAGAAACACTCGAGCACATCGAGTAATCTGATCGGTCCAGACCGATCAGAAACACTCAAGAGCACATCGAGGTAATCTGATCGGCAGACCGATCAGAAACACCCAGCACATCGAGGTAATCTGATCGGTCTTGGAGACCGATCGGAGATGATATTGCGAAGAAAGAAGGGGGATCGGTCCGCCGATCGATCTATGCCGATCGGTCTCCACGATCGATCGATCAAGAGACGAGTGCGATATGTCCTGTTCGGTCCATGGATCGGTCTGGTGACCGATCCACACACACAATCAGATTTGTTTCTACGATTCCTCCACTGCATTTGATCTGCCTGATTCATATAACCCTCTGTGCTGTTAGCTTTTGAGTTTGCAGAATCACAGGTATCATTCCAAGCCTAATTTCAAATTAAGTCCATAAGAGGAATACGACAAATGGCCTTTCTGCTGTGATTCGCGGCGCATGGTGCATTTGAAGCATCAACGGCTACTGGTGTGATCTGGCTGCGATCCGCTTGACTCCTGGTGATTGGTTCGAGCTCAGAAGACACCAGTGAAGACTGTGATTTCATTGGTGTGAGTTCAGAGAACCAGGTAAGGAGGAAGAGGGATTGGCTGCAGCGATGATTCTGTGCAGATTGACCACGATCCGTGACAGCAGAGGACAGGGGCTTAAGAAGCAGTAAAAAGCGAGAGGAAAGAACAACAAGAAGCAAGGAAGAAAGCAAGAAAGTTCTGTTGATCGTTGAAGTGTGCTAAGTTCTTGATCTCTCGGGTGAGAAACTGCTGTCTGTGAGTTCTCTGTTTTCACTGATCCTCGCGTGGTTGTAAGCGTTAGTTCATTCTTCTTTACCACCGAGCTCTATAAGTCTTGTGCTTTAACATATATATTTCTTGAGACTTTGTGGAGAGGTTACTCCACCGAGAAGGAGGATCTTTAGCCGGAATTTTTTCGGGGTGCGATCTACCGAAGATCGAGGGGTCGTCCACCTTACGGACACGCCGAGGAGTAGGGGCAAGTTATCCCCGAACCTCGTAAATCCTTGTGTTAGTGTGCTTGTTTCCTCCTTGTTTTAGTTTCCTAATTTCGCTGTGCTAACAAGTTTCTTTGTAGAAATTTGTGTTTAAGTTTTTAAGAGGCTATTCCCCCCCCCCCCCCCCCTCTAGCCATCTAAGATCCTAACAAGTGGTATCAGAGCCTGGTGCTCTTCATCTGGACTAACATCCAAAGGAGCAAGAAGATGGCCATGAAGGAAGGATTCAGCACCAACAGACCACCATTCTTCGATGGAGCAGATTTCCAGTATTGGAAGAGCCGCATGGAGTATTACCTCAAGACTGATATCTCCATGTGGTTCTCGGTCAAGGAAGGATTCACACCACCGAAGGACGAAGAAGGTAAGGAACTCGATTCATCAAGGTGGTCTACCGAACAAACTCGTAAAGGGCAAGCCGATGCCAAGGCGGTAGTCACCTTACAATGTGGGATTGCCAAGGACCAACTCGTCAAGGTAGGTCCATTCTCGAGTGCAAAAGATTTATGGAACAAGCTTATCGAGCTCCAAGAAGGAACTCGAGATTCTCGGATAGCCAAGAGAGACCTATTCTTGAATCAACTACAAAATCTCACCATGAAGGAAAACGAAACGGTAAGTGAACTACATGGGAGGTTCAAGGAAATCAGCAATGGTCTCCATTCCGTAGATGAACGCGTGGAGAATCGCGATCTAGTAAGGTACGCTCTTAAAGCCTTTCCAAGGAATGCCTTGTGGTCATCTATGGTAGATGCCTACAAGGTTTCCAAGGATCTTTCCATTGTTAAATTGGACGAATTCTTTTGTGAAATGGAACTTCATGAACTTGCTAACAAAGGTCAAAGAGAGAAAGGTATTGCCTTAGTTGCAGGACCAAAGAACAAGGATGGAAGAAGAAAGAGGGAAAAGAAGAAGGAGAAAGAGATTTCTTCATCTACATCCTCCTCCGAGTCCGATGATGAAGGTGGATCATCATCAAGCGAGATGGCAAATTTCGTGAGGAGAATTATGAGAAGAAGCCGAAGATACAAAGGAAAAGGTAAACCTAATGATCAAAATATCGATAAGACTAATGTTACATGTTATGAGTGTAGCAAGAAAGGCCACTACCGGAGTGAGTGTCCAAAACTCAAGAAGGAGGAACGGGCCAAAAAGAAGGAGGAAAGAGCCAAGAAGAAGAAAGCTCTCAAGGTCACTTGGGATGAATCTTCCTCAAGCTCATCGGAGGAGGAAGAGAAGAAGGAGAAGAGTACTCGGCAATTGGCACTCATGGCAAGGGAGGAGTCCGAGTCCGAGAGTGATGACTCAAGCACTTCAGCCGCGGCTTCATCATCTTCGGATGATGAAGAGGTAACCTCTTCTCACTTAGAAAAATGCTATAAGACTATTACACATTTGTCTACCTTACTTAAAAAATCAAAAACAGAAAATAAATCATTAAAAGAAGAAGTAGAAAACTTGAGGGCCCTTAGGGAAGATGAGGTTGATGACCTACATCTAGAGGTCCTTGAGGATGAGAACAAGGCTTTGAAGGGTGAGGTTGAGAAACTCAAGAAAATGCTTGAAAAATTCTCAACTAGCTCTAAGACCCTAGACATGATTCTAAATGCCCAAAGGGCGGTCTACAACAAGGCTGGATTAGGATACCAACCTAAGGAGTCTAGCTTTATTTCTTTAGTGTCAAGAACCCAATTTCATAGATCGCATGGTTCTAGGGTTCATGAGACTAGGAAGAAGGTAACAAAGGCATGGGTGCCTAAGTCTTTCATTGTAGATGCATTAGGTCCCAAGATTTGGGTACCTAAAACATCTATCTTTCGTGTCTTGTAGGCATTGGTAAAGGGGGAGCGTCTATCAACTTGGTTTGTTGATAGTGGATGCTCCAAGCACATGACCGGGGACAAGTCACTATTTTCTACCATTCAAAACAAAAATAGAGGTAATGTGTCATTTGGTAATAATGGTAGCCTTAAGGTTATAGGGGTTGGAGACATTCATATATCCGAATATCTCCAAATCAAGAATGTCCTTCTAGTCAAGGGGATGACTTTTAATCTCCTAAGTGTCAGTTAATTGTGTGATACGGGTTACACAATTGAGTTTCATTCGAGTCAATGTCTAATCAAAAACATTGACACACTTGACACGGTACTAGTAGGCACAAGGGTAGATAACATTTATCAAGTTTCTTTTAAAAGTGCTACTAATGTTCTTGCTAAGTGTTTCATGTCAAAAGAAGAAGAATCGTGGCTTTGGCATAGGAGGTTGACTCATGTGAACATGAAGAATATCCGGAAGCTGGTCAACAAAGGGTTAGTGTGAGGCTTACCAAGCATCAAGTACCAAAAGACCAAATTGTGTGATGCATGTCAGAAGGGTAAGCAAACTAAAGCGCCTCATAAAGGTAAAAGCGTTGTAAGCACAACTACTGCCTTAGACTTATTACATATGGATTTGTTTGATTGCAGTAGTGTTATTTCATTAAATGGAAGTAGATATTGTTTAGTGATTATTGATGACTTTACTAGGTATACATGGACCTTCTTTTTGAAAACTAAGGATCAAACCATAAATATTTTTATTTCCTTTTGTAGAAGAACTGAAAATGAAAAATCAACAACAATTAAAACCATTAGAAGTGATCATGGTGGGAATTTCAAAATCATAGGTTTTAGAATTCACAAGAAAAGGGATATAGGCATGAGTTCTCTACTCCAAGGACCCCACAAGAAATGGGGTTGTGGAGAGAAAGAACCGAGTCTTACAAGAGGTTGCACTAAGTATGCTCAATGAGTACTCACTACCGAGTTACTTATGGGCTGAATACAACTTGCTATGTGCAAAACCGAATCTCGATACATAGGTTTTAGGAAAGACTCCCCATGAACTTTGATTTGGAAAACCCCTACAATTAAACATCTTAGGGTGTTTGGTTGTAAGGTGTTTATTTTGAACACCAAGGACCATCTTGGAAAATTTTCGCCAAGGCTGATGAAGGATACTGGTCGGTGCTCGCTCACCAACAAAGTCTATCGAGTCTACAACAATAGGACTAAATTGATTGAAGAGTCCTCTGATGTAGCTTTTGAAGAAATCCCTAACTTAAATGATCAATCAAGGGATGTAGGAGAAATTCAATTTGAACTTAGAAGGCTAAGTTTAAATGATCGAAATATAGAAAGAGTCGAAGTTGACTCTGATGATGATGAGCAAAGGCAACAAAGAACTCAATCTGATCCTTTGCCTGATATTGAGTCCTTGCCTGTGCCTAGTGAGACCATTCATGAGGCACCACCAACACCAAGACAATCTAGGATAGCCACTAGTCATCCCCAAGACCAAATTGTGGGAGACATCCAACAAGGGGTTAGGACTAGGTCATTCTTTAGAAATGAGTCTAATGAAGTCGCATTGATTTCAGAGATTGAACCAAAATTAGTTGATGAGGCATTGCGCGATCCTGATTAGATCATAGCTATGCAAGATGAGTTAGGTCAATTTTTAAGGAGCCAAGTGTGGGACTTAGTTCCTAGACCTAAGAAGACCACCATTATTGGAACTAAATGGGTCTTCAAAAATAAGTTAAATAAAAAAGGAGAAGTTGTAAGAAACAAGGCAAGACTTGTAGCCAAGGGCTATAGTCAAGTCGAAGGTCTCGATTATGATGAGACTTATGCTCCCGTGGCCCGATTAGAGTCCATTCGTTTGATGCTAGCTTTTGCTGCACATAGAGGTTTCAAGCTCTATCAAATGGATGTTAAATCTGCCTTCTTAAATGACTTTATTAAAGAAGAAGTCTATGTTGATCAACCACCGGGGTTTGTGAATACCGAAGCTCCAAACCACGTGTACAAGCTCAAAAAAGCACTTTATGGGCTTAAACAAGCACCATGAGCTTGGTACGAAAGGTTGTCAACATATTTACTAGAAAAGGATTTTGTAAGAGGTCAAATGGACCCAACACTATTTCTGCGTAGAGATGGTGAAAATATTTTTGTAGCCCAAGTGTATGTCGATGATATAATTCGTGGCTCAAATAACAAGGGCTATTTGAATGAATTTATTTCTCACATGGAAAGTGAGTTTGAGATGAGTCTAGTAGGAGAATTGACATTCTTCCTTGGACTTGAAATCAAACAAACTCGAGATGGAATTTATGTCCATCAGACGAAATACACTCAAGAGATGCTCAAAAAATTCAAAATGAGTGACTCTAAGGAAGTATCCACTCCAATGGCGACAAACACTCGTCTTGACAATGATGAGAGTGGGAAACCAGATGATCTAACACAATATAGAAGCATGATCGGTAGTCTTCTATATCTCACAGCTAGTCGACCATACTTTTTTTTGTGGGCATGTGCGCTAGATATCAAGTTTGTGCCAAGGAATCTCATTTAACGCAGCTAAGAGAATTCTAAGATATCTCAAGGGCACAATTAGAGTAGAACTGTGGTAACGGAGTCTTTTGATTTGATAGGCTATACCGATTCGATTATGCCGGATGCAAATTGGATCGGAAAAGCACTAGTGGGGTTGCCAATTTTAGGTTCATCGTTGATTAGTTGGTCAAGTCGGAAGCAACATTGTGTTGCTCTCTCCACGACCGAGGCTGAATACATTGCCATGGGAGAGAGTGTATCACAATTGTTGTGGATGATTCACACTCTAGAAGATTATGGACTTTCATATAAAGGAGTGCAAGTGTTGTGTGACAACATTAGCACAATAAATCTAACGAAAAATCCAGTCCATCATTCGAGGACCAAACACATTGAAGTGCGTCATCACTTCATTAGAGATCACGTAGCTAGGGGAGACATTGCACTCACATATGTTGAGTCAAAGTCAAACCTAGCCGATATTTTCACCAAATCCCTTCCGGAAAATGAATTTAGTCATTTAAGGAGAGAATTGGGGATGTGTTTGGCTCAATAAGTCATTTTGACCACATCATGATCAATAAGGACCATTAAAATGACAAGAGAAATTGGGAAATTAATTTGGGCAACTTGGGAACATCTCACACAAACTATAAGGTTTAACAAAATATTTTTGTTTGCTAGAAATGGGGTGAGATGCTAGGATCAACCAAATTATTCAAAATGTATCATGCATCCCTTGAATAATTAGGTTGAAGAGACATAAATTGAGTATGGGGAAGGCCATTACATAATTCATGTGTATTTGGCTCATAGATCTTACTCATATATTCCAACCAAGGAATCTTGGTTGGACCTGTGTCTAGAAATCATCTAACCTTGTTGATGTGTTGATTGATACCCTTGATTGATACCTTCCTGATTTTGATTGAAAATAGGATAAGTTGGTGAAGAAACCTTGACATATTTTGACAAACTTGTAACTACTCATAGCAAGGATATATTTTGAACCGATAGCCTGAGTCAGATTTATTACCTTGGTTCACTATAGATCAGAGTTTCAGCAAACAAACAAAACAAACTTCTCTGGTTTTGAAACCTTGAGATTCAACACATTTGTTATGAAGTGTCTGAAACTTTCGAGCCCTAAATAATTCCAAATCATTAGAGCTCATCATTAGGAAATATTCATTGGTATCACTGAATATAATCTGTGGGCTCTTCAGATCCTAGGTTCTGAACTTGGAAGTTGTTGAACCAAGTTTCAGAGCTTTCGATACGAATTTCAGAGACTGAAATCACTGACTATCAGACACTGATCGGTCCAGGGACCGATCAGGATGATATCTGATCGGTCTCTACGACCGATCAGGAGAGTTACACCTCTCTGTTCGAGATCTGATCGGTTTGCGGACCGATCAGGGGTTCTGGCACGTATCACTGATCGACCTCTGATCGGTCCGGGGACCGATCAGGAGGCTCCTACCTCTGATCCACCTCTGATCGGTCCGGGGACCGATCAGGAGGTTCCCTGATCGGTCTCCACAACCGATCAGGACCCTCCCTGACCGATCAGGACGTTCCCTGATCGGTCAGGATTTCTCCTGATCGGACAGCCGTCCGATCTTATGATCTGATCACCCCCTTTAACTTCCCCCAATCCTTCGTTCTCTCATTTCACGTCGAAAACCCTAGCCGAACCACTCCTCAGTCCCGACTCTTCTCTCCATCTTCTCCGAAAGCTTCAAATGGCGCCTAGGTAACTTCCTTTCTCCCCGAAATCTGTTCATTTTTGGCATTTTAGCTTCTTTTCACAGTGTATCTCTGTGTGTTGTCTCGGTTCTCGACTCTGTGGCTCCCGTGGACTCCCATTTGCCCCGACCATGTCCCATTTTTGACCTATTTAGGAAGAAATCAGCCGGTGAGGGTACGTCTAAGTCATCTGCTGAGAAATCCAAGTCCCAGGCACCCTCCCGACCTCAACCTTCCTCTTCTTCAAGATTCCCGAACCGACAGTTTGAACAAGCGTTTCAACAAAGGACATTCAAGCTGCTCCCATGTCGATCTGTGGATCGAAAGTACATGGATGAGTTTTGTCCCTCTGTATCCGAAACCCTGGCATACTACAAACTTGACTCGTTGGTCTACCTAGAAAGGGACATCAACTATGACCTAGTATCTGAATTCTACAACAATCTTCATCAGGGCAGTGATGGTGCTTATAGAACCAGAGTTGCTAAAAGAACTATCGATTTCTCCATCGTAGAATTCTTTGGGTATCTAGGTTGCCGAATGTGTTCAGGAGATCTTTTTTTCCATTTATCCTGATTTACCCCATCCTTTACCTTCTCCATTTGATGTCTCACCTGATTCCATCTATGAGTACTTCTTCGGTCATCCTAGACCGGATGGACTGGATGAGTTGGATGTCGAGTTTCCTACTTTTGCGGCTCTGAGACTATCTCCACCTGACTATATTCTTTTTAAGATAGTCACAAACTGTCTTCTTCCAATCACATCCAAACCACTAGCAGAGATCCAACCATACCACTGCCTGATGCTTTATGGTTTACGTCGGCGTCTCGACTTTGACATTATGTCCAGCATCTATTCTTCGATCATCTCATATTCTCAGCCTAGCAGCTCCACCATTTATATGCCTTATGGGCATATAATTACAGATTGGCTCGAGACCCTTCTGATAGATGTGTCTAAGGGTAGGATAGTGAAGATGGTCAGACAGGATTGCCGACTTGGGAAACGGGCATTTTCCAAGTCCGGTATCTTGGGACAGAATGGGGCTGTTGGGTGGAAGGATAGGAGAGGTCTGGGAGAGTTATCACGGGCACTTCCTCGATAGGTTGCTGCTCCTTCTCCTGCTGCTGATGAGGCCGATCCTGATCTGCGCTAGCAGATCGCTGAGCTAGAGAGCCGCTTCGATCAGCACGATGAGCTGCTGTCTGCTGAGCTCCATGGACTGTGTGTTCGGATCGACCAGCGCTACGATGACTTACGCAGTCAGCAGTTGGTGACGCAGCAGCTGCTTCTGGGCTGGATGGCCAACTACCCACCTTCGCAGCATTTCTCGGGTCATCCACCTTCGAGCTCCAGCATGCCGCCTCAGGGTTACGTGCCTCCCGCGGATGATGATGATCCTCCTGTTGAGGATATTGATTGATACATTCTGTGTGTCACTTTGCCTGTCTGTGTTGGATACTATTTGTTGGATATCTTTGTCTGACCTGGATATTTATGCTACTCATATGTTTTTGCTATTCATTTGTCTATTTCTTGCTTTTCCTTATGCTTCAGTTCATATTAATATGCTGTTCCTATGCCATGATTTGATTGTATCTTATCTCTTTCTTCCTGTCATATAATACACTTAGAGGGAACTCTAGGTGCATTAAGAAAAAGACAGTATGAGTTAAGGGGGAGCCTTTTGAGTTTTGTCACCTCATTTGCACCTTTTTCGGTGTTTGACAAAGGGGGAGAGGATACCTAAGTTTAGAGATGTATGAAGGCTTGATTTTAGGGGAAAAAATAACGGGAAGGATCTTGATTCCCGTTATTGACTTAGTGGTATATCCATCTTAGGGGGAGGATCTTGATTCCCCTAAAATTATGAAAATAAGAACATTTCTGATCTAAACTTAAATCGTGTTGTCAAACAACAAAAAGGGGGAGATTGTTGATACAGTCTGACCTGACTGTTGTTTTGATGTTGACACTGATTTAAATTTGTATCAGATGTTAATTGAACTCGGATTGATTAATGATCAAGGTTGATCAAGTGGAAGGGAAAAGTCCAAGTTGGAAACTTGGCACGCGAAGTCGGAGAGGGCTCGGTAGCTCGTTCTCTGGACTAGGTCAGAGAGGGCTCAGTAGCTCGTTCTCTGGACCTGACGAAGTCGGAGAGGGCTCGGTAGCTCGTTCTCCGGACTAGGTCAGAGAGGGCTCGGTAGCTCGTTCTCCGGACTAGGTCAGAGAGGGCTCGGTAGCTCGTTCTCCGGACTAGGTCAGAGAGGGCTCGGTAGCTCGTTCTCTGGACCTGACGAAGTCAGAGAGGGCTCGGTAGCTCGTTCTCCGGACTAGGTCAGAGAGGGCTCGGTAGCTCGTTCTCTGGACCGGACGAAGTCGGAGAGGGCTTGGTTGTTTGTTCTCCTGATTAGGTCAAAAAGGGACCTAAGTGGACATTCCATGGTACATTGGATCGGTCGGCAGACCGATCCAGTGACACATAAGACAGTGGATCGGACGGCAGACCGATCCAGTGAAACTAAGTTTCCATGGATCACTCAGTAGCACACTGAGTGTAATCTGATCGGTCTGTAGACCGATCAGGAAACACTCAGTAGCACACTGAGTGCAATCTGATCGGTCTTGGAGACCGATCAGGAGATGATATTGCGAAGAAAAGAAGGCAGGGGATCGGTCTGCCGACCGATCCACCTGCAGTCTGATCGGTCTCCACGACCGATCAGACAAGCTGTGGACCGATCAGGATATGTCCTGATCGGTCCATGGATCGGTCTGGTGACCGATCCACACACACAATCAGATTTGTTTCTGCGATTCCTCCACTGCATTTGATCTGCCTGATTCATATAACCCTCTGTGCTGTTAGCTTTTGAGTTTGCAGGATCACAGGTATCATTCCAAGCCTAATTTCAAATTAAGTCCATAAGAGGAATACGACAAATGGCCTTTCTGCTGTGATTCGCGGCGCATGGTGCATTTGAAGCATCAACGGCTACTGGTGTGATCTGGCTGCGATCCGCTTGACTCCTGATGATTGGTTCGAGCTCAAAAGACACCAGTGAAGACTGTGATTTCATTGGTGTGAGTTCAGAGAACCAGGTAAGGAGGAAGAGGGATTGGCTGCAGCGATGATTCTGTGCAGATTGACCACGATCCGTGATAGCAGAGGACAGGGGCTTAAGAAGCAGTAAAAAACGAGAGGAAAGAACAACAAGAAGCAAGGAAGAAAGCAAGAAAGTTCTGTTGATTGTTGAGGTGTGCTAAGTTCTTGAGCTCTCGGGTGAGAAACTGTTGTCTGTGAGTTCTCTGTTTTCACTGATCCTCGCGTGGTTGTAAGCGTTAGTTCATTCTTCTTTGCCACCGAGCTATGTAAGTCTTGTGCTTTAACATATATATTTCTTGAGACTTTGTGGAGAGGTTACTCCACCGAGAAGGAGGATCTTTAGCCGGAATTTTTCCAGGGTGCGATCTACCGAAGATCGAGGGGTCGTCCACCTTACGGACACGCCAAGGAGTAGGGGCAAGTTATCCCCGAACCTCATAAATCCTTGTGTTAGTGTGCTTGTTTCCTCCTTGTTTTAGTTTCCTAATTCCGCTGTGCTAACAAGTTTCTTTGTAGAAATTTGTGTTTAAGTTTTTAAGAGGCTATTCACCCCCCCTCTAGCCATCTAAGATCCTAACAGAAGGCGCCTTCAAGCTGAAGGCGCCTTCAAGGCAGCTTGAAGGCACCTTGAGCTGTTTTATCCAGCTCAGCTTCTTTTCCAGCTCTTTTGCGTTGGCTTTCTTCAGCTTCCGACGTTCCGTTCTTTTGGGTGATTTCGGCCAACCGAAATAGGGTTCACCCGAACTCAATTTTCGGCCTTCTCCTCGAGCAGCCATCCGTCCCAGCTTAACGTCCCTCGAACGTCGCGCACGCTCTTCACGCCCACCGGAGTACTCTTCCGTAGCTCTCTCGTCGGACGCACCGAGCCCGTCGGCTCCCTTCCCATGCCGTCCTTCTCGCTAGCTGCGTCTTCCGCTCGACTTCCTGCGCTCCTAAGCTCCTGCACATTCAGACATAGGGATCAAACACAGCAGGACCTAGCCAACATGGTTGATCATATCAAAACTACCACGAGGTCCAACAGTATTGACCGCCGTGACTTTGACCTACACCGTGATGATTAATTCATGCCAGGTAGGCTCTTATCACCGTATCATAAGGGCTTAATTTAGGGTTAAGGACCAAGTAAATAACATGATATTAGGGTTAAGACCAACTCTTTATCTAAAAAATAATTAATTAATTAACATTGAATCTGAGATGAATATGATTCTATAAAAAAAAAATTTCACAGACAATATAAATAAATAAATAAATAAAAATATACATAAAAACATCATGACTGTCAAAATTATAAATAAGCCAACTCGTTATCTAGAATTAACGGCACAGAGACACATAAAGTCAAAACAATGTCGACATATTAATGCTATTCCTCTTTTATTAATATTTTACCCGTCACCTAACTTTTATCAATTACCAAAAACAGGTATATCACTACGGGTACATTTGATTCAAGTTTTAGTACATTTGATTCAAATTATCATATATAATTTTGATTATGTGATTATTAAATAATCATATAATCAAGATTATGGAGAATAAAACATAATCAAATATTATTTGATTCAACATAGATGATGTAACAAAAACTTATTTGTTTGAAGATTTTAATGAATAACATAGTTTAATATTTTACTATATGATCCTTAGTTACAAAACCAACTATATATATATTTTTATTTTTATTTATTATTATTATTATTATTATTATTTAAACTTTATATTTTTTATTTTTTTCATGCTTTTCTTTATTTTTATATTTTTTATTTTTTTATTTCTTTTCATTTTTTATTTCTTTTATTTTAAAAAAAAATTATTTTTTATTTTATTTTTTTACTTTTTTTTTATTTTATTTTATGTTTTTTTATTTTTCCCCTATTTTTTATGTTTTTATTTTTTTTTTTTTTGCATTTTATATATATATATTTCTTACATTTTTTATTATTTTTTAAAAAAAATTACATTTTTTCTATTTTTTTATGTTTTTTGTCATTTTTTTACGTTTTTTTCCTAATGCAATAAAAACTTATTTGTTTGAAGATTTTAGTGAATAACCTAGTTTAATATTTTACTATATTATCCTTAGTTACAAAACCAACTATATATATATATTATTATTTTTATTTTTATTTATTTTTATTATTATTATTATTTAAACTTTATGTTTTTTTTTTATTTTTTATGTTTTTCTTTATTTTTTTATTTCTTTTCGTTTTTTTATTTTTTTATTTTTTTAAAAATTTATTTTTTTATTTTATTTTTTTTACCTTTTTTTATTTTTTTATTTTTATGTTTTTTTATTTTTTTCCCTATTTTTTATGTTTTTTTATTTTTTCCCCTATTTTTTATGTTTTTTATTTTTTTTACATTTTTCCTATTTTTTATGTTTTTTTCTCATTTTTTAACATTTTTTCCCTTTTTTTAATTTTTTTTATTTTTTTAAAGTTTTTTATTTTATTTTATGTATTTTTCCTTTTTTCCTTTACATTTTTATTTTTATCACATTTTTCTCTTATTTGAGGGTATTTTGCGTCCAAAAATTACGTTAACCCCGGAATTAAGAAAAATCTCAGTTTTCCGAGATTTTCTGATTCCGGATTACATGCCCCTCTTGCTGAGAATGATCGATTACATAACAGGGTTTTGTTGATAACTTTGGATAAATAATCAAGGTTATCAAGGATAACCCTGAACCAACGCTAAAAGTAAAGCCCTAAACTTTTTTTTATAGCACCAGCCATATATAGATTTTCTTGTTTTTTTAATAAATTAATTAGTTAAATTAATATATTAATATTGTTCTATTAGGATAAAAAACAAAATTACACTTTTAATTTTAAAAAAATATTCAAAAATATGCTCTAATTGAGGATCTTAACTCATCACAATGTTCACTTTATTCCATCTTTATATAATAACTGTTTAAAAAAATATAAATCCAGTTAATCATAGGTGATTACGATTCAATATAATTTTTTCATCAATAATCAGAATAAATCAAGAAGTACTTATAGTGGACAATAGATGATTAAGAAGTTTAACATCTATTAATTATGCACCCTTTTAAAGAAAAAATTGAGAGTAGCTTGTTTATAGAGAAAAAATTGAGAGTCGCTTGTCCACAATATCCCTTAATTGGTGCAGTGGTCGACTAATTATATCTCAGAAGTAAAAATGGATCCTAAGCACCCAACGTCACCACACTAGTTCAAACTTTGAAGGAAAAAATAATAATTTATTTGGTGAAATTTTTAATGCTACTACTTGCTGAGATATTATCATATTATACCTTATTGGGTGCAAACAAGCTACGAGGCTTTTCGCAATCACTAATCTCCATCGACCTTGGCAGTGATGCTTTTACCAAAGGCAATTGAACTTAATAACAAATTAAAAGAGATAATGGATCGTAAAACTCTTTGTTAAAGGGCAAAGTATGCAACGCCATACATAATTCACGTCACAACATGTCCACTAACCAAACTGCTAAAATTAGGAAGAGTCTCTAAGCCCACTTGGCAAGAAGTGACATCAATCCTGCTCCCAGTAGCAAGGCAAAATTGATCATGACCTGAAGTTTTACGTTACTCTGCACTTTAGGGTTCATAAAATCAGCAGCAAGGAGATCGACAAGCGCCATGTAGATCAAAATTCCAGCAGCTACAGAATCTAGTATTCCTTGAGTGATCAAGGACGAGGGACTATTCTCATTGTAAACGGACGATATTCCAATGCCTATCACGACCCCGGCCGGCGTCGTGAGAGAAAAGAAGAGTCCCATTGTTAGCATTGACCTCACTTTGAACCTTGCCTGTGTATATATATATGATGAAATACAGTGTGGATTAATGTTGTCACCTTAAAATTATAATAGAAAAAAATGAAACACAAACAAAAGTAGTATACTTATTGCATGATTCAATCAAAAACATTGATACTTGTAAATAATTGCTCTCTTATAACATTTGATTGAACCAGCCAATTTACCTCTTTATAACTCAAAAATTATAATTGGTTGAACTAGTTGGAGCCAATATAATCCCTTCTGGGTTCGAAAACATTAGAACTCAAAACCAACAACTAGATGATAAATCATAATGGTAAGTAGGCATGCTATTATTAATTCATTACTATTTTTATACACTATGAATTTTAATAGTAAACTTGCAAACAAACATAATGAATGAACAATTATTGCATCTACCAATCATAGAAATGAATAAAAGCATTCACTATGAGTTTAATTCTTTTCAACAAAAGTCAAGAACTAGATTGTCAGGCCATAATGTGCAAGGTAGGCTCACTATGTTTTTCATGGTACGATTGATTGGTCATCACATTTAAGCTATGGAGTTTAATGGTAAATTCAACTTTTAAATGAATTATAAGAAAAATAAATAAATTGATTGCCCAGGTAACTAAACATTCATAGCTGAGAACAATGTGTACCTGAGCAATGCATCCTCCGAGTCCCATGCCCTCAAGGAACTGGTGAAAAATTAGGGCAACCAAGAGAGGTTTTAGGGTTGATGGAGAGTTAGATACACCCAATGAAATTCCTATGATCACGGAATGTACTAGAATTCCCAACTCCAAAACCTGTCCATTAGTTTTTTTTTTTAAAAAAAATAATCAAATTATTAAGCAAGATATGGAAATAATATAATTTTGAAAAATGTGTGTTGCACCTGAGCGATAATTCGATGGCGAATTAGTTGAGTCTTCGATGATGAGTCATCCGCCGTACCCACGGCATGCGAATGCCCATGAGTCGTATGGGTATGCATATGATACATCATCCCTTCCACATCCACCACATCGATATCGGTGGCCCCTTTCTCCGCCTCGCCCGCGGCGATCGATTCCGCCACCGCCGCGGCTCGCCCCTGGGTGTGCACTCGGGTGAAGTAACCGGTGGCGATCGTATCAATCATCAGCGTCCCGATGGCAGCCATCATCGCGGCGAATCCGGCGAAGGGAAAGCTCTGCCAGGGGATCGGATCGAGGCAGGGCGACGAGAGGCCCTCGAAGGCATCGGGGAGGATGTGGATGAAGGCGGTGGCGAGGATGACGCCGGCGGCGAAGGACTTGACGACGAAGAACGGGCTGTTCTCGGGGCGGATAGCCGGGATCCACTTGCCGAGCGAGGGAATGAGTACGCCGGCCGCGCTGCAGACAAGGATGGAGAAAGCAGCGGCGATCTTGAGCGGAAGGGCCGCCTTCTTGTCAAGGGCCCCCTCTTCTTCGCCGTAGTCGCATTCGCCAGAGGAGAACAGAGGGAGGAGAAGAAGAAAGTAGAGGAACAGGCAGAGACGCCACCGGTGGCCGGAAAACCTCATCTCTCCGTTTGCTTCGTCAAAGAACAACAGAAATTCATTTACTTACATATGTGAAGCGCAGGTCGTATTTATAGTGGGAATAAATTTTATATATATATATTTTAAAAAATATGAAAAAAAAAGTTTTTTTAAAAAAAAATATGGCAATAGGCTATAATTTTAGTAATAACAAAATATGTTAAAAAAATGACATTTGGATGTCGACATAATTGCCATATTTGGACAAAGTTATAGCGAGAGAGTTTCCCATAATAACAACACGAGCAGATTATGGGCTTAATTTGGGGTTAAGGACCAGTAATAGCAATATGTCGACATCTCCAACTCTACTCAGCCAATTGGAATTCCCTAATTAATTGCACATGCCTTCGTAAAGTCAGCAATGTCGACATGTTGATGTTAATCTTCGATAATTGCGCAAGTTAACAGATATTGATTCAATTTTATATTGATTTAATCTCGATTTAATTTTTCAGTAATAATATAAGAATTGTTAATCAGTGAAAGAACTATGGTTTTGAATTAAAAATTGTGTTAGAGTCAGCGACGGCGACGGGCGGCGAGGAGGTGGGCGGAGAGGACTTGGTTCCAGGCGTCGGGGAGGCCGGGGAGGCACCAGTGGATGCAGTCGGCGAACTCGCCCGGGCGCGCCTGCTGCTCCGGCGTCAGCAGCCGGCCGCCCTGCCGCACCGTGAACACGGAGGTGTGCGCGTCCTTGCGCCGCTCCGACATGGCCGTGACGTCGACGAAGCCCACCGGCACGAGCCGCCCCGGAGAGCCGAGCACCCTCTTGGCCACCTCGAACATCTTCATGTCCGTGCCCGACACGACGCCGGCCATGTCCGTGATCGGCAGCGTCTCCTTGGCGCACTTGATTCCCGCCGCGTTGCCCCAGAACGAGCTCCTGCGTTGGCGATTAAAAATGGCGCCTTGGCATCAAACAATCCTCATCGTGAAATCGTGCTAATCTCTCAATTACTTACTCGAAGTGAATCGGAGACATGCTCATGAAGAAGACGGACGCCTTGATGGGATCGACGCTGCGATCCAGCCAATTCCTCAACGTCCCCAGCACTCTCT
Organism: Zingiber officinale; assembly: GCF_018446385.1. NCBI lineage: Eukaryota > Viridiplantae > Streptophyta > Magnoliopsida > Zingiberales > Zingiberaceae > Zingiber > Zingiber officinale. The sequence continues at coordinate 81,322,205 of NC_055994.1, forward strand.
CGTAAGCTTCGTACCTCAGAATCGGATCGTGGTCCGTCCAATTCTTCGCCCCTGGTCGGCTGCTTTCGATCGATGAAGCGAGAAATCAATGTTTCCGATCCAAATTTACAGTCAAAAGAAGGATCGACGGCGAGCGATTGGTTAGAAGTGGTACTCACAGGACACGCATCTCGAGGGTGTTCATCCACCATATGTAGGTATCGAAGACCAGCACGTCCGCCCCCTTCCAGTGGACTGCGTGCTTCTCGATGGCATCGGCGTCGATGATCCGCACGGCGATGCTGTGGAAGTTGGGATTGTCGGAGTTGGACTCCACCAGGAACGGCGCCCAGTAGAACTCAATCGACGCGTCGTAGTCCTGGATCGGTTTCAGATTTCGCCCAAATCAGCTAGGTCATCGATTGGTCGATCGGTCGGTGAGGAGGAAATTTGTGGTACCTTTGCGGTGAAGATGATTCGGGATCCGTCGACCCGGCGGCTCCTCCCCTCCGGCGGCACCACGGCCTGGATCAGGCAAACGAGGGACTCCCACTGGTTTCGATTGATGGAGTCGCCGACGAACAGCATACGCTTCCCGCGGAGCCGCTCCAGCAGCAGCCTCGCGTCGAATCTGGTGAATCGAACCGAAATAAATCAAACCACGCATTTTGGAGAAAAAAAAAACCGAGCCGGTCGGGGATCGATAAGAGTACTTGGGCAAGGAGCAACCGGCGGGCTGCCACCGCCACTTCTGGTACGCCGCTTCCCGGCGGCCGTTCTGCAAGCACGACATCTGCCGAGAGAGGTACTGGCACTCCTCCTCCTGGTAGAGCGGGTACTCTACGTCGTCGAACACCCACTCGCCGTGCGCCAGGTCGCACGTCTCCGGCACGACGCCCACCGCCTCCGCCGTCAAGTTCGCTCCGGCGATTTCCGACGGCTGTTGGGTGAGGCCTGCGTCAGAGATTTCCTGGGGTTTTCTCTGCCACGGCGAGAGGAGGGCCATGGTCTTGATGTCGCCGACGTAGGTGATGAGGCCGAAGAGGGAGATGGTGAGAGCGACGGCGTAGATGGAAAAGTTGCTGCCTTTCTTCGTGTACGAACAGAGGAGCTTTGCCACCGGCAGCGTCGGGTCCGGAGGTAGCCCGAATAGAAGTTTCCGGCGAGGGGTGTGCATGGCGACAGTGAAGGAGCTGGCCTGAGGGCGAGCCGGAGAGGCGATTCTGCTCGTTCCCTTCCTCTGTGGCCGTGCGTCTGTAAATAGCGAGGGAACGAATCTCTTGGTCAACGATCGTCATATGGTCAATGGCCTTTAAATTTGAGAAAAATAACACCTTACTCCCTAAAGTTTAAATATTACTTAAAAATTAAAATGTACTAAATTTTTATTACATATTAAAATAAAATCATGAGTTGCCTGATCATATTATTGAGTGAGATATTAATACTAATAACAGGGGGCAAAATGGTAAAAGTTTTTTTAAAAAAAATTCTAAATACAATTTTCATTTAAAATTTAATTATTTGAATTTATAGAAAAATTGTGGAATATAAAAAAACATACTCAATTTTCTAGATTTTTGAAAGGGAGTATTTATTTCCTATTTTACCCCCTCTCATTAATTATTATGGTATTAAATTTAAAAAATTATACCATTGTGATGTCACATTGTAAAGAACAACACCACTGCAGTGTGTGTTAAACTTTAAAATACAACTATGGTACTAGATTTTAAACAAATCCATATGTGCTAAATGAATTTTAAAATCGCAGTGTGTGTTAAATTTTAAAATACAACTATGGTACTAGATTTTAAAAAACCATATGTGCTAAATGAATTTTAAAATCTTATCATTTTGATGTTATATTTTGAAAATCAGTATTATTACTATGATGCTATTTTTTAAAATACAATGAGTTGTCTTTAGAGTGTAGACGGTGGACACATGACATCTCTAACGTAATGGTCAAGATCATTTCTCAGTTCTTGATGACTTAAAATTTATCCTACCATACGCCTAACGTCTGTATATATGTATTTATCTCTCTCTATATCCGTAGGGTCGATATTAGAGGGGCCGTTAAGATGACGAATCTATCTTTTTTTAAAAAATACAATGAGACTCGTAAGTAAATCAAGTTATACAATATGTGGACGACGCGTCTGAGTTTCAATCAACTTGTTCAAGACAATTAGGGTAAAAAAAAAAACAACAAGCACAGCTCAATATAAGCTCAAGCAGAAACTTACATTGCTTAAGAGGGAATTTCAGCAACTCAATCGCCAAAACTATTAATACATCCAAGAGAGGTAAAAAAGGGTGCAACTATATCTAGAGGAAATATAACAAAGAGGTTTAACCCAAGGATATATGGATGAGGAATATTAGAAGGCAAGAAAAGTAGCAAATTTACTCACACAAGCCGAATATCTTTTCTACCAACAATGTCTTGTTGGCGTAGTGGAGGTCGACAAGAAGGGATGAATTGTCTAAAATATAGTTAAAAAAATCTCTTGCTTTTGTTTAGCAAGGATGCATAATTAAACTAAGCAAATATAAACAATTAACATTAAAGAAAAACAACTTAAAAAGAGTAGGTAAAAAATGTCAAAGTTTACTTAATTACAACATAGGTGGTTGTTAATCCAAGATGTTGAAAAACTCACTAAAAACTCCTTTGTTGAAGGCGGAGAAACCTTTTACACACGTTGATAGCTCAGAAAAGACTAGAAAAGTTAATACAGAAATTGTTCTTCAAGTTGTATTTAATTTCTAGTTCCAGGGTGTAGGACCCTTGGCAGCCGACAAGAAGGAAAGTGAATAGCCCTGCATAGGAAAACAAATCTTCCTCGAACTTTATAGCTTTATAAGAATCAAGACTTGCATAAAAGAAATAAAAGACTAAATAAAGAAAAAAAGAGGCACAAAAGGGTTACTTAGTTACAACCAGAAAGACTGTTAATCCAAAGAAGATGAAAAACTCACTAATGTCTCATTCAGGAGGAGAAGCCTCTTACAGCAGTTGAAACACTCAAAATGCAAAGCTAAACTCAAATGGAATTAATTACAAGTGTTGTTTAACCTTATGGGATGAGGGCTGCATTTATAGCACTGGTCGGGACGCTTGGAAGGGGTTACAGGTGCTTGGAGGGGATAAACTTTTATCCCCATCGCATTCCAAATAAAATTATGTTTCAGGCGCCTGGACCAGATATGGGCGCCCAGACCCAAAAAGTCAATATTTTGTTGACTTTTCAATCCCGATTTTCTGCTCCGGTTCCACTCGCATTGGTTCGGGTTTTCTGCTCCTGCTCCGCTCGCATTGATCTGGGTCTTTCGCTCTAGCTCCGCTTGCTTGGTTGATTTCGGCCATCCGGTATAAGGCTCACTCGAACCCATTTTTCGGCCTTTAGGCAGTCTTCCGCTCCGACTTCTCGTCCCTCGAAAACATCGTGTGCCTCCTTCTCGTCCGCCCATGTACTCTTCCGCAGCACCTCATCCCTCAAATGCACCGAGCCCCTTGGCACTCATCCATGTCGTCCTTCTCGCTAGCTGCGTCTTTCGTTCAACTTCTTGTACTCCTAAGTTCCTACATACTTAGACACATGAGTTAAATACCAACAGAACCTAACCTGATTTGGTTGATCACATTAAAACTATCTGGGGTACTAACACAAGGGGCTTTTTATAGCCTACTGGGATGATGTTACCATTGGTTTTCATCGCTCGAAGGCACCTCAAAGGAGGTTAAAGGCGCCTCCAGGAAGATAAGCTTTATCCACTGAAGATAAAGTTTTATCTTCATCCAATGGCAGCCTAATGCTGTTGAACGCGCATCCAACAAGCTTGAGGACGCCTGATAAACCCAAGTTTTGTCGCAAAATAGGTATCAAAAGAATTAAGTACCGAATTCACTCTACACTAATGTAGCATAGAGATGACTCAAGTCGTCTCCCAACGAATGTAGTCAATGTTTGATATTTTAGGATTTATTTGTTATTTATTTTGGGTTTTTGACAAGAAATTGGGGTTTTGGGATTTCGTTGAATTCTTAAAGTAAGGAATAAAATATCAAGACAAGTATGAAACTAAATCTAATGCAATGGAAGAAATCCTATCTATCTATTAATCATGAACCCACAACATATTGTCACACTATGCTATGAATTACATCATTAACAAATCCAAACAAGTTAGAAACTAAACAAGAGCAACATAAGAACAAGACAAGAACAAAAGATCAAATACTCAATGGATTAAACCACCATTTATCAGATGGTAGAAGATCTATTCAGATTCATGCTAATGAGTAGATAAGAAACCAACAATACTAAACAAGAACAAAACCTAATCAGATTCAGTCAATTACTGAAACAAGAACTTGAATTCAGATGAACAATAGATGAAATCAATTCAAGAACAACTTGCAAAACAACTTCAGATCTATACGCAGAGATTCAACAAGCATATAACAGAATCAAAGAAAGGAAACAGATCTAAGAATTCAGCTAACTCAAGCAATGTAAATCTACAAAATTAAACGGGCACAAATCTTAAACTTGAACTAGAAATAGAACAAAACAAAATGCAGTAATGGAGATTGGGGAAAGTGATGAACCAAAGTGAGCTGGGCATTCCCGAGTACTCACTGATCTTGATGAAGATGTCAAGATATTGCAAATGAGGAGAAATCAAACCAACGATCTCTGAAACTAGCAGATGCGGCAGGAAATGGAAATCAGATGGGGGAAATGACGTCGCCGACTTGAAGATGGACGATGACCGAAGGAAGGGAAACGCCTTTGACCTCAGCATCTTGCCGGCGGTGGAATGGATCGAGGAAGAAGATCGCTGGAGGCACTCCTCTGTGTCTCGACGCGAACTGTAGCCAACTCACGCCATCACTGTAGCTTCTCATCCCATTTAAAACTGATCAAGATTAGAACAGATGGCTATGATTTATCCGGATCGATCCAACGGTGAATATTGCTCCAAATCTGTTCCAAATCTTCAAATCTTGATCAATGGTCGTGATCTACTCCCCTGTGGCTTGGATGGACTGGATCATGATAGATGGCTCAGATCTCCTCAAGTCTTGAATGAACGATACATATTACTCCAAAGCTTGATCTCTTCATTTAAGCCCTAGATTTGAACCCAAATCTGGTCTGATCGGATCGAGCCCTTGCCCTTTTGATGCCTACAAAGAATACAACCAAATATTAGCATCAAATACCACAAATATGATATAATTTGTAATTAATGTCCACAAATGGCTCTAACTCATGAAATATGATATATGGGGAATTAACACATGAGAAGATCAAATGACATGCTTATATGAATCAAAATATCAATACAAAATGATGGTTATCAAATTCCCCCACACTTATTCTTGCACGTCCCGAGCAAGCAAACAAAACAAAGAAACAACTAGAATTCATCTCCCTAATATTTTCCTAGCAATACCTAAAAGATGATAAAAAGAATTTAACTATGACCATCTAAAGATCAAAACAATCATGAATACAATCCCTACAATAATCAATAAGTATAGTGGTTTTAATCCAATTGAAAAACTAAGTAAGATGCAATCTCACAAGATATTTATCTATTCTAACTCTCAGACTCAAACATGTGTATAAATAGAGCTCACTCAATGTCACTCACAACATTTTACTACCATAAGCCTGCTTATTTTCTAATTCTCCACCACTATAAAACATAGCATACATGAATCTAAAGGATTTAATCAACAAGAATTAAAATAGAATCAAAAAGGACAATGAAAGTGAATGAAATAGGCAAAAGAAAAGAATTTAATGAAGAAATTGAGAAGATGAGAGTATTAGAAGAATATACTTGATGAGTTGACCATTTTGATATGAAAAAAGATGAATACCATTTATCATTACCACTTCAAAATATCAAGCTAACCTCTCCTTTAATTTGATGGCAATCCAAAATTTTCGATACTCTTCCTCCACATTTGATACTCTTTTGATGTACCATTTTTTTCTTTTTTCTTTACTATTTTTGCACTTCAATTTCAGCATTTTGGAACTAAAATAATCTCACATCAGCTTGCCAAAAAGAGTTCCCTGCTTGCCAAGAAGAGTTCCCTCCCCTACACTTAAAACATTGTCTGTCTCGGGCAATGAAAACAAAACATGTATCCAACACCCTTCTAGTGCTCAATCCACATTCAGAAGTTCCTCACAATTGCATCATAAAATTTCAAGAATTCAAAAGTTAAGCAGTAGAAGATGATATCATCACATATACTTGGCACTACAGCTCCCTTTGTTTCTGTGGTGTTTTCAGCATTACAGTTGATGAATCTAGAACCACAATATTGAGCCCCTGCTTAATTGTCATTACTGACTTATTTCCTTACCAAACATCGAAACACTAAAGATGCTAACTCTTGAAAATCCACAACTACAGAACCAAAATCCTGGCACAAAGCAGTGTCAACTTACTGAACAAAAACTGAAATGCAGCTTGATCATAGAATTCAATTTCTTGAAGCTCCAAACTACTTGATACCAGAAAATAGTTTCAAGAATAAGAAGAAAATGGTTCATAAGAATCAGAAATAAAAGTTTATTGATCTGATCTCTTAAACAGGTAACACTCCATTCTAATTCGCTTGAGAAATACATTCCTATTGCATTGATGGAACACCAATTAAGCTCCTGCAGCAACTACATCTGCAGAATTCTATTTTCCGATTTCAGTCTCAAAATTAGACTTCATGGAAACTCTAGCTAAACAATTCCAGAATTACAGCAGCAAGAACAGATATAGCCTCTCTGATATAAAATTTGATAGTATAGAACAAACTTATTGCTGCTGATACCACATTTATAACTTCATTGGTCTTCTATTTTCATATACTTGATGCTTCTAGTTTCTTGTCTGGCTTCTGCTTACAGCATTTCCGTGTTCTGTTTCAGTTTGTTGGATAACTTGTTCTCAGTTTAGTTTCAATTTTTCATAAATCTTCAAAAGACAGCTACCATCAGATTAGTAAGGAGCTTCACTGATCAAAGAAATGCATATACTGCTACCCAGCTTCAACCTTTGATAATTGCACTGAAATCATATCAAGGATTCAACTTCCATTTCAAAGTTTCCTCAATAGTCGCAACAACAAGGAAAAGAAGAGTTTACTGGCTCAATTTTGTCTTGAGTCTTCCATTGATTCAAGAATCGCAAGGAGAACTTGGCACACACTTGTTGAAATTTTCTGTATTGTTACTGAACACTGTATCAAATCTAGATCACAATGTCAACTTCCTTTAAAATTCGATTCACCGAAAGAAATAACCATACATCAAAAAGCTTTAAATCATGAGAGGTTTGAAGTCGTAGGAACACCAAGTATCGATGGAAAATCTATATTCTACTTGGATTTCATTAATCAGAAGCTTTGAACACCAAGTATAAATTTGGCAGCAACAAATTCCTCACGTTTGTTTCCATGATGTATTTCCCTACATTTCCAATTCCAGATGATGGATGATTCCATTGTCTATCAAGCATGCTTCATCAACATCAATGACAACAAGAGAAAGTAACATATTTTAGCCTGACAAGTTCAGCAGGAAAATTCAGTAATTCAACTCAACTTCCATGTTTTGAGTTTTGTATCCTACTATAATTCAGGGATCAAGCAGTAGTAAGTCAAGTTATTAAATCTTCCCAAATATTTCTGAATTGTTAAGAGCTGAAATACCACCTCTGAAAACCTGTAATCCAAGATCTTGTAACTTAATCCAACTTGGTGTTTGTCCAATATTAACAGAGTAAGTACAAAATCAAAAGCTCCACTTGGACTTCTTGCTGATTAAAGAAATTTGTAACCCAAATATTGACACACAGCAATAAGGAATTGATGCATCAATCATAGCTTCCTCCAATAGATTTCTGAATTTGGACATCTAGCAATTTCTAGCTTCTGAAATTTCTGCAACGCTGCATTCTGCATTTCTGTATTCTGCATAAGCTTCTATCTTACTTAGCCCATTTCATTTCCTCATCACTTGATACTTCAGATCTCAGGACCTTGTAACTGTCCATAACATCTTTCAAAAGTAGATTTGGAGCTACTGTAATAGAAACTCTTAAATTGCTAAGCTGTAGAATCATTACTGCATTTAGTCCAAACCTTGCTATCACACTTTCATAAATAGATTCTTGTTCATCTTAGTACTTCAACAGGTAAATAAGAGTGTTATCAAAGTTGTTTTCAGCAGAACAATACCTTTAAATACTTCCTTAATGAATGAAAAAGTTAGCAATACCAAGTTGGTACACACAAAAGGTTTGGCACAAACTAGCACTAATACACATTTTCCAATTTTCTGATCTTAGCTTCAGAAATTTCTATTTGATGGAGTCTTAAAGATTCAAATTTCTAAAAATTTCTCTCCTAACCAGTGAACAATTCCATTTTGTAAAATAACACCATCCAATTTTCTCTACTCCATGATGAATTCATAAACTGAAACTAAAATCAGTGATATACAGGAAGTTCTTGTGCCAATTAAAAATTGTTTCCTGATCAGTGCAAGCTCTGAATTTATAGAAACATCTCACTTGCAGCTTGTTGCAACTTCCTTCAAAACTGAGCTGAACAGAAACTCATAAGTAATTGTCACGAAAATGTTGTTCTTCCATCTTGGTGTATTTGTCATTGTCCTTCTCTTCATCCATGAAATACAACTTTTATAAAGATATGAATCATTAAACAATACTCCAGTATCAAATATCCTGATTTGTTGTATCCTCTTTTAAAGCTCCAATAAAAGAGCAAGGATAATCCAAGTTGCATAAAAAATTTCAACTCCAAAATTCCACTAAGCAACTCAAGAGCCGAATAATGGTACCAATATTCATGAATCCTTGCAACATCTTTAATATTTCTAAAAATTTATCATCCCATTATTCCTCCCCGACACTTAAAATTTGGCCATCTAGTCAATTCAACTCATCAAGAATTCAACCAAAACTCTCAAATTAATGAAGGCAAAGCAAAGTAATCAAGAATTAGAATGCATGACAAGAATATTTCAAGAAAATTGTGGGAAAAGGATTTAGAAATTATGATAGAATCAGAATGACAAAAACTTTCATTCCCATGCACACATATGCTATTATGACTTTGAAAAGAAGTAAAACAAGTTCTAGAGTTTCAATTGTTGTAAGTACATGTCACACAAAAAAAAAAATACTATAGTATAGGCTTAAAGTGGTCATCTCTGGGTATTTTCATGCAATCTAACCAAATTGATCAAATTGGAATCCACCAACACACTAACCAATATCATGCAAGTAGAGACTTCAATCATGTAAGATGACCTAAAATTGATGGTCAAACTTAAAGAACTTTTACCATTTAAAAAGTATTACTAGAAAATTTTCATGGGGAATTTTATTCAAAATGAGATGCTATGTATACTAAACAAAGTACAAAGTATTAAGCAAAATGCAAATGTAAAGTATGTAAAGCAAAAAACAAAGAACGAACTCCCCTTTATTCCCGGCGGTTGTAAACGATTTAGAAGTAACATCCACGCCGGTAATGAAATGGTCTTTCCCGGTGGTTGGAGTCGATTGAGGTGCAAAATCCAAGTTGGAAGTGGAATAATTGTAGTTGCAGTCAAGTCCACTTCATCCAACATTTTTCCTTTGAAAATTCTTCCTGGAGGTCGGAGACGGTTTAGATGGAGCAACCATTTTGGTAGCCTACGGTGACCTACAAAGCCAAAGGAAGACAACACCTCTTGTAAGTATGGGAAAATATTAGTTTTTACATTACATGGTTCAAAAAATATATCACATCCAATAAAATCAATTAATGGTACCTTTATAAAATCTTCTAATGAATCACAAGAAATACTAACCTTGTCATGTTGAAAGGTACCTGGAGGTTCTAAAATGGTGATTGTGACCTCCTCAACATCAGATAATAACTCAAACTCTGGCTTTGGCTCAGGTGAATGTACAACCATAGGTAGTGATTCTTGAGGCTCTGCTTCCACAGCATAAGTCCCTATACTCTCATCATCAACATCTGGTTCAGGTGATTCTTGGGATATTGCTTCCATTGTGTAATCCCCTACACTTACATCATCATCCACATCAGTACCTATATTATCAGTAACATCTACAATAACAGTATCAGTAGAGTCAGAAATTCTTACAACTACAGAATCATAACAAGAAATACTAGAGGAGTCCTGTGAAGTAATAAAATCAAGATCAGGTCTGTCAAAGACACTACAATCCCTCTGCTCAAGCACCTTAATATTTGTAGGGAATGTCTCATCAACTCTTAAGGTAACCGGTTGTCCATTTCTAAATTGCTGAGGATTGACTGCCATGGTTTCCAAAAGTTTCATAGCTTCATCAGGAGTCTTGTCAATCAAAGGCCCTCCACTAGCTTTATCCACCATGTACAAATCAATCGGTGACAACCCATCATAAAAATGTAAGATAAGCATTTGATCACTGATTTGATGTTGAGGACAACTGGAGCAAAGTTCCTTGAATCTTTTCCAATATTCATGCAATGTCTCCTCCTCAAATTGTTGAATACCACGAATCTTTTTTCGCATAGCTATATGATCATTCTGAACTTCTTGTAGGCTTTGATATGCTGGATATGGCTCAGTAGACTGACTATGTGTAACCTCGTACCTGAAATTTGATTGATCCACAGGTGGGTAGTACTGATGTTCAGGCTGATAAAACCAAGTCTAAGGCTGATAGTACTGATAATATGGATCCATGGTCAAAGAAATTTCCTGCTCTTACACTGAAACACTAGCAAATAAAATCAGAAGACACAGGAGCATATAATATCAAACACATGGATATATGAACATGAAAGCAATTGAAACAATTTTTTTCAAATTTTTATGTAAAAAGGAAAAAAACAATCCTAAGGTATCAAACACTGCTACATTCCCCGGCAACGACGCCAATCTGATAAACCCAAGTTTTGTCGCAAAATAGGTATCAAAAGAATTAAGTACTGAATTCACTCTACACTAATGTAGCATAGAGATGACTCAGGTCGTCTCCCAACGAATGTAGTCAATGTTTGATATTTTAGGATTTATTTATTATTTCTTTTGGGTTTTTGACAAGAAATTGGGGTTTTTGGATTTCGTTGAATTCTTAAAGTAAGGAATGAAATAGCAAGACAAGTATGAAACTAAATCTAAGGCAATGGAAGAAATCCTATCTATCTATTAATCATGAACCCACAACATATTGTCACACTATGCTATGAATTACATCATTAACAGATCCAAACAAGTTAGAAACTAAACAAGAGCAACATAAGAACAAGACAAGAACAAAAGATCAAATACTCAATGGATCAAACTACCATTTGTCAGATGGTAGAAGATCTATTCAGATTCATGCTAATGAGCAGATAAGAAACCAACAATACTAAACAAGAACAAAACCTAATCAGATTCAGTCAATTACTGAAACAAGAACTTGAATTCAGATGAATAGTAGATGAAATCAATTCAAGAACAACTTGCAAAACAACTTCAGATCTATACGCAGAGATTCAACAAGCATACAACAGAATCAAAGAAAGGAAACAGATCTAAGAATTCAGCTAACTCAAGCAATGTAAATCTACAAAATTAAACGGGCACAAATCTTAAACTTGAACTAGAAATAGAACAAAACAAAATTCAGTAATGGAGATCGGGGAAAGTGATGAACCAAAGTGAGCTGGGCATTCCCGAGTACTCACTGATCTTGATGAAGATGTCAAGATATTGCAAATGAGGAGAAATCAAACCAACGATCTCTGAAACTAGCAGATGCGGCAGGAAATGGAAATCAGATGGGGGAAATGACGTCGCCGACTTGAAGATGGACGATGACCGAAGGAAGGGAAACGCCTTTGACCTCAGCATCTTGCCGGCGGTGGAATGGATCGAGGAAGAAGATCGCTGGAGGCACTCCTCTGTGTCTCGACGTGAACTGTAGCTAATTCACACCATCACTGTAGCTTCTCATCCCATTTAAAACTGATCAAGATTAGAACAGATGGCTATGATTTATCCGGATCGATCCAACGGTGAATATTGCTCTAAATCTGTTCCAAATCTTCAGATCTTGATCAATGGTCGTGATCTACTCCCCTATGGCTTGGATGGACTGGATCATGATAGATGGCTCAGATCTCCTCAAGTCTTGAATGGACGATCCATATTACTCTAAAGTTTGATCTCTTCATTTAAGCCCTAGATTTGAACCCAAATCTGGTCTCATCCGATCGAGCCCTTGCCCTTTTGATGCCTACAAAGAATACAGCCAAATATTAACATCAAATACCACAAATATGATATAATTTGTAATTAATGTCCACAAATGGCTCTAACTCATGAAATATGATATAAATGGGGAATTAACACATGAGAAGATCAAATGACATACTTATATGAATCAAAATATCAATACAAAATGATGGTTATCAACGCCTTCCATGAAGACTTGAGGGCGCCTCCAGAAAGGTTGGAGGTGTCTTCTATACAAAAGGCGTGAGGGCACCTTCAACCTTGTTGGAGGCTCCTTCCACAAGGCAGATCATCCTCCAAGCTGATTTTCTTCGCATGGGTGATGCTCCAGTTATCGGGAGTTAAGCTCACTTGAACCCAATTTCGATCTTCTCCTCGAGTAGACTTCCTCTCCAGCTTCTCATCCCTCGAATACACCGCGTGCCTCCTTCTCCTCTACAGGTGTACTCTTCCACAGTTTCTCATCCCTTTAATGCATCTAGCCCATCAACTCGCTTCCCGTGTCATCCTTCTCATCCATCTTCCGCTTGACTTTTTTTTCTACTCGACTTCTTGTGTTCCTAAATTCCTACATACTTAAATACAAAGATTAAATCCAACATGACATAACTTAACTAAGTTGACCATATTAAAATCAACCTAGGGTACTATAGTCTCCCTTTTTTTTATGTGCATCAACCAAAGTTAAGTTAGGGTTAAAACAACATAAAATAATTTGACTAATTAAATGAAAATTGTAATAGAAAAAAATTGGCAATTAAGTATAAGGGTAAATTGGGAAAAAAATTATCCTACCTCTCCCTTAACTTAATCCTATCTCTCCCCTTTTGATCACATTAGAAAATTGAGAAAAAATGAAAAAATAGTTAGAAAATGTTTGAAAAGTTTTCTAGGAGATTATGAATAGAATTAATAGTAATCTAATATTTTTCAAATATAATTTTCATAAATATTCAAATTTTACTAATTAATTCTCTATTTTGATAAAATAATTTTTATATTTCAAAATATCCTGAAAAATTGTTGCAAAGCCAAACAGAAGTAGTTAGATCAATTAAAAATTTTTTAAAAAAATATTTTTTATTTTAATATAAATAAACTATTTTATTACATAACCTTATTTTTAGAAAAATAAATATTAACAATTGATTTTGATCTAGAAAAATCTTGATAATTTTTCTTCGAATAGACATCTGAAAAAAAATATTTTTTAAAAATTTGATTTTATATAATTTTAAATATTAAAAATTAAAAATTAATTTTTTTGGTAACTAATTTACAAAAAATTAATTATTAATCAGAAAATTCTAAAAAAACTATTCTATCATTATTCAAAATCTGAATAGAAAACTCTAACAAAAGAATTAGAAAAAAAATATTTTGCTAAGTTAAGAAATTCTATCCTAATAAATCATTTAAAAAATAAAAATTTAGTTTAAATATATTTTTGGAACCCAATAAAGGTTCATACCTACTGGATTTATTAGGAATTTTGGTGAAACAAAATTTTTAGAAATTTTTCTAATTTGACCCCTATGATTCCTGATATATCAACCAAGCCCTTCATATTTTCTAAATTTTGAATTTTGAGAAATCTTTGTATTTAAGTATGCATAGTCATTTCTCAATTTTTCTAGTTGATCATTTATCTTTTCATTTTCCTCCTTTAGATTATCATACATTTCTAATGGGCATATGTTTGTTAAAGTTAATTTTAAATTTTTATTCTCTTTCTCTAATTTACAAATATTTCTAGACAATATTTTAATGAAATCAAATTACTTTTCAGGAGATCATGAATGTACCTTACTTACTATGATGATTTCGTTATTTGATGCTCCTCATTCGTCGTTGCTTTCTTCTGAAGACTCTCTCCTTTCGTCAATGCTCATTTATGAGGTACTTTCTCTGTCCCTCTAATGGTTCCCTATTAGTGTCAGTTTGGCATAGACTTTGATTCAGACTTAGAAGATGACGATTCATTCCACATACCTTTTAAGTTTTTATGTTTTGTTCGTCTTAGCCCTTTTTCTTTATCTTTAACTTTCTTCTTTAGTTTAGGGCAGTCGTCCTTGATGTACCCTTCTTCTTGGCAATTATAGCATCATACCTTCCTTTTGTTTCAAAGATGTTTCTTGGCCTACGACTTATGAAATTTGTTAGATTTAAGAAATTTACTAAAGTTTCTTACCATGAGGTTGCGTCGTCTTCGTCGATAGAAGCTTCAAAGTCTGGTTCATCCATTTTTACCTTGTAAGGGATCGGTGGTCGGCTTGAAGGAGGGTTTGATAGACGACACCCCCAAATACTCGCTTCTTTCTACAATGTTAGTGCACAAGTGGAAATACAAACAAACAAGTAGAAAGACTAAAACTAAGAAAGGAAATGCAAACCGCTAACACATTCGTTTACGTGATTCGGAGATAACTTGCTCCTACTCCACAGCGTGTCCGTAAGGTGGACGATCCCTCAATCCGTCAATGGATTAGTCCCCGGCAAACTCCGGCTAACTCAACCTCCTTGTGGGTGGAGAAACCTCACCATACCTCCAACCAAGACCTCTTGGCACACAAAGATTTCTTGAGCACAAAAGACTACTAATTAGACTTTAACCAAGTCCAATTTCGTCAACTATAATCAAGCTCCCAAGCTTTGGTTATATAGGTTGCGAGTTGAAAACCCCGCCTACCAGTCGACTGGTAAAACATGCAGTCGACTGCTCTCTGTGGAAATTCGACCATTACATCCCAACGGCTCGATATCAGTCGACTGCTAAAACTAGTAGTCGACTGCTCCACACTGACTGAACGAACAGAAGCATTCTGTTCGCTCCCAGTCGACTACACCAGTCGACTGCTAAAACATGCAGTCAACTATTACAGTAGCGCTACAGTACTGCTATAGTAACGCTGTAGCAAAACCCTAGAACTAGGATTTTACTCCGAGTACCATCTCTCGTGCACTCGTACCCTCGCCCTTATGACTCACTTGACGCTTCCTTCGCACTCTCGACCTCTTGCCTTCAAGCCTACTTCCTTTGGCTCTCGTCCTTCGGATACATACAAGCCCGTGGCTCGTCCCCAATGTCATCCTTCGCGTATGCCTCAAAGTCGCTTCCCTCGGCCCTTGTCCTTACTGCCTTGTCCACGGTCTCTCGGATGTATACAAGCCCGCGGCTCGTCCCCAATGTCATCCTTCACCGGACCCGAAGCCATCAACCTGAGTCACATGTGTATCCTGCAGTCCTATACAACTCAAGTACACATATCAAATACAATGGTGAACCTAACTTAAACCCTTTGCCCAAACACCAAAACACATGGTCACACGGACCATTGGAATTGCTCCAACAATCTCCCCCTTTTTGATATTTGGCAATACGTTTAAGTTAGGAAAAACAATAGCAAATAAATATGCTAAAACAAATGGACTCACGTTGCCAAGGCTACACACTTGGACTTATACCGCCGAATGGACTTACGATGCCAAGGCTACACACTTGGACTTACACTGCCGAATCAAAAACAATGCAACATGCATTTGAACCTATCCCAAGACTCCCCCTACATCTATGCTTCCCATTGAGCTAGGAATTTTTCCACAAAGATTTTTAAGAACATATCCCAAGGCTCCCCCTACGCAAAGACACTAAGGTTTTCCCAACTAAACCTTACATCTCCCCCTTTGCCTAATATCCAAAAAGCTTTCGAACAATGTCCCAATTGTTGAAAACTTAACTGACCCTAAACTCGTGTATTTATCCCCTATGGATCTCATACATCTATACGAGCTGACCCGATCAAAATCCAATACTGAAAATACTTTCAGACTGGTATCAGTCGACTGCAAGAAGTGTCAGTCGACTGCCCTTATCGAAATGAGCTTACAGAGACATTCTGTGCTCAAAAACACTGTTACCAGTCGACTGCTAACTGTAGCAGTCGACTAGTACGTTATTTCTGAAAAAATTAGCCTTTTCTGACCAACTTCAGAAATGCACCAGAAATTTCACAGACCTTCAAAAATTCTCAAATTTTGTGGAGAGGTCTATTATATCAATGTCTACTTAGGAAAAATATATACAAAAATATATCTATCACCAATCCCAAGTTTGACACAAACTCCAAAACTAGCTAAATGGTTCAATTGAACCTTGACCTAAAGTCTTACTTTTGGCTTCCTCTTGATGTATTTGCCCATACTAACCCACAATGCATCCCTAGCATTGGTTTATATGACATCTATACATCCAAAACCAATTATCATGCTATATGACCCCAATGACATATTTCCAAGCATGAAACACAACTCATGTGTGTCAATTCCCTAGGTTTGAGACTCAAGTCCGTCTCCAAACCACTTGGCACATTCCATGACCCAGCCTAGACTCCCAAGTAAAACCCACTTGAGATCCATTGACCATGGGTCCCAACATGACTCTTTGAGCTCCCCCTAGAGCTTCCAAGTAAAACCCTAGGTGACTCATCCACAATTGTTAAGCCACATCGGTGCATCTCCGATGACACTTGGCCAACAAACCTAACCTTCTTAACCTTGGACACCTTGTCCTTGGTTAATTTAACCTTACTTTTAAATGACTTTCCCTTGCCATTTATTGACTTCTTCTTGCTATAGTCATATGCAACCCTAGCATATGACTTTCCCTTAGCATTGGAGAACTCTCCCTTGCCATGCTCATTTGCCACCCTAGCATATGATCTCTCCTTGGCCTTGGAGGGATTAGATCGGTATCCCAAGCCGGATTTATCATTGTTGGGTCTTTGGTTACCCAACATCATACTTAATTCCTTAGATCCAACATTGGATCTCTTAAGGAATTGTTCTAACTTATCAAGGTTTTCCCTTAAGGCTTGATTTTCCCTTTCTAGGTTCCTAAACCTAGAGTCAATATGTCCACCATGGGCATTCCTAGACCTACCCATTTTTCTAGGCATATGTCTCCCCTTCTTGGGATTAATACCTTGGGTCTCCTTAGGTCTACCATTTCTAGAGTTATCATGAATGGATACCTTAGGGTTTTGATTTACATTAACCCTACTTCTATCATGATATTTGAAACCAAAATTTTGCATGGGTAAATAGTAGCAATTATTTCTAGCATGCATGGAGGAATTTAAATTTGACTTCAAATTTAAATTAGGGTTTACCTTACCCTTTACCTTTGGAGCTCCCCCTTGACATGAGCCTCCATTCTTCCTCCACTTCTTCTCCTCCTTCAAATGCGCCAACTTTTTGATCTCTTTCTTCTTTGGGCATTTGGTGTGGTAATGACCCCGCTCACCACACGTAAAGCACACTATGTGCTTTTTCTCCTTCTTCTTCCTACAACTCAAATTAGATTCAAAATAAATTGAATTGATTTTAGGAGATACCTTCTTCTTACCCATAGGACATCTACTTTTGTAGTATCCCTTTTCATTGCACCCGAAGCACACAATGTGATCTTTTGACTTTGCTTCGGTGGAGGTGCTCACTAGGTTGACTTCCAAGACTTCGTCTTCTTCTTCACTTGTCTTGGATTCTTCTTCAACCCTTGAGGATGTTGATGATGCTTCATCTTCCTCATCCACACTTATGGATGACCTTTCTTCATCCTTCTCTTCCTCGGATGTTGAGCATGGCTCAACTTCCGTTTGCTCCTTCTTAACTTAAGCAATTAAACTCATCTCCTTGAGTTCTTCTTCTTCTTGTGTAGGTTTAGGTTCTTCCCGTAGAACCATCTTCACTTTGCTCCACAAATCGTGGGCGTTCTTATATTCACCTACACCACTCATCACATTAGACGACAATATATCTATTAAGATTGATATTATTTGAGTTTGCCTCCGATCGTGAGGTTTGCTCTTCCATCCAATGTCGTGGTCGGAGTCTTTTTCCCTTCTTGTCTCTTAGGACTTTGAACGGGTCCTTGATCACCATCATGGTGTCCCAATCCGTGTCGAAGAAGACTTCCATCTTCATCATCCAAAATGTGATGTCCCCAAGGCTTCCTCCTTCAAACTTTGGAGGTTCAATCAAGCCGGTCATCTTCTTGTATTTGCTCTTCTTGGCGATTAATCCGGTGAAGTGCGACCTCGACTCTGATACCACTTATAAGAGATCGGTGGTCGGCTTGAAGGGGGGTTGGATAGACGGCACCCCCAAATACTCGCTTCTTTCTACAATGTTAATGTGCAAGCGGAAATACAAACAAACAAGTAGAAAGAAAACTAAGAAAGGAAATGCAAACCGCTAACACGTTCGTTTACGTGATTCAGAGATAACTTGCTCCTACTCCACGGCATGTCCGTAAGGTGGACGATCCCTCAATCCGTCGGTGGATTAGTCCCCGGCAAACTCCAGCTAGCTCAACCTCCTTGTGGGTGGAGAAACCTCACCACAACTCCAACTAAGACCTCTTGACATACAAAGATCTCTTGAGCACAAAAGACTACTAATTAGACTTTAACCAAGTCCAATTTCGTCAACTATAACCAAGCTCTCAAGCTTTGGTTATATAGGTCGCGGGTTGAAAACCTCGCCTACCAGTCGACTGCCAAAACATGCAGTCGACTGCCCTCTGTGGAAATTTGACCGTTATATCCCAATGACTCGATACCAGTCGACTGCTAAAACTAGCAATCGACTGCTCCACACTGACTGAACGAACAGAAGCATTCTATTCGCTCCTAGTCGATTGCCCGGTCGACTGCACCAGCCGACTACTAAAACATGCAGTCAACTGCTAAAAGTAGCGCTATAGTACTGCTACAATAATGCTATAGTATTGCTACAGTAACGTTACAGTAAAACTCTAAAACTAGAATTTTACTCCGAGTACAATATCTCGTGCACTTATACCCTCACCCTTATGACTCACTTGACGCTTCCTTTACAGCCTCGACCTCTTGCCTTCAAGCCTACTTCCTTTGGCTCTCATCCTTCGGATACATACAAGCCCGCGGCTCGTCCCTAATGTCATCATTCACGTATGCCTTAAAGTCGCTTCCCTCTGCCCTTGTCCTTGCTGCCTTGTCCATGGTCTCTCGGATGCATATAAGCCCGCGACTCATCCCCAATGCCATCTTTTACCGGACCCGAAGCCATCAACCTGAGTCACATGTGTATCCTGCAGTCCTGCACAACTCAAGTACACATATCAAATACAAGGGTGAACTTAACTTAAACCCTTTGCCCAAACACCAAAACACATGGTCGCACGGACCATTGGAATTGCGCCAACAGGGCAGTAGTCCTTGATATACCCTTCTTCTTGGCAATTATAGCATCATACCTTCCTTTTGTTTCAAAGATGTTTCTTTGCCTATGACTTATGAAATTTGTTAGATTTAAGAAATTTACTAAAGTTTCTTACCATGAGGTTGTGTCGTCTTCGTCGATAGAAGCTTCGGAGTCTGGTTCATCCATTTTTACCTTTAGGGTAATGTTTTGATTCGGCTGCTTCCTTAGTTCTGCACATTTAGATTTGTGAATTTCTAAAGTAGAAAATAAAATTTCTAACAAACTTACCTATAGATATTTGGAGATATAATATGAGTCGATTATGAACATCCACTCAGGCATTCTTGAGCGGCTAGATGCTTGGTCTGACCATCATTTTGGTGCAATCGGCGGTTAGTCATTCTGAAGTTGTCGGGCTCTGATACCAATTGTTGGCGCAGCAAAGCTAACAAGAGGGGGTGAATTACCTGAAATTAGAGTTAGAAAAATCTTCTTTTTTTCTTAGTAAGGATGCATAATTAAATTAATTAAATATAAACAATTAACATTAAAGAAATATAACTTAAAAAGAGTAGATAAAAAAAGGTCAGAGTTTTATTTGGTTACAACCTAGATAATTTTTAATCTAAGACATTGAAAAACTCACTAAAAACTCCTTCATTGAAGGTAAAGAAGTCTTTTACACACGTTAACAGCTTAGAAAAGCCTAGGAAAGGTAATACATAAGTTATTTTCCAAGTTGTGTTTAATTCTTAGCTCCAGGGGTTTTTTTATAGCCTCTTGGGATGATGTTATCATTGGTTTTCGTCACTAGAAGGCGCCTCCAAGGAGGTCCAAGGCGTCTCCAGGAAGATATGTTTTATCTACTAAAGATAAAATTTTATCTTTTTCCAACAACAGCCTAACGGCTATTCAAGGCACCTCCAACAAACTTAAGGGCACCTTCCATGAAGGCTTGAGGGCATCTCCAGAAAGGTTGGAGGCGCCTTCTATACAAAAGGAGTGAGGGAGCCTCTAACTGTTGGTTGCTACTCTGAAAACCTACTGGTTCCTCTGTACAAAAATTTTATACAAGGTCTGAACCTTTTCCTAGCTACCATGTGTTCTTTAAAAATTAAACTTGGAATCGTAAACAGAACTTAACATTATTGATTCCAAATTTAACTTATCTGTTCTTAGAGGTTTAGACTTAGATCGCAAGCAGAACTTAACACTATTAATCCAAGTCAGACCCATGTTACAAAGTTGATTAAATATTTATTTCTAAAATCGGCTCCCAGGTTAAACATGGTGAGGCACTTGGCCTTATTGGGTATGGGATCATCCACCACTTCCTCGACAAAGCCTTTTAAAGAAATTCAATATTTAATCTACTTATGCTAACCCTAGGTTTAACCACTAAGAACAATTGAATCACAAGATCGAAAAAGAAAAGAAACACAAATCAAAACACAAATTCGAAACCTAGTGATCCTGTCCGAACCAGTGGTCAACGAACGCTGGGGACGTGGCGCTCCCTACTAGATCCTTAGATGCTCCGGCGAACCTGCAACAAAACCGAGCCGGGAGGGGTGTCCCGGCGACGGCCCTCCGACGCTCAAGTCAGGCGAGGAAATAGCAGAGAAGTGGCTTTGAAGTAGAAGACTCTCGTACCTCCGATGAAGAAATGGAGGCCTTATATAGAACTATCGAAAGAGCCCAGGCACGTCAATCGAAGCAGTCATCTGCTTTAGACCATACCCAAGTATGGGCATGTCAGAAGAGCATATATGAGGTCATACTGCTACTGTATCCACCTCTCCCTGATGTGACGGCGAGATCTTCCATCGTGCAATCTTGTGTACGGCCTAATCATCAGACATGCCTTCTCTGACATCCTATATCTCGAGACAAGCGCATAGGCCGCTCGGCTACCTTTGTATCATCGCCCTTATCTTGGCCGAACAGAACACCCGCTCGGCCCTTCGGTCCCGGCTGAGCGGACTCCCGCTCGGCCCTTCAGTCCCAGCCGAGCGGACTCCCGCTCGGCCCTTAGATCCTCCTGCCTTGGCGTCAGAAACCCAAGCCCATGGATGGGTTATCTATAGCTCCGCTCGGACCATTATCCGCTGGGCTAGCCCTCCATCCATCCTTAGGCTGGGACCCTTCAGAGGGTGGGCCCCCCATTCTTACCGCCGGATCACCTAGAATCACTAGTCTCTTGTGTTTGGAATTTATACAAAGAAAACTAGTATGATGCGGAATAATATTACTAGTTATACCTTTCTATGTAAGCAACAACCTTGATCCGGTGATGACTCAGTGGTAACTCAGGCGGGCTCACCTCCGAGGAAGTTCAGGGCTCTGGTAGGCGTCAAGGTCAGGGGGTCAACTAAGTGACCAGCCGATCGGAAAACTCTTCATCCCCGATCAGCCGGAAGAGTATGGCGAGAAATGGCCGAGCTTACAGTATACAAAAGCAAAGGATACTCTAGCCAATCAGCCGCGGCACAGGCATATAAGATTAAAGAAGCGACCGACCAAACTAATCGAGGGGAGCCCAGTCAGACTAGTAGCCGACAAGAAAGACAGGGGGGACACGTGCCTACATCCTTTTGGGAGTTAGTGCCGCCGACGATCGGCGCAGATGAACAGAAAATAGGACGGCAAGATAGAGAATCGTACGGGAGAAGCTTCCGCCGCCTCTGCAGTGATATGCCCACCCTGTTATGGTAAGATGTCAGGGACATCTTCTCAATGCTATCCTTTGGGGGAAGCTTGGGGGAAGCGTGTCTACTCGGGAAGCGTGCAATCTACCTATCGAAGCTCTATATAAGAAGGGAGATCACCCTTCACAGAGGTACACAGAATACATTTCTTGAAGACACTATTCATCACTTTCTTTTTGCTCCTATCTTTACTTGCCGGTGTGTGACTTAGGCGTCGGAGGGCCGTCGCCGGGAACCCCCTCCCGGCCTGACACTAACGACTTGTGGTTGCAGGAGTTTAGGATCATCAGTGAAGACGAAGAGCCATCTCAGCGTTACTTCCCGGCTGCCATCTCCTCAACTTTGAGGCATGATCAAATTGGCACCGTCTGTGGGAACTTCAGCCTGAACCCAGAAGTAAAAGATGGAAGAAGTCGGACACCTATGATCGTAATGCTGACGACAGAAGAATTGGAAAAGCTGATCCAGGCCGGAGTGACAAGGGCGATGGAGCAGTAGCATTATGTTTTGGCTGAATGCCTGGCACAAGAGCCAACCGTCTCAGGATCCGGCCAACCCGACGCGGCCGACCAGAAATCCGTAAAAAATCGGACACGTTCGAACCAGTACCCAATGCGTTGATCCCCTTTCACCGAGCGTTGTTCCGGACGCCCACGGAGGAAGGAGGCCAAGCCCACCGAGATCGGGGCTCCTCGTCAGATGAGGTGCCCGAAAGGGATGCTAGGAAGGGAAAAGCGCCACGAGACGATGATTCGCCTGAGCGAATCAACAATCAATTCTCGAGAGGAATTATGGAAGATCCCTTACCTCGCCATTACACCCCATTGGTGATCGAGGAATACAATGGGAGTGCTGACCCGGACGATCACTTGGCTAAGTTTGACAACACGACCATGCTGCATCAATACACTGATGGGGTGAAGTGCAAGTTCTTGACAACCCTATCGGGGCCTGCTCAACGATGGTTCACCAGGCTACTGATCGGGTCCATCCGTAGCTTCAAGGATTTCTGGGCTACCTTCCTACACCATTTTACGAGCAGTCGCCAGCATCAAAAGACGAGTGTCAACTTGTTCTCGCAGAAGCAAGGTCCTCAAGAAACGCTCAGGACCTATATCCAGCGCTTTAACCAAGTGACGATGGATATACCAGCAGTTTCCACGGATGTACTAGTGAACGCTTTCACCCAGGGACTCGTAGAAGGCGAATTCTTTCTGACACTCATCCGCAGGCCACCACGAGATTTCGCCCATCTGCAGAAGAAAGCTACGGAGTATATCAACGTGAAGGAAGCACAGGCGACCCGCAGAAAAGAAGCGCCCGCCGAGCCCCACGCGCCATCCGAACGAAGAGTGCCCAGCAACCACCAACCCTTGCGCGGACCCCACGCCACAGGAGCGTAGCAGTATCCCGAGACAAGGACGCACGCAGTGCATATGGAGGTCAATCAACAGAAGAAGGGCAAAAAATAGACCCCCAATGTTTTGTAAATTCCACCAGTTAGGAACGCACAACACCTGGGAATGTCGTGGCGACCCTAATGTACACCGACCAAAGCCGAGGGAATACTGACACCGGTCGCCCACCCCAGAGCAGCATCCCGAACGCAGAACCGAGCAAAGGACCGATGGTCGGAAGGCGCGTGACCAACAAGGGCATCATCGGCGAGATCAGAGCCCTACTGTGTTTCCGCCGATTGGCATAGGCAACCTACACGAGAGGAAGAAAATAGAAGAAACGCCTCCCGCGGAGAAATCGGAATGATCTCAGGTGGCCCGATTGGAGGAGACTCCAACCGAGCTCGAAAGAGCCACGCTCGACAGTTATCAATTTACGCGGTGGGTTGCAGCAAGGAGAAGGCGGAAGGGCCAGAGATCAGTTTCGACCCCAAGCAAGGACTTGGAAGGAGTGGAGGTCCCTCATGATGATGCACTGATCATTAAGGTGGTAATTGCCAACTACACCATCCGCCGAACTTTCGTCGACACGGGAAGTTCGATAAATATTATTTTTAAGCAAGCATTTGATTTATTACAAATTGATCGGGTTGAACTTCTGCCCATGGCGACTCCGCTATATGATTTCACCAGCAACGAAGTCTTGCCTATCGGGTAAGCGAGGCTAGCCATCTCGCTCGGAGAAGAGCCACTGGTTAAGATGCGCACCACGAATTTTATTGTGGTGAATGCGCCCTCAATGTACAACGTGATATTAAGCCGATCGGCTCTCAACGAATTTCGGGTAGTGGTGTCAACCTATTACCAAAAGATTAAATTCCCTGTTGGTAAGCTGGTAGGCGAGGCCCGAGGGGACCAGGTGGAGGGTCGGCGTTGCTACGTTGAAATGGTCAAGGTGGAAGCTAAAGTCGCCAGGAAATGCCCACGGTTGGAAGTGAGCGTCATTAGAGAAAAACCTCCCACGCTGGTGTACGACGACAAAGAAGAGGTACAAATATACCCGAGCCGATTAGAAGCTACTACTTTCATAGCCTTCGATCTGCTAGACTAGCAAAAGGAGGAGTTGGTCGCCTGCCTTCAAAGGAACCACGACATATTCGCCTGGTCGACGCACAAACTGCCCAGAGTCGACCCGAGCGTGGCACAACATGAACTGCACGTTCGGCCAGATGCTCGACCAGTCAAGCAAAGGAAGCGCGACTTCAGTGCCGAGTAGGATTTGATCATCCGAGCCGAGGTTGACAAGCTGCTAGAGGTCAGGCATATCAGGGAGATCCAATTTCTGACCTGGCTTGCCAACGTAGTGTTGGTCTCCAAGCCAGGTAATAAATGGCGAATATGCATCAACTTCAGAGACTTAAACAAGGCATGCCCCAAGGATTCCTACCCCTTACCACGGATTGACCAGATGGTGGACTCGACGGGCGGATGCGAGTTGATTTGCATGTTTGATTCCTATCAAGGCTACCACTAGGTGTCACTCACATGCGAAGATCAAGAGAAGGTCAGTTTCGTCACCACTAATGGGGCGTTCTGCTACAAGGTCATGTCGTTTGGGCTAAAGAACGCTGGCGCCACCTATCAGAGGATGATGAACAAAGTGTTCCGAAAGTAGATCGGATGAAATTTGGAGGTATATCTCGATGACATCCTCATTAAAACTCTCCGATCAACCTATGTGCAGACGTAGAAGAAACTTGCCGAACGATGAGGACTTACGGGATCAGGCTCAACCCGACCAAGTGTCTGTTCGGCGCTAAAAGCGGGTGTTTTCTGGGCTACATCATCACCGAGAGAGGAATTGAGGTGAACCCCGGTAAAGTAAAAGCAATCCAGGACATGCCACCACCCCGCAATCTGAAAGAAGTACAGAGGCTGACCGGAAGAATCACGACCCTATCAAGGTGTATCTCCAGGTCATCAAACCGGAGTCTATCGTTCTTTAAGATATTACGGCGAGCGACCAAGTTCCAATGGGACAACGAGTGTGATCGGGCCTTCAAGGAGCTCAAACAATATCTCAACTCCCTGCCCATCTTGGCCAAACCAACTGTCGGGGAGCCGCTTTGGATTTATCTATCATCTACTGAGCACACGATTGGATCGGTGTTAGTCAAGAAAGAGGGGGGAGAACAGCAACCAGTGTATTTTTTGAGCCACATATTGAAAGATGCTAAGTCTCGCTACACTGGTCTCAAAAAGCTCGCTTATGCGTTGATCCTTGTCGCTCGAAGGCTCCGGCCTTATTTCCTAGCCCACTCCATAATTGTGATGACCAACAGCGCCTTGGGTCGAGTTCTGCTCAACCCCGAAGCATCTGGTCGGCTAATCAAATAGATCACTGAACTCAGTGAATTTGACATCCAGTATCAACCTCGATCTGCCATAAAAGCACAGGCCTTGGTGGACTTCGTTGAGGAAGTGCAAAATCCAGAACCTGAGTCCTCATGGAAGGTGTACGTGGATGGTTCGTCGGCTCACCAAGGAAGTGGGATTGTTATATTACTCATCTCCCCTAGAGAGGACAGGATGCAGTTATCCATTCGGCTGGATCACCGAGCCACCAACAATGAAGCCGAGTACGAAGCGCTCATAGCCGACCTGCAAGCTGCTCGACACGTCGGGGCCACCAAGGTACTCATACATTCAGATTCGCAGTTGGCCGCGCAGCAGCTGAACGGAACATTCAAGATCAATAGCGCTTGACTCAGGCTATATGCGGAGGTCTTTGAGAGGCTCAAGACGAGCTTCCAAGAGGTCATCGTACGCATGATTCCCCGATCGGAGAACCAGATAGCAGATGAACTGGCAAAGTTACCTAGTACAATAACGCCGATCGTCACCAATTGTCCAATTGAGTAGGTCTCCCTAGTGGCGCACGTGGACCGAGTGGGAGGAATACCATTTCCGGAGGATTGGAGGACACCCATCGTGAAGTTCCTCCAATCGGGAGTTCTGACTGGAAATCACGATGTTGATCAGAGTTTAAGGAGGTGAGCTGCTCAATTCACACTGGTAGGCGAGCAACTATACAAAAAGACATTCTCCCGTACTCTACTCAAATGTGTGGGCTCGGAGGATGCCGAATACATCCTCCAAGAGGTACATCAAGGCTCCTGCGGGGGACATCCGGGCGGGTAGTCATTGGCAAGGAAAGTCATCCTGGGAGGATATTTCTAGCCCACGCTCTAGGAAGATGCAAGACGAACAGTGGCCACCTGCTTGTCCTGCCAAAGGTGCCACAGTTCGACCCATCAACCGACCACGGAGATGAAGGCATCCACTGTGGCTTGCCCGTTTGACCAATGGGGTATGGACATAGTCGGCCCTTTTCTTATAGCGACCGATCAAAGAAAGTTCTTGCTTGTAGTTGTGGATTACTTCTCCAAATGAGTGGAAGCCGAGCCGCTAGCAAGGATAACAGAAAGTATGGTCAAGAAGTTCATATAGCAGAACATTATATACCGGTTCGACATTCCACACCGGTTCGTCTCGGACAATGGGAGACAGTTCAGTGGCCAAGAGCTGAAGGAATGGTGCGAGGGCTATGGAATACAGCAAGCTTTCACTTTCGTGGCCTACCATCAAAGCAATGGACAAGCGGAGGTCACCAACCAAGAGATTCTCAAAATACTGTGCGTCCGGCTCGATCACATGGGAGGTAGTTGGGTCGATGAGCTGCCCAGTGTATTATGGGAACTGCGTACGACACCCAAAGAGGGAACCGGTGTCACTCCGTTCCATCTGGTATACGGCGGGGAAGCGGTCGTCCCAATAGAAATCGGAGTCGAGTCCGATCGGGTGTTGCATTACGATGAAGGAAATGATGAGCGGAGGTTAATGGAACTCGACATGGTCGATGAAGTTCGTGATAAGACAGCCGCCCGGCTGACAACATATAGGAAAAGGATGTGGCAAAACTACAATCAGCGGGTAATCCCTATATCTTTTCAGGCGGGCGATCTCATATAGAAGAAGGTCAAGCCGGTCGGCAATGTCAAGAAGTTGGAAGCTCCATGGGCAGGTCCGTTCAAAGTGTTGGAAAAGCTACGCTCAGGCGCTTACTATTTGGAAGACACGGAGGGAAGAAAGCTGGATCGACTGTGGAGCGCGAACCACCTCCAACCCTATAGAGCTAGGTGAAGAGGTGCACGAATGAATTCATGTATCCCTTCGTTTGTATATCCTTGTTGAATGCAGGAAGAAAACAACTTAGAGTTTCCTCAAGTCCCCATCTAACCAGTGCGCCCTCAGCGGTCGAGCGGCGACCTTAAACCCTCGCGTCATCGGCGGTCGAGCGGCAACCTTAAACCCTTGCGTCATCGGTGGGCGATCGAGCGACGACCTTAAATCCTTGCGTCATCGGTGGTCGAGCGATGACCTTAAACTCTCGTGTCATCTGTGGTCGAACGGTGACCTTAAAACCTCGTGTCATCGGCGGTCGAACGACGACCTTAAAACCTCGCGTCATCGGCAGTCGAGCGGCAACCTTAAACCCTCGCGTCATCGACGGTCGAGCGAGGACCTTAAAGATTCGCGTCATCGGGGGTCGAGCGGCGACCTTAAAACCTCGTGTCATCGGCAGTCGAGTAGCGACCTTAAACCCTCGCGTCATCGGCGGTCGAGCGGCGGCGACCTTAAACCCTCGCATCATCGGCGGTCGAACGGTGACCTTAAACCCTCGCATCGTCGGCGGTCGAGCGGCGACCTTAAACCCTCGTGTCCTCAGCGGTCGAACGACGACCTTAAACCCCCGCATCATCAAAATTGCACCCAAATTGTCGTTCGGATGAGTATGGGTGGAGACGATCGCCTTGTCATATTCGAAAGCCACCAGAAAAACGGAGAAAGGCGTCGAATATGAAGCAAACCCGAGTTGTGCCTTAAGTTTCTGTCGACTGGGTACTTACAGGGGCAGACAAAAGTGCAGTTCGAAGATTACCTAGCAAGGTGAACAAAGGAAAGGTTTTTAAGGGTTCATTCCAAATAAGCCAGAGCGTAGTCAGGGATAGAGTCGTTGAGATGATCGTGATCAATGATAGTGCCGGGTAGATGGGCAAGCAGGTGCCCCTTTTTCTTGTGTTGATCAAAGATATTGTCCACGGCGCAGCCGAAGAGTCGAAGAACCCGGGCAACAAACTTGTCAACAAAGGTGTCAAACCAGATGTAGGCCACCTTCATCTCCTCAAAGCGGCTATTCTCGCTTTCTTTATGTGCCTCTAGGGCTGATCGGGCACTCTCCAGGTCCGCCTTCACCACCGCAAGATCAGCATCCTTGTCGGACAGCTAGCTCCTTAAAGAGGCTTCTTCAGACTCGCGGGTTTGCGTTCGGACACCAGGAGGTCTTCCGCCTTCTTCAGCTCATCCTCTGTCTGTTTCAGCTTCTGCTCGAGAGCCCGGGCCTCCACATTCTTCTTCTCCAGATTGTCAATGGCCCTTTGATTGCGGGTGGTGGTGAGCATGATTTTTCTCTCAAAGGTAGTGATATCTTTTTTGAGTCGGTCAATGAACCCAGCCTGCTCGGTGCTCCTACCCCGCTCAGCGATTAGCAGCTCTTCACTCTTGGCCAAGTCAGCCTGCAGTTAAGCCACCTGAGTGTTGTTCAGGCCGTGAGTGGTCCTCGACTGGTCGGGAGCCTCCTTTAGCCGTCTCAGCTCATCCTCCACAAAAGCAAGCCTCTGGCACATCGCCAGACCGTCCACCCAAAACTGCAGAAACAAGAACCTGAAGTAGATTAGAGACGAGGCCAAACTAGTTGGTGCAAGAGCTGAAAGAAAAACTCATGCCGGTGAGTTGCCTAGTGTGGCTATTCGCCAACACACTCGGAGGTGCAACCACCGCTCGGGCATGTGCATCCTCCCACACCTCGGTCAGATGGTCTTGAATGATGATCTGGTGCTTAGTCTGACCCGCCAAGCCCCCCGATTTCGAAAGCTCTTCGATAGAAAGATGGAGGGTGGCAGTGATGTGTCTCCAGCTGACCGGGGCTGAGTGAGAGGAAGTCGACCGACCGGTTCGGGAAGAAGAGGGTGCGGGGTGAATGCTTGACCTTAAGAGACGACCCTGACTCGATGGTGGCGGCAAGATGGTGATTGGAGAGGCGATAAGAGGGTCGGACGGTGTCTAGTCGGAGGAGACATTGGCGGCCTCCGGCACATCCGGTCCGGAAGTGCCAGTCCGATCGACGATCCTTGCTACTGAGGAAACTGAACGAGCATCTTTCTCTGATCGACGCCTCTTGCGCGTATTCTCGAGCGATGTCTCTGATAGTGAGCCCTCTTCTGGAGTGGACTGAGTGGCCGGAAGTTCTGCGATCGGCGCGCCAATTGCCGCTCCTTCGATCGACACTTGACCTGACTCCCCACCGGCCTCTTGAATGAAAACAAGCCCGCGCTCGGTGGGTGTCTGCTCTGGAAGATCGTCCGGTCAGAATCCGCGCTCGGCCAAAACTTCGACCACTACTTTGTCGACATCGACATTCGTAAGCTTCGATTGCCCAACCAAGCGTGCCCTCATCATGATGTCGGCTGTAAAATAAAGAAAGAAATCAGTTAAACAAAAGGAAAAGAAGCAAATGAATAGTTTACCTAAGTTGACCGGCTCGGATGGGTTGATCGGGCTAGGGCTGAAGAGTGTCAGGACCCCTTCCTCCAGCAACTTGTGAATGTTGAACTTCTAACCGCCCAGCATGGAGGCAGCATGTAAGTAGGCCGGAGTGCTCTTATAATGGGGCAATGAAGGTTGGAGCCCCAACGAAAGTTGCCAAGTGGTTTGGAAGGGTGGCCGATCAGGAAAGTGAACAAAAAAGAAATACTCTCTTCAATGCTTATTGGAGGAAGACATCTTGTCAAAAAAGACCAAGCCAGGGCGAGCCTACAAGAGGAAGGTGTCTGGCTGATCGGAAAGTTTTGGGTAATAAAAGTATTGGAAAACCGAAGGGGTCAAAGGGATGCGATGCAAGCGGAGCAAGATAATTACCCCGCACAAAAAGCGAAACGAATTTGGGACTAACTGGGAAGGGGATAAGCCAAAATATTTACAAACATCTACAATAAAGGGATAGAGGGGGATCCGCAGGCCGGCAGCGAACTGGTCCCGGAAGAAGCAAACACACCCTCTCGACGGAGTGGATGGTCGATCGGTGGCCAACAGAACATGGATCTCATAGCCGAGAGGAAGTTCAAAGGTATTCGCGAGAGTTCGAGCATCGCCCTCGTCGAACCTGGACTCCATGATGTCATACCAGGGACCCGAGGCAGGAATCGAGAGCTGCGAGGTACTGGCCATGGTCGAAGAAATAACCGAGGAGCCAGGGAGAAGCGAAGGAAAAGGGGCAAAGGGTAGGTAAAAGAGTTCGCCGGAGGGGTGTCGGAGATGGCAGAATAGAAAAGGGCTACGGAAGAAAGTAACGGACTCACCGGTGGCGGGAATAATGAGAGAAGCAGAAGGATTCACCGAGGAACGCTGAGGAAATCACCGGAAATAAGAGCGCTGAGTAAAGGTGGGGGGAAGACGGCGGCAACGAGCTTATAAACATCAAAAGGAAAGGCTAAGCCGTCTGATCGGTAGCACGAATACCTAGAGGCAAATCTGGCTGTCGAATTCAAATCGCCAAGGGTCACGTCCCATTGTGTCTCCTCAGGCGTGCGGCGATAGGCGGTGACACATGGCGTGCGCTCATAGGGCTGTTGTCAGAATAATTAAGGAGGCATGCTCCGCATTAACACCTCGGATTGGTGCGGGTTCCAAGAGATTTTGCTGATAGGAAAGGGGAAGAGCCAAGGCAACGACTTAACGGGCTGAGCGAACAAGAATAGTAGATTCATGGTCAGATGCTCCCTCATATTGACCGATCAACCCGCTGAAGGCATCACCTCGAGAAGAAAACCGAGGCCAATCGACGGAGCTCCAGCAAAGAGGCATAGCCGACCGAAACGCTGATCAGAGAGTAATATTTTCACACCATTTTGTCCAGTCAGTTGGATTTGCAGTCTCCTTCGACTAGACTTAAAGGGAAGAATTGTGATCCGGTGATGACTTAGTGGTGACTCAGACGGGCCCACCTCTAAGGAAGTTCAGGGCTTCGGTAGGCATCAAAGTTAGGGGGGTCAACTAAGTGACCAGCCGATCGGAAAGCTTTCCATCCCTGATCGGCCGGAAGAGTTCGGCAAGAAATGGCCGAGCTTGTAGTACACAAAGGCAAAGGATACTCTAGCCGATCAGCCGTGCCACAGGCATATAAGATTAAAGAAGCGATCGATCGAACCAATCGAGGGGAGCCCAGTCAGACTAGTAGCCGACAAGCAAGATAGGGGGGACACGTGCCTACATCCTTTTGGGAGTTAGTGCCGCCGACGATCGACGCAGATGTACAGAAAATCGGACGGCAAGACAGAGAATCATACGGGAGAAGCTTCCGCCGCCTCTGCAAAGATATGCCCGCCCCGTTATGGTAAGATGTCAAGGACATTTTCTCAATGCTATTCTTTGGGGGAAGTTTGGGGAACCGTGTCCACTCGGGAAGCGTGCAATCTACCCATCGAAGCTCTATATAAGAAGGGAGATCACCCTCCGCGGAGGTACACAGAATACATTTCTTGAAGCCACTATTCATCACTTTCTTTTTGCTTCTATCTTTACTTGTCGGTGTGTGACTTGGGCGTCGGAGGGCCGTCGCCGGGAACCCTCTCCCGTCTTAGCACTAATGACTTGTGGTTGCAGGAGTCTAGGATCAACAGTGAAGACGAAGAGTCATCTCAGTGTTACTTCCCGACTGCCATCTCCTTAACTTCGGGGCAGGATCAAACCTCTTGATCTTCTATCGTATTCCTCTTCTTATCTCGGACGTCGTGTGGGCGATGATCTACCGAGATGAGAACCACCCAAGCCCTTCTTCTTCCTTCTTCCAAGTTTCGGCCAAGCAACTTTCTCCAAGAAAAACAAGTCTTGGCCACCAACCAAGCTCCAAGGAAAAACTAGAAAACAAAGCCTTCTTTTTCTCCTTCTTCTCCAATCAAATCCGGCGACCAAAACAAGCTCCAAGAGGATGATAGGTTTGGCCACTAGAAGAAGAGAGGAAGAGATGCTAGGGCCGGCCACTACCAAGGAGAAAAAGAGAAAGGAAAATTAGAAGAGAGTTGTGTCTCATGAAGGCACCTCCTCCCTCTCTTTTATAATCCTTGGTCTTGGCAAATAAAAAATTTAATTATAATTATAATTTTCTTATTCTCCTTGCCATTTGTTAATAAGGAAAATTTAATTAAACTTTCCTTTTAACCCTTATCATGGCCGGCCACATCACAAGCTCCAAATAAGGCAAGTTTTAAACACAAAATTAAAACTTCCTTATTTGTTTCTAGAAATTTTAAAATAAAATTTCTCTAATAATTTTTCCCTTCATGGTTGGTTATAAAAGAAAATTTTATAAATTAAAATCTCTCTATTAAAAAATGTGGATGATTTCCAAAAAGGAAAGTTTTCTATAAAATTAAAATATTCTTTTTAACTACAAATAAGGAAAGATATCTAATTTTTCTCTTAATCTTTTGTAGAAAACTATAAAAGGGAATATTTAATTTTTAAACTCTCTTTTAAATTATGGCTTCCACATTAGGAAATATTTTAAAAATAAAAATCCTTTTAATTTTTATATGGTCGGCCACCAAGCTTGGGCTCCAAGCTAGGGTCGGCCACTTCTAACTTGGCTCAACCTTTTGCATGGTCGGCCCAAGCTTGGACTCCAACCTTGCTTGGCCGACCCCCTAAGGTTGGGTAAGAATGTGGGTATAGGTGGGTATAATTCTCTATATACAAGAGGCTACAATAGAGACCGAGAGGAAGAATTGGTTTTGATCTCCCGATGAAATTAAGCTTCTCGTGTTCGCTCCGAACACCCAACTTAATTTCATCAATAATAATTCATACCACTAAAGAATTATTATTGAACTACTGCATCAATCCCAAATTACATTTTGGGCTCCTTCTTATTATGAGTGTGTTAGTCTCCCTATGTTTAAGATGTCAAATGTCCACTAATTAAATGAGTTACTGACAACTCACTTAATTAATATCTCAATCCAAGAGTAGTGTCACTCAACCTTATTATCATGTCAGACTAAGTCCACCTGCAGGATTTAACATGGAAATCCTTATGAGCTTCTCTTGGAGACATTATCAACCTAGATTACTAGGACACAATTTCCTTCTATAATCAACAACGCACACTATAAGTAATATCATTTCCCAACTTATCGGGCCTATTGATTTATTAAGTTAAATCTCACCCTTTGATAAGTCAAAGAAATAAATACTAAATATATGTGTTTGTTATTATATTAGGATTAAGAGCACACACTTCCATAATAACTAAGGTCTTGTTCTTTTATTCAGTCAGTGTAAAAAGAACTTACCTTAAGTGGTCCTGCTCAATACACTTAGAGTGTACTAGTGTAATTTATCAGTCAAGATAAATTAATACCTAATTACACTACGACTATACCAATGGTTTGTTCCTTTCCATCTCAGTCGTAAACTACTGTTTATAATTTATAAAGAATCGATAACATGATCTTCTGTGTGTGACACCACACACCATGTTATCTACAATATAAATTAATTGAATAACTACACTTAGCATATAAATGTAGACATTTATGACCAATGTGATTCTTTATTTCAAAATAAATATTTACAAAAGCTAGGCTTTTAGTGTACACTCTAACACTAACAAGATTAGAGGCGCCTTCCACAAGGCAGATCAGCCTCCAAGATGATTTTCTTCGCATAGGTGATGCTCCGATTATCCAGAGTTGAGTTCACCCGAACCCAACTCCGATCTTCTTCTCGATTAAACTTCCTCCCCAGCTTCTCATCCCTCAAATACGTCGTACGCATCCTTCTCGTCCGTCGGTGTACTCTTTGACAATTTCTCATCCTTCTGACGCATCGAGATCGTCGAGTCACTTCTTGTGCCATTCTTATCGTCTGCTGTGTTTTCCACTCAACTTCCTATGTTTCTAAGTTCCTGCATACTTAGACACAATGATTAAACCCAACAGGTCCTTACTTAACCCAGTTGACCATATCAAAACCAACCTGGAGTACTTACACGTTCCTTCTTCCATTCCTTAGTGAAGAGAAACAACAAGAGAACGAAGATAGTGATTATAGAAAATAGTAATGGGGAGACTACCACTAAGCTTGCAGAAGTGGTGCAGGAATTCATGACACATTTTCAGACACAACTTTGGGTTCAGGTGGACAAATCCCCATTCCAGGTAAACTGTATGCAATTTAAGCAAGCTCTCTCGATTGATTGGTAGACTTAATTAATCAGAACTCTATCTAAAGAGGAAATCAAGAGAGCTCTATTTGACATAGTTGATCTTAAGAGACTTGACCAGATGAATACAATTCCAAATTCTGTAAGCAGACATGCAATACAGTCAAACATGATTTCTTCACAGCTATTTTAGAGTTCTTCTTAAGTGGTCAACTACTCAAATCTTGAAATCATATGTTGATTGCTCTAGTACCTAAAATGACACATCCAAGCAAAGTACAAGGTTATAGACTCATTTTATGCTGCACAATTTTTATAAGGTCATTTCTAAGCTCCTTATAAGTAGATTAACAAATGTGATAGACTAATTGCTACATCCCGCCCAGACATCTTTTGTCAAAGGTCGTCTCATCACAAATAATATATATTTAGCTCAAGAACTATTGTGCAACTACATTAGGAAGATAATTTCATCAAGATGTATATTGAAAGTGGATCTTCATAAAGCCTTTGACTCAGATCACTCAGGGTTCTTTCAGGACATCCTCTCAGTATTATAGTTTCCAGCCATTTTCATTGCATGGATTAGAGATTGCATTACCACCATGACCTTTTCTATAGTAATAAATAACATCATGCATGATTTTTTCAAAGGTGGTGGAGGGCTTAGGCAGGGAGATCCACTTTCCTCGTTCCTATTTGGGCTATGTACAAAGTATCTCTCCCTTTCCCTAACATGATGCCTATTTGGTCCAATTTTTATTTCCATCCAAAATGTGAGCATCTGCGAATAACACATTTGGTATATGCAAATGATCTAATGCTTTTGTCTCGTGGAGATGTGTCTTCAATTACGTAGCTAGTTGATTGCATTCATAATTTGCTTAGATGGTCGGTCTCATAACTAACCTAGCTAAATCCAATATTTACATAACAGGGATAAATACTAAGACTCAAGAATTATTGCTTGCTATTACAGATTCCAAGTAGAGGATATGCCTTTCAGATATTTGGAAATCCCCATAACCTCTTAAAACCTGAAGATCTTTAACTATAACACATTGATGGACTCTTTCACTAGGAGGATTAATTCATGGCCAAAAAGCACTCTATCTTATCCTGAGAAAGCCCAACTCATATTCTCAGTACTCCAAGGTGTGGAATGCTATTGTATATCCACACTCCTCATCCTGATGGGGTTATATAGCATATGTACAATATCTATAGATCATAATGATTCATGTGGACTATCAAGAATCCTCCTTTAACATGTTCAGAGTTATGTCGACTAAATAAAAAAGATGGTCTTGACTTGAGAGACTTGAAGGCATGGAACCTTACTCTTCTAGCTAAGGTTCTATGGCATATACAAGACAAGCAAGACACACTATGGATAAGATCAGTGTTCCATTCACACTTAAAGCATTTGGGGTATGAGAGTGATAAGTCAGACACACAGACTTTTCACTCATTAAGAAGGTGTTGCACATCAAAGATATTATCCTTACAGCTGCACATAGTCTAGAGGTTGTAGCGCAAACCCTAACTATATGGTTCAACCAAAGAAAGAGGGGCATTCAAAGGGCTTATGACAACTTCAGAGATATGAGACCCAAGAATCCATGGGTAAAGACAATTTAGAAGAAGTATCTTTAGCTGAGTCATAGTTTTACCTTGTGATTTTTGGCACATGGACGACTTCCTGCATGTGCCCGACAAGAGTAATCAAAGGATAGGTGTGCACTTTCTACCGACATAAGGAGGAGACACTAGATCATGTGTTCTTCAGATGTGGTCCTATCTGCCATTTTTGGGGGAGTGTCAGAGCTTGGCTACAGATGTGTCCAGAGATGGCCACGTATTGACATATGCTGTGGATATTCAAACTTTAGTACCGAAGGCCTCCACTCTAACCAAGGGACGTCACCTCGCCATGTCAGCATTGATACATCATGTTTGGAGGGGAGAAACTGCAACATGTTTGAAGGGATGCAATTTTATGGGGAGCTAGTATTCAGTAAGATACAGATGCATGTTTATAAGATGCTCGATGTCTACTCTGATCAGACCGCTACACTTTTGCATAGATGAATTACGATATGGCTAGCGAGGTATACCCCTATTCAGACACAGTCAACCCCAAATGCTTCAGATACATGTAGATCGCTTCAAAGACAACAGAGATGAACACTAGAAGCTGGAGTAGACATATAAATGGGCATCTAGAGTGGAGGACTGTCTTGGAGGGAGCACGATTCGAGAAGCATGCCATCAACTCAGATAGAGAGTTATTAGATATCTGTTCTATGAGAGTGTATAGTGTGAGGCCACATGAGAGGGAGAGCATCCACAGCGATGAGGAGGGAGTCAACATGAGAGAGAGTACTCTATGTGGAGTGCGAGTTATGTTATATATGAGAAAGAGTCCTGATGATGAGGATGTATAGGTGAATAGATCCACCTTAAAATGATCTATCTATTTTATAGTAAACAACTTATGATAAAGACGTTCTAAATATGCTTATGACTAAGGCTTTACTAAAAAGCCTAAGAGAGTGAATGAATCCATCAAAAAAGTCTATATAGTTCGTAGTAAACGGCTCATAGTAAAGTCACATCAAATTCGTTGACAATCAATCACTTGCTAAAACTTACTAGTGGATGGAGGACATTGGACCCGTGGCACAAGTTGTTGTAATTGGAGCACAGGGGAATGCATATACTTAATCATGGATCTTTTCTTGGTATATATAGTTTTATATAAAATAACATAAAATATACTTCAAGTCCTCGATAGGCATGCATGATATCACAGACAGATAAGAGTTCCACGTGTGACTACTCTAGCGATATCCAAGCGCACTAGATCACAAACTTGACGCGATCCATTAGATGCTAGCCTCTTAGATCGACAAAGTCTTTGAAGCACTACCGATCTCTTTCAATGGAAGAAAGCGAAGAAGATTTCGAGGAAGAAATGGAGAGAAAAAGTTTGTCACTTAAATCTTTCCAAGGATGACTACTTATAGCCTCCGAGGAATATGAAGAGGTATGACTCTTCGAATTCTTCATTAATTATCATTATAATGATTCTTCGAATTCTCCATTAATCATCATGATTATGACTGTTCGAAGTCTCTCTTATTTGGATCAAATAAATCCATATTTGATCTTAATCTCTACTAGCTTTTGATATTTCAAAATTAATTAATAATCTAATTAATTCTAATTCAAAAATAGTGAAATTGATTAATTTTAATATCCACTAAAATAATCAATTATAGATAATGTTCATGTCTACGTGCTATGCGTGTGACTCTCTAGGTTTTATACATGAAGGCAGTGTAATGTCATACACAGACTAAGGTAACCGTCTAACAATAATTTTTAGTCACTCAACGCGATAAAGTTAATATCAGTCATAAACTATGAGCCATCATGAACTGATTACTGTGTAATTTAATCTCTTCATCTAAGCCTACATCATAATTAATTCGGTACATTATGCATCATTACCAAATTTATTATTACTTGATTTTCAAGATATAATAGATATTTTCTCTACTGTTTGCTATATACCCAACTATCATATTAATTACAATCTAATTAAAGACTGCTTTTAACGACATCAAAGTACATAATTTCACGCATACAATAAATGAAGAACTCAAGTCAAAAGATCAGTTACATTCGTTCATAAGTAGAAAGACTAATGATACTTAATATATGGTCTCCTCTTAATCGGGTCGTGTCCAGTGTACCTCTAAGCTCAAGGCACCCCCAAGTACAACTTGAATATTTATCCCTTGGTCTATTTTGACTTAGTCATACTCAGCGTTGATCTAGATATCTATGTCCCCTCTAGATATCTATTTGATCAAGGACTGTTTTCATATTGATGTACCCATTAATCTATGAGACTTTATTATTAATCATATACGCACAGAAAAATAAATAATTAACGATAAATACTTACTTTTATGAAATAATTATTTACAAAATACATAAGGATTATCTTGATACATAAATACACACACTAACATAAGTATACTTATGCACGTCTTTAGCTTATCAGAGGATACCAGAGGATCCAGACCATCGCTAGATGACGAAGAACAAACATTGAGGATGCTTGATGGAGGATAGACACTGAGGATGTTTTGGATGCATGCAGAATTGAGACACCACCAGATGGTGTCTATTTTGGATTTGTTTTGACAACAAGGACAGAGACCGATTGATGCTTAATCCCCTATGGTCATACGGAGGATGGGTAATCGATCGGAGTACTCCTGATACAGGTTACATAGAAAGTAAAAGTGAAGATACATATGTGAGTACTTGTACGTTATACATAAATATCTTTTTAGATTTTGACACTTTGTCAGATATAACATGAGAATAGATCGATGGATTTTATATGTTTGTGTTTTTTCTTTAATGAGATATGTATTTATTTTTTTATTAAAAAATTTAAAATGTAATGCTGTAGTAATATGATTTTTTGAACGCATCAATGACAGATGGAAGTTGTAAAATAAAAATTAAATGTGCCTTTTAAAAATATAAAAGTTAAATTTATATTTTAAATTTAATAATTTTATCAATTGAGATAGAAATATACTTGGACTAAAATATAAATTAATTCCGTGGAGCCTAAACCTTTTGGGAAAGGAGTTGAAAATATGAAAAACAAGTCAACATTTCGCTCTTCTTTTCAAGAAAGTCAACTCTAATTGACTATAAAAGTCAAATTGTTTGTAATATCACAAAGA
Source organism: Zingiber officinale (assembly GCF_018446385.1). NCBI lineage: Eukaryota > Viridiplantae > Streptophyta > Magnoliopsida > Zingiberales > Zingiberaceae > Zingiber > Zingiber officinale. Next base: position 81,361,988 of record NC_055994.1, read on the forward strand.
TAGTGTCACGTGAGCAAGGCCCACTAAGGAGAAAAGCTCCGTTGACCATTTTGTTTAGTTGAAACCGTGTATATATTCCTTCAAACGATAATTAAAGTCATTTTCTTCACGTTTTGCCCTATGACTGATAAGACGAGATGGTCAGTTGATTTAGACTAATCGAACTACAAAGTTAATTAAATTAATTGTTAAACAAAACTATACGAGTTAAATATAAATAAATATTTTTTTCAATATATTTTCAATATTATATCAAAAACATAAAAGACTAATTTATTCTGATTTAAAAATCTTAAAAACATATTATTTTTTTATAAAAAATATATATATATTTGTTAGCAAACAAACGTAACTGTAACTATGAATTTAAATATTCTGTTTCATTCAAATAAAATCTAAGGAAATAAAAAAAAATGCAGAAGTTGGAGTTTCAACCAACTTCAATAAAAAGGAATCAAACACGCAAAAAAAAGTCGGCGCTGGGGTCCATCACAGTGTACATCAACCCACCAAAGTGGCCACTCACCTCTGGAATAGTTCCATTGCCTTTGGTCCGGCTACACTACTAAAAAGTGATGTCAATCGTCAACCATAGTTGACTTTCATTAAAATTCTTCGTAATTGTTACTTTTATATTTTTGGATATTGTCTGATTTAAAAAGCAGTACCATATAACATTTATATTTAGAAAAAATGGAAACAATAAAGAAGGCTTTATTTTTTATTTTTCCAAATCATGCATCCATCCTATTTTACTCTCTCTTTTGTTTTTTTAAGACCACTGTTTCCCACTATTAAACCTTGCCTTTTAATATTTTTATTATTATTATCTCTCGTCTAAATTCTAAATTCATCATATGAACAAATTAAATAAATATTAGATGAGTAAATTAAATACATATTGTAAAAGTTATGAAATTGTAACTAGTCTTTGTGATTTTATTATAACTTGAATGGTAGATGAACAAAGTTAAATACGAGTAATAACTATAGAATTATAATTGCTACGCATGATCAAGGCCGGTCCTAGATTTTGAAGGGTTCGATGAAAAAAAATTAAATCCTTTGTATTTATATAAAAATAATAATAAAATTGATATTATAAAAATAATTTTATTAATAGAATAAGGATTTTACCATAATAAAAATAGATGAAACAAACTAATTGAGTAATATAACATTATTTTTCATTTAATCATGCACCAAGCTAAATCAACGTGGTTTAAATAAGAAACCTCCACTTAAATTGAAATCTCAAAGGGTCTAAGTATGTGTGTAGTGTTAGTGGGCATCAGTGGTGACGCAAGAATGTAACAACGACGACACTGAAAATCATAGTGTGAGAACTAGAAAGGTGTTTGTCGATGGCTATCAAAGTGAGTGAAAGTAAAAAGTTTGAGTGTGAGACAGAGAGCAAAAGTGAATTTAGGGTTTAGGAAGAAATAAAAAAAAATAGAGGAAGAAAAGATATGATCGAACTTCCTCCCATAAGTATTTTTCTCTTTTATTATTAACATTTTTTTTAAAAAAAAATCTACAATCACTTTAAATTTTATAATTAGATTTTAGATAGTTTTAAATTATTTTTTTATTCAATAAATGTTAATATTTTTTTTATTAATAGAAGTGGGTCTTGTGCGCCGACCCACCTTAACCACCCTAAGTCAGTCCTGGATGTGACAAAATTATAACTAGTTCAGTAGATTCGACTGATTCATAATTTAGATAAGAGATATTAATGAAAATAACACCAGAGGATAGGAAGATAAAAGAGTGTCCTTTTATTAAAAAGTAAAGTGTAGCCTCCCTTTAATAATTCGAAAAAAAAAATATGATCCTTTTCAACCTTTGCCTTAGAAAAAAAATGATAATTTTGACGTTTAAGTTTTGGTTGATTAATTTGAAAATAGACGATTTTCTCTTTTGATTGAGTAAATTTAGAGAGTGTTTGTGAAAGCTTTTGTTTATTTAAAAGTAATTTTTATAGAGATTATTTTGAAGTTAGTGAGAAGCTAAAGTAAGTAGTGTTTGGAAATAGAAATTAAAAATTAATATAAAGTAAAGTTTAAATGTTTGATGAATAATTACTTAATAACTTAATTTTTAATTAAATAATAATAACATTCTTAAACTATATAAATTAATCTTTTTTAATTATCTAAATATAATTTTGATACACCATCAATAATGTATTTATATATTTATTATTATACTTTGAATATTATATCAAAATTATTTTTTTATAACATAAATGTTTGAAAAAATATAAAATTAATAAAAATAAAAATCTAAAAAATGACAAGATTTATACAAATACATAAAAAATGTATAAAAAATTTTTAGAAATGTGAATTATAAAAAATATAAAATATTATTTAAAAAAATAAAATGCTTATAATAAAATATAATTAAAATTTTATAAATGACTTAGAAAGTGACGTGAATGAGAAGAGAAATTAGGTCAAAAGTATAGTGATAACTATGTAAAATGATAAATTTAATGTTAACTTTTAATTTTAGATCCTAAATAAAAAAAAATAGAAGGAAAAAATATTAGATTATTACTTTGGAGTAGAAGTCATAGAAGTGAAACAAAATTTGACATTTATAAATAGTCAAAAATATTTTCATGTAGTTAGAATTTAAAAAGTGCTTAGTAAAAAAATTTACCAAACACTCCCTTAAAGCCCCAAGTGCTTTTATTTATCCTCAAAAATACTTCCATATTTCTTTTATTTATACCTCTAAGTGCTTCAACACTGTAGGAGCGGCTCGGTTATACCTCAACCCCAACGGCCCAACCCATTCACGGTCCCAAATGTCGCCCGATTCGAGTATTTAAAAAGAAAAAAAGATGATTATTTTATTTATTTATTTTTTTTTTAAAAATGTGGGCTTAAGCCTGGATTAGTCCACGACAGAGTGGATTGGACTCAACCGGTATATTAAAGAAACAGGCTAACCGGGCCTGACATAGTTCCGGTCCGATTTGACATCTTTAGGCCTGAGGAACCGGTAATACGACCCAATAATCCGATGGACCGGAGTCATGAATTTGGAACCTCACCCAACCCGATCCGACCCGATCCGTTCCGTTGGGTTACTATCTCGTCTCGTTCAGTCTCACCGGCTTCCTTTAGGAAGAGGACAGTAGGGCAGTAGGCGTAGAGCTCGCCTCCGTTACCAACCATGGCGTCTTCTTCCTCTTTCCACTTTGTCTCCGCGCCTCAATCCCTAGCATCCCATCCTTCTCCCTCTTCCCGATTTCCCAAACCCATATCTTTCGCGTTCTCTTCTTCTCGCTCTCCCCTTTCCGCTTCAATTTCTTTGATTTATTGTCCGTCGTACGCGAGATCTGCTTTCGCCCTTCCGGATGGCAGGAGAGGAGGTCCCCTTCGCTTTCCTTTCGTTTGCGCCGCGCTCGGGAAGCTCTCGGAGGCGGAGCTCGTCGTAGTGCCCAAAGGACCTGGAGAATTGGACGGCAAATTCCCATCTGGCGCTGGCGTGTACGGGATCTACGATACGGATGGGGAGCTACAGTTTGTAGGTATTTCCCGCAACGTCGCGAGCAGCATCGCCAGCCACTCCAAGTTTGTCCCTGATCTCTGCCATTCGGTCAAGGTATTCTCTTGTTGCGTGAACTAAGCTAATTGCTTGGTCCCAGAAATTGTATTAATTGTAAACCGGTTTTCAATATTTTATTTTATTTTTTTTTGCCAAGTTCTGATTTTTTAGTGTAATAGGGAAAGTTAGGGTTAATAATTCGTAAGTAGTCTGCTAGTCTTCTCTACCTAAATTTATTATTCACCTACGCACAATAAATCTCTTATATTTATGATATTCACATAGAGTTCTCTACCATTCCCCTTCAACTAGTTCAAAAATATTATGAAAACTCAACCTATTGCATATATATTTATTCTAATATTATCAAAGACCTAGAAATTCCTCTAATTGGTTATTGGAGATGATAAATGGTTACTGGATTGCACCTTTTCTTTTCTCTAATAAAGTGACAATTAAGCTTGATGTATTTTATTCTTTATAGAACACTAGATTAGAAGTTATGCACGCTAAAGCTTGGTTTTCATAGTGCAATTTTATTCTCATTAGGAGCACACTCAACTTGGTTGTCAATTTTTTAATCCAGATAAATTCACATGTAACTAAGATAATAATCCTATATCTTATTTCTACACTTAACATAGCTATGACAGATTGCTTCTTCCTCTTATAAGGAATCTCAAATTACCAAATAAAGGGGATACATTCCAGTGTGGATATCTTATCCATATAAGCAAATAATTGAATGAATTATTTAGCCACCAGTTGAGCTTTCAATCAACTCACAATGTTTGTGGTGATATTTTCATTGTAAGACCCATTTTCAACGTACTGTGGAATTACTAGGAGGAAGGGATACCGCTTCCCTGCAAACATTAAAATGTAATGCTTAGATCTTCTTCCTGACCATATAATCTGTTCCCACCTTGAATGTGAGAGCACCTTGAAATAGCCTTGGGAAGTGTGATGCCAAATAAGAAGTATAGGGAGACTAGCTAGGTGACGATGTAACATAAGATAGGAAATAAGAAATGTGATTAGAAATAGAACAACTATATAAGTGCTGTTGGAAGATCAATAAAAAGTTCAGAATTTGAGGTTGATTCTGGAATAAAAGTTGATGCTAGGTGCTTGTCTGTTGTAGGTGGGGACAGGAACATTGTTCTATGTTCATGTGCCAATCAGGATTTCAAGGCATCATTCACAGATCGCAAGTGGATGCAGATAGAGTGATGGGATCAGGACTGTAAGTGGGAGAAGCGGTTGGACATGGTCCTCAGAGAAGGCTGATGGAGAAGTTGGTGTTTGCCGCATGGGAGGAAGGAGTACGAAGATCTCGCGTTTGAGGAGAAGTCGGTTGATGGGCAATATGGCTTGGCTCTGATACAACAAATTGGGAAAATTAGGGTTAATAATACTTAGGTTGTCTCCTCTATTTATTATTCAATATTTTAGATATATCAATCGGGTAAATTTCGAATCAATTTCATTTGTTGTTCCTTTTGATGAATCTTCTAAACTCTACTTTAAGTAACAAATAATTTTTTTTTTTCTGTCTAACCACAAACGGATATCATAGATCTTATAAAAAACCTCATATTTACAATATTCAGATAGATAGAGGTCCCTAACAATTAGCAATAAGATCTAAAAAGATCATTTGACCTTTTGTCTGTTCTTCAGGTTTTTTGTTAGTTTATAGAATGCGTTTAACCTGTGTGGAATTTTATGAATCTGAAGTCATAAGAGGAATAAGTTGTCACCTAAGACATTTGAATGAGTTTATGGTAGTTATATGACTTGAATCAGTATGGATTTTCCCATCTTTTGCGTTTCTGTTTGATCTTCAGTTTAGTATACGATATTAAGATTGTTGGATGTTGGCACTTGGCAGTAGTATTTTGGATGATTAATATATTTCTGGTATCTGTTTGTGTTTACTGAAATTTGATTGTTTCTGTGAGGACATTGTCCAGTTTGGGTTCTTGAATTCGAGTTGCTATGGATCAACTAACTAAATTTTGTAAAAGGTCAATGGAAGAGGATCAGGTAGCTATATATATATATATATAGATTTGATATGATGAGCGACGCTTTGTGCGCGACCGTGAGCGAAATCCGACGTGGGCTTTCTGACGCAGCAAAAATCTAATTTTTTTAATCTCTCTCTCATCTGCATGTAACAACTTTTCTCTCTCATCTGCATGCAACAACTATAAAATTCTCGTTTCTCTCTCATCTGATTGCATGCAACAATCACTGTGCTGCTAATTTTTAAAGGTGATGTAGCTGCTACAACATTGTAGCAGCTACTACACAATAACTGCTACACGTTGTAGCAGCTTCTGTATAGTAGCTGCTACACCGTGTAGCAGTGTTATTGTGTAGTAGCTATGTTGTAACAGTTATTGCACCATTGTAACAGCTTCTGTACCGTTGTAGCAGCTACTGCACCGTTGTAATAGCTACTGCACCGTTGCAGCAGCTTCTGCACCGTTGTAGTAGTTATTGTACCGTTGTAGCAACTTCTGCACCGTTGTAGCAACTACTGTACTGTTGTAGCAGCTACTGCACCGTTGTAGCAGCTTCTGCACTGTTGTAGCAGCTACTGCATAGTAACTGCTACAAGTTGTAGCAACTACTGCATAGTAGCTGCTACAACGTTGCTGCACCGTTGTAGCAGCTACTATGTAGTAGCTGCTACAACGTTGTATCATCACTGCCACACTAATTTTTTGCATGTAATAATAGGAGAGAAGATAAAATATTATTTTTAATTTAAAAAGAAAGAGAGACAAGTTGTTGCATGCATTAAAAATTTTATAGTTGTTGCATGCAGATAAGAGAGAAAAGTTTTGCAGATGAGAGAGAGATTAAAAAAATTGGATTTTGGCCACGTTAGATAGCTCACGTTGGATTTCGCTCATGATCGCGCATAAAGTGTCGCTTAGCAGATCAAATCTCTCTCTCTCTCTCTCTCTCTCTCTCTCTATATATATATATATATATATATATATATATATATATATATATATATATATTCATTCTTTGTGTAGGTTAGGTTTACTAGTTTGAAGTTTCTATATTTTTTTGAGCTATTCCTTTGTTTGGAACGACGAGAGTTTTAGAATTAGAATTCCATTTACTGAAAATTTTGAGAAACACATCCAGTTAATTAAGAACGACTATAGATTATTTTCAGTTAGTTCCAGTTAATTAAGAAACATCCAAAGGAAAGACCCAAGCATACTCAGTAAACCACCATTACAAATGGGATTCATTTTAACTTTTGAGAAAAAAGAAGAATTGTTTATATTATTGAAATTTCTTTTCACTTTAATGGGAATTCTTTTCCATGATAATTGGTTCCAAATAATCTTGAAAATTTCAATATAGCAACTCCCTAAATTATTATGCTAGCTTAAAGTTTCAGGTATCACAATGATGAAGTGCACAGTATAGGATTGAACCCTTAACCTTTGTCAAATAGCATAACATTGAGTGTCTATACTGCCATTATGATAGTTATCATCAAATTTGCTTATTCTTCCTAACCACTCTTAACTGATTCAACTATTATACGAGAACAACTTGATTAGTTTATAATACTTCCTAAATTGTTGTTATTTGCATTCTATTTGCCAACATTATGTTTGTTTATCTTGATCAAAGAGATTGATCTTTGCTGTTTGATTCATACTTCATGATCTTCACCTTATGCAGCATTTTCGGACAGATAACATGGTTGTAACCTCTTGTACCTTTTAGTGGCTCATGTTGTAATCTCTTGTAACTTTTAGTGGCTATTTGATCGATACAAGCTATCATATTATCTAGTAATTCAGAGCTGTGGCTAAGCATGTCCACATATGTTATAGTGCAATGCTAAACAATCAGACCTAGCACCATGTTAGTTTTGGATTAGAGCCATTTGGCTTTGTTACAAACGTTACCCAGTAGAACATGGCATAAGTAAAAGATTCTCAAACTTCCTTTCGCCAAGGAGAGTGAGGTTATCCCATAATTTAACTTCTGTGCCTTGTTGCAGATAGGTCTAATAGACGAGTCTGAGCCCGACCGAAATGTTTTAACCAGTGCATGGAAATCATGGTTAGAGGAGCATATTGCAGCCTCTGGGAAAGTCCCACCTGGGAACCAATCCGGAAACAACACATGGGTAAGGCGACCACAAAAGAAGCCTGATCTGCGCCTAACACCCGGTCGCAATGTTCAACTGACCGTCCCTCTAGAGCAGCTCATCGACCTGCTTGTGAAGGAGAAAAAGGTGGTCGCATTCATCAAAGGGTCTCGAAGTGCTCCTCTTTGTGGTTTCTCACAGAAGGTGATCGGCATACTGGAGTCTCATGGCATTGATTTCGAATCAGTTGATGTGCTAGACGAGGAGTACAACAATGGGCTGCGGGAAACTCTCAAGAGCTACAGCAACTGGCCAACGTTCCCGCAGGTCTTTGTCAACGGGGAGCTGGTCGGAGGATGCGACATCATCTCTTCCATGGCTGAGAAGGGGGAGCTGGCTGCACTTCTGCAAAAATAGCATCACTAGCATCAGCTCTACATGGTTCAGTAACTTTCCTCACTCTGGATGCAAGATTATCGATAATTCTTCAAACATCATTACATATCAAGGTACTAGAACTTACACTAGTGCATTTATCGAACGATTTAAATGCTCGGGGTTTGAGTTTGTACTGTTTAATTATTGTATGATTGTAATGACAATACAATAACCTTGTTAATCAGTGATAACATGACGATAGATATATATAAATGCGAGAAAACTATGAGAAAAGGGCCGTTCTTGAGCTCATTTAGTTAATAGTCAAAGGCAGAACATCATACCGAATAAGCTCAAAAGAACTCCTTTATCTTAAGCAATAAGAGAGGAAAAAGTTTTTTTTTTGGGTAAACTTATTCAACCATTCGGCGTACTAATGTTTGGTAAATTGGGAAGCATGTAGAGAGACAACTGAGCATTCTTATTGCTGTACCAACTCGGGGGTTTAGATCATAGGATAAATATGTGATAAAAAAAAAGTGATTCATTCGTTTCTAACGTCTTCGTCAATTCGTCCTTAGATTAATATGGAGGAGGTAAATCACGGATAGTTATTAGTCATTAGTACAAGTGGCAAAGCATGGGGAAGACATGTTCGGACATACTAAGTTCCGATCCCAAGATCTTATGTGATAATACTTTATGTCTTAACCACCACACCACCCCCGAAGAGATAGGTCATAGGGTAAATATGATGGTAAAAGGTGAATACGTTCGCTCCTAGTGTCCCTGCCAACCCGTCCCAGGTCAACACGGGGGAGATAAATCACGGACGGTTACTAGCCTTGGGAATAATGACTAAAATATAAGGGAGACATTTACCTCGGTTATGTCGAGATTTGAACCCCAGACCTTATGGTGATGACACCTCGTGTACTAGCCACTAGACCATCCCAAGGGGACATGTAATAGGGTAAATATGGTGGTAAAAGGCGAATACGCTCGCCCCAGCGCCCCCCGCCAACCCGTCCCAAGGCCAACACGGAGGAGGTAAATTACGAGCGGCTACTAGCCTTTGGAATAATGACTAGCACATAAGAGACACATTTTCCTTGGCTTTGCCGAGATTCGAACCTCGGACCTTATGGTGGTAACACCTCATACGCTAGCCACTAGATCGTCCCGAGGGGATAGGTCATAGGGTAAATATAAAAAAATGATTAACCAGGCTGGGTAACGTAGAGCTTGGGGTGACCGTCCCGGTCTCACGGAAATTTCCCATCGGTCACCAGGGTAAATCGGGAAGCGCTCGCAGCAGGCAGCTCAGGAGTCCAATATCTTCTAGTTACGTGCCTCATTTGGAGGAAAAATTCCTACAAATTCGTCATAGTTGGGGCTCAAACTACGGGTGCCTAGGTAACAACCTGGATGCCTTGTCGCTGCACCATAGCCTCGGGGGCAGGTCATAGGGTAAATATAAAAAAAATGATTAACCAAGTTCGGTAACGTCGAGCCTGGGGTGACCTATCCGGTTCCACGGAAGTTTCCCACCGGCTATTAGGATAAATCGGGAAGCGCTTGCAGCGGGCATCCTAGAAGTCCAACATCCTTTAGTTGCGTGCCCCATTTGGAGGAAAGATTCCTGTAAATTCGTCATAGTTGGGGCTCGAATCGCGGGGTATCTGGGTGACAACTTGGATGCCCTGCCCTTGTACCATAGCCCGACGGCTAGATCATAGGGTAAATATATGGCAAAAAAGGTGAAATCACTCGCCCCCAGCACCCCCGCCGCACCCGACCCCAAGCCATCACGAGGGAGGTAAAGCACGACAGCCGAGGGGGCAAGTGGTGGTGGGGTGAGTTGCACAGAATCCGGGGATTTACGCCTCGACAGTCCTACGGTTCGATCCCGCGACCTCATGTGACAAGCATGCCACCACTTATCATTTCAGATGACTCGTGGGGTCAAATCATAAGGTAAATATGGTGGCAGTAAGTATAGATCATAGGGTAAATATGATGGCAAATAATGAATACGCTCGCCCCCAGCGGCCCCGCAAATCCGTCTCAGGGCTAACACGGAGGAAGTAAGATCATAGGGTAAATATGATGACAAAAGGCGAATACGCTCGCCCCCAGCACCCCCGCTAACCCGTACCAGGGTCAGCACGGAGGAGGTAAATCACGGGCAGCTATTAGTCTTTGAAATAGTGACTAGCACATAAGAGAGGGATTTACCTCGGCTTTGTCGACATTCGAACCCCAGACCTCATAATGACAACACCTTATGCGTTAGCCACTAGATACATCCGAGAGGACAAGATCACAGGGTAAATATGGTGGCAAAAGGCGAATACGCTCGCCCCTGCCAACCCGTCCTAAGATTACAGGGTAAATATAATGGCAAAAAAGTGAATACGCTTGCCCCCGAGATCACAGGGTAAATATGGTGGCAAAAGGTGAATACGCTCGCCCCCAGCGCCCCCTTCAACCCGTCTCAAGGCCAACACGGAGGAGGTAAATCACGGGCGGCTACTAGCATTTGGAATAGTGACTAGCACATAAGGGAGGTATTTACCTCGACTTTGCCGAGATTCGAACCCCAGACTCCAGGGTAGATCACAGGGTAAATATTATGGCATAAAAGGCGACGCTCGCTCCCAGCACCCCCGCCAACTCGTCCCAAGACCAACATGAAGGAGGTAAATTACAAGATCACAAGGTAAATATTGTGGCAAAAGGCAAATAGGCTCGCCCCCCAGTGCCCCCCGCCAACCCGTTCTAAGGCCAACACGGAGGAGGTAAATCATGAGCGGCTACTAGTCTTTGGAATAGTGACTAGCACATAAGGGATGTATTTATCTCGACTTTGTCGAGATTTAAATCCTAAATCTCATTATGATAATATTTCATATGTTAGTTATTAAATCCATCCGAGAGGAGATCACAAGGTAAATATTATGGCAATAATTTAAATGGCCAACATTCTAAATTTACCGCGGAAGAAAATGCTTTACAATGTGTTATCAAATTATGGATGCCTGCGAGATTCCACGTGCATTGCTGCTATTCTATTGGCCGGGGGCAGGTATTAGTTATTGAATCATGATCTTTGTTGCTTTTAATTGATGTTGAATTATTTGACCTTTTGTTGATGAAATGTAACATCCACTTTAGAATAAATTTGAGTAGCAAATTTTAAAATAGAAGCACCAAAAGGATTTAAAGATCCAAATTTGAATTCGTAGAAAACATGATTGTCATTAATATTAAACATTATCCAATGATACGATAGAATTCTAGTTAAATTAAAAATTTCTTCAAAATGCACTCACTTTTATATTTTCACCTTCGAATTTTAAAAAGCATCTTTTAGTTTTGACAAAAGACACCAATTGTAGATTGTGATATTGATCAAACAATGGGGTAGATTAAGTTGAGCTTCTACTTATGAAATTTGTGGGGTTGAATGTAAAAGATAGCTAAATTATCTTTCTCTGTGTCCGCATACTTTTATCCTGCGTTGGGCGGTGAGCTTACCGTGTGGGGACGAGACAGACAGTTGAGCGCGCATCCGACAGAAAGCGATGCGTCAGCCTCCGACACGATACTGCGATTTGCCACTAAATTCACCCGAGTCACATATACCCTGTTGTGCACCCAAAAACTTTACCCGCTTAGTTATTTGTTCATAACGTGGGGTTGCATATGATGTTCCCGACCATTCTCTCAGGCGACAAATTCGGGTTGCCATCAGTGTCGTGCTGGTAATTTCTCATCTTAGTCATTTTAGGAAAAGTGGACTGAAAAACCCATCCGCCGCACCGCCCGCTCCAACCGCGCCGGCGGGGGCCACCAAAGAAAATCACGTGATCCTCTACAACTCGTAGTGCAGATAACATTTATTGGTGGACACGTGTCTATTACAACTGGAGTGTGATTTAGCGGAGAGTTTTGAAAGCCGTGCGATCAAGATTCCCACGCGGCTCGGAACAATGTGGAGTGCATTTGATCTCCAGAATCCAGATCATGGACTCGCTCTTCCTCTTCCTCCTCTCTGCATTCGCTTCGAAGCTGTAAGCATTTAGCATGCGGCTTGGAGACTCGTGCGCCCTCGAATGGCGGCGCCGAGGGTGGAGGAAGTGATCGACTTCCTGTTTGCGCGTGGGTTCTCTGCCGCAGCCGACGCCCTCCGCGACGACGTACTCTCCCGCTGTCCCACGAGCCAGGCGGCGGAGCTCGACCTCGACGTCGGCATCGCTCTCCCGCCTCTGAAACTTTCGACGCCATCCCTTGGCGGCGGCGATACTGCGCGCGCCAGTGCGGACTCCAGCCCTTCAGACACGTTCGTCAGCCTCGGTTCTTCGCCATTCGGTACGTTGGTTTTTTTGACTCGGTTTGTTTGATCTCGTCGCTCATTGTATGACTTTGCTGTTTTCTGTGCGAATTTGACTTTCTTCCACCAATCTCGGCTCTCTGATGTTTTGTTGTCGCCTATTCGAGAACCAATCTTTCAAAAAGACCTTTCTTTTTGTGTGCTTATTTCCCATTTAAAGATCAATTGCAAACGAGCTTGTAATGAATCTGAGTAACTTAACCTTTTCAATTACTTGGATTTCATGGAACAGAACTTTTGAATCCCTATGGAGTCTGGTCACCTGCTCGGTCTAGATCGGATGAGGAATCAACTGATCGGCAATCAGACTTTGGGACAGCCAGAGCGTATAATAACTATTGGTATGATGACCAGATTGGAGAATATTGTGATATGTTCTTCATCCAAACAGATTCTGGTCAATTGCACAGCGAAGACAAGTTCATCATGTCTGCAGAGGAAAAGGATCAGTTTGAGAAAAAAGAAATGTTTGATTTTGGAGAAGACGGACATAGGCATAAGCATGATCATGTTGGTTGTAAGGGATCTGTTGATATGTACGATTGTCCTTTCCCAATTCGTGATTGCTGCAGTGGATCAAAGATTGATGAAAATGAGAAAGTTGCTGAAATGATTAGAAGCTCAAGCTTTGCTGTTTATGGCCGCTATCAGATCTTGGATGATCAGACAGAGAGGTTAGATGAATGTGGAGAGAATGAGGTTTGCTTCAAAAGGATACGTGAGCAGCCTGATACCATTATTCTAGAACACGATCGGTTTCATGATAGAAGTCGAGTTGAAGGTAAAGAATGCTCAGAATCAGATATCACAGAGGAAAAACTGCAGGCACTTGATCACAATGTGGTTAATGATAGTACGTGTGGAAGTGAGCTCTCTGCTTTTTATTTATGTTCTATTTATTTTGTTATCTGAACATATTTAATGATTTAGACCATCAATTTGTTAACAAAATGGGTTGCTTAATTTTGATGATGCAGACTAGATGTTTAAGTAAGAACTAGGATGTATTTCTTATTTTCTATTATAATTATTTTACTTTTGGATTCTCTGAAAAACACTTTGGTAAAAGTTTGACATGCTTTTAGGAGACTGACCATTTATTGGGACTGTGAAAGAGATTCCAACCACCTTGTTCCATTCATTCCTGTTCTTGATGAGGTTTTGACTACTATGACTTTTTCTTTCTTCCTAAGTCTCTAGTGCTGCATCATTTTGTTGATCTACCTTGAGCAATGTTAACTGTACAATCGGATGATGATTTAATTCAAGATTACTGGTCTATCCAAAGAGCAACATGTACTCTGGTTCATTCATTACATACATTTGTCACTTGGATACTAGCTATACTAGTAGTTTCCCTGCCATTGGTATTGAATCAGTCCATAATTTCTAATCCTTTATTTGAGCTTTGTTCTTTGCATATCTTACAGTGTGTTCAGACTCATTTATAAGATCTTGAGTTTGTGGTGTCTTTGGTTCTATTTAATAAAATGGCATGCTTGATTATCAGTGGTCAAATATTGGCATACTTAAGGGAACAATTTTTTGGTTGCTATTTGATTGCTCAATTTTCTAACTTCTCGGTTCCAATTTCACATATGACTCTGTAGTGTATAGCCTCAGTCAGGATAATTCTTCTTTTCCTTGTGTTATAACTCGTACCCATTCTGCTTTCCATCAATAAGAGAAATATTAGTACCCCTCTTACTAAGGGCTCCACGATACATCTAGATTATCCACTCTACTTCCTAACATCAAATTGCGGCAAACATGATCATTATCTACCAAAGCGAAGTAATCGCCAAAGGAGTTTTTACTCCTCGAATTCCAAAATGACCGGAGTTAGCCCCTGGCAGCCCTCCCTCTACCCCTCTTGATTTCCCTTATCCCTCTCCTCTATTCGGTGGTCGTCGTCACTTCGTTTGCTCTTTTCCTTTTTCCATTACTCCAATGGCGGTGGTGTTCTATGCCTCTTTTCTCCCTCTAACTGAATATGAGGTGATGAAAGTTTCTTCTACGGGCAAAGAGGATCAAACACAACTGGAGCTGTGATCCTGGTTTTCTGTCTACTTCACCGGTTTTTCAGCTTTTCCGGCCTCCGGTGAGGCCCTCTGGTCAACAAAGGGGGGTAGCACATCAGTCAACGTTCACTAAAGGCAAGAAGCAAAAAGGAAAGCAAAAGGAAAGAAGCTTGATTGGCGGATTGGAGTGGCAAACCTCTACATAATTTTTTCTTTCCAATGGCAAAGAAGAAAAAAGGAAAGGTTTCTCCTAATAAATCTGACACAATGAATACCTCATCAATACCTGAATCAATTTCAAAAGGTTTCCAGGATTCTCCATTGGCCGGTCATTTGACTTTTGATTTGCAAGCAAACGAGGAAATTGATGAGGTGGCTGATGGATTAGATACTGCTCAAGTTTTGCCTCCACATCAACAAGTTGTAGGTCCCTTATGACCGATAAGAGGGGTTAAATTACCCTGCACAATAAAACAATGAATACCTTTTTCAAACTATCGGACTTGCAAACAATTATATACTTAAAGAAATAATGATAGAATTAAAGAGGAGTACGAGACAAACAATTTACTTGTTGGCAATCAGAGGATTGCTACTCCAACGAAGATAAGCTCACTATGAAAATCTCCTTCTCGAACAAAACGTCGGAGGTGGAGAAACCTCGTATATGAAAATAAAGCTTGGAAGTGAAAAACAGAAAGAGATTCGAAGTACAAAGTGTGTTTTTCAAAATGGAGAAGCCCAGGGCTCTATTTATAGCCCAGTCGAAATTGGCTGTTTGCCGACGTGGCACGATCTGGGTGCCCGGACCCTCTCTGGGCGCCCCAGCATGGTAACTCTCATCTTCTCACAAATGGCTACGCAACAGATAAGGGATAAAATTTTATCCACTTCCGGGCGCTCGGACAATTGATCCACTCGACGAGGCACGAGGTGCCCTCGACCAAAGTGGTTCGGCTGCCCAAAGCAACTTCGGGCACCCGGACACTAGTCAACTCAGAGTTGACTTTTTGTCCGGGTATTCCGCTCCGGCTTCGCTCGCTTGGGTGATCTTGGTCATCTGGAATAGGGCTCACCCGAACTCATTTTCCGACCTTCTCGAGTAAACTTCCGCTTCGGCTTCTCGTCTCTCAGAAAATGCCGCACGCTTCCTTCTCGTCCGCCAGCGTTCTCTTTCGCAGCACCTCATCCCTCAGACGCATCGAGCCTGTCGACTCTCTCCCATGCTATCCTTCTCGCTAGCTGCATCTTTTACTCGACTTCTTGTGCTCCTAAGTTCTTGCACACTTAGACACAAGGATCAAACCACAACAGGACTTAACTTGACTTAGTTGATCACATCAAAACTACCACGGGATACTTACAATCTCCCCTTTTTGATGTAAGTAACCCAAGTTAAATTAGGGTAAACCAAAACAAATAACAGTAAAATAACAGCTACATAATTTACAATTAATAACATGTAATGCAAAATAAAAAATGTACCCTCCCCCTAGACTTAATCTTTAATTTTCCCCCTTTGATCACATTAAAAATAGGGTTACTAACTTAAAAAAATAGTAAAAATTCTAAGGGTAAAACATGGTAGTCAATAAAACAAACTCGTAAAAAAAAATTAGTAAAAGACTAGATTTGATGATATTAAAATTTTAAAAGTAACTTTATTTGTTGAAAAAATTTGAAAATTTTTGCCACTGTACAAGATTTTTATCCAGGTATGTGGAAAATTTTTCACAAAAAGATAAGTTCTATCAACATGATAAAAAAAGTATTTTTGTTAGAAACATATATTTCTCAAAATAATTATTAAAAATAATTTTTCATTTTGAAAAATCTTAAAAATATTTCTAAGTATGGAGACCAGAATGTCTGATATTAGAAAATTTGATTTTTCAAAAATTGAATGTCAGATAATTTTTAATATTAAAAATTAATATTTTTTAAAGAATTTATAGAAAATTTAATAACGGTAAAATTTTTTTTAAAATATTTTCTTTAATAGAGAACATGATAGTTTATCACTTAAAAATAAAATTTTCAAAAATAACTTTGCAAAATAACTTTAAATTAAAAAAATGATTTTTGTAAAAAAATTCATAACAAATAATATATTGGTAAAAAAATTTTGAAAATTTTCTTACAGATAGGTAATGAAATCATCTTTCTTGAAAAAATTAAGATATAATTAATTTTGGACAAAAATTATACGAAACAATTTATTAAAAAACATTATACAATTTTAAGCAAAAAAATATTAAATCAAATTAAAAATAAAACATGCATAATGATTTTAATCTAAGTATGATTTTGGAATCCAATATAGGTTCCTTTCTACTTGATTAGCCAAATACTTTTTAGGAATAAATTTTCGTGATAATTTTTTAATTTGGCTTTTATGATATCTAAAATACCAGTTAAACCTTCGATGATATTTGAAATTTCTTTTTGGAGCGTGTAAAAAATTTGAGCATGAATTATCTTTTTCTAGCATTTTAATTTTATCGTTTAATTTTGTAT
Organism: Zingiber officinale; assembly: GCF_018446385.1. NCBI lineage: Eukaryota > Viridiplantae > Streptophyta > Magnoliopsida > Zingiberales > Zingiberaceae > Zingiber > Zingiber officinale. The sequence continues at coordinate 81,379,002 of NC_055994.1, forward strand.
TTTCATCTATTAATTTCTCAAATTCTTCTTTTAGGTATGCATATTTTTTTTTTTTTTGACTTTACATACTTTGTTCTCTTTTTATATAAGGATCTATTTAACATTTGCATAATTTTATATAATTGCTCTGGAAGAAGCTTACTTACCTGACTTACCATATCATATTTGTTGGTAGACGCTCCCCTTTTTTACTGCTTTCTTCTGCAGTGTCCCCCCTTTCATTGATGCTCATCTCCAAGGTGCTTTCGCTGTCTTCAGGTAGGTACTCGGCAATTAGTGATGTTCCGGTAATCTCCTTGGTCCCAGACTCTTTTGAAGGCGAATCAGTATCTATAGCAGAATCGATTCTTCTTCTTTTGATTGTTCGTAGAGCTCTAAGAACTTTTCCTAAAGTTCTTTTGCATAGTGGTAGTTGTCAATTTTGTCGAGTTCTTGAGCAGGAAGAACACTTAGAAGGTGGAACTCGGTCTTATCATTCGTTATGAATTTGTTGCGTTGCTTCTGAGTCCAAAGATACTCCTCGAGTTCTTTTCCATCTGCGCTTTTGGAGACTTCAAATTCAAATTTCATAGAAAGCGTTATATCAAAGTCAGTTCGGAAAAATCCCTCCATTCTTCGTTTCCAGAATGCGAACTCCCTCTTGAACATTGGTGGGTAGATGCTAGCTCCGGCCATCTCGTTGCTTCGGTCGGCAGTTAATCCTTCTGAAGCGTCCTTGCTCTGATACCAATTGTAGATCCCTTGCGGCTGGCAAGAGGGGAGGCGAATTGCCATGCACAATAAAACAATGAATACATTTCTCGAACTATTAGGCTTTCAAACAATTACACACTTAAAGAAATAATAATAGAATTAAAGAGGAGTATGAGACAAACAATTTACTTGGTTGGCAATCAGAGGATTGCTACTCCAAGGAAGATAAACTCACTATAAGATATTCTTCTCGAACAAAACGTCGGAGGCGGAGAAGCTTCGTACACGAAAATAAAACTTGGAAGTGAAAAACAGAAAGAAATTCAAAGTACAAAGTGTGTTTTTTAAAATGGAGAAGATCAAGGCTCTATTTATAGTCCATTGGTGGAAACTGACCGTTTGCTAACGTGGCACGGTCCGAGTGCCCGGACCCTCTCCGGGTGCCCCTAGTGTGGCAACTCTCATCTTCTCACAAATGGCTACGTAACGGATAAGGGATAAAATTTTATCTAATTCTGGGCGCTCAGACCCGCTCCGGGCACCTGGACCGTTGATCCACTGGACGACGTACAAGGAGCTCTAGACCAAAGTGGTCCGGGCACCCGGAGCAGCTCCGAGCGCCGAGACACTATTCAACTCAGAGTTGACTTTTTGTTCAGGTATTCCGCTCTGGCTTCGCTCGCTTGGGTGATCTCGGCTATCCAGAATAGGGCTCACCCGAACCCATTTTCCGACCTTCTTGAGCAAACTTTGGCTCCGGCTTCTCGTCCCTCGGAAAATGCCGCACGCTTCCTTCTCGTCTGCCAGCATACTCTTCTGCAACACCTCATTTCTTGAACGCACTGAGCTCATCGTCCGTGCCATCCTTCTCTCTAGCCGCGTCTTTCACTCGACTTCTTGTGCTTCTAAGTTCCTGCACACTTAGACACAAGATTCAAACTATAATAGGACCTAACTTGATTTTTTTTATTACATCAAAACTACCATAGGGTACTTACACAAGTCTCAGTTCTTGTCCACGTGGATGATGATCAAACACTAGCTATTGTGGAGGGTGATGAGGTGGCAAATAGCCCTCCAAGTTAACCTCCCTCAGCTTCAAATGGTGTTGCCAAAGGTTTGGGTACTGCTGCCGGTGGAAAGGGGGCTCAAGTTCCGGTTGCTGGCGAAATGGGGGCTCAAGGTTCGGCGAGGCATGACTCCTGGGCAAATGTTTTGTAAGACAATCGAAGAATGAACATGGCATCCCATTTGCAACAATCGCAACCCACCAGAAAAAGATTGAGTTTCGAGTATGAAGACATTGAAATGGTTGAGGAATCGGTTGGTTTTTGTCTTGTTGGTTGCTTCATTGGGAGACATCCGGGTAGAGATGGTGTCGTTGTGGTTGCTTCTAGATGGCATTCTGTATAAGTTTTACATGCACAAAAGCAGATCGGTAGTCTATCATTCGACACGAAGGAAGATTGGGACAAAGTTTTGTTTGCTAGTCCTTATTTTGCTTTTGGAATTCCTTTGTTCTTGAAGATTATGCTGAGGTGTTTTTTATTTAATGAAGATGGGCAGTATATCCACGCTTGTATTCCAATTCATAGCTTGCCTCTAGATTGTTGGTCATCGAAGGTTCTTGGTCTCATTGGCTCAGAGATTAGAAGACCTTTATACACCAACAAACTGACTCGTACGTGGTAAAGATTGGCCTATGCTCGTCTCTTGGTAGATGTTTCAATTTTCGGTGAAAAGATCAAGACGGTACCAATTACATTGCCCACCGGAGCTCAACTTGATCTTGAGATAATATATGAAGTAATGCCTAACTTTTGTGATGATTGCCGTATGCTAGGACGCTGGAAGGATTCTTGTAAGAACTTTGGCCGAAACCCTCCTCAAGATGAGATACGTCACAATCACTCCCAATCCGCAAGAGGAAGACGTCAATCGAGATATAGACGAAGGCAAACAACTCATCCATAGCCTCCAATTAAGCTGCCCATGCTCCTTATTGGCATTAACGGTTGTTGAAAAGACTGTTCCCATGGCAGTGGAACCACCACCGACCCTAAAATTGGAGGTAGCAGCTCCGAGAGACACCGTTCCTCACCCTCAACTGGCTATGGAGACTCCCCTATTATCTGAGAGCTCTTCTGTGGGTTCGGGTCCTATGATGGCAGTTACGGTACAGGAAGATACTGATTGAAATGTGTCCTCTTCAGTCTCTCTAAGCACGGAGGATACGACTGCCACAGCCATAGGCAACAACACTTAAGGTTCTGCAGAGCAGGGAAGTGAACCGAATAACACAGATATGGCACCCTCCTCATCTCTGACTCTCGTGGGTTATCGACAAAGTGTGCAGAATTTACGTGTCCCAGCAGCCCGCTCACGTGGACGATGAAGCTAGCCTCATGGAACATTAGGAGCTTCCATAAAACCCTTAAACATAGGGAGTGCAACACCTCAAACAAAAAGAGATTAAGTGATGGCGCTTATCGAAACCAAGCTCAATGAGGATACTTTGGATATCATCATGCAAAAGAAATTCTCAGGTGTGGGAATGACAAATAACTTCACTTATTCTACTCGAGGTCGTATTTTGCTCTTTTGGGATATGCACAGGGTTTCTCTGGACGTTCTTATGGCATTAGATCAATATATGCATTGACAGTTGCATTGTTCAATTACAGGTTGGGTTTTCATGGTGACTTTTGTATATGGTTTACATTCTATTATGACATGACAACCCCTGTGGAATATGCTCACACTTCTTGGGGAGATGAAGGATGAACCTTCGCTCATTACTAGGGATTATAACTCATTATTAATGGTCCAAACAAGGAAGATGGTTAGCCGGTTACCAATTATGAATTGCAAGATTTGGAACGTTTTGTTCATACTTGTGGCTTAGTTGATCTTTGCTCCATTGGATGCCGGTTAACATGGACTAACGGATAGGTTTCTTGCAAATTTGATAGGGCTATGGTTAACTCACATTAGATTATAGCAGACTATGAGAGTTTTGTGGATTTTACACCTCCCTAATGCCTATCAGATCACTCTTGCGGTATAGTTTTGACACTTGCAAGGGAGAATGGATGCAATAAGCCGTTCAAATTTTATAATATGTGGACACTAAATGATGGGTTTCAAGACTTGGTGGTGAGTTCATGGGATGATCCTGTCTCTGGACATGCTTAATATGTACTCAAGGCAAAGCTTACACGACTAAAGGACAAGCTGCGGCAACTTGATAAACTTAATTTCCAACACATCTCAAAGCAAGCTCTAAGGGCCAAATTAGTGCTAGAGGATGCCCAACGAAGCCTTCTATATGGAGTCGAACCTCCAAGTGATTATAGGATGATGAGAAAGAGAGCCACAATACTAGCGGAGGCAGAAAATCTTTGCTATCAACAACGAGCAAAGAGTATCATCTCATGAATAGTGATAGGTGTACAAAGTTTTTCCATGACTTGGTGTTGACGGGTGATTCATATCTGACTGAAGGTCAATGCTAGAGATGTCATTTAAGAAAAATCTGTTAAGATTTCTCGTAACCGAATTCCGTTATGGTTTTTAATAACTGAATTCTATTACGGTTTTTCAAAATAGAATTCTATTACTGTTTTAGTGGGTTTGTGGTTTAGGCAATATTTATAGGGATCATTATAAATCTATTATATTATGAGAATCATTGAATGTGATTTTCTTGTGTAGAGAGAATTCTAATAAAACTTCGGCCGTTTTTGTAGAGTATGCACGCCGCCGAACTACGGTAACTCTTCTTCCTCGTGTTTGCTCTTTCTTGTGCATTTTTGTCTCGTTGCTCCGTGCGATCTCTTTCTCTCTTCCTCTTCTTCTAGATACATGTCTATGCTTTGTAGACATCAAGTGATAGAGCTCTCGGTTGGGTAGTAGTTGCTTTCTTGATGTTTTTCTTTTCTTAGATGTTGGTAGTTTTGTGATGATGTTTAGATCTGATGATGCTTTTCATGTCATAGACATCTAGAGTTGTAATAGTCTTGTGATCCCCCCCACCTCCCCAAAAAAAGAAAAATTAGTTAAGTTTATATTATAATATGTTAAACATCTTGCATTATAATGTCTGCAGGGACATATTGATGTGCAATCTTTTCCTTTGCAGTTTCTGTCCTCATTGAAGTTTGCTTGTGGTGCAGAGTATGATCCTAAAATAAAAAACGATAGCAAAGGAGATTCATATAACAGAAACATATTTTCTGTGAACAAGATGGATGATGGGGAGTTGCAAAAAGAATGTTACAGTATATCACCTTTTGAAGAGGAAGTGTACAAACAAGGTGCTAAATCTGCCCATGGAGATGGGGATTGTAGGATATCTAACAAAGAATTACAGGAACCTGAAGCTGTTGACTTGGAATTAAAGGTTGATATTGGTGATGAGCTTCGTCTTTATAATTCTCATGAAAATGAACTAGAAATATTTGACTTGAGAATAATTCACCGTAAAAACAGGTTCGGATCCATAACTTCCATCTAGACCATTTTTGTGCAACATACGCTACTTCAGAAAACAAATGTGCTGAATTCTTGTGCATCAACTTCAGGACTGGCTTTGAAGAAAGCAAAGAGTTCCCAATTGTCTTAAAATCAGTTATAGCAGGCAGATATTATATTACAGAGTATCTTGGTTCTGCTGCATTTAGCAAGGTTGTTCAGGCTCATGATCTTCATACAGGAATGGATGTTTGTCTTAAGATAATAAACAACGATAAGGATTTTTTTGACCAGAGTTTAGATGAGATTAAACTCCTTAAGTTTGTTAACAGACATGATCCTTCCGATGAGCATCATTTATTGCGCCTTTATGACTACTTCTACTATCAGGTATTGTCTATGTTATTCTATTTTGAATAAAATAATTTGTATATGTTAACTCCATTTGATTGTCAAACACTGTTTCTTAGTTCCTCGTGGATGTCTAGTTCTTATTTCTTCATTTGATATAAAATATAAAAGTTCTTATTTGTTGTTGTTTCTTTCTGAAACAAAAGTGAAGGGAAAGATCCTCACGAATCTATTACTAAGCAACACCTATGAATGTAGTACAGAACATGTACATTGCTTGGAAAATGGGAGTAACAAAATTAGGATGATAGACAGAAGAAACCAAATAAAAGAAAAGTGAAAAAATTGTAATGTTAGTAGAAATGATGCCCTTCCAATCAGTTGTTCTTGCTACTGGACATGAAGCTGACATAATCTATCCAACTTATATTCCTCTATTAGAAGTGACATGTCCTTGTGGGCAACACCAACATTTGCAGGGCTCAGTATACCAGCAATGCACCAGCGGAACAGAAAATACATGTACAAGCTGCTTGCTGCTCATAACAGATAGTCATGCTAGTGTAAGCCAAGAAGCAGGAATAACATGTGTCCTTGGCCTTGATAATTAGCGACAAATAACTAATTTTCACCAGTGCGAACCTATAAATAATCAATCCTGCAAGTGGGGTAGGAGATTGGACTTGAGATCAGAGAACCACTGATATTCCACCCTGCTTTATTCCATATAAAGCTATTGTAGCAGTTTGGAAAGGAGAGCACTTTGGCCAACCTCATCTAGATGCTGAATGATAGCCAATACTCAAGGTTCTCCTGCAAGAATCGAAAACTTACTTTGCGTGGCCTGATCTGAGTGGTCCAGAATTCATTAGTTGTGCAAAATCTATATTATTGTTTCATCACTTGGAAGTTTTTTTAATTGATATGGATCTGTTTATTAAATTCCAAATCTTTTGCATCTTTACAATTAATATTAAAAATTAATTAGATATCTGTAATTTTGAAGCTGTAATTAGACATCTGTATTATTAATGTCTTTTCTCTGCATCAAAGATTGGTTTTTGTATTTTTTTTTGTTGCTTTACCTCTGGATATATGCTTCCTGTTGTATATTTATCACATACTTTAGTAGCTAGCACATAATATCAAAATGTTGACTCTAATTTCTTTTGCATGCTGGTTCTTGCTGATAAACAAAGTGTCCTGATATCATCAATTAAATGCTGCAGGAACATCTTTTCATTGTTACAGAGTTGTTAAAAGCTAACCTGTATGAATTTCAAAAGTACAATCATGAGTCTGGTGGGGTGGAATACTATACATTGTCCAGAATACAGGTATGTGATTTACTTTCTATAGATCATGAGTGTGTTAAGTCACACAATATATGAGAACTGCTTGATTGCTAAGAGCCTTAGGTAATATAACCCTCCATCTGTAACTTAAAGAGGGAACTTATGCACAAACATTATGCTGCTGCAGTTTTAAACATTTAGTCAAACGATAAGTAAAAAAATCTATGCATAGGATTTACTATGAATTTCATTATCAGCATCCTCATTGACCAAGCGTTTTGTAGACTTAACTAGGAATTGATTCCTGAATGTCTAAATATTATTTTTCCCTTGAGAAGCTATTAGGGTTTTGATTCAAAGCAGTCCTACTAGTAGGGAGAATTAGTATGCTTAAAATTGTTTCATTTCTTTGACAACGATTTGTACTATTATCCTTCTGTAACAGGATATTGCTCGACAATGTCTAGAGGCTTTATTATACCTCCATCATTTGAGGATAATTCATTGTGATTTGAAACCTGAGAATATCCTTCTCAAGAGCTATAGTAGATGTGAAATTAAAATCATTGACCTTGGAAGCAGTTGCTTTGAGATGGACAACTTATGCACATATGTGCAGTCTCGCTCTTATCGAGCTCCTGAAGTTATCCTAGGTCTCTCTTATGATCAGAAGATCGATATCTGGTCCCTAGGTTGCATCCTGGCTGAGCTGTACACTGGTGACGTAAGTTCCACTCTTATCTTTCTAACCTCATTTATCAAATATACAATACTACACACTTTGGTGAGGTGCATAAAAATTGTGTGTTAGGTGACATAGTTCCATAAAAATGTTGAGATTTTCATAACAAGATCTTCTAGGAAAAAGTTACTTGTGTTCTCTACTACATTTCAGAACATATTAGCAATTGTCAGCAAAGTTTTGCTTAATTGTTATATTTTGAATAGGATATAAAATTCATTAAAAAAGATTGAGCCAGAAAGCACCTAGATATTATCTTTGGTAATTCTGTGGTCTTGGTTCCACCAATCAATTTGAAAATTTCAACTGTTGAAACTGTTGGCTCCACAGTGGGCTTCAAAAGTTCAAAGATGGAGGTCCAGGACGATTGTTTAGTGTCTTGCATGTTGTCGCAATGTATTGTGTTTAATTTAATCAATTTTCCAGGTGGGAATTAGTAAGTTCACTCTAATCTCGATGAGCCTCTCAGAAATTGCTACAGACTGTTAAATACTTCTTCATGCTAGAACTGTATCGACACACAGCAAACAAATTACAGTCTAAAATTTCTCTGCTATTCAGGTACTATTTCCAAATGACTCAGTACCCATGATACTTGCTCGGATGATCGGGATCCTTGGTCCAATTGATGAGGAGATGCTTTCACTGGGACTGGAAACAAACAAATATTTCACTGAAAAATATGATCTTTATCACACGAATGAGGTCTCTCTCCCTCCCTGAAAGATTTTTTTTTCCTTGTCAATTACTCATGCTAAGCTTTATATTTCATGGTGGAATCTGAGATCATATGAATGCTAGGTAGGATGAACATTTACAACATAGGAACTCTTAGTCATGCCACTTAAAGCAAACCAAAACCTAAGAGCATTACAGCTGAAATCTTCCATGGCTTTGTAAGAAATGAGAAATCTATTCGCAATCATGATCAAATGCCTGTAATGTTGACATACATTTACATATTGAGTGCAGCTATCTCACTCAAATTAGCTGTCATGAATTCTTGCTTGCATTTATGTAGTCTGAACTTTCGGGCACAGTCCAACTTTCTAACAAAACTGACGAACATATCCTCATTACAGGAAACAGACCAAGTCGAGTACCTAATACCCGAGAGTTCCTCGCTGTCACATCAGCTTCTAGATTCTGATGCCAAATTTGTTGATTTTCTTTCTTGTTTGCTCCAAATAAACCCGAGGAGGAGACCGACAGCTAGTGAAGCACTAGAACATGAATGGCTCTCCATCTCCTACCATTGACACATGAAGTTTCACTATGCAGTCATAAAGATGAAGAACTCATACTCAAGCATGTACACATCCTCTTAGAAGATTCAACCAAAAGATTCAAATAACCCCTTTTTCTTGTAAGTATGCAGTTTGGCCAGCGCCAATTTTACAACGCGATCGTGCAAATATTACATAATTGTGTCTTTTGTGAAAGAAAAGTGTTGCGTATTTATGTAAATAATTTGTCGGATATTGTAATATTGCGGCTGAGTTCATGCTTGTCTAAGTTTTGAGGCTTTCAGTGTTTGCAGCTCCCAGAACTGATCTCTACCATTGTTCCTTCAGAGAGCAGCTGTGTTGGGTTGTGTTGGCAAGTTTTATGTAATCATGGAAAATGGTTTTCTTGAGATGATATTTCAATATTTTGAACAATATTATAGTCTATTTAATTATTAAAGAAATAATTAAAGCTTTCTATCATGAAAAAAAGTTAAATATTTAATTGTGTTATACTTTTAAATTTATCATTTTAAAATTTGTAGGTGTTAAAAAAACATAGTTTAAGGGGAACACCCTAATTTAGTTGTATATGGTAAGCTGTGGACTAAATAACTACAAGAGAAAATACATAAGATTAAATAAAAGAAATATTGTTAATTTAAATTTAAGCATATTAGATTAATATTTAAGTATTAATGATTAGGAGTGAGTAAAATTTTGATTTAACAACCGATCCAATTGATTTGAAAATTTGGTTTTATTTATTTGAAAATTTATTTATTTTAAATATTGATTATTTTAATTAAATATGTCCCATTTTGAATTTTTAAAATAATAAACCGATTAAATTGATTTTTTTATTATATAATAAATAAAATTTTAAAATATTAAGATTTTTTTTTATAAAATGGATTAATTTTTTCTAAAAAATTTATTTTTTCAAAAAAAATTAATTAGTTTGTTTGATTTATAAAATTTGATTGGTTCAATTGGTAAAAACAAGTTTTATTTGATTTTTCTATTCGATTCAGTTTTAATTGAATGTTTAGTTATTTTGAAACTAAGGAGTGTATTTAAAAAATAGATAAAATGAGGGTGAATTTTGAAACTAAGGACTAAGTAGTATATTGAAAATAAATAAATAAACTGAAGGGCGAATACAATTTTCCGATAAAAACTAAACCGGTCCGATAAGAAATGGGCCGGTCCGGCGGGCAAAGAACCAAGCCGGGTCAGGCCCACTGACTATCTAAGACGAGCCCTTTCCGCCCCTGCAAACCTTCTTCCTGCTCTAATGGAATTCGAGGATCTCATCTCCTTCCTCACCTCCTCTTCCCTTCTTCAAGTCCCTTCGAATCTCTCGTTTTGAGGCGCTGGAGCTGCAGGATCCAGGTAATTCGTCCAAAAACCACCCTTTTGTTTCTTTGATCTCCCTCTTTTTGGTTCCGTAGCTGATTCTAGGGTTCTGAAATGTGCTTTTGAAGTTTGTTGAGTTTACAATTTGCTGTCGTTGGGTTAGGCGGTTTGTCGAAAGCTGCGGAGGAGGAAATTCTAGGTTTTTTCCTGTTCAATGGATTCGCGCCTAACGGAGGAGCGCACCACGGGCCTGGACTTGAACGCAGGGGAGCTGGAACAAGGAAGTTCGGACTCAGGTGCTGAACTTGTTTCTGATACTGGAGGAGAAGTAAGCACCAGTGCAGAGTGTTTGGTTTTTCGTAACTCGGAAGGAAGCGTTTTGACTGCTGACGGAGTCGCGGATTGTAGCGACGCTGCAGAAATAACAGAGAGTTTGAGGAATCGAGAGGAGAAGCAAAGTGGTACAAGAAATCCTTTCTTCACTGGTTGTGAAGCTGATCATACACCAGAAAGGAATGTGGTTGAGACATTGAACGTACTGGCGCTTGATGTTGAAGGTGAGATCAAGCCAGCCGAGTTTGAAAAGAGTGGTAGTGAAGTTGAAACCTTTGAGAAGCTTGAATCTTCTTTGACAGAGAAAACAAGTTTGGAGAATGCTGCACACACTGATAACTCGCTAAAGGGAAGAATTCTGCTGGCAGGAAATGAAATATTTGAACGCCATTTGGCGTCTGCAGATGAATCTGAAGCTCAGGGAAAGGTAGAAATGTATTACATGGAAAGAGCAGGTGTTAGCAAGACTGCAGAAGCAATGAATGCTCATTATCCTTGTGAGAACAAAAACAAGGGCATTCAGTGTTCTCCTTGTGAAGCAAATTTTAATGGAGAGAAAGATGAGTGTTTGAAGAATGAAGATGAAGCTGAGCTTGTGGAGGAAGATACAAGGAATGAAGAGAAGCAAGATAACATGTCAAATGTCTCATTTGACAATGATTCAGTTGCTTCAGCTCTTCAGGATAAAGTCCTTGATTCAGTAGTTTTGGAGCATCATAGCCCAGTTGGCACTTGCAAACCTGAAATTAGTACATTTGGTGGAGCCCATGATCTGGGGAATGCAGAACCAACCACTTTTGATCTTGATGGGGATGGAGTTGAGATAGCAGAGGATACACCATGTCCAGAAGGTATTAAGGTTGAGATCTCAGAGTTTAAAAATCAAACTGAATGCAAAGAGGAACCCTTATCTGATAAAGTTTGGAACCAGAAAGTTGATGAACTAATGCCACCAGACGAGCATGTTGCAGTTTCTGTTGTTGATGAACCTGAAAAGAGAGCTTTTGGTGATGGAAAATTGGAAAGCAAGCTTGTTGACACAGAATGTTCATCAGGGAGTGGTTCTTCTGCCAATCATGCATTTCTGGAAGCTGACAAGTTGGAGGTTCAGGTGAATACAGGGGATGAGTGTATGGAGGCTAGTGATGGAATTGAACTTTCTGGAGATCCAGAGAAGGTAATCCAAGTGGCAAATGATGATTCAGAGATGGGCCTGGGAACTGATGCATTGGATGCAGCTGCTGAAGCTGATGGAGCACCTAGTCAGATATTACTGCAGGATGGCAATGCAATCAAACTACCTCAGGATTGCCTTTCTAGTGCAGATAAAATTGAAGGTTTACAAAAGGAGGCAGTGAATTGGAAGGTCGTTAATGAGCTATGTCATGGAACAGAAGTTTCTGTAGTCGGAAGTTCTGTTCAGAATGAAGGATCAACTCATAGTGTCTTAACTGATGATATGGAAGTTGTCTCTACGGATAATCATTACAAGGAGTCTGTTGAGTTGGATAGACCAACTGTGGCAGGTGAATCTTCCATGTTACATAGTTCTGAGAACAATACTTTTGGAACAGAGATGACTTATGTTGACTTGATTCAGAATGATCATGATGAAGAAAGCTCCATCCAGCAAAAACACTTTAAAAAGGTCGGTGTAGTGTCTTCAGATGGTGATGAAAACAATCAAGTGAATAATGATAAAATAAATTCAGATATGACTGGTCCAATTATGGAAATAAACATTTCTGAAAAAGATCCGTTGGGTGAATATATTCCAGATGTTAGTTTCATGATTTCAACAGAGTCTGATGCAGATATAGACATTCAAGTTGTGGAAGTTGACACTGGAGATATTCACTTATTGGAAGAAGCACACATGATTGAGAGGGTTTCTGGTGCAGAAACAGAAACAGAGGAGATGGAAATTGATCGATGGAACATGAAAAATAATGAAAGTAGTGCTGCAGTAAATGATTCCATTTCAAATCCTCAAGTATTAATGTCAAAGAACCAGTTTGTTGTTGATGAAAAACTCAGTGTGGGAGATGCTAGAGTTTCCTCCTCAAATTTGGTTTTAGAAGCAAAGTCAGACCAAGATATGATGATTGATGAAGAACTCTCAAATGGTAACAAGCAAACAGTCGCACATGTTGCTGCAGAAGCTGAAATTTCAATTGAAGATATTGGCCAACATACCTGTTACTCCTTTCCTTCAAAAGATGAATACGATTTTACTATTTCTGATCTTGTTTGGGGCAAAGTAAAGAGCCATCCTTGGTGGCCTGGCCAAATTTTTGATGTATCTGATGCATCAGATTTGGCATTGAAATATCAAAAAAAGGACAACTTTCTTGTGGCTTATTTTGGGGACAAGACGTTTGCTTGGTGTGATGAATCTCAATTGAAGCATTTTGAGATACATTTCCCACAATTGGAAAAACAAAGCACTTCAGATGTGTTCACAAGTGCAGTTGATGGTACATTGGATGAATTCTCTAGACGCATAGGGTTGGGTATGACTTGTTTCTGTTTGCCTGAAGTTATCAGCATCAATTGCCAAAAGGTTGAGAATGCTGGGGTTCGTAAAGGTAGCAATGGCTATTTGCTTGACAGACCTGCTATTTTAAGCTACTTTGAACCTGTCAAGCTACTTGAATATATTAAAAATTTAGCTCAGTTCCCTGATTATGATACTGATCGCCTGAGCCTTGTGCTTGCTAATGCTCAGTTGAAGGCACTCTACAGGTCTAAGGGCTATCCAGAACTTCCTTCTTTTAATCTCTTTGATGGTGGAATAATTGACTGTGATGACGACATTTCACACTTAAATTCTGAAAGCATTGGGAAAGATTTGTTCGAGCAATCATGTCATATTCTCTGTGATTCTGGAGAACAGAGATCACGAGGACACAAAAAACAGAAGCATGTATTGGAGGATGGGAAAAAGCAAAAGAGCTTATCTGAGTTAATGCTACCTGAAGATTCTCAGCTAGAAAATGGTGTGATAATTAAATCTTTTATTGAAGCTGATCATGATTCAGTTCCATGTTCTTCTAGCAAGAGGCACAAGATTATTGACATTGATTCATCTGACTCAGCAAGAAGTAAGAAGAGAAGGCCAGAGTCAATAGGAGATATGGAAATGTGCCTACCATCACCAGCTATTAGAAGTTCTTTTAAAGTTGGAGAGTATATACGTCGTGTTGCTAGCCAACTTACTGGGTCTTCCTCTAATCTTAGGACTTCTAATGAGGCATCTCTGAAGGTCTGTAAAGGGGATAGTGTATATGATGATTTTGCTTCTGATAGTTTTGGGGATACTACGATGGAGAGCCCAAGTTTTGAACTAGATGATTCAGAGTATTATGCCTCTCCAAATGAAATGTTCTTGCTGCTGCATTTGGCAGCCAGAGATCCTATTGAAGGGTATGATTATCTCTCTAGTCTAATCAGTTTCTTCACTAAATTTAGGAACTACTGTGTTTCTTCTTCTGCTAGTGAAGAGAAACATCTTGAGGAAGAAAGAGCTGAAAAGGATAAGAAACGGAGAGTTGAAGCTTTGTCGGTTTTTTCTGAGATGATAGAAACTGATCACATGATGGATTCTTACTGGTCTGACTTGATATCTCATAACCGCCCTACTAAAATCGAAGTCGAAGTTCATGCTCCGGCTCAAAGGAAAAAGAGGAAAACTTCAAGACAAACATCTGCTCTGATTTCTGTTCCTGTTGTACAAGCCACAGAACATATTCAAATTGGAATAGCTTGTCCCACTATGAAGCAAGTGCTATCCTCAGATAGGCCCATAATCAGTGTCAATGCAAAGATAGTCGATAGGTGTATGCCTACAGCTTTGGTTTTGAATTTCAATAAATCCAGTCCTCTTCCTTCTGAAGTTGATCTGATTAGGATTTTCTGTCGCTATGGGCCCATAGTGGAAGTAGCAACAGAAGTTCAACAGGAGAGCAACAGCGTCAAACTAATTTTTAAGCGGCTTACTGATGCCGAGATGGCTTTTAGTAGTGCCAGAAAATATGGATGGTTTGGGCCATCACTTCTCAGTTATCATCTCAGATATCTATCGTCAACACCAGATACTTTTGCTGACATCCAGCAATCAGACAATTATGCTGCACTACCAGAACATAGCAACTTGGAAACTCCAGGTAATATCTGTTTAATTATGTCTAATGTTTTTCTAGAAGCCAATGTTTTAAGATACAAACAATATAGCACTCATCAAAAGCAGCAACATAAACATTCTTCATTCATTGCCAGGGAATGATTCTGATTCCAATCTCAAAAACAAATGTGATGCAGAATCTATGGAGAGTCTCTGTGCAGACATCCCTTGTGACCATCCATCAGTATCTAATGCTTATATAGACACTAATTCCCAGAACCAAAGCGAACTAGTATTCACTGGGAATGGTAGAACAGACACTACTGCTGTCCTTCATACATCTGCTTCTGATGCTTCTCCAAACAACAGTCTCCTGATGCAAAGTGATACAGCGATCACAGAGGAGAGCAAGACAGACTTTCCAGGTGACCATCTGTCAGTGTCAGTTGCTTCTCCAGATTCTGATGTCAAGAACGAAGACAATGCAGTACTTGTGCAGAGTAACACTGATGCCAACCTTCCTTGTGACATCCATCCACTGACATCTAACATTTGTTCAGATACCAATCTCCAAGACAAATATGATACAATATCAGACATCATTCTCCAAGAAAATAGTGATGCCTTAGTCAGATCCACCGACTCTGACATTCACAATGAACTTCATCCTTGTATATATGAGGTTCTGCCTGATAATCTCGATGACAAAGGTGATGCAGTAATGATAGAGAGCAGGTCAGTTGCTTCTCTAGATTCTGATATTCCAAACCAAGGTGATGCAATACCCTTGGATAGTGACACGAATGATCTTCCCTGTGATCTTCATCCACCAATATATGACACCCCTGCTGATACCAATCTCCAAGAAAAGCATGAAACAGTGTCAGACACCACCATTAGTGATGTTATAGTTAGAGATTGTGCTGGCATTCAAAGTGAACTTCGTGCTTCCATATCTGATGCTCTAATACTTAATGATCTCCATGCAAAAAGTGATGCTTTACTGATAGAGAGATCAGTTACATCTCTGGATTTTGATGTTCAGACCCAAAGTGATGTAGTACTCAATGAGAGTAGCACCATCAGCCTTCCTTCTGACCGTCATCCGTTGAGGGCTGGCTCTTCACAAGATCTCCATGAAAAATGTGAAACGGTATCAAACATCAACGTTGATGAAAACAGTAATCTTGTAGTTAGAGACGACAATAACTCTGACTCTGGCAGTCAACATCATGCTTCCTTACCTGACGTGGTACTGATAGAGAACAGTGAGATACAACTTCCTGGTAGCATTCACCCGTCAATTTATAATGCTTCTACAGAAGCCGGTCTTCAATGTGAAAGTGACCCACTACTCACAGAAAGTAGTAATGTGAGTTCTTCCAATAGTATCCATGGATCAACACTTGATGCTTCTCCATACTCCGAGCCATGATAAACTAGTGATGCAGCACTAGTCGAGAGTTGCAACTTGGATTTTCCAGGTTAGATTCATCATGTACACATAGTTCTCATCTCCCAAAACTGATCACAAGGAGAAAAACAAGAGATTTTTCACTTACATTGCATTCCGTTCAAGTTCAAATTAGTATTTCTGTTCAAGTTCGGATTAGTATATCCAAATAATTCGTTCCTTTGTTTTGTTGGATTGCTAGTCTAGCTCAAACGTCTCTCTAGGATAGGCATAGCAATGTGAAATAGAACTTTGACACCTAATAGTTCTGATTTATGGTTTGCTGTTTTTCCAAATGGTCAGCTATGTTTTTCCAAATATACATGCTTATGCAAATTCATGCTTTCCATTCAGCAAAAGCAGATAGAGTTGTCTTGAACCCAATGCAAGGTGTAGGGGAAGAACTAGTTACAAGAGTTGCAGATGTGGATGATCAAGATGGCTAGATCATCTTCAAAGAGTTCATGCCGATGTGTCATTAAGGTATTATCTCTCTGCTTGATTTATCTCAGAAACTCCTATGGAGCAATTAAGTGCATGTTGTATAATAGATGTAATCTACTTTATCTTGAGAAAATTAATACAATGTTGAAGCACGCATCTTCATGCTTCATCTAAAATATTTTTATGGTGCTATCTGAATTCCTAACATGATTGATTGTCATTACTATAGTTATTAAGCCCCGACTGGACCGGCTTGTCGACTGAGAATAACTTTAATCAGGTCGGTTTTCTAATCAGATGGATAAGCAATTGAATTGGTCAAAAACAGCTTGAATTGCCCAATTCTATAAATTTGTTACAAATATCAGGTGCAAATACAAGAAAGAATCTAAAATGGGAAGAGTCAAGAGTTAAACCACATATTTGCCTGGCTCCATACACCTTGTAAAAAGGTACATCAGCCATGTCCAAACTTCACTTCTCTCACCTTCTACTTGGCATGCGACTGGCATCTTTCTTGGGCTGGCTGATCTTCTCCACTCCCTTGACTCTTTCACTCTCCTATTGCTTTTCGCCTAATCTAGCAACAAACTTGAGACACTGCATAGCATGATGGATGACTGATGATGACTGAACATGCAAGGGAACTGGGGCTCACAACGAATTTACTAATGATAGGCTACGGGATGGTGCGATATGGCAATAGGAAGGGACACACAAAAGAGAGGAGGGGAAGAGACAAGGATGAAAGTTCACGAATGTCAAGAGGATGGGAAAAAAAACTTTTCCCCTAAGTTTAGATTAGTTAAATTTTAGTTTAAAATTTATCTCCTTTTTTTGAAAAAAAAAAAATTCAGGCATTCAGATTTCGTCCTATTAGTCTTGGAAGAAATAGACGGCCTTCTTCTCTGACAACGTATGCACGTTTAGTTCCACTTCCAAAATATTTGTCCCTATTGAGAAATAGAGTGTGAGGGTCAAAAAGTAGATACCATGATCATAAACTTTGCACAAATGCGGTGAGTTTGGTTGAAATGTTATGGTTGGATAGTCGACCAGTGCCTCGCGCTCATACTACTTTATTTTAGTATTCCATCTTCTGATTCGCAATTTCCGATTGATCTCGTCAAAACTAACTTGGATTCAATCGGTGGCTTCTATTGGTGATGAACTACACAAAAACTGGCGTCCGTTTCTCAAATTACACTTGATCAGTGATGGCTTCAAGAACAGTGCCCAGATCAGCGAAACTCGACTTAATCCCAGAAAACAAGAACGAAATGTAACTTAGAAGAGATCAAATACAAACAAAATTAACAAGAATGGCTTGTAATTTCATAGAAGCACAAACGCAATAATCTAATAACAAGTTCAGGCTACCTAGAGTATAGAATGAGCTTCGAATGCATGATACAATATGTAACTCGAGGGAAAGAGAGATCATAAGCCAGATAATTCTACATTTTGAACAAGTGCCATCGTTTGAACATCAAAAGCTTGAAAACTAGCTAGTACAAAAAATCAGGCGTCTAGCAACAGAATAGGGAGATAAACTAGCCCCACACTATAATTTCCTTTCGAGGTAAACCACAATTAGAGTCCAAAAGTACACTCGGAGAAGTTAACTGACGGCACAATGCATGGAAACCAATTGTGCCTGTTAGCACGAAGAATGCAAAAGAGGCAATCGGGTTTTTGTACCCGAACCCTGCTTAATTACGACAACAATGATGCAATTTACCAAATTAAATTATTTTTTTATTTAATTAAACTTTTTTTTTTATGAATATGAATGACTATATAAATACAGACAACTAACAAGATAACTCCATGTACTAGGTTTTATGATTCTTTATACAGAACCAGTTGCTTCGCAGTCACAAAATTGCCATCATTTCTCAATTCTCAGCTACCTACATCAGTTTTAGCTCATCATACTAGTAAAGCTGCATTGTCGATGATGAATCAGAGCTTTCGACAATTTTATCATCCATATTTTCCAAGGTATAATTTCTTCTTCAGTGCACATCGCATGAAATAGAAATGAATGATGTCGATCCCGAAGGAAAGAAAGTAGAAGTAAATTAGAGCCAGCCGCATGGATTATGAAGATGGCCATTGTTTGGAGCTCGAGCAAATGATTACCACTTCCTATGGTAATCGAGTTCCAAAAGACAGGAAGAAAGAGCTTCCCTTGCGAGCCGGTTATTCGATTCCACATATAGCACATCTTCGAACAGGCTCTTAGCCTGTTGCAGAAGCTTCAGCTTTTCTCCTCTGTTGTTTCGACGCAGGTTGGATCGCTGCTGCAAGGCCACACCCCATCTGTACAAGGCTACATCGAATATACTTGTCTAAGATATGTGGTCTTCTAGAAATATGGCTGGCTGAGCATGGAAGAAAAAAATTGGCACGACAAAACAAATAATATATAGTTTCAGTTGAAGTACGAGGTTACAAATTATTGGAACTGAAAACATGTTTCTGAAATTATTATTTATGGTTTACTGAAAAGCTAAGTCACGACTGGGGATCGAATTCATAACTGACTTTGGAAGGACATATGTAAGTCCCTGTCTCTACGGGGATGCAAGTTCTCCTTTTCAGGGTAAACATGAACAAATTGATTGCTTAACTGAAAACTAGTGCTAGATTCAAGATTCAAGATTCAAGGTAAACTAGAACGTGCATCAAATGTTTGGAGGACAAAACCTGAATAACAGAACATGATTTAACTTTGAATTGCGTGGTGCTTTCGAGATTCAAAGGCCAAAACTAAAGCAGAAACTAAAATATGGTATAACTGCCGTTGAGGCAAAAATCATAAGCCATGGCGGGAACGTGAAACTCAAAGATGGAACATGATAGCTGATAAACCAGAAGTAAGCTTCTTAAATCTTCCCTGCAATCTTTTTCAGGTTACAAGGCCATTGAGTTAAAAAAAAAATAATGAAATGTTTTTTCTCTCTCTTGACATAAAAGCTTACTGTTTGTGATTTTGTAGTGAGCCCTATAAGGAGTTCCCTAGTATATGGAAAAACAAAACAGATCAAGAAGAGATAAAGGTCAAGGTTGATATGCATGGTTTTATATTGGCATCATTTTAGGCAATGATATTTGACTTTAAGTGATAACAAACAGCGTTTTGAAGTTTAACAACAAAAGGTTTTAGATCACAATCAGAACTCCAGTTCTTGAATCATAATATCAGTATATCACGTGTCTACGTCTCTCCTACACATTTAGGGATGCTCTATTACAATCTAAAGTTGAAGATAAATACTTGAATACAAGGTAAAAAATGGCAGCTGTTTGAAATTGATTCATGAGCCAAGTCGTATAAGATTTGATACCTGACGCTCCCCAAAACATTAAGGTTCTATTGAGCATGTTGCACTGTATAAACCAATATTAAAGTTTGTCTATGTACTTATTCCATCAACACTTAATAATCAAAGGGCAAGGGGAAATGAATTCATACCATCTGGGGCATAAGCATTGCTCTTAGTCACAATAGCGTCAAATTTATCTATTGCAGCCATGTATACCTTGTCAGCATCAGCAGCTGCTTCCTGTACACGTAGAATTACTTATTATTGAACAGAGAGAAAGAGCTACATGAAGTTCTAGACTAGCAAATTAAGAAGCAGCCACAACATTATATAGTTGGTGTGTATAATAAAAAAAAAAAAATCCTCTAGATAGCCAAAACTAATATTTCCAGAAGAACAGATTCACAGGGTGGAATAAGTTTACTCAATGTTGGCATGGTAAAAGAAGAATATCATCAACAAAGGAAAAGAGTCTATATATTGTCAAATTTTCTCATCGTATCATCATTCACTTGCTACATAAATAAACCATTTAATTTTGAAAAAAGGAATAGCAACAAGTCATGTCTCCCAATTTTGGGGGTTGGCTAATTGAATCCCAGGCTGCTATCAAAGCTTTTACCATGTCAACGAGAAAAGAAATTCAACGTGTAAAAATTCAGATTTCCTTTGGTTTACACACACAATAACTGATGCAGGCTGACCGTGACCTTGTTATGGTCTTTGGCTGACTGCAACTTTGATAGTATAGTTTATGACTCTTTAGCATCAAATTTAACTGGAAAGACAATTATTAAAACAACATACGCAACATAAAGGTTCATGCACGTTGAGTTTTTTCGCTCATATTCAGACTAGTGACTTACTGGTCCAATATCTGCAATCAATTGTGCACGATATGACAGAGCAAGACCCCAATTATATAGAGCTCGAATATCACTCCCATCAATTGTCAAAGCCATTCTATACTTTCTTCCTGCCTTACCTAGCAGTTCTTCACACTCCTCACAAACATCAGTAAGGGCAGAAGTAAGGTTGTCTCTGCTTAAGATTCTTGTATCCAATTTCTTACCTCTTAAAACAGTTGACTTTTCATTTAGAATGACATCACTTTTGGATAAGAGAGCTCTCAGTTGTTTGCTAATCTTCAATTTTAGTTCTCCATGCAAAAGATAAGCATTACCCAACTGACCTACAGCCAGCAAACTCATTGGCTTCAAATGAACAGCCACAGAAAGCAATTTCTCGGATCTGTATAATAAGGCATCTAATGCTGCTTCATCGGTTTGAGACTTCATATATATCCTAGCCTGCCTTAGAAGTTCTGAGGCTTCTTGGACATTTTGATCAAAATCACCATCAGTTGAATGCGTTGAAGAAAACGAAGATGCAATCTTGCCTTTCCTAACACCGTCAATTGGATAATCAGTTTTCACTCCTGAACCACTGAGATCATTGCCAAATTGGTTGTTAGAACCAATGCTACTTATGCTTTCATCCTTTAAATTGCTACCATGATATTCATCAGAATGCAAATACGACTTATTGTGTACCTCAAATTTCTGTTCTAACATCAATGATTCTGCAGTTTCTTTGAAGAAGTCTATATTTTTTGTAGCTTTCTGGTTTGAATTACTACCCATAGAAGTATGTCCATCATTCTGAATGGCATCTTCATAATGATGCCTGAAAACCATTTTCTGGTAGTGTTCTTTCTTTGTCTTGAACCGAAAACTTGCATTCGGATTGTTTTCTTCATCAAATGGCAACATATCGTCCTTATATCTTTGATCTCCGGTGTCTTCGAATTTCTTCACATCACTGACTGATCCGCTATTTTGATCTGCAGCTGCGCCCTCTGCGACTCTTAAGGGTTCTTGTGATTTTTCGAGATTCGGATTAACAGACTTTTTGCTAGATAAATTTACACCATTTCCACTTATCACAGTTGATGCTGCAATATCACTCGCTTCAGTCTTTTCAACAACTGAGACTCCCTGCTCCGACAGCTCTACCTTGTTAATTGCATTTCTCTCTTGTGATGGCTTCAGAACGGTGAAGTTCTCCTGCAATATATTGCCAAAAAACTGAAGAATGTCAAAAGCAATCATCCCCAGTTCCCTTCTGTTCCGGCTTGGCTTTTGGCTCGACTTTTTCCCCTGTTCAAAATCCGTCTGTTCATCCACATTGACAACTGAAGCAGAATCGTCCAGCGTCCTCTGAGCATGAACAATCCTCGATCTCACATATTTGAGAATGTCAACATAATCCTTAAGCCTACTCTTCTCTATACGATTAGATTGGACGCCTTCCGCTAATCCATTTCCCAAATCTGAGACCTTTTCGTCCATATCTTTCAGAAATTCACTCACATCTTTGATTTTCACATCAAAATCCCAAATTGACCCACTGGCGGCGCTCGCCTGGCTCATCCCGGCCGAGAATCCAGCCACAAAAATCACCACCGAGACAGGCAAAATGGCCATGGAAGAAATCCTCGCCCTAGATACCGCCAAAGCCGAGAGAAATCCCAAAAGAAAGAGGAACCCGTGCTTTCGTTCGTTAATCCCGAAAGAGGCTAAGAGGTTCCGGACGGAATCGAACTTACCCGATCTGTAGGATTCATCGAGGAGATCCGGGTCATCCCACCCGCCATACCTGGACGGAATCGGAGTTAAACCGGAAGAACCAGAGAGGGAGAAAGAAACTACGACGGGCTTCCGACTCCGGTGTCGATGGTAAGGAAAGGAACGATATTTGTGGAACAAGGGATCGAAGCGGCCTCGATGACGAAGAAGTGGAGCGAGTGGAGGCGAGAGGCTAAAGACGTGATCTGAAAGCAGAACAATCTCCATAGAGCCGCCCGCCTCCGCCGGCGAAGAGTTAGAGTGGATCGATGGCCGCAGGAGTACATCGTCGTCATCATTTCTTTCAGGATGGATCGATGATTAGATGCATCGAGATTCACGCGGCGCATCTGAAGTTTCCGCGTCATCATCTTTCTTCTCAAACGGTCCATCTAATTTCCAATTTGGAATATCTTTCCAAGGTAAACATTTTCCATTTCTCTTTTCTGTCTATTTTTATTAAAATTTTTTTTTATTATATTAATTTTTAAAAATCAACAACTGTCAGAATTACAATTTAAATACCAACATCGTCTGTCACTGTGATACGGATTTTTTTTACATAATAAAGAATTATATTTACATTCTCGAGTAGTGTAAAACTTTATGATCGTTCGAATGAGTCTAGTCGAAGGTATTTAATTCTGTCAATACATTTTAATTAATGATTTAAGAGATTTAAATTTTTTAAAAGTTAATATATAATAGAAGAAGATAGAACAGTAAAAATATTTATGATATTTATATCTGATTTTAATATTTTTATGATAAATTATGTATATGCGTCAATTATCTTAAAACTATAAATTTTTAAAATATTTTGATCACTGTTGTTAATGATTACAAGCTAATATTTTTGGGCACATCAAGACTCTAAGCCATTTTAGAAACATATAGAATTTGGAAGAGATCTAGAATCTATTGATGATCTTTGATCAAATCCATTTCAAGTGCTACAAGTTTTTGAAGTATTTTGGAGTCTATATATAAAATTTATAATTTTAAGATAATTAACATATATACATAATTTATCGTAGGATGTCAAAATCTGACATTAATACCATAAATGTTTTCACTATACTATCCTCTTTTATTATATGTCAACTTTTCAAAAATTTAAATCTTCTAAGTTTATTAATAAATTTTGGTTGAAATTATTTGACGAACCTAGCGAGATCTAATTAGACTCATTTTAACTACTATAAATTTTTAATATGCTCTGAATCTAAATATATCATTTTTTTTACTATTTTAAAAAATTAGTACACACCATTACGATGGTGCTGGAGTTGATTTTTTAAAAAATAGCACTGTTGATTTTTAAAAAAATTAGCATGGCTGTTTTTAAAAAGCTAGCACCGTTAATTTTTAAATTGTGTTGATTTTTAAAAATCAACACCGCCACGGGATTAGTGTTTAAAAATTAACCTCATAAAAAAACATATAGAAGAAGAATGAAAAGAGAAAAGAGAAAATTAAAGTGAAAAAAATATGATTTTATTTCCCCTAGTTTCTTGTCATCAGAAGGTCCAATCTTCTAGATCGTAAAATACGATTTAAAGAATGGATCATTTTATTCATAGATGAAATTTTATGGATCCATTTGTTATACAGATAGGATCTATAAGATTTCACCTATTAATAATCCTTGATCCAAGAATAGACCAAGGGTTACGGTTGATTTCGACTGCGTCACCAGACTCATAACTAGATAAATAGAGATAAATCATATACCAAATAAAAATATGTTACATGCAAGGCAGAGAAGAAAGAGAAAAGTTAATGGTAAGTGGGATGGGTAAGTGGGAGGGATAAAATGAGAATTAGATGTTTGTTTTGATAAAAATGAAACCTCAGTATGCCTTTTGAGCATCCGGCAATTTCAGATGCGCCCTTTAGAAATTTGTCAAGGAAAGACTGAATTTAGAATTGAAATTTTCTATTTTTATTTTTAAATATAAATTTCAAAAGTTAAAAAGAACTGTAATTATAAAAAAAAATGTAAAAAACCCATTCAACATTTATATTAATCAAAAAGACATATAATTTTTTGCTTGATCCATGATGGAACGGTAAAATATTCAAATAGTTTTCTAAGTATCTACTATTCAAATACTAGCTACGATTTACTACAGACATTTGTTTGCTTGTCTATGAAATTGAGTCGTCCATCTTTAGAACTACTTGAATTGGAGAGCCAAATACTAGATTATATATATATATATATATATATATATATATATATATATATATAAATAAGGGAAAAAATCCTTATATATGAAAAGAACACTCATTTTCACTAAAATCCTTAAAGAGCACTTATTTCATTTATTATGAAAAGAGCATCTCATTATACATTTACTTTTTGAAATTGGCATTAATTTTGGCGCTGCTGTAACAACTATTAACTAATTTGGAGCTACTATACAATTACGACAACCAATAACTGTTAAATGATAACAACTATTATTTTATAACTACTACTACATTTAAATTATAATCAATATTAATAACAATCTATTTTAACAGTATAGTGCATAATTGTTATAATATGGGTATTTTATTTTTATCAATATTATATTGTAGCACCGAATTGACACAATTGGTATTTATATGGATATTTACTATAATAAATCTTGAAGTTAATTATTAGCAAATGTAAAATGTCTCGTTAGATGTCTAACATCCTCCATGTAAAAGGTTGTTGTGGTAGGCTAAAAAACTCTTCGTGATTTACCTAACTGTATCTTATCATTGGGCTGGAGATATTTGACTGCTTGGAATGAGCGATATCATCTTTTGTTTCAATGCTATATTGTAGCAATACTAACTCTTATAAATACTAATACTACTATAAGATAGTGATGGTAGTCGGGTTTACCTCGAGTAATATAGTGAGGTTCTCCCGAGCAATAAAACTAAGTGCCTCCCTGTAGGCCGAATAAACATTGCAGAGCAATAGTTCTAAAGTCCCACAAAATAATGTTATAGAGATTTCTACCAATCAATGATACTAAGTTCAACCAACCAATATCACCAAAACCCTGCAGAGTGATGTTATGAAGATTTCTACCGATCAATAATATTAAAGGTTCGCTAAGCAATGATACTAAGATTCCGCAGAGTAATATTATCAAGGTCCACCGAGCAATAATACCAAGTTCTACAGAGTAGCATCATTGGGGTCTACCGAGCAATAACACTAAGATTTCGCATAGTAGAATCCTCAAGGTTCCATAGAGCAATAGTATTAAGTTCTTCTGAACATTGAGGATCACTTCACTTAGTAAAATAAATCTTTTACCATATATAAAGTGTGATGAAGTTGTTGGGTATTAACATGTAGCAATCAACGAATGAAAAAGTGAGTAATGGATGTTAGAAATCATTCTCTTGAGACCTTCATATTACGTGGCAATCAATAAATAGAGAATCAAGTAATGGATGTTAAAGGTGATTCCCTTGATTCCTTCTTCATAATACGTGTCAGTTAATGAATAGAGAGACGAGTAATGGATGTCTGAGGTGGGTCCTTTGAAGCCTTCTTCGTCTTAAGTGACAAGTAAGTATTGGAAGAATAATAACAGATTATTAGAAACCTCGCCTCCACTAACTCTAGCAAGAAGAAATAGAAGGGCATGAAAGTAAGTGACGTGAAAATTTCCTTCTAACAACTATATAAGCATCATAGAGAGTAAGTTTTTGGTACTTTGGTCTTCTTCTTATGGTAACGGAGGCATCTCTTCCTCACTAAGTTGTTCTCTGCTTATTCCTTACTTCATTTTCTTTCCCCTTCTTGGTGAGTGACTTGAGCAAAAGAGGGGCAGTGCCGAAAAGTCGACCCAAGCTATAATCAGTGTTACATCTCCGGACACCAGAGCTCATGAGTCAACAGGTCGATCTAAGCTTTCTAGAGAGGAGGAATCTGAGCAAATGGAAAAAGAGCTCATCATGTAACAATTGAAAAACTATCACAATGTGAATATTTTATCTTTGATCAATATTGATGAATATTATATTATAGTACTAGCTACAAATTATAGTAGGTACTTATTTTTCATCAACATCAATCAATATTATATTGCAGCACTAGGGATCCTTTGGTCCGTAAATTATGGACCAAAAGATGGTCCATTGCATGAAAATCCTTGATTTTGATAGATTCCATCTTTAAATAGGTAGGATCCATTCAAATCAAGGGTCTAAAAAAATGGACCATCCTCTGGTCTGTAATTTACGGACCAGAGGATCCGTCCTCATGTTGCAAGAGTTATGATCTCATAGTTATTATAACTGTGCAGTTGTAACTAGAGGTATAAATGAATCGAGCTTATTCGTGAACTTTTAAAGCTGGCTCAAAAAATATTTGATTCGCATTCAAAATTATTAAATTCAAACCAAAATCGAACATATTCGATATTTTTTTAGCTGAATTCAAGTCCATAATATTTTACTCGATTGTTCACTTGCAACCTGATCTTGTTATTTTTATATAATTTAAATTTAAATATACTTAAATTAAAATCCGAATAATTCAAACCGAATTTGAATTTAAATAATTTTGAACTATAATTCGATTGTACTTTAATCGAACAATTTAAATTGAATTCGAGTTAGAAATTTATTTTAAATCGAAATTGAGCTAAAATTATTTATATTTTTAAATTGCAAATCAAATTTGAATACCATATATATATTTTTCGAGTTTAAATTCAAATATTAATATTTTCAATTCATTTATCTTCCTAGTTATAATAATTATAAAATTATAATTATTATAATTATTATAATTATATAATAACTATGATCTAATAGTTGTTATAATTATGTAAAAGATATAATCCGTAACTACCGCCACGACTTAAAAAATAAGTACAGGTTGAAAAGGTAAAATATATAGTAGTGGGACAAAATATTATTTTAATAATACATAAAAGAGGGATGATAATTAGAAGCGTTTTTTAAATTTTTATCCAAAAATACAAAGATATTTTAAAAAATAGATATGCTCTCTCTATTAGATATAGACGTTTAATATTCATTTTTAATGCATTTAAATTTACTGAAGAATATAGTTGGACCTCAACTGTTTCTTAGTCCAATTGTTAAGAGCTTTTGATTCTGAACGGCGGGGTACTTTTGCCACGTGATACAATGACATGTCAGAACATATCTTCTCTTATGTTGTTGCCACTTACATTGACTACTTACATTAATAGTTAATCATATGATGACTTATCTTCTTCATATTAACTTAAAAATAGATTCAAGAGAATGAATGAATCATCTTTTACTACATGATGCAAAGATATATTTCTCTGTATTAACTTAGAGACGAATTGGCGGGGGCATTAGGATGAGCAAATCGCCTTTTGCCACATGATGCAATGACACGAGTCCTCTCGGAGCGGTGCGGTGATTAAGACATGGGATGTTACCAGATGAAATATTGGGGTCGAAACTCGACTTGTTCGAGCATGTCTTTCCTCATGCCTTGACCACCTGCACTAATAGCTAGTAGTCATTCATGATTTTCCTCCTTAGTGTTAGTCTAGGGATGGGTTGGCGGGGGTACTGGGTAAGTGAATCGCCTTTTTTGCCATATGATGCAATAACACGATGTCCTCTCGGGCGGTGCAATTGTTAAAGTATGAAGTATTGTCACATTAGGTCATAAGGTCAAAACTCGACGTGTCCGAGCATGCTTTCCCAATGCCTTGGCCACTACATTAATGACTCGTAGTCATCCGTGATTTACCTCCTCCGTATTGACATAGGGATGAGTTGGCGGGAGTGCTATAGGTGAGCGAATTACCTTTTTTTTGCCACATGATGCAATGACACGATGAATAAAAAATCCTATCGGTAAATTATAGTTTCTCAATTTACCTCCTTACAGATGGTAGAGAGACCGACCGAGTTTCTCAATTTAACTCCTCATAGATGGTCGTTTGTACTGGTCAACTATAGTTTACTGATTTACCTCCTCATAGATAGTTGTGGGGCCAACTTTGTGAGGCCAGACGGATTCTACCTTTTGCTACCATGATGCGATGACATGGACCCCGGGACAGGGTGGCAAAGTCAAGGAAAAAAACCCCTCCCTGTGCTGATCAATTACGGCTTCCCGATTTACCTCCTCTACCAAAGGGAAAGGGTTTGAATCTCGACAAAGTCTAGGAAAAAAATCCTCCCCACACATAAACAACTATAGCTTCTCGATTTACCTCCTTGCAGATGATCGTGGTGCCGACGTGTGAGGTCGTTGGGGTGGTGAATTTCATTTTTTTTGCTACCATGATGCAATGACACAGATTGTGAGGGACACTTGGGGATGCAATGATAGAGTCATTTAGTGATCAGCTATAAGTCGATCCCATTATTTACCTCTTTTCACATAATACGAGGACGGGTTATGAGGGGCACTTAGGGTAAGCATAAGCGATGTCCAATTGGTTAGAAAGTGAGAGATTTGTTACAATGGGATAGAGATCAATTCCCGATGGGTGTATGTTTTGGGGTGAACATAATCATCATTTGCTATCATGATGTAATGACAGAGTGATTGGTAATCAACTATAGCTGACCTTGTGATTTACTTCTCTTCACATAACGTGGAAACAGATTATAAGGGATGCTTAGGGTTAACATAAACACTTTTTATTACAATGATGCAATGATGGAGCGTCCCCACGAGTGTCTAATTGGTTAGAGAGTGATAAATTTATTATTGATACGGATATAGATTAAGGGTATAGGAGGAATTAAGAGGAGGAAGAGGGGCATTTTGATCAAATCACTGTTTAGGGCATAAGAGGAAGAGGAGACACTATTCACAAGGGGGGGGGGGGTTCGGGTTTCTTCTGCCGTCAACGAAGCCAAAGCACACTTCAGCTGCCTTCGTCGCCGGTGAGCTACCCCTTCCTCACTCCCTCTCCTCTTGTCGGCAGACGTCCCCAGTTGCCCCTTCTCCTCACCCACGCAACCCTCGTCGTGAATGCCATCGCCATCTCCTCCTAGTTGCTCAGTATCGCGACCAAGGACAGAGGTGTTGCCGTCTTCGCCTTCTCCCTCGGCGCTGGCAGACCACTGCCTCCCTCCTCTGCTCTACCTCTTCTCTTCCTCTCTCCCCACAGCCTTATCCATCGGAGCTGCTGCCAACATAGCCAACTACACCTCAGCCGTCTCACTACTTCCCGTCCCACCGGAGCCGCCTCTGACCCCTTCTTCCTCTCCCCTCGTGAACAACGCCGCCTTCGTTCACCATTCCCCCCACTGACGTCGTCGAGAGAACGCCACCGCCGTCTCTTTCTTTCCTCCTCACGCCACTCACGTCACACAACGCTGACAGTCTCCTCCCCCTCTCTCCTTCACAGTCACCTCCGACCATCGTCATCAAGGGTGCACGCAGTCGCTGCCTCCTCTTTGTTGGAGCAATCTTGCTCAAGACATTACTCATTGTTGATGTTTGGTTAAATAAGTTTAAGTTAGACATTAATTGTGATCTAACATAAGTGTTGAGTGAGCAGATATAAAGACTTGGCAAGAAAAGTCCCAGAGGTGTGACTTCTTGACAAAAATGTGACTTAGCATGACAAAGCCAAAGGTAGCCCTTGAAGGCAAGCGCAAGGATGAGGAGTCGTGGAAACGGAAGCATCCTTAGGGCGCAAGGCTGAGGGAAGGTGCTTGGAGGCATGAAGTCTAAGCTAAGAAAGTAATTCAAGTATGTAAAGTAATGTAAGTCTCAAACTGTAAAAATGTTGTGATCTCAAAAGATATAAGATATCAGTCGACTGGTACACACACTAGTCGACTGATACCAAGATAAAACAAACAGAATGTCGACAGAGTGTTTGGAATCGGGAACCAGTCGACTGGTACCATCACCAGTCGACTGGTAGATGACCGTTATGGGCTGGCGGCTGAAAATTTTTCAAAATCTTAAGTGTCATTGAAGTCCATCAATTGACTGATAGCTATATCAGTCGACTGATATCGGGAGAAACTATAAAAGCAGGTCTTGAAACTGGGAGCAAATACAATTGTTCAAAAACTGAAAAAGTGTTCATCAAGTGATTAAAAGTCCACAGATTCTGATCATCTTTCTCCCAATCCTAGATTTCATTTTGTAAAGAGGAAGGGAAAATTGTGTAGGGGTTTCTCCACCTTCGGTTGTGATTCGAGAAAGAGAAGTTTATAGTGAAGCTTGATTGTGTGGGTGTGTGCCTTGGATTAGTCACCTCAAGGAGGTGGAGACCAAGGAAACCAAGGAGTTATCCTTGCTTTATTGTTTTCTTGTCTTTCCTTTATTTGTATTTACTTCCGCTAACAAGTTGTAGGTGAAAAATCGAAGAACGGCTATTCACCCCCCCTTTAGCCAAACGCAAAGGTCCTATCAATTGGTATCAGAGCGAGGTTCGCATCGGAAGACCTCACCGTCAACCGAAGCATCAAAATGACATTTCAAGAGGGATATAGCACCGCAAGACCACCTTTCTTTGATGACAACGACTTTGCATATTGGAAAGGTAGGATGGAGTATTATTTAATGAATGACATTGAAAATTAGTTTAGTGTTGTAGATGGATTCGAGATGCCGAAGGATGGATCGGGAGCTCTTCTTTTAACTAAGGATCGGACAAAAGAGATGGTAAAGAAGGCCCAAGCAAATGAAAAGGCCATAACAACTCTACAATGTGGACTCTCTAAGAAGCAACTAAGTAAAGTAGGACCATCAACTCCGCTAACGAGCTTTGGGAAAAACTCATTAAGTTAAATGAAGGATCAAGTGAATCAAGGAGAGCCAAGAGAGATCTCTTGTTGGGGCAACTTCAAACCTTCACTATGAAGACCAATGAGACCGTGAGTCAAATGCACAGTAGGTTCAAGGAAATAGTAAATGGACTTCATGTAATAGGTGAGAAAATTGATAATCGGGACCTAGTAAGGTATGTTCTTCAATCTTTTCCTAGAACCACCTTATGAGCATCAATGGTTGATGCATATAAGGTTTCTAGAGATCTTTCTTTAGTTAAGCTTGATGAATTGTTTTGCGAGTTTGAACTCCATGAACAAGCTAATATGACTTCAAAAGAGAAAGGTATAACTCTTGTTGTAGAAAAGAATGAGAAGAAAAAGAAGAAAGAAAAGAAGGTGGAATCCTCTTCATCCGAATCCGAGCAAGAATCATCGGATAGTGATGATGAAATGTCGGCAAGTGAAGTCGCTCACTATGTCAAAAAGATGATGGGAAGATCAAGAAAATTCACAAGAAAGGATGTGAAGAAAATGTTTCAACGCTCAAAAGGTAAAAGTAGTTAAAGTTCAAGTTTTAACACTAATGTCACTTGTTATGGATGTAACAAAAGGACACATCAAGCCAAATTGCCCGGAATTAAAGAAGAAAGAAGAAAAGGAGAAGAAGAAAAAGGAGAAAAAGAAGAAAGAAGCTATGGTGGCCCAAGCTACATGGGATACACCAAGCATTGACTCATCGGATGAAGATGAGCTATGTCATGTTACTCGACATATGACATTTATGACTTTTGAAGATGACAAAGAAGAATCAAGTTAAGAGGAAGTGTCAAGTGAAGAGGAATCAAGTGATGATGATGAGGTAAAAAAATCTCCCAAAGTAGAATTTCTTTATAAAACTATTGCTCACCTCAAAAATGCTTTTGTCAAATCACAATCTAAGATGAAGACGTTGGAGGGAAAGCTTAGGACCATTAAAATTGATGCATGCATGTCTAGTGAGTCAAATATGCTCAAGGAAGAAATGAAAAATTGAAGAATGACGTGATTGAATTAAGAGCATGTTTATAAAAATTTACAAATGGATCCAAGTTTCTAGATATGATCATTAGAGATCAAAGAGTCATTTACAACAAAGCCGGAATAGGATATAGACCTAAGGAAAAGGAAGTTGCATATATGTTGTTGGTGCAATATCCCTTAGGTCAAGGTTGACCTGGTTGACCAAGCTTGAGCCTTGGTTTGAGTTTCGATGTTTGATAATACAAGACTTCGATGATATGGACAAGTGCAGGTGCAGTTGTTCATTTGGGGAGATTGTTTGGTGCAATTTCCCTCTGATCAGGGTCTGATCAGATTGGTTGAAGAAGAGTCAAGTAGATCAAGGTTGACCAGATATTTGACTGGGAAGTCCTAACTGGAATGTTAGGCAGAAGGAAAATCCTGGTGAGTGAAGCCAGGTGAAAGACCTAGTGAGTGAAGCTAGGCAGAAGGAAAATCCTGGTGAGTGAAGCCAGGTGAAAGACCTAGTGAGTAAAGCTAGGCAGAAGGAAAATCCTGGTGAGTGAAGCCAGGTGAAAGACCTAGTGAGTAAAGCTAGGCAGAAGGAAAATCCTGGTGAGTGAAGCCCGGTGAAAGACCTAGTGAGTGAAGCTAGGCAGGGTGAAAGTCCTGGTGAGTGAAGCCAGGCAAGGGAAAATCTAGATGGGTCAAGGTTGACCAGACATCTGGTGAAAATTCAAGTAGGTCAAGGGAGTGACCGGATACTTGGCATGATGAGAAAAAGTCCAAGTGGGTCAAAATGATTAACTGGACACTTGGTGAGGGAGTCCTAGCAGGTCAAGGGTGACCGGATGCTAGGCATGATGAATCAACAGGTCATGGATTGACCAGATGTTGGTTTGCGAGCTTGGGACTTGGTTTTGGGCAAAAACCAATGTCTGGATCGATCAGCCGATCGATTGGTTGATGCCCAATCGATCGGCCGATCGATTGGGAAGGTCCCCACGACAAGCCTCGAGTGGGCAAGTCGTAGAGCGCACAGAATGTCTCTGGATCGATCGGTCGATTGATCCAGAGACCCCAATCGATCAGTGAATCGATTGGGGTGGCGCGTTTTTACGCGATAAAAGTTGGATTGATCAGCCAATCGATCCAGGCATTTCCCGCAGAGTACAGAGGCGTTCTGGATCGATCGACCGATCGATCCAAAGCCTCCCCAATCGATTGGGAGCAATCCAATCGATCGGGATCCGACCGTTGGCGCAGATAAAGGCTGCAGGCGTGCGATTCCTTCGGTAGAACTTCACCGATTCATCTCAGATCTTCACTGTGCTCCCAAAGCTTCTCCACAAAGTTCAGATCGCCAGTTCTTGAAGGTTCTTGGAGGTTTTCCAAGTCAAGAGGCGGATCTACAGCTGAAGAAGAAAGCTAGGGTTAGGGTTTTCAGTTGTAAAACCTGTAAGCTATTGCTTATATTTGTTTTCCTTTCTTTCTTCTTGTACTGTGAGCTTGTAGGGCTTCTCCGCCTTCGGTAGTTACCAAAAAGGAGTGATTTCTTAGTGAAGGGTGCGTGAGTGGGTGTGGATCCTTGGACTAGTCACCTCTTGTGAGGTGGATACCAAGTAAACCCTCCTTGTTAGCGTTGTATGTTTTTGTTTCTTGTATTTCCGCTGCACACCATCAAAGAAACAAGCAACGACGATCACTTAGCACGCGACGAGCTATTCACCCCCCTCTAGCTACATTTTCGGTCCCAACATATGTCTCTAATCAATGGTATTAGAAATGATGCATTTAGGAACAAAGTTAAGAAAAATCTTAAAGGGAAGGTAAAACAAGCTTGGGTGCCTA
This sequence comes from Zingiber officinale, assembly GCF_018446385.1. NCBI lineage: Eukaryota > Viridiplantae > Streptophyta > Magnoliopsida > Zingiberales > Zingiberaceae > Zingiber > Zingiber officinale. Next base: position 81,413,060 of record NC_055994.1, read on the forward strand.
AGAAATATTTGAATGATATTTCTGAATCAAGTACATGAGTACCAAAGAGTTGTGTGTTTTATGTTTCTTAGGTAGAGGAGAAGAAGGATGCAAGTATGTGGATTATGGATAGCGGTTGCTCAAGACATATGACCGGTGATGTGAGCAAGTTCTCCACTATAAATTATATAAAGAAGGGAATGGTATCATTTGGGAATAGTGGAAAGCTCAAGATTATAGGTAAAGGTACAATTGAGGTATCATCTAAAATTACCATTCATAAAGTCCTATTGGTTAAAAATATGGGATTTAATTTACTTAGTATTAGCCAATTATGTGATGCCGGATATAATGTAGAGTTTCACCCTGATAAGTGTTTAGTTAAACACAAAAATCTTGAAAATGTTGTGTTAAAAGGATTTAGTTAGGCAAATCTTTATTATGTTGATCTTTCATATGCTTCTAACCCCTCTATTAAGTGTTTGATATCAAAAGAAGAGGAAGGATGGTTATGGCATAGAAGACTTGGACATATCAATATGAGGAACATAGCCAAGGTAGCTAAGATGGAGCTAGTGAAGGGACTACCAAAGATCAAGTACATCAAGGATAAATTGTGTGATGCATGTCAAGAGGGTAAGCAATCAAAGTCATCATACAAAGGTAAAACCTTAACTAGCACTTCATTTCCGTTAGAATTATTGCATTTGGATCTCTTTGATTGTCATAGAACACCTTCCTTGGTAGGTAACAAATATTGTTTGGTGATAGTAGATGATTACTCTAGATATATTTGGGTTTATTTCTTGAAACATAAGGGGGAAACTTTAGAAACAATTATAGGGTTTACCAAAAGGGTAGAAAATAAAAAGAACCTCAAAATTGATAGAATTATGAGTGATCATGGTGGAGAGTTCGAGAATTTGAACTTTTCTAAGTTTTGTCTAGAAAATGACTATAAGCATGAATTCTCTTGTCCAAGAACACCTCAACAAAATGGTGTAGTGGAAAGGAAGAATCGAGCTTTACAAGAGGCGGCTAGAACCATGTTCAATGCATATTCCTTACCAAGCTATTTGTGGGCCGAAGCCGTTAATACCGCTTGTTACATTCAAAATCGTGTCTTGATTCATAAGTTTTTAGGAAAAACACCCTTTGAACTATGGAATGGCAAAATCCCTACAATTCACTATTTTAAAGTCTTTGGTTGTAAGGTTTATATTCTTAATACTAAAGATGACTTAGGAAAATTTGAGGTCAAGTCCAATGAGGAAATTCTAGTTGGATACTCATCTACTAGTAGAGGATATAGAGTATACAACAAAAGGACTCAAACGGTTGAGGAATCATCCAACGTTGAGTTTGATGAATCCACTAGTACTTATCCTAGGAAATCCCCTATTGATAAGGATATAAGTGAACAAAATCAAGATGTTGCTCAAGAAATACAAAATCTACATTTAGGGGGTATTGATCAAGGGGGAGGAAGAGATGACTCGGATCATGAAAGAAACAATATAGACGATGATCCCCCCAAAGATGATGATTCCATAACTTTGAGGACCATAAGGCATCATCAAAATCATCCTATTGATCAAATAGTTGGAGATGTGGCTCAAGGGGTAAGGACTAGATCCTACTTTAGAGATCATACTAGTCAAATTGCTCTAATATCACAATTTGAACCAAAATCAATTGATGAAGCTTTAGTTGATACGGATTGGATTTTAACAATGCAAGAAGAGTTGAATCAATTTGAGAAAAGTGACGTATGGAAATTAGTTCCAAGACCCAATGATAATACAATTGTTACAACAAAATGGATGTTTAGGAATAAATTGGATGATCAAGGAAAAGTTACTAGAAATAAAGCTAGGTTGGTGGCTAGGGGCTTTAATCAAGTTGAAGGACTTGACTATGATGAAACCTATGCTCCGGTTGCTCGATTAGAGTCCATTTGGATCCTATTAGGATATGCCGCTTATATGAGTTTTAAACTTTATCAAATGGATGTGAAATCGACATTCCTAAATGGGTTTATTAAGGAGAAAGTGTATGTGGAACAACCACCCAGATTTGAAGTCATAGACTATCCGAATCATGTTTATAAACTTAAGAAAGCCTTATATGGGTTAAAACAAGCTCCCCGGGTTTGGTATGAAAGACTCTCATCCTTCTTAATCTCCAAAGATTTTAGAAGATGAACAATTGACCCAACCATATTTTTAAAGTCTAAGGATAGAGACATTTTTGTTGCACAAGTTTATGTTGATGACATCATTTTTGGTTCAACAAATAATGATCTTCTTCAAGACTTCATTAAACATATGGAAAGTGAGTTTGAGATGAGTCTAGTTGGAGAGCTAAGTTTCTTCCTAGGGTTGCAAGTCAAACAAACTAGTGAAGGAACTCATGTCTATCAAACAAAATTTGCTAAGGAACTTATCAAGAAATTTAGTTTGAAAAATGTTAAGGTAGTATCTACTCCTATGGGAACTAACACCAAAATAGATAGTGATCAAGAGGAAAAATTGGTAGACGCAAAGCAATATAGAAGTATGATTGATAGCTTGTTATACCTAACCGCTAGTAGACCGGATATACTCTTTGTGGTAGGTATGTGTGCAAGATACCAATCATGTGCCAAGGAATCGCATTTAGTGGCGGTAAAGAGAATTTTGAGATACATCAAGAGTACCCTTAATGTAGGTCTTTGGTACCCTAGAACTCAAAATTTTGATTTAATTGGGTATACCGATTCTGATTATGCGGGTTGCAAGTTAGATAGGAAGAGTACTAGCGGTGGATGTCAATTTCTTGGACCTTCCCTTGTAAGTTGGAGTAGTAGAAAACAACCTTGTGTGACCTTGTCCACAACTGAGGCCGAGTATGTGGCCATGGGTAGTTGTGTAGCTCAATTACTTTGGATGATGCATACTTTAGAAGATTATGAACTTCAATATTCCAAAGTTAAAGTTTTGTGTGATAATGTTAGCACCATCAACCTAACCAAAAATCCGCTGCACCATTCTAGGACAAAGCACATTGAAGTAAAACATCATTTCATTAGAGATCATGTGGCAAGAGGAGACATTGTACTAAATTATGTTGACTCTAAATCAAATCTTGTAGACATATTTACCAAACCACTACCGAAAGCGGAATTTACCTCACTTCGGAGAGAACTTGGTATGTGCTTTGTAGACTAGTGGGTATAGCATGGTATGATCCCATATAACATCAAAATCTATCTCAATGCATCTCACATAAGCCCTTTGGAGTTGTGTTTGTGTAATTTTCTTTAGACATTCTGTGAGATGCTTGGGATGGTGTAATTGGTTCGTCATGTTTGTTATGATACATTACCTCGAGCCAATATGACATTTAGTCTCATTAATCCTTAATTGGACCAATCATTGGGAAGGTTTGTGCAAAATTAATGTACACATAGCTCTTTGAATATGATTGGATATTTTCCTCAAAGACACAATTATCATACCCTATTGTATGCAATTTAGGATGACCTGGAAAAACACCATGGAAACACATGCAAGAAAGGCATTTTTATCTAGCATAGGTACAACAACTATAGGGAAGCCCTAATTAGAACTTTCACTCAAGGATATACTACATCATCTAACTAGTTTTGATCCTTGTGCCAATCTTGGGATCTGTGATAAATATTTTTTTATCTATATTTTTCCCAAGTAGACAAGGTTCAAATAGATTTCTCCACAAAATTTGAGATTTTTTGGAAGTTTGTAGAATTATCGATGAGTTTCTGAAATTCGAGCTAAAAATCAGGCTAAATTGGTATCAGTCGACTGGTAACAGTGGATTTTTTGAACAGAATGATTCTGTATGTTTCTGTTTTGTGCACCAGTCGACTGATATATACATCAGTCGACTAGTACTCGCGCTTTTATATTTCTCTGCGCGATAGACAACCCGATGGAAACCCTAGTTCCATCCGCCGCCTGCTGTCGCCTGCGTCCCAACATAGCTCCTCGCCGTCCCCTGTCTCCTCCAACCTCCTAAACTCCATTTTCTTCCTCGATCTACTCCTACATTTCCTTGTTGCCCACCTAGGGTTTCTTGTTGCCCCTCGACGCCAGTCAGCGAACTTCTTCCTCGTCACTGTTCTTTATTCGTTTCTTCTTTGGATTCATAGCTATGGAACGAAGATAACCTTTCTACCACATACTCCTCAAGTTCAGTTGTGATTTAACCCTAATCCTTCATTGTTATGTGTTGTTTGTGTTCTGTTATGATTTCTTTTCTCTGTTGGGGGGTTGCGTTTGGTCCATATGCATTGCATTTCTATCATTAGGGTAAGGCAAAAGCGTAGGGCTGGCGAGGGGACCACCCGACAATCCGCCCCCGTGCCTTTGGCAAATAGGTTTCGTTCAGAAGTAGCACGACAACGGTTCACCAATACCGACTTTGCCATGATAAGCTGTCGTTATATTAATCAAACCTATTTTACTGAGATCGTGCCTGATATCATGGAAACTATCCTATATTTTGGGTTAGATAGGCTAGTTCACTGCATGCATAGGGTAAATCTGGACCTGTGCAAGGAATTCTATAATAACCTACATCCTAGTGCTAGCGGAGGTCGTGCATGGGTGTCTTGTGTTGCCGATATAGACCTTGAGTTCACTCCCTGTATTCTCAAGTCGTTTTTAGGGTGTCAGGCTTCTGATAGCACATTTACGTGTTTTCCTACTGTGGTTGAGCCTTTCACTGAGTCATTTTCTCATCTGTCGGTCGAAGTGATACATCAGTATTACTTCAATGCTCCCCGGGCTCCTCTGCGGCGCATCTTTGATGCCACTCGTATGTCCGCCCACAGTAACACTCTTTATAAGATTGTTATTGGGTGCATCCTACCCATTGTCACTAGAGGGCAAGCCAAGATTTGGTTGCCCCATCTAGTCTTCATGTGTGCTTTGGAGCACCGGCTCGATATTGACATTGCCCTTCAGATCTTTAAGTCCATCCTGCACTTTTCTAGTCCTATCCAGGAAAAGTTGTACATGCCTTTCTGCCACATCCTGACCTCCTTCTTTGCATCTCGGGGTATAGATGTTTCTAAGGGTCAATAGCATCAGTTGTCCAAAGACTATGATTAGATTGGAGCCCGCCAGCTATCTCTTGCAGGGATTGAGAGACGTTAGGGGGTGATGGTGTGGTGTGCTCAGGCTGTCGCTGACTATGATGAGGAGGAGGAGGCGGATGTCCCTGCTTCGGGACTAGCACCAGATCCAGCTCATGTGTCCGTCGAGGATCGGCTGACTCAGCTGGAGGAGACTGTACACTAGGGATTTCAGGAGTTTCGTAGTTTTCGGTAGGATTGGACTGCCTCTCAGCAGCGTCAGACCATGATGTACGAGATGTTGCAGCGCTGGGATCTGGCCTACCAGGCTCCTCCACATCCTCCTTCTGGTGATGATCATTAGGCATGCTGTTTTTGTTTCAGTTGGTGTCGAGATGTATTTTGGCACAGACAGGGTTATTTTCTGTTGTATCTCGAACACTATGGTTCATGACTATGCTCGATGTATGTTATTGTCTGCTTTCTACGACATCGTGTGACTGCTGTCCACTATTGTCGCTCTTGTCATTTGCATATGGTTGTCTATTTCTTTCTTGCTAGTTATTGGATTCCTCTATATCAGACATTGTCCTTTCCATGCCTTTCTTATTATGTGCATTTATTTACAACTCTTGTTTGTAGAGGCTATTTAGAATTCAGGGGGAGTTATTCATGATGCCTTACGGGGGAGTTTCAATTCATGTTGGATTAAGGGGGAGTTTAAATTCTCCGTCTTTTTGTTGTGTGTCAAAGGAGGAGATATGGATGGTTTAAGTTTAAGTTAGATTTTTTTTTATGCATATGTCTCATATTGTGATTATACTTCGTATTATATGTTTCGCGGATCTTATTATGCCTTATAGTTGTTGTATAATTTAAAGATCTAATTTAAACAAATTTTGCCAAACATCAAAAAGGGGGAGATTGTTGGAGCAATTTTGCTCAAGACATTACTCATTGTTGATGCTTGGTTAAATAAGTTTAAGTTATGTGTTAATTATGATCTAACATAAGTGTTGAGTGAGCAGATATGAAGACTTGGAAAGAAAAGTCCCAGAGGTGTAACTTCTTGGCAAAAAGGTGACTTAACATGAAAAAGCCAAAGGTAGCCCTTGAAGGCAAACGCAAGGATGAGGAGTCGTGGAGACGGAAGAATCCTAAGGGCGCAAGGCTGAGGGAAGGTGCTTGAAGGCATGAATTCTAAGCTAAGAAAGTAATTCAAGTATGTAAAGTAATGTAAGTTCCAAACTGTAAAAATGTTGTGATCTCAAAAGATAAAAGGTAGCAGTCGACTGGTACACACACCAGTCGACTGATACCAAGACACAAAACAAACAGAATGTCGGCAGGGTGTTTGGAATCGGGCGCCAGCCGACTGGTACCTTCACCAGTTGACTGGTAGATGACCGTTATGGGCTGGCGGCTGAAAATTTCTCAAAATCTTAAGTGTCGTTGAAGTCCATCAGTTGACTGATAGCTATATCAGTCGACTGATATCGGGGGAAACTATAAAAGCAAGTCTTGAAACTGGGAGCAAATACAACTGTTCAAAAAGTGAAAAAGTGCTCATCAAGTGATCAAAAGTCTACAGATTCTGATCATCTTCCCAATCCTAGATTTCATTTTGTAAAGAGGAAGGAAAAATTGTGTAAGGGTTTCTCCACCTTCGGTTGTGATTCGAGAAGGAGAAGTTTATAGGGAAGCTTGATTGTGTGGGTGTGTGCCTTAAATTAGTCACCTCAAGGAGGTGGAGACCAAGTAAACCAAGGAGTTAGCCTTGCTTTCTTGTCTTTCCTTTATTTGTATTTGCTTCCGCTAACAAGTTATAGGTGAAAAATCGAAGAAAGGCTATTCACCCCCCTCTAACCAAACGCAAAGGTCCTATTACTCTTCTCATACGCCGCAATCCCCCTTGTCAGCGGCCGCTACATGCCGACAACCCATGCGTTGGCAGTCCACGGATCCTGTCCCTGTTCCAGCTTTATGTTGTTGTTGTGTTTCGGCCTTCGTGTCGTTGTTACTATCCGGCGATTGGCCTATTATTATCCCGGCCTTTGTGTCATTGTCATAGCCCAGCCTGCGTGTCGCTATTATCTCCCGGTCTACGTGCCGTTGTCATATCTCAGCCTGTGTGCTGATATCCTATCTCGGCCTGCCCACCGATGTCATATCCCGATCTACGTGTCGCTGCTAGGTCCTGGCCTGTATGTCATTTTTTGGATCCAGACCGCATTCGGCTCCGCGCCACCAGATCTAGCTCTTCATCCGACTTAGTGTCACTTGCTTTTCTGGGCCACGACAACTCGAGCAGCGTCCCGACCAACTCACCGATCCACCCCGAGGGTGCCCCTTGGGCCAGGGTACGTTCTCTGTACTCACTCTACATTCATTTCATTATTATACGTCCTAGTCTGTTACTTATATACTCGTTGAGTCTGTCTCAAGTATCGGGGTACCAAGGACTGGGGCGACCCGGTCACTGGCTGTAGGTAACATTGACCAGAAAACTTATGACGACTTGGTCGACATATAAGCCATCTCAACATACCCCCCCTTCGGGACATCGTGATTCGGTCAACATTTCATCCACCTCATCTGGTGGTCTATTTGACTCAAATTCCGAACATGATCAATTTGACATCGTCTGTGGGAATCTTTTCCACCTATCCTGGAACGTGAAGATGGACAACGTCGAGAGGTTCTCTGCCATCGGCCCTAGAGGATCCTGAGGAACATATTATCTCATCCCCTCGCTTCACAGGTATTCAGGAGTTGACGAATTGACTTGGAGCTTCAGCTGACCGACAGGTTAGTTTTTTCATTATATTTTTTCCTCGACTCCACAGGTCTTCAGGAGTCGGGGGATCGAAACAAATCCTTAGGCGGCTGGCATGACTCCTCCATCAGGTACGTTATGGGCTCTGTTTCTTTTTTATAGTTACAGGATCTGCTATATCTCCCTGATACATTACAACAAAAATGACTTTTCGTAGCGTGCAAATTGTTTTCCGCAGTGTGCATAGCGCGCTGCACAATTAAAAGCCGTTGAAAGTCCTAGATTATCCGTAGTGTGCACTTCACGCCGCGAGAAATATTATCCGCAATGCGCAATGCACGCCGTAGAAAATATTATCCGCAACGCACATATTTTCTACAGAGTGCATTACGCGCTACGGATAATATTTTCTGCGACGTGCATTGCGTGCTGCGAATAATATTTTTAGCGATGTACAGTGCGCGTTGCGGATAATAATCCTCAATGTGCAAATATATGCTGTTGATGATCTTATCTATATTTAAAAAAATTAATTTCATTAACAAAGACAATAAACTAAAATTTTACAACAAATTTTATGCAAATCAAATACACACAAAATTTATAAAAATCATAGTTTTTCATTATACCAAAACAAAGTCTGAAGATCCAAAACAAGATATGAAATTTATAACAAACTAGCTATTACATAATCCTGTTAAATTCTGCTATTACAAACTGACTATTAATAAAAGTCATAGTTTGTAAGAACATATTTGAAGAGAAAAACATTATCCTGTTAAATTCTAAAAAAATTTAGTGAAATTTAACAATACTTGTCCAGTATACTTTTCCCTTGTTCAAGCTTCTTCAGCAATTCAAATGCTTGATCTAGTCTTCCTAAATAGAAGTTAGCCTTTGCCTTTAGGAGCAAGCCCCAGGTTCTGCATCACTAAAAACGCATTGCATAAGATAGTGTTGCTTCCTTTGATTTAGTAAGCCGATCCAAAGCCTTGTTTCATCCTGTAGCTTTGCAATCTGCACAAAAAATAGAAGAAATTTTAACTTTCCAAAAAGGATAGAATATCTTCAACGGAACAAGTTTTAAACTTGAACAGGAAAGACTAAGGCCTGAAGTTTGAATAACATGGAATTGTTTGTTCAAATAATATCAAATCATAGCAGGCATTGTATAGATCTGTATCCGAATGACCATAAGGTAGCTACAATGCATATACACGGCTTCAGAATAGCTGTGTTCAGGATAGTAAAACTACCTCCCAATATGACAAATTTGAACATCATGTTATGCAGTTGAAAAGTTTCCTTTATATCTAAGTTGTATAATACAAAAAACAGATCTATATATCTCGTATAGAAATTAAGTTGTTCTTTGATTCAAGGTAGTTGGATAATGACAGGAATAGATGTGAAACACAAAATTGTTGTGTTATACATATATCCATATATCATAGCAGCCATTGATGGTGCTTGAAGAGAGGGAGGGAGGGAGATGGTGCTCGAAGAGGGGGGCGCCTCTGTTGATAAGGCTCGAAGAGAGGGAGGGGATGGAGCATCTACCGTTGATGGTTCTCAAAGGGGGAGGGGCAGTGCCTTTGTCGTTGATGGTGCTTGAAGAGGGAGGGAGCGAGCGGACGACGTTCCACGAAGACAGAGGGGCAAAGGGACGGGGAATTTTTTGGCAAAGGCGAAGAGAGGAAAGGCGCCAGGGATTTTTTTTTTACGAAGGCGAAGAGACGCACATGTGGCTACTTAAAAAAACAGGATTTTACAGTAATGTATCCGCAGCGAGCTGCCAATAATGTGTCCTTAAAAGTAATTTTAACAAGGTATAATAATTATTAACAACGCACTCCGTGCACTCCGTGCAAAGAGACGCACATGTGGCTACTTAAAAAAACAGGATTTTACAGTTGTGTATCCGCAGCGAGCTGCCAATAATGTGTCCTTAAAAGTAATTTTAACAAGGTATAATAATTATTAACAACGCACTCCGTGCACTGTTAATATTAAGTTTTAACAGTGCACTTTACTCGCCGTAGAAAAGTTTATTAACAGCGTACTTTTTCTGTACGCCGTCATTTTTATAAATATGATACTATCTGCATCGCACATAATTAGGCGTGCCATAAAAACTATTATTAACGACGTGCTTTAACTGCACGCCGTTGATGATGTGCTGCGGAAAGTCACTTTTCTTGTAGTGATAAGAGAGTAAGATCCTAGTCCTGGGATAAAAAACTAGGGTCCTAGATCTTTGATCGGATATTAGGAGCCCAGCTCCCTGATCAGATATTAGGGGCACAACTCCCCGATCAGACACTAGGGACACAACTTCCTGATCAGTAACTCGTAGTATAGCTTCCCGATCAGGATCTAGGAGCCTCGCTCTTTGATTACAGGCTAGGGGCCTTACTCTTCGATTAAGGACCAGGGGCCCAGCTCCCCGATCAGGTGTGTCATAAGTTCTATACCCTTCACCATGGGGCTCTATATCCTCTTACTGTTATAGGCTTTGCACCCTTTACTATAGGGCTCTGCATCCTCTTACTGCTATAGGCTCTGCACCCTTCACCATGGGGCTATGCATCCTCTTATTGCTATAGGTGTTGCACTCTATTACTATTATATGCTCTGCACCCTCCAGCTATGGGGTTTTGCATCCTCTTACATCTGCAGGCTCTGCTCCCTTAACCTATAGTGCTCTGCTTCCTTCTATTGCTACGAACTCTGCTCCCTTATATTTCCATGGGCTTCACTCCCTTTGACGGCCAGGGCTCAGATTATTCTTCTCCCCTCGCTCCACGGGTATCGAGAGTTGAGGGACCTAGACAGATCCTCATTCGGTCAACACCACTCCGTAATCAGGTATGATAAAGGCTCTCCTCCCTTATATTGCTATGGGCTCCGCTTCTATGGACTTTAAGGCTTCACCTCCCCCATTCGGGGTCGAGCTATCGCCACGGGTCTTGAATCAGAGTATCACCACCGGTCTCGGATCAGAGTATCGCTAACGACCTCTCGGTCGGGATTCCAAACTCTCACCTCAGCGTGAATTATAAGTGAGCATGCTCTCATGCCTCTAGACTCTCTCCCCAACACGAGTTATAAGTGAGCATGCTCTCATGGCCAACGACCTCTCGGTCAAGATTCCAGACTCTTGCCCCAACGCGAGTTATTAGTGAGCATGCTCTCATGACCAATGACCTCGAGGTCAGGATTCCAGACTCTCGCCCCAGCACTAGTTATAAGTGAGCATACTCTCATGCCTCTAGATTTTAGCCCCAACGCGAGTTATAAGTGAGCACGCTCTCACGTCTCCAGACTCTTACGCCAGTGCGAGTTATAAGTGAGCATGATCTCACACCTCTAGACTCTCGTGCCAGTACAAGTTATAAGTGAACATTCTCTCACGACCAACGACCTCTCGGTCGGGATTTCATACTCTCGCCCCAGCGCGAGTTATAAGTGAGCATGCTCTCATGCCTCCAGACTCTCGCGCCAGTGCGAGTTATAAGTGAGCATGCTCTCACGACCAATGACCTCTCGGTCGGGATTCCAGACTCTCGTCCCAGTGCGAGTTATGAGTGAGCATGCTCTCACACCTCCAAACTCTCGCCTCAGCGTGAGTTATAAGCGACCATACTCTCATGGCCAATGACCTCCGGTCGGATTCCAGACTCTCGCCCCAATGCAAGTTATAAGCAAGCATGCTCTCGTGACCAACGACCTCTCGGTCGACGCTCCAGACTCTCACCTCACCGCAAGTTATAAGCGAGCATGCCCTCGCGACCAACGACCTCCCGGTCGGGTTCCAGACTCTCACCCCAGTGTGAGTTATAAGGGAGCATACTCTCACGATCAATGACCTCTCGGTCGGGCTCCAGACTCTCACCCCAGTGCAAGTTATAAGTGACCATGCTCTCACGACTCCCAGATTCTCGCCTCAGTGCGAGTTATAAGCGAGTAGGCACTAACTGCTCTTGTGTCTCACTCGTCGCTCTGCCTAGCACTCATCGCTCGCATCTCACTCGTCGCTCTATCTGGCACTCATCGCTCGCGTCTCACTCGTCGCTCTGCCCAGTACTCACCGATTGTGTCTCACCCGCCGCTCGGCCCGACACTCGCTGCTCACGTCTCACTCATCGCTTTGCCTCACATTTGTAGCTCGCGTCTCATTCATCGCTTTGCCCCGCATTTGCTGCTCGGTCGATACCCATTTTCCTTCTTGTTTAACATTCGTATAACCACCTGATCGCTCTGCTCCTGTTCGCACTCGACCCACGAGCTTTACTCTCATTCTCATGTGGTCTCATAGGCTCCATGTCTATCCAGACCCACTCGACATTCTTTCGCCCACCCGGACAGTTTTCTCTTAGTTGACCAATCAGTATTGCCTAGCCGTCCAACCACTCATTCGTGTCACTTGACATTCTTAGGGCCACCCACTCAGCGTTCTTCTGATTGCTCGATCGACATTGCCTCTGTTGCTGGGTCGACACTATTGCCAATTCGGAATTCGCTCGATCACCTCCTTGGCATTCATTCGACATTGTTGTTTGTCACTCAGTCAGCACTTGTCACTCGGCTCATTGGTTTCACGTCCACTCGGCTCATGACTTTTGATCCCAAGCGCCTTTGATTTCATGAGCTACGCTCCCACTCAATTTTCGGGTTCTATGCCCGCTCGACTCATAGGTTTTGCTCTTGTTTATTTTTGATATCACGAATTATGTTCTCGCTCAATTTTTGGGTTCCACGCCCGCTCAACATCATGTGACATTCTCTCGATTTCCTAGTCGGCATCAGGTCTGTCATTTGCTCTGCATCTTGTTCGGATTCGTAGGTTGCTCGTTGGCCACCCACTTAGCATTCTCTCTATTACTTGGTTGACACATTTCGGTTCCTTGGTCGCATTTTACGATCACTCGGTCGACACTTTTCGATCGCCCGATTATGGTTTATTGTTGCTCGGTCGCACTCTCGGCACAGTCGTCTAGCATCTCTCTACCCGATCGGCGTTCTCCTGATTTTTCGATCAACATTTTCTCGATCGTGCTCTCAGCTTCGCTTGCCTGTTCTCATTCCACCCGATCGGCATTATCTCTGTTACCTGGTCGGCATTTTCTCAGTCGGGCGCTCGGCTTCGCTCGCCTGTTCTCATTCCACTCGATCGGCAATATCTTTGTTGCCTGATCGGCATTTTCTCGGTCGTGTGCTCAGCTTCGTTCGCCCATCCTCTTTCCACTTTATCAGTATATATCTCTGTTGCCCGGTCGACACTTCTTCGATCGCTCGCTGGGCATCTTCGTAGCCACTCGATCAATATCGCCCGGCCATTCACTTTGTTTCATTCAGCCTATCGCTAAACGTTTCTCTCAGTCGCTCGCTTGCCATTCACTCAACAACACTCGGTCGTTCGTTTTGTCCCATTTAGTAGCCCGGCCGACATCGATCCAGTTTTTGGCTCAATGTCACTCAACTGTCTACTCGGTATTGCTCGATCTCTCGCTTGGCATTAGACCGATTGCCTGCTCAGTATTATCTTTCGTCGCTCGCTCATTATTGTTTTTGTCACTTGTTCGGCATCGCCACCACTATTTGTTTGATGTTATACGACCGACCTAGCGATCTGACTCCACATTCGGGGGCGATTCTACTTTACGCTGTGCTTGGTCTAGTCAGTCAGACTTGCGTCTTCTTTGAGTAGATTTGAAGGAGATGATTGTGATACGGATATAGCCTAAGGGTATAGGAGGAATTAAGAGGAGGAAGAGGGACATTTTGGTCAAATCACTGTTTAGGGCATAAGAGGAAGAGGAGGCACTGTTCACAGGGGGGGGGGGGGTTTCGGGTTTCTTCCGCCGCCAACTAAGCCAAGCACGCTTCAGCTGCCTTTGTCGCCTCCTCCCTCGTCGCCGGTGGTTACCCAGTATCGCGACCAAGGACAGAGGTGCTGTCGTCTTCACCTTCTCCCTCGGCGCTATCGAGCCACAGCCTCCCTCGTCTTCTCTACCTTTCCTCTTCCTCTCACCCCACAGCCTTATCCGTTGGAGCTGCCGCCAACACAGCCAACAACGCCTCAGCTGTCTCACTGCTTCCTGTCCCGTCGGAGCCGCCTCTGACCCCTCCTTCCTCTCCCCTCGTGAACAACGCCGTCTCTGCTCACCATTCTCCCCATTGATGCCGCTGAGGAACGCCACCGCCGTCTCTTTCTTTCCTCACGCCACTCACATCACACAACGCTGACAGTCTCCTGCCCCTCTCTCCTTCACAATCACCTCTGCCCATCGTCGTCAAGGGTGCACACAATCGCTGACTCCTCTTCTCCATACGCCGCAACCCCCCTTGTCAGCGGCTGCTACATGCCGACAACCCATGTGTTGGCAGTCCACGAATCCCGTCCCTGTTCCAGCTTTGTATTGTTGTTGTGTTTTGACGTTCGTGTCTTTGTTACTGTCCGGTGCTCGACCTATTGTTATCTCGGCCTTTGTGTCGTTGTCATAGTCCGGCTTGCTTGCCGTTATTATCTCCCGGCCTGCGTATCGTTGTCATATCTCGGTCTGCATGCGATATCCTATCTTGGTCTGCATGTCGATATCCTATCTCGGCTTATCCACCGATGTCATATCTTGATCTACGTGTCGCTGCTAGGTCCTGACCTGCAAGTCGTCTTCCGGATCTAGGTCGCATTCGGCAGCTCCGGTTTGAAGTACTGACTTTAAAATAAAGATAGAGTACATGAGCCGAACAGCCGGGAGGATTAAAGATATGACATCGGACAGCAAGTAAAATCGGCAGCTCCGGTTTGAAGTAGAGTACATGAGTTCTTGTAAACTTGCAGTCTTGATCGTCCAAATACTAGGTAAATCCCAACAAAAAAGACATGAAAATGAAGATATGTAAACGAAAATGAGAAACAGATGCCGATCAGGCTCAGTAACTTCGATCGATCTTGGAAATTTAATGTTTGCCTGCGCAACCATGAAGGCAATTTATAACCCGAGCTTTGAATTGTTCCAACCTCTGTTACAAAAAATCCCAGCAACACTGTCATTTGTGATCATCGATAAGTCAAAGTGTGATCGGTAAGCTCGGAGGCCGGCGGCTTGAGTTCGAGGTTGACGAGGTCGATGATGTCGTCCCAGTGGCTCAAGTTGCTCGACGGCGACAGATGCCTCGTCGCGCTTTCCATCGCGAAGAGCCCGTCGTCCTGTTGACCGACGTGATCGTAGAGCAAGGGCGAGAAGGGAATGCCCCCCAGAATGTCCGGCTCCGGACAGAACAGGGGACCGAGTCCTCTCTCCGGCGCCGCGTTCATGGAAGCCAAGGCGCCGCTGCTGCTACTGTGGTTTTCCTCCTCCTCCGGTAGCGTGACGTCGGTGCGCTTGCTCCCTCGGCTTCCTTTGATGCGCTTGTTCTTGCGGCCGCCGCCCACGGGCACGTCGCGGAGCGCGCCGCCGTTGGTCCAGTGCCGGCGGCAGGCCCGGCAGTAGTGCCGCGGCTGCAGCTTGCTGTAGTTGTTGTAGTAACAGAACTTGGTTTCCGTAGACTCGCACCGCGGGCAACTCAGCGCCTCCGCCGCCGACGTTTCATTCTGTTTTCTCTGCTGCGCCTTCTCGCTTCCACCACCTCTCAATTCCTTCAGAAAAACAAAACAAGAAGATCAGATCGAGCTCGACAAAATCACGAAAACCAGAGGACAAGGCGGGGACTCACACTGGCAAACAAACATTCTTCCATTCCGCTCGTCGATCCTCATGCAAGAGCGAGCAGGCGGCGGAGAGCGTGGGCAGAAGCAAGAAAGAAGCAGCAGAGGAGAATGATAAATCCACCAACCGCGCGTGGAGCCTCTCTCTCTGTCTCTCTCTGTCTTCTACTGCTTTGCTGACGTTAGTTGCGCGTGTTTTAATCACAGAGATTTGGGACGACGACGAGATCGAGGTAGCGTGCGTCGGCATTCGCAGAGCTATTAATGCGCATACAAATGCGAAGAAGAAGAGCAGCTAAAAAGAGACGCCGAGCGGCAAATTACGTGAGTGGGAAGCAACATGGAGTTCTCACGAAGCGCAGCACGTGATCCTGCGGCCACTCGCAGAGGCCGGTGGGGGAGACTGCGCTGCCACTGGCAAGATGATTACTTATGTCAGAGAACATTTCGTTACACCCCATGTAGTTTCATTATTTTAAAAATGTCCTTACTAACTTAACTAAGTTGATAAATTACAGATTAATTGTCAAATTAAGATCTCAGATCAAATCTAGAGTGGGACGTGAATCTTTACCATCTATGTAAACTCATCTTACTTGTCATTTACCTTCTCAGTTATCATAGTTTATTTTTTTTATTGATCCAGGACAAATTAAAGGAGGCGCTAAGTAAGTATATTCACTTTTGCCCCATTATTTCAAAAAATTTAGGATTAATTTTTTAACTAATATTAAATGATAATTTTTTCTCATAGTTGATGGATTGATGTGCCTATTATTAAGTATTTTTAAATTTATTTTAATCATGGATGAAAAAATCGTTATAGAATAGGATCAATTATCTTAAATTAATTGATATAAATTAGATAATTGATATTAATTAAAAAAATTATTAGCAGCATTTTATCCCATTTCGAGATCAGTCATATTTTAAACGGAAAAATTACCCTTGAAAATAAGTGAAAATACGGAGAACGGGATGAAAAAGTTCTCCTGTACCTTTTGCTCGCTGAGAGTACCATTGCCGTCCCTGTCACTTGGATCCGATGGGAAGACAAGGCAGCAAGGATCCACGCGAGTGAGCTGTGCATGGGCAGGAGCTGCGACTGTTGGATGGAACGGTGGGAAGAATCCAAAAGCGGCGGTGTCTGATGATCTGGCGCGTTGAGACTTGAGAGTGCTTGAGGTTGATGGGTGAAGGACGATCGAGTGGAGGACGAGGGAGGACGGGCGGCTGGCGGGCTGGGTGGTGGATGAGACAGCGCCAAAGGATGGTCGGTGGAGGTGAGTGGGACGGTGGAGACTGTCTGAGGGCCCCGCGAGCTAGCTAAGTGTCGCGGGGAGGGTAGTGGCATTTTGGCTGTGAAATCGTGGCAAAAGGTGAAATTATTTGTCCCTAGTATTCTCGTCGTATCTGATCTAAGGTTATCATGAGGGAGATAAATCATAACATCCAGAGTGAGCATATGGTAAGTGGGGTGAGTTGTATAGGGATCGGAAATTTGCAACCTGATTACCCTGAGTTTCGACCCCACGATCTCATGTGATAAGCATCCCACTACATATCAACTCGAATGATTTATGAGATCTTTTTAGCTGTGAAATCATGCTGCTGGATCTAGGAGTCTGCAATTACATTGGCTATGATCGATGATACTATTATGCAGTAAACAAAGTGATTGGTTCATGTTTAGAATATTTGTTAATTATATTATATAATTGATCCTGGTGGTTAAAACAGGGGATCCCTATTTTGAGGGGTCAATGCCACATGGAAGTCAAAGGGTCAGGTGGTCGACCGGAGAAGGGCGGACCGATCGGCCGACCGGAGAAGGAGGGGTCGACCTCCCGGCCGGCCGACCGGTAAATAACCGATGTAAAAAGGTGCCCCGACCGACGTCGGGGTTCCGACGCTCGATTGAACAGTAACGAAGGGCCAAGCGGAAGTCATGCTCGGCCGAAGACATAAAGTAACATACTGCTAGCAGTCCCCACATAACACCTTCAGGGATCTCCGGCGTCACCGAGTCGTATGGAGGGCCGGACTTGATGTAGTCTGCGTGGGTAGGACGGAGATAGTCTTGGCCGTAGGAAGCCCCAGTATGGAGTAGGAGAGAAGGACAATGAACATCTTATGGCGGTTTGTCAAGTCTATGACTAGACCATACTCCAATCTGGCGGCAGGTGTTCTTGTCCCATCGAAGGCGTGCACAGGAATGTGATGTATGGTGTCGGGTAAGCTTTCGACAAACACATCAGGGTATGGTGAGGACACGTTTGCCTCGGTGGGTGTGCGTGAGCTCTTTCACGCTCTATAAGAAGCCTTCTATTTGCATGGGGCGGCCGTTCTCTGACTTTGGCATTTCTTCCTGTTAGCTTGCACGACTTGAGGCGTCGGAGTAGTGGCATGGGAACCCTTCGGCCCGACTTCTTTGCAGGATCTTGGAGGTTCGCACATTCGAAGACCCACGTCGGACCGGGAGGCGCCACGTGCCCGTGTCCAGTTGATTTAGCTTGGACGGGATCGATTTGGCGCCGTCTATGGGAGCGCTCCGCATCCGGCGAAAACAATGGGCGGTGGCTGACGGCCTGCGATGGCGCTTTCTGGAGGAACTTGGCGCTCTGATCGAGTTGAGGGCGCTAAGCTTGTGGAACAACGAAGGCATCGGTAAGGCGGCTGGCGACAAGACATCGGCATCAGTGGCGGCGGAAGCACCACAAGCCACGGTTCCATTCCATCGAGCTCTATTCCGCACTCCTGAAGTCGTAGCAACTAATCGAGATCGGGGTCATCTTCGGATGAAATGCAAGACGAGATAGCGAAAGGAAAGCCCCAGTGGGCGCATCGCGGCGGATCAGCGTCAATTTTGAGGCTATTCTCGAGACTCTAAGCACTATGTGCCTCCGACGATCGGTGAGTATAATGGAACCAGCGACCCGGATGATCATTTGGGTAAATTTGATAACACTGCAACCCTGCATCAATACACAGATGGGGTGAAGTGTCGAGTTTTCCTCACCACCCTCTCCGGATCGACTCAACGGTAGTTTCGGAGGTTGCCGGACGGATCTATCACAAGCTTCAAAGACTTTCGTACGGCCTTCCTCCACCACTTTGCAAGCAGTCGGCGCTATCAAAAAACCAGTGTTAGTCTATTTACCATCAAACAGGAAGCCCGCGAATCGCTCTGAGCCTACATCCAGCGGTTCAACAGAGTGGCCATGGACATTCCAACGGCCACCTCGGAGACAATGATGAATGCCTTCACACAAGGCCTCGTGGATGGGGATTTCTTCCGATCACTCATTCGGAAGCCGCCCCGAGACTACGACCACATGCTACACCGGGCCAACGAATACATCAACGTGGAGGAACCGCAAGCGGCCCGGAAAAAAGAAACTCCAGCCAAGCGGGCTCCTTCTGCCGAACGGAAGCCGCATACCGCTAATCAGCCGCCCAGAGGACCGCTGGCCGAAGCAATTCGTTCTCATCCAAGACCTCATGTCCAAGAAGTAGCAGTCGAGCGGCTCTGGACAAAGAAGAAATGGACTCCCATGTTCTGCTCATTCCATCGCACGGACACGCATAACACCCGAGATTGTCGGAGTCTTCCCTTGATTGCTCATCCCTTTCCTCGGAGTGGCGGCCGCAGATCACCATCGGCTGACAGGCGACAGAGGCCTCGTGAAGTCGATCGGACGATAGCTGACAGGCGACAACAACAGACTCCCGAGCGGCATCGCTCTCCGAGGCGGGAGAATATCCGGATGTCTAGGGAACGCCCCTGACCGTCCGCTCGGGAAGAAGAAAATAGGAGCAATACTTCCCGAGGCGAGATCAACATCATAGCTGGTGGGCCGACCGGAGGAGACTCCAACCGAGCAAGGAAGGCGAGCGTCCGGCAGCTCCAGATCCATGCAGTCGGCTGCAGCCAAGAGCGGGCGAGTGGACCCGAAATCAGTTTCGGGCCCGGGGACTTGGAAGGAGTTGAAGTGCCCCACGACGACGCTCTGCTCATCAAAGCGGTAATAGCCAACTACACTATTCACCGCATTTTTATTAACACAGGAAGCTTGGTCAACATCATATTCAAAAAGGCGTTCGATCAACTGTAAATTGATAGAGCCGAGCTGCTGCCCATGACAACCCCCCTTTACGGATTTACGGGTGATCCGGCGGTTAGAACGGGGGACCCCCATTTTGAGGGGTCCATGCCACGCTGGAGTCAAAAGGCCAAGTGGCCGACCGGATAGGCAGACCAACCGGTGAATAGCTGAGGCAATAGGCGCCCCGACTAAAGTTGGGGTTCCGACGCTCAATGAAACAATGTCTAAGAGCCGAGCGGAAGGCACTCGCCCGGAAGTCTCCCCAGCATTTCAACGGGCACGGCCGGCGCAGGGGATGAAGGCCGTCCGGACGATGGTCTCCGTCCAGCCGGCCGGACGTACGTCCCGGCCGGCGGTGGGTAAAGGAGAACAGGAACATCTTCTGACAGCCGTCAAGTCATATGGCTAAGCCATACTCCTAGTCTGACAATGGGGTGTCTTGTTGTCCCATCGAAGGCGCAATGGGACTATTGCAGTATGACGTCAGGTAAGCTTTCTGATAAACACATACCGAGGTATGGGCTGCGGACACGTACGCGCCTCGGTGGGCGTGTAGAGGCTCTTTCACTGCTCTATATAAAGAGCCGCAGACTTCGCCGGAGGTACGCATTCTACAAGCTTTGGAGCCACTTTCTTTACCACTTGCTTGCCTGACTTGAGCGTCGGAGGGTCGCCGTCGGGAACCCCTTCCCGGCCCGACTTCTGTGCAGGGTCGCCGGAGCTTTGTATGACCAGTCGAAGACCCACATCAGCAACCGGAGAGCGCCACGTGCCCAGCATCTGTTGAGTCAGCCGTTCGGACAGGATCAATTTGGCGCCGTCTGTGGGAACGCTCCTGCATCCGATCGGCAGCAATGGACGAGGCTGGACGACAACACATGGTGACGCTCTCGAACGAGGAACTCGACGCTCTGATCGAGATAAGGGCCGCCAAGCTCTTGGAGCAAAAACAAAAAGCCACAGCCGAACGGCCGGAGCAGCAAGCAACATCAGTGTCTGGTGGTTGAGCGGAAGCACCACCGGCCCCCGTTGCATTTCATCGAGCCCTATTCCGCACCCCTGAAGCCGTACCAGCTCATAGAGATAGGGGATCTTCTTCGGATGAAATGCCTAGACGGGATGACAGAAAGGGGAAAGCCCCCCGATCGGACGCATCACCCGAGAGGATTAATCGCCAATTTTCAGAGGCTATTCTGCAAGATCCTCTGCCGAAGCACTATGTGCCTCCGACGATCGGCGAGTATAATGGGACAACTGACCCAGATGATCATCTGGGTAAGTTCGATAACACAGCTACTCTCCATCAATACACAGATGGAGTAAAGTGCCGAGTTTTTCTTACCACTCTCTCGGGATCGGCTTAACGGTGGTTTCGGAGGCTGCCGGATGGATCCATCACAAGCTTCAAGGACTTCCGAACGGCCTTCCTCCACCATTTTGCAAGCAGCCGATGCTACTAGAAGACGAGTGTAAGCCTGTTCGCCATCAAGCAAGAAGCCCGTGAATCGCTCCGAGCTTACATCCAGCGATTCAACAAAGTGGCGATGGATATTCCAGCAGTCTGAAACCATGATGAATGCCTTCACACAAGGCCTAGTGGATGGGGATTTTTCCGATCAGCCGCCCCGAGATTACGATCACATGTTACATCGGGCTAATGAATACATCAGCGTGGAAGAAGCGCAGCGACCGGAAAAACTCGGTAGAAGCGGGTTCTCGTAGGCGGAAGCGACCGCCGCTCATCGCCTAGAGGACCAAGGGCAAGCAATCGATCCCCACGCGGGTCCATGTGCAAGAGGTAGGCTGCCTGCCCAAGCCAAAGAAGAGATGGACCCGATGTTTTGCTCCTTCCACCGGATGACGCACAACACAAAGGATTGTCGAAGTCTTCCTTTGTGGCTCATCCCGTGCCCCGGAATGCTGGACGACGGTCTCCCTCGACAGGCAACAGAGAACTCATAGAGCCGATCGGACGCGGTGATAGGCGCGACGCATGAACTCGATCGGCGCCGTTCTCCAGGCAGGAGAATCGCGGCGTCGAGAGCGGTCCCCGTCCGCTCGGGAAGAGGAAAATAAACAATACTTCTTGAGGCGAGATCAGCGTTATTCTTTGGCGGGCCGGCCGGAGGAGACTCAACCAGAGCTAGAAAGGCGGCGTCCGTGACTCGATTCATGCGGTCGGTTGTAGTCGAGAGAGCTGAAGGACTCGAAATTAGTTTGGGCCGGGGACTTGGAAGGAGTTGAAGTACCCACGACGATGCTCTGCTCATCAAAGCGGTAATAGCCAATTATACTATTCACAGCGTATTTGTTGACACAGGGAGCTCGATCAATATCATATTCAAGGCGTTGATCATTGCAAATGGATCGAGCGAGCTATGCCATGACGACTCCGCTCTACGGGTTTGAGTAGAAGTTCGGTAGGTCAGACGGATCATTTGGCTACCTCATTGGGAGAAGAGCCGCTCCAGAGGACAAGGACAACAAACTTCGTGGTGGTCGACTCTCCTCGTCCTACAACGTCATTTTGGGACGACCGGCGCTCAGCGAATTCCAGCGGTCGTCTCAACCTTCCATCGAAGATCAAGTTCCCGTAGAGGACAAAGTGGGAGAAGTGCGGGAGATCAACTAGCAGCTCGGCGATGCTACATCGAGACAATTCCGCTCGGAAGGCGCCCCGGATCCAGGTAAACGCCATCACCGAAAAGACACCCTCTTTAATTTATGAAGAAAAAGAGGAAGTGCAGATTCACCCAACCCGATCGGAGGCCACGACTTTTATTGCGTCCGATCTGGAGGAGAAGCAGAAAGAGAAGCTGATCCAATGCCTCCGAAAAAATCATGATGTCTTCGTCTGGTCGAGACATGAGCTACCCGGAATTTCGCCGAGCATAGCGCAGCATGAGTTGCATGTCCGACCGGACGCTCGGCCAGTAAAGCAAAGAAAAAGGGACTTCAGCGCCGAGCAGAATTCCATCATCCGAGCAGAGGTGGAAAAACTTCTGGAGGCCGGCCATATACGCGAGGTGCAGTTCCCGAGCTGGTTGGCTAACATAGTATTAGTCTCCAAGCCAGACAACAAGTGGAGAGTGTGCATAGATTTTCGGGATCTCAACAAAGCTTGCCCGAAAGATTTTTATCCTCTGCCCCGGATAGATCAGCTGGTGGACTCTACGGCCGGCTGCGAATTAATCTGTATGCTCGACGCCTACCAGGGCTATCACCAAGTGCCACTCACCCGTGGAGATCAAGAAAAAGTCAGCTTCGTGATGGCCGACGACACATATTGCTATAATGTGATGCCGTTCGGATTAAAGAATGTGGGGGCCACATATCAACGCTTGATGAATAAAGTATTCAGAGAGCAGATCGGGCGGAATCTAGAAGTTTATGTGGACGACATTCTCATTAAATCCGTCCGAGCGGCCGATCTCTTCAAGGATATGGAAGAAACCTTCCGAACGCTGCGCAAATATGGAGTCAAGCTAAATCCCCAGAAGTGCCTGTTCGGAGCAAAAGGAGGGCACTTTCTGGGGTACATAGTGACCGAGCGGGGCATCGAAGCAAATCCCAGCAAGGTGAAAGCTCTACAAGATATGCCGCCTCCGAGAAATACAAGGGAAGTGCAGCGTTTGACCGGTCGGATAACCGCTCTGTCCAGATTCATCTCCAAAACCGCCGATCGGAGCCTTCCGTTTTTCAAGATCTTACGCAAGGCTACAAAATTTCACTGGGACGAAGAATGCGACCGGGCGTTCGAAGATTTAAAGGCATATCTGAATTCACTCCCGGTATTAGCCAAGCCGACTATTGGTGAGCCACTCTGTATTTATCTATCCTCGACCGAGCAGGCAATCGGCTCAGCACTGGTGAGGGCGAGTGGAGAGGAGCCTGTATATTTCCTTAGTCACATTTTAAAAGATGCTGAATCTCGCTACACTGGGCTCGAAAAGCTAGCTTTCGCTCTGGTCCTCGCCGCTCGGCGCCTTCGTCCATATTTCCTGGCGCATACTATCATTGTCAAAACCAATAGCCCGCTCGGGCATGTATTGCTGAATCCAGAAGCGTCCGGACGGCTTATCAAGTGGACGACAGAGTTAAGTGAATTCGACATCCAATACCATCCCCGCTCGGAGATCAAAGCGCAATCCTTGGCCGATTTTGTGACTGAGGTGCAAAGGCCGGAGCCGAAAGCTATGTGGAGAGTATATATGGATGGATCGTCCACTCGGCTCGGAAGCGGGATTGGAATATTGTTGCTCTCCCCTCAAGAAGAAAAGATGCACTTATCCGTCCGGCTGGATTATAAAGCTACCAACAATGAAGCAGAATATGAGGCCCTCATAGCTGGCTTGCAGGCTGCCCGGCATGTGGGAGCCGGTCGGGTAACGCTTCACTCGGATTCGCAGTTGGCCGCTCAGCAACTCTCTGGTACCTTCGAAATCAATAATGCTCGGCTCAAGCTCTACGCTGAAGCCTTCGAGAAGCTCAAAGCCGATTTTAGAGAAGTTGTTGTCCAGAAGATACCCAGAGCAGAAAATCAAGCAGCTGATGAGTTAGCCAAACTCGCGAGCTCAATAACGCCGGTCGCCATTCAGCAGCCAATTGAAAAAGTACTGTTGGTGGCGCACGTCGACCGGATGGAAGGCCTCACATTTCCAAGCGACTGGCGGACACCCATCATAGAGTTCCTCTGCTCGGGCGCCACACCATCCAATGAGTATGAAGCCCAGCTGCTAAGGAGGAGAGCCGGTCGGTTCACACTCATCGGCGATCAGCTTTACAAAAAGGCTTTCTCACGTCCGTTGTTGAAATGCGTGAGCTCGGAGGACTCGGCTTACATCCTCCAAGAAGTACATCAAGGATCGTGCGGAGGACATCCGGGCGGACGATCGTTGGCCAAGAAGATCCTCTTGGCCGGGTACTTTTGGCCGACTTTACAAGCAGACGCCGCTCGGACCGTGTCGACGTGCCTCTCATGTCAGAAGTACCATAACTTCAACCACCGACCGACGGAGGAAATGAAGGTATCAACAGTTTCATGTCCGTTCGATCAATGGGGAATGGATATTGTCGGTCCATTTCCGATGGCGACCGGGCAGCGGAAATTTTTGCTAGTGGCGGTCGATTATTTTTCCATGTGGGTGGAGGCCGAGCCGCTAGCCAAGATCACCGAACAGATGGTCAAAAAATTTATCTGGCAACACATCATCTGTCGGTTCGGCATCCCTCGCAGATTGGTTTCCGACAATGGGCGGCAATTCACAGGGAAGATGCTAGAGGAGTGGTGCAAAAGCTATGGCATCGAGCAACACTTCACGTCCGTGGCTTATCCCCAGAGCAACGGTCAAGCCGAAGTAGCCAATAGGGAAATTCTTCGTATTCTGCGCGCTCGGCTCGACCATTTGGGAGGAAGTTGGCCGGATGAAGTGCCGGGCGTCTTATGGGCCATCCGAACGACGCCGAAGGAAGGGACGGGTGTCACGCTATTCCATTTGGTGTATGGCGGCGAGGCGGTCATTTTGGTCGAAGTCGGCGTTGAGTCCGTCCGGATCCAGAGTTATGATGATGGCAACGCCGAACGGAGGAACATGGAGCAGGATTTGGTCGACGAGGAGCGAGCCAAGGCGTCCGTTCGGCTGATGGCATACCGGTAGCGGATGAAGCAAAACTACAACCGCCGCGTAATCCCCAGATCATTCCAGGTCGGCGATCTCGTCTGGAAGAAAGTCAAGCCGGTCGGCGACGTCGGAAAGCTTGAAGCTCCTTGGGCGGGTCCCTTCAAGGTTATTGAAAAACTCCGCTCGTGAGCTTATTATTTGGAGGATGAAGATGGGCGGCAGCTGGATCGACCGTGGAGTGCGAATCATCTCCAGCCTTATCGAGCGGGGTGAAAGGTGCGCGAATGTAAATCATTTTTGTATATGTTAGTCGCCCAGGTACTTGTAATGCAGGAAGCAAAATTAATTCAAAGGATAGCCGAGGGTTCCGCCGATCGGCAATGTCGAAGTTAGCCGTAAAGGCCGTCGAGCTCCGACGTTAAATATCGAGAGACGAGCCGGTGTCTATAAACGTCCGAGCGGAAGGCCGTCGAGCTCCGACGTTAAATATCGAGGCTGCAAGCGTCTAGAAGCGCCGGAAGACCGTCGAGCCTCGACGTTAAAATCGAGCGGCGTCTATAAGCGTCCGGCGGAAGGCCGTCGAGCTCGGACGTTAAATATCGAGAGAGTGGCGTCTATAAACGTCCGGCGGAAGACCGTCGAGCTCCGACGTTAAATATCGAGAGGCGAGCCGGCGTCTATAAGCGTTCGAGCGGAAGGCCGTCGAGCTCCGACGTTAAATATCGAGGCAGGCGGCGTCTATAAGCGTCCGGCGGAAGACCGTCGAGCTCGGCGTTAAATATCAAGAGGCGAGCCGGCGTCTATAAATGTCGAGCGGAAGGCCGTCGAGCTCGGCGTTAAATATCGAGAGGCGAGGCGGCGTCTATAAGCGTCTGGCGGAGACCGTCGAGCTCGGCGTTAAATATCGAGGCGAGCGTCTATAAACGTCCGAGCGGAAGACCGTCGAGCTCCGACGTTAAATATCGAGAGACGAGCCGGCGTCTATAAACGTCCGAGCGGAAGACCGTCGAGCTCCGACGTTAAATATCGAGAGACGAGCCGGCGTCTATAAACGTCCGAGCGGAAGACCGTCGAGCTCTGACGTTAAATATCGAGAGATGAGCCGACGTCCATAAACGTCCGAGCGGCTCGCATTGCGAAAATCTATCGAAAACTCCTTTGAGGTAAGGCGCGAAGCAAAACATGATTAATCGGAATTAAAAATGCGAACAAGTGAACGCGCGCGCCAAGCGGCTACTCAGTCGCATGATGAATGACGTTATTAAAGACAATCAACTTGTCTAACAGAGCGTGGTGCCGAGCGGAGGAGTTTTAAAGAACACTTTAGTTATGACGAGGAAAATTTCTTGCCAAAACAAAAGCTGAAGGAAAGGAAAAGATTATCTATTAAGCACAAGGCTAACCAGAAGAGTTACAGCAAAAATAAGTTTGGCCGAACGGCGGGGATACAAAAAAGTTCATAAGAAACACTCCTCATGCGTCGAAATCAAAAAGAGCATCAGGGATGGCGCCCATCACGGTCACGAGATCCTCGGGAGGGATGGTCAGCTCGGCGGGCAGGTGGCCTTTGGCCTTTAAGTGATCCACAGCCGCTTTGATCGCCTCTTTAAAGGTGAGGGAGATCTTGTCAGTAAATTTCTCCCCAAAGGAATCCGAGCGGACGAATGCCTTCCTCACCTCGTCGGAGCGGGCCGACTCCCCCTCTTGATACTCTTTGAGCTCGGCGTGGGCAGCGTCGCTGGCAGCTTGGAGATCCTTCAATTCTCCATCAAATCTTTGAAGATCGGCCGAGCGGCTCTCCTTCTCGGTGGCGAGCAGGCATCCGGATCTTGCGCTGCTCCAGCCCTCGATCTCCACCTTCATTCGGTCCATGTCATCAATGGCCTGGCTTCCGAGTGGTCGCCGTCTTGATCTCCTTATCTCGTTGTTTGACCATCGTTTCAAGCGACGACCTTGCTCGCGGATCGGGCTTTTCCGTTCGGCTTCGATAACTTCTTGGCCTTCTCGAGGCGGCCGTCATTTGTCTCCATGACCTTGAGTTTTTTCAATTCATCCTCCAGCTCGGCCAACCGATTGCTAACGGCAATCTGCTCCACCCAGTTCTACGAGCAAAAGTGAACAGGTTAAAAACTTAATTCAAATACACGAACAAAGGAAAAGAGCATACCCCGGAGTCCTGTTGAAGGTTGCTGTCGCCGAGCTGCCCGGGAGTCATCGCTTTTATCCGGCGCCGAGCGTCCTCCCAAGCTTTTGCGAGAGGGCCTGTCAAGGTGATCTGCTGCTCGGGGACCACTGGCCGATCAGCAGCAGCCATATATTCCTCTGAGGGGAGGCGCAGGACGGTTTTAATTAAATTCGAGCCGCTAGGCTCGCCTTGAGAAGCATCGGCCTTACCGGATGGCCCAAACGCCGGATATGGCGCAGAGTTCTTGAAGGGCTGGACGGCGGCACCTCAGAGCTTGCCCTCGGAGAGCCATGTGGGGTCGGGGTACTCTATAGGGAAACCGTCCCGGACAACACCGGAGCATCCGCGCCCCGCTCGGGCTGTGGCTCATCAAGTGGAGTTGGGGCAGACGCAGATTCCGGTCATCGGCGCTTCCGAGTGCGTAGCGGAACATCATCGGCCAAACGACCCTCCACTTCCACCTCGGCTTGGGAAGAAGGTTCTGTGCCGCCCGCTGCCTCGTCGTGAGAGGTAGTAGCTGCCAAGGCTTCAGGGGCATCTTGAGTCCCCTCGCCTGATTCGCCGGTCGGATCGGCTGGATCAAGGCCCCGCTCGGCGACCTCCTTGTTCGTCACCGCCTCAATCTGAGCGGCTTTCAATTTGAGCTTCTCGGTCGCCTTAGCACGCCACATGACTTCAGCTGCAGAAACAAAGATTAAATCAATTAGAACAAAAGAAAAAGGAGGGATGAGAATCGCTTACTCATGCTGCAGGGCAGATCGGCGGGGGTAGAAGACAAGCCGAATATGTGCATTACTCCCGGAAGGAGCAGCTTGTCAATATGATAGCGCTGACCAACCAGCCGTTCGGCTGCATGAAGGTAGGCCGCGTCGCCTCTAAATTTGCCGAGCTCCGGTTGCGCTGGCATCGCCGTCTGCCACTTGGTGCGAAAAGTTGGCCGCTCGGGAAAACGTATATAGAAAAAATGCTCCTTCCAATGTTTGTTGGAGCTCGGCATGTTATCGAAGAGGACGAAACCTATCCTAGACTGGAAAACAAAGGTGCCCCACTCGGCTTGCTTGGGATAAAAAAAGTAGTGGAAAATCTTAGGGTCGAGGGGGATGCCGTTCAGTTTGAATAAAATTATCACCCCGCTCAGCAGCCTTACGGAGTTCGGAACTAGTTGGCCGAGCGGGATGCGGAAGTAGTTGCAAACTTGCAAGAAAAATTTATGAGGTGGGAAGCGTAGCCCGGCCAAAAATTGGTCTCGGAAAAAAATAACTATGCCAGGTGGCGGTTCATGAGGCCGATCGGCCGGTGTGGCTAATATTATTTGGTGGTCGGAAGGAATGTCGTAAGTCCGAGCGAGACGCAACGCGTCCTCCTCGTCAAAACGGCTCTCCATGGTCGTGTACCATAGACCCGGAGCGCCGCCGGTCGACTGCGAGGTGCTAGTCATGGTCGAAAGACAAGAATACGGGACCAAAGGGGAAGGTTCAAGCAAGAAAGGGAGGAAAACCGACTGAAGGAAACGATTAACAGAAAGAAGAAAACGTTGGGAACGAGAAAGAAGGTCTTACGAGCAAGAAAGATGATCGACGGGGGCCTGGGGGTTGCCGAAGAGTTGAGGGGCGAGGTCGCGAGAAAGAGGAGCGCCGGAGGAGGATGAAGCAACAATGCGGCGGAAGGAGTCGCGGGCTTTATATCGCCAGGAGCAACCTCCACCGTCCGATCCAGGTCGTCGATAACGAGGTCATCATCCAGCCATTCATTTCAAACGGCGGTTGTCCCATCGGAGTAGCGCCACCGCCATCGTTGACAAGCGCCACGATCGCCACGTGTCGGTGAGGATATTGACGCATTAATGAGCTCCCTTACCGTGCGGGCCTGCGTGATGGGTAGTAGGGGAGAGCATCGGACATGGATTCCAAGAGAACACAAGGCACGGACAAGATACCGCCGAACGGATGGGTATCCCTATGCCTGGCCGAGTGGCCTAATGCAGTGATCATTGCTCGATCAGATCGACAGTCCAGTCAGTCAGACTTCGCCTCCTTCGACTAGACTCGAGGGGGAGGAAAGTGATCCGGCGGTTAGAACGGGGGACCCCCATTTTGAGGGGTCCATGCCACGCTGGAGTCAAAAGGCCAAGTGGCCGACCGGATAGGCAGACCAACCGGTGAATAGCTGAGGCAATAGGCGCCCCGACTAAAGTTGGGGTTTCGACGCTCAATGAAACAATGTCTAAGAGCCGAGCGGAAGGCACTCGCCCAGAAGTCTCCCCAGCATTTCAACGCAAGCGACAGGCGAGACGCGAGGGGCATGCTGCCTGGCCGGCGCAGGGGATGAAGGCCGTCCGGATGATGGTCTTCGTCCAGCCGGCCGGACGTACGTCCCGGCCGACGGTGGGTAAAGGAGAACAGGAACATCTTCTAACAGCCGTCAAGTCATATGGCTAAGCCATACTCCTAGTCTGACAACGGGGTGTCTTGTTGTCCCATCGAAGGCGCGATGGGACTGTTGCAGTATGGCGTCAGGTAAGCTTTCTGACAGACACATACCGAGGTATGGGCTGCGGACACGTACGCGCCTCGGTGGGCGTGTAGAGGCTCTTTCATCGCTCTATATAAAGAGCCGCAGACTTCGCCGGAGGTACGCATTCTACAAGCTTTGAAGCCACTTTCTTTACCACTTGCTTGCCTGACTTGAGCGTCGGAGGGTCGCCGCCGGGAACCCCTTCCCGGCCCGACTTCTGTGCAGGGTCGCCGGAGCTTCGTACGACCAGTCGAAGACCCACATCGGCAATCGGAGAGCGCCACGTGCCCATCATCCGTTGAGTCAGCCGTTCGGACAGGATCAACGGGCAACAAAGTTCAGTCGGTCGGACAAATCCGACTAGCTATCTCACTGGGAGAAGAGCCGCTCAGGAGGACGCGGACAGCAAACTTCATGGTGGTCGACTCTCCCTCATCATACAACGTCATTTTGGGACGACTGGCACTCAGCGAGTTCCGAGCGGCCGTCTCCACCTTCCACCAGAAGATCAAGTTCCCCGTCGAGGACAAAGTGGGAGAAGTACGGGGAGATCAACTAGCAGCTCGGCGATGCTACGTCGAGATGGTCCGAGCATAAGCCAATTCCGCTCGGAAGTCGCCACGGATCGAGGTGAACGCTATAACTGAAAAGCCTCCCTCTCTAGTTTATGAAGAAAAAGAGGAAGTGCAGATTCACCCAACCCGAGCGGAGGCCACAACTTTCGTTGCGTCTGACCTGGAGGTAGGCCAGAAACAGGAAGTGATCAAATGCCTCCAGAGAAACTGTGATGTCTTCGTCTGGTCAACGCATGAGCTGCCCGGAATTTCGCCGAGCATAGCACAACACGAGCTACATGTCCGACCGGACGCTCGACCGGTGAAGCAGAGAAAAAGGGATTTTAGCGCCGAACAGAATGTCATCATCCGGGTGGAGGTTGAGAAGCTTTTGGAGGCCGGCCATATACGTGAGGTTCAGTTCCCGAGCTGGCTGGCGAACGTAGTATTAGTCTCCAAGCCGGGCAACAAGTGGAGAGTGTGCATAGATTTTCGGGATCTCAACAAAGCTTGCCCGAAAGATTTTTATCCTCTGCCGCGGATCGATCAGCTGGTGGACTCCACTGCAGGCTGCGAGCTGATATGTATGCTCGACGCTTACCAAGGCTATCATCAGGTGCCGCTCGCCCGTGAAGATCAAGAAAAAGTCAGCTTCGTTACAGCCGACGGCACCTATTGCTATAATGTGATGCCGTTCGGATTGAAGAACGCGGGAGCCACATATCAGCGGCTGATGAACAAAGTGTTCAAGGAGCAGATCGGGCGAAATCTGGAAGTATACGTGGACGACATTCTTATCAAGTCCGTCCGAGCGGCCGATCTCTTCGAAGACATGGAGGAAACTTTCCGAACGCTACGGAAATATGGAGTCAAGCTAAACCCCCAGAAGTGTCTGTTCGGAGCAAAAGGAGGGCGTTTCTTGGGTTACATAGTGACCGAGTGGGGTATCGAAGCAAATCCCAGCAAGGTGAAAGCTCTACAAGATATGCCGCCTCCAAGAAATCTGAGGGAAGTGCAGCGTTTGACCGGTCGGATAACTGCTCTGTCCAGATTCATCTCCAAGACCGCCGACCGGAGCCTGCCCTTTTTCAAAATATTGCGCAAGGCCACTAAATTTCACTGGGACGAAGAATGCGATCGGGCGTTCGAAGAACTGAAGGCATATCTGAATTCTCTGCCTGTGCTAGCCAAGCCAGCCGTAGGTGAGCCTCTTTGTATCTATTTATCTTCAAATGAGCAAGCAGTCGGCTCGGCATTAGTGAGGGCGAGCGGAGAAGAGCCTGTATATTTTCTGAGCCATATTTTAAAAGATGCTGAATCTCGCTACACTGGGCTCGAGAAGTTAGCCTTCGCGCTGGTCCTCGCCGCTCGGCGCCTTCGTCCCTACTTCCTGGCGCATACCATCATTGTCAAAACTAATAGTCCGCTCGGACGAGTATTATTGAATCCAAAAGCGTCCGGATGGCTTATTAAGTGGACAACGGAGTTGAGTGAATTCGACATTCAATATCAACCCCGCTCGGCAATTAAAGTGCAGTCCTTAGCATATTTTGTGACTGAGGTGCAGAATTCAGAGCCGGAAGCTATGTGGAAAATATTTGTGGAGGGATCATCCACTCGGCTCGGAAGCGGGATTGGAGTACTGCTGCTCTCTCCCCAAGAAGAAAAGATGCACTTATCCGTCCGGCTGGATTACAGAGCTATAAACAATGAAGCTGAGTATGAAGCCCTCATAGCCGGCTTGCAGGCAGCTCGGCATGTGGGAGTCGGACGGGTGACTATACATTCAGATTCTCAGTTGGCCGCTCAGCAGCTCTCTGGTACTTTTGAGATTAACAACGCTCGGCTCAAACTCTATGCTAAAGCCTTTGAGAAGCTCAGAGCCAATTTCAGAGAGGTCATCATCCAAAAGATACCCCGAGCAGAAAATCAAGTGGCCGATGAGTTAGCCAAACTTGCAAGTGCAATAACGCCGTTCGTCACCCAATCGCCAATTGAACAAGTATCTTTGGTGGCGCACGTCGACCGGATGGAAGCCCTCACATTCCCAAGTAATTGGAGGACACCCATCATGGAGTTTCTCCGCTCGGGAGCTACGCCATCCGATTACCATGAAGCCCAACACTCAGGAGAAGGGTCGGTCGGTTCACACTTATTGGAGATCAACTCTACAAGAAGGCTTTCTCCCGCCCGTTGTTGAAATGCGTGAACTCGGAAGACGCGGCGTACATTCTCCAAGAAGTGCACCAAGGATCATGCGGAGGACATCCGGGTGGGCGATCACTGGCTAAGAAGATATTGCTGGCCGGATACTTCTGGCCAACCCTGCAAACAGACGCCGCTCGGACCGTCGCGACGTGCCTTTCTTGGCAGAAGTATCATAATTTCTCACACCGATCGGCAGAAGAAATGAAAGCAGCCACTGTGTCCTGTCCCTTCGACCAATGGGGAATGGATATTGTGGGTCCATCCCCTATGGCGACGGGGCAGCGGAAATTTTTACTAGTGGCAGTCGATTATTTTTCCAAATGGGTGGAGGCCGAGCCGCTAGCCAAGATCACCGAGCAGATGGTCAAGAAGTTTATCTGGCAGAACATCATCTGTCGGTTCGGCATCCCCCGTCGACTTATTTCCGACAACGGGCGGCAGTTCACAGGAAAATTGCTCGAAGATTGATGCAAAAGCTACGGCATCGAACAACACTTCACGTCCGTGGCATATCCCTAAAGCAATGGTCAAGCCAAAGTAGCCAATCGGGAAATTCTTCGCATTTTGCGGGCTCGGCTCGACCATATGGGAGGTAGCTGGGTGGATGAAGTGCCAGGCGTCTTATGGGTCATTCGAACGACCCCGAAGGAAGGAACTGGCGTCACGCCCTTTCATCTGGTGTATGGCGGTGAAGCGGTTATTCCTGTCGAAATTGGCGTCGAGTCCGCTCGGATCCAGAATTATGATGATGACAATGCCGAGGAACATAGAGCTGGATTTGGTCGAAGAAGAAAGAGCCAAGGCGTCCGTCCGGCTGATGGCGTACCGTCAAAGAATGAAGCAGAATTACAACCGGCGCGTAATCCCCAGATCATTCCAGGTCGGCGATCTTGTCTGGAAGAAAGTGAAGCCGGTCGGCGACGTCGGCAAGCTAGAAGCTCCTTGGGTGGGCCCCTTCAAAATCATCGAAAAGCTCTGCTCGGGCGCTTATTATTTGGAGGATGAAGACGGGCGGCAACTGGATAGGCCATGGAGCGCGAATCATCTCCAGCCTTATCGAGCTGGGTGAAAGGTGCACTGATGTAACTCATTTTTGTATATATTTTGGGTCGCCTATGTACTTGTAATGCAGGAAGCAAAAAGATAAAAACGCATTGAGCATTATCTGTCGAACGGCCTACTGCGTGAAGACCCCGTGCCGTTCGGCCGGGCGTATGATTATATGAGCCAAATGCTCGAAGGCAAAGACCCCGTGCCGTTCGGCCGGGCATATAAATTACACGAGTCGAAGGCTCGATGCTAAAGATCCCGTACCGTTCGGGCGGGGTGTATATTATTCGAAGCACGATCGAGGTCAAAGATCCCGCGCCGTTCGGCCGGGAGTATGTTAGCCGAGTCAGAGGCTTGATGACGAAGACCCCATGCCGTTCGGGAGTATATAATAAAAATTAGCCTTAATAGGCCGTTGAGCTCCGACGTTAAATATCGAGAGACGAGCCGGCGTCTATAAACCCTCCGAGCGGAAGACTGTCGAGCTCCGACGTTAAATATCGAGAGACTAGCCGACGTCTATAAACCCTCCGAGCGGAAGACCGTCGAGCTCCGACGTTAAATATCGAGAGACGAGCCGGCGTCTATAAACCCTCCGAGCGGAAGACCGTCGAGCTCCGACGTTAAATATCGAGGCGAGCCGGCGTCTATAAACCCTCGGGCGGAAGGCCGTCGATAGCGAGAGACGAGGCGGCGTCTATAAACCCTCGGCGGAAGACCGTCGAGCTCCGGCGTTAAATATCGAGGCAAGGCGTCTATAAACCCTCGGCGGAAGGCCGCCGAGCTCCGACGTTAAATATCGAGGCAGGGCGTCTATAAACCCTCAGGCGGAAGACCGTCGAGCTCGTTAAATATCGAGAGACAGGCCGGCGTCTATAAACCCTCGGCGGAAGGCCGTCGAGCTCCAACGTTAAATATCGAGGCAGGCGGCGTTTATAAACCCTCGGCGGAAGGCCGTCGAGCTCCGGCGTTAAATATCGAGGCGAGCCGGCGTCTATAAACCCTCCGGCGGAAGACCGTCGAGCTCCGGACGTTAAATATTGAGAGACGAGGCGGCGTCTATAAACCCTCCGGCGGAGGCCCTCGAGCTCCGGCGTTAAATATCGAGGGGCGGGCGTCTATAAACCCTCCGGCGGAAGACCGTCGAGCTCAGGAAATATCGAGACGAGCCGGCGTCTATAAACCCCGGCCGTCGAGCTCCGATGTTAAATATCGAGAGACGAGCCGGCGTCTATAAACCCTCCGAGCGGAAGACCGTCGAGCTCCGACATTAAATATCGAGAGACAAGCTAGCGTCTATAAACCCGCCGAGCGGAAACCGTCGAGCTCCGACGTTAAATATCGAGAGACGAGCCGGCGTCTATAAACCTGCCGAGCGGAAGACCGTCGAGCTCCGACGTTGAAAATCGAGAGACGAGCCGGTGTCTATAAACCTGCCGAGCGGAAGGTCGTCAGGCGCTAACGATAAAATTCGACGTTAAAAGGCGAGCAACCGGAGTCTATAAATCCTCCGGACGGATAACTTTCTGCAAGGTCCTTCTCGGTTGTATAGGCCGACCTCTGATCGGGCCTGTCGATAAGGCGAGAATAAAGGCAATGTGTGGTCGAGCGGCTCCTTTATAAAATGTACTTGGACGCGAGAAAACTGAGACCAAGACGAAAGTTAAAGATTGGACGTGGTTCGAACAAACAAATAACAAAAGGAGACTATCCGTTTACGCCGATCGGCGGACAGACAAAATTTATTATATTCGCCCCTAACGGCAGGCATACAAAAGATTGCACACTTGAGAGAAATTTCATAAACCCCTCATTCACTATCATCGAAATTAAAGAGGGAGTCGGGGATGGAGCCCATCATGGCCGCCAAATCTTCAGGGGGGACGGACAGCTCGGTGGGTATGTGGCCTTTGGTCTTCAGATAGTCCACTGCCACTTTGATCGCCTCTTCAAAAGTTAAGGATAGCTTGTCGCTAAACCTTTCGCCAAATTCATCCGAGCGGACGAATGCTTTACGCACCTCCGCCGACCGGCCAGGCTCCCCGTCCTGATATTCTTTAAAAGTAGCTTTAGAAGCATCGAAGGCAGCTTGAAGATCTTTCAGAGCCCCTTCCGCTTTAGCCTGGTCGGCCGAACGACCCTCCTGTTCGACGGATAATGAGGTTTCCAATTCTTTAACCCGCTGCTCTAACCCCCGGTTCTCTACCTTCATCATATCCATGTCATCGATGGCTTTAAGCTTCCGGGTGGTCGCGGTCTTTATCTCTTTGTCCCGCTGCTTGACCAAAGCCTCGAGTCAAGCCACTTCGCTCGACAAGCCGGAAGACTTACCCCGTTCGGCTTCCAGCAGCTTTTTTGCCTTCTCCAGAGCGGCCGTTGACTGTCTGCTATCTCCCGCGGCTTTGAGCTTTTTCAGCTCGTCCTCCAGTTCGGCTAGGCGATTGCTGATTGCAATCTGCTCCACCCAATTCTGCAAAATGGATAGGAGCAAGTTAGAAACCAAATCCAAATAACTAACATGGCAAAGAACATACCCCGGTCGCCTGTTGTAGATTGCTGTCGCCCAGCTGACCGGGAGTCATCATTGCAATTCGGAGCCGAGCGTCCTCCCAGGCTTTGGCGAGAGGACCCGTAAGGGTGATCTGTTGCTCGGGGACCACTGGCCGATCAGCAGCCGCCATATATTCCTCAGACGGGAGGCGCAAGACAGTTTTTATCAATCTCGGGCCGCTCGGATCACCCAGGGGCGCAACGGCCTTACCGGACGGCTCACCGGTGGAGGAAGAAGGACGGTCGCCCAACCGCTTAAGACGCCGTAGGGTTCGGGGAGGACTGGAAGGCGGCACCTCAGAGATAGCCCTTGGAGAGCCGCGCGACGTGGGGGTACTCTCTATAGAGACCGTCCCGGATAGCACTGGAGCTTCATCGCCCCGCTCGGACTGCGGCTCATCAGATGGAGTTGGTTGAGAGGCTAGCTCTGGCCGTCTGCGCTTCCGAGTGGCCAGGGGAACGTCGTCGGCCGAACGGCCCTCTACCTCGACTTGAGTAGAAGGCTCGAGATCGCTCGCAGCCTCGCCGAGAGAGGCAGGAGCGTCTAAGGCTTCGGGGACAGTCTGAGTCCCCTCACCCTCTTCGCTGGCCGGACCAGCTGAGGCCAAGCTCCGCTCGGCGACCTCCCTATTCTTGGTCGCCTCGATCTCGGCGGCTCTCAATTTCAGTCGCTGGTAGCCTTGGCGTGTCACATGACTTCGGCTGCAGAAACAAAGAATAAATCAGTTAGAACAAAAGAAACGGGAAGATAAGAGAACTTACTCATGCTGCAAGGTAGATCGGCTGGGATAGAGGACAAGCCGAATATATACAGTACTCCCGGAAGGAGCAGCTTGTCGATGTGATATCGCTGGCCGACCAGCCGATCGGCCGCATGAAGGTAGGCCGAATCGCCCCTGAACTTGCCGAGCTCCGGTTGCGCTGGCATCGCCGTTTGCCATTTGATATGAAAGGCAGGTAGCTCGGGGAAACGCACGTAGAAAAAGTGCTCCTTCCAATGTTTATTGGAGCTCGGCATATTATCAAAAAGGACAAAACCTATCCTAGATTGGAAAACGAAAGTACCCCATTCGGCCTGCTTAGGGTAGTAGAAGTAGTGGAACACCTTGGGGTCCAACGGGATGTTATTCAGTTTAAACAAAACTACCACCTCGCTCAACAGCCTGATGGAATTCGGAACTAGCTGGCCGAGCGGGATGCGAAAGTAGTTGCAAACTTGCAAGAAAAACTTATGGGGTGGAAAGCGTAGCCCAGCCAAAAATTGGTCTCGGAAGAAAAGAACGGTGCCGGGCGGCGGTTCATGAGGCCGATCGGCTGGGGTGGCTATTACTATGTGGTGGTCGGAAGGGATGTCATAAGTCCGAGCGAGGCGCAGCGCGTCCTCCTCGTCAAACCGGCTCTCCATGGTCGTGTACCAAAGACCAAGAGCGCCGGCGGTCGACTGGGAAGTGCTAGTCATGGGCGAAACGCAGTAAGAAATTCGAGGCAAAAAGAAGGGTTCGAACGAGAAAGAAAAGGTGGTAGACTTGAAGGGGACAGCTAACAGAAAAAAGAAGGAGGGAGCGAGGAAAAGGAAGGCTTACGAGCAAAAGGGATGATCGAAAGGGGCCTCGGGTCCGTCGGGGAGCTGAAACACGAGGTCGCCAGAGCAGAAAGAACAGCGGGAGGTCGAAGGTCGATGAAGAAGAAGGCGGCGGAGAGAGGAGGCCGCGAGATTTATAACGTTTGCCTCGTACGGCCTTAGCCGTCCGATTCAGGTCGTGAAGAACGAGGTCATCATCTAGCCGTTCATTTCAAACGGCGACTGCCCCATCGGAGGTGATGCCACCACTATACCCTGATAAAAGTAAGATCGCCACGTGTCAGCAGGATACGGGTTACATTTAATGAGCGCCCCTTACCGCACGCAGCGCACGTGAGGGGCAGTAGAGAGGAGGATTCGGCATGGATTCCAAGGGAATACAAGGCACGGGCAAGACACCGCCGACCGGATGAGCATCCCTATGCCTGGCCGAGCGGAGTAGTGTAGCGGCCGTTGCTCAGTCAGATCGGCAGTCCAGTCAGTCAGACTTCGCCTCCTTCGACTAGACTCGAGGGGGAGGCAAGTGATCCTGGCGGTTAAAACAGGGGACCCCCATTTTGAGGGGTCAACGCCACGTGGAAGTCAAAGGGCCAGGTGGTCGACCGGAGAAGGGCGGACCGGTCGGCCGACCGGAGAAGGATGGGTCGACCTCCCGGCCGGCAGACCGGTAAATAACCGATGGAAAAGGCGCCTCGACCGACGTCGGGGTTCCGGCGCTCGATTGAACAGTAACGAAGGGCCGAGTGGAAGTCATGCTCGACCGAAGACATAAAGTAACATACTGCTAGCAGTCCCCACATAGCACCTTACCGAGGATCTCCCCAGCATACCGATGCATATGGAGGGTCGGACGTGATGTGAGTGCCGGCCGGTCGGACGGGAGATGAGTGCCGGCCGGCCGGAAGCCCCGGCATGGAGTAGGGAGAGAAGGACAATGAACATCTTATGACAGCTGTCAAGTCCTATGACTAGGCCATACTCCAAATCTGGCGGCAAGGTGTTCTGCTGTCCCATCGAAGACGTGCCTGGACTATAGCAGTATGGTGTCAGGTAAGCTTTATGAAAAACACATACTGAGGTATGGGCTGAGGACACGTATTTGCCTCAGTAGGTGTGCGTGAGCTCTTTCACCGCTCTATATAAGGAGCCTTCTATTTCGCCGGAGGGATGCGTTCTACAACTTTGGGAGCCACTTCTTCACTGTTAGCTTGCCTGACTTAAGCGTAGGAGAGTCGTCGCCGGGAACCCCTTCCCGGCCCGACTTCTTTGCAGGATCGCCGGAGGTTCGCACCAGCATTCGAAGACCCACGTCAGCAACCGGAGAGCGCCACGTGCCCAGCGTCCGTTGATTCAGCTTTCGGACAGGATTAATAATCTATTAGAATTATTTATTTATAGTTTTAAAAATAATTTAATTTAATTATTTATCTTTTCAATTTAGGTTTTAGATTTTTTTTCTTATAATTAATTATATCTTGTATTTTTTTTATTTCTTAATGAATTTTGGATTCAATAATATGATTAATTTTTTTTCTCTTAATTTTTACATGATATCAGAGCAAGGTTCTCATTCTCTGACTTAATTTTTTATACTGCCCCCTATTATTGCTTCCTGTTGTCGTTGTCATCTCCTACTGCTGTTATTAATTTCGGCGCCGACATCTATTTTCTGTCCTGTTGCTGTTGATTTCGGCGTCGAAATTTATTTTCTGTCGATTTCAACGTCGACGTCCTGCCCTACCAATTTCGACACCGACATTATTTTCTGCCGATTTCGATGCCGACACTATTTCTGTCGATTTCGGCACCGACGTCCTGTGCTGTCAATTTCGGCACCGACGCTCTGTGCTACTGATTTCTACATTTGACATCTTTTTCTGCCTCATATCCTTTATGTGACCACTGGTCGTCCTGATATCAGTTTTTGCAGATCATATAAATGTGTATCCTTACAATTTGATTATTTTGAGAATTATTCATTTTGTCATCATGCCTGGTCGTGCAGATGCTTCATGGAAATCTGATTCATATATGTTTAAGCAGTTTCAACAGTTTTTTGGTTCACAACCCTTTGCCATGTCAGCTTCCTCTCATATAGGTTTGTCGTCGTCTAGTATTTCAGATATATCTTCATCCTTGTAGATTTTGGACTCTGGTGTCTCCCATCATATGTTATCCAATTTGTCATCTTTTATTTCTTGTTCTCCCAGTTCATCTATATCTACTGTGACTGCTGATGGTACTCCTATGTTATTAGTAGGTGTTGGTTCAATTGTTACATCTTCTTTATCTTTTATTAATGTTTATTATATTCTGAGTATTACTTTAAATCTTGTTTCTGTTAGTCAATTATATGAGTCTAGATATCTAGTCTCTTTTTTCTTCATCCAATTGTTATGTTCAGGATCCGTAATCTCAGAAGTTGATTGGGACAAGCCATAAGTAAGGAGGACTATATGTTTTAGATCAACTCAAATTACCAGAAGTTGTAGTTTCGAGTGTGGATTTATCGTCTTTTCATCTGAGTCATTTATCTTCTGATTTTTATTTGTGGCACTCTCGCTTAGATCATGTTTCAGCGCCTTGTTTATAGTTTTTAGCCTCTACAGGAGCATTAGGACATTTAAAAAGTTTTGATATTTCTGATTGTAGTAGTTGTAAACTAGCCAAATTTTCTGTCTTACCATTTTCTAAAAGTCATTCTTTTTCTTCTGCTCCATTTGATCTTATCCATTTTGATGTGTGGGGACCCTCTTCTATTCTTACAAAGGGGGGGGGGGGTCAAGGTATTATGTTTCATTTATTGATGATTGCATCGTTACTCTTGGGTCTATCTTATGAAACACAAGTTAGATTATCTTACAATTTTCAATAACTTTAGAGCTCTTGTGAAAACTCAGCATTCTAGTGTCATAAAGTGTTTTCATTATGATTTGGGGGGTGAATACACTTTGAATCAATTTTCACATTTACTTGCTTCTGATGATACTGTTAGAGTGTATACTAAAAGTCTAACTTTTTGTATAAACATTTAAGAATCACATTGGTCAAATACCTACATTTATATGCTAAGTGTAGTTATTCAAATAATTTATATTATAGATAACATGGTGTGTGGTGTCACATACAGAAGATCATGTTATCAGTTCTTTATAAATTATAAACAGTAGCTCGCGACTAAGATGGAAAGGAACAAACTATTGGAATAGTCGTAGTGTAATTAGGTATTAGTTTATCTTGATTGATAAATTACACTAGTACACTATGAGTGTATTGAGTAGGACTATTTAATGTAGTTTCTTTTTATACTGACTAAATAAAAGAACAATACCTTTGTTATTATGGAAGTGTGTGCTCTTAATCCTAATATAATAACAAGCACATATACTTAATATTTATTTCTTTGATTTATCAAAGGGTGCGATTTAGTTCGATAAATCAATAGGCCCGATAAGTTGGGAAATAATATTATTTATAGTGTGTGTTGTTGATTATAGAAGGAAACTGTGTCCTAGAAATCTAGGTTGATAATGTCTCCAAGGGGAGCTCATAAGGATTGTCATGTAAACCCTGCAGGTGGACTTAGTCCGACATAACGATAAGATTGAGTAGTACTACTCTTGGACTAAGATATTAATTAAAGTGAGTTGTCAGTAACTCATTTAATTAGTGGACATTCGATATCTTAAACACAGGGAGTCTAATGCACTCATGATAAGAAGGAGCTCATAATGTAATTTGGGATTGGTGCGGTAGTTCAATAATAACTCTTTAGTGGTATAAGTTATTATTGATGAACTTGAATTGGGTGTTCGGAGTGAATTCGAAAAACTTAAGTTTATCGGGAAATTAAAATCAATTTCTCTTCTCAGTCCCTATTGTAACCTCAATAAAACTTTATATTCATCAAAGCTCATCTTCTAGTCCGTATGTTGACGTTGCTATCCAAAGTTGGTTCTCAACTATGATGTGTCAACGTTTAAGAGCTTTGAAAAGCAAAGCTTTGAAAAAACGTCGAAGAAGTTTTGAAAAGCAAAGCTTTGAGAAATTTTAAAAATGTTGATGTGTCAACGTGAAAAAGTTTTGAGAATTTCTCAAACGTTGGCAAGCAAGTTTTTGAGAAAGTAAGTTTTGTTTTGTCAACGTTTTGTTTGAAAAGCTTGCTTGCCTTGACAAGTCCACGTTGAAAGCTATGGCCGATCATATTAAAAAAAAAAGGGGATGTGTTTTTTTTTTTTTTTTTTAAAATCTCTTCTATCTTCTAAAAAGAGATTTTAAATTTTAAAATTTTCCTCTTTTATAATCAACCACATAATTTTAAAAGAGAATTTTAATTTTTTAATAAAATTTTTCTTTTTTGTAATCATAATTTAAAAGAGAAGTTTTAATTAATCTTTTCTTTATTATAGTTGTCTACATGGTTAAAAGAGAGATTAATTTTAAAACTTTTCTTTTGTTGCTATAGATAATAGGAAATTAAAAAAAAGAAGAGATTTTAATTGTTATTAAAATTTTATTTTTTGACCAGACCAAGGATTATAAAAGAGAGGGAGAGGATGCCTCATGAGACATAACCTTAAGTTTTCTCCTCTCTTCCTTGGTGTGGCCGACCCTCCTTATGCTTCTCTCTTTTCTTTGGTGGCCGACCATGGCTTCTTTCCCTTCTCATTGTTTTCTTCTCTTAGGTCGGTGACACCTTTCCTCTTGTCTCCTTTTCTTTTGCTTCCTTAGGGCTGGCGACAACCAGGCTTTGAAAACCTTGTGGTCGGTTGTTTAGAGAGGAAGAAGAAGAAGAAGAGGCGAAGCACATGGTGGCCGGTTGTTTGGAGAAGAAGAAGAGAAGGAAATTTCCTATTTTGACATCGCTTGGTGGCTAGAGATCCTTGGAGAAGAAGTGACTCAGGTGGTTTCATCTTGGAAGATCGTCGCCCACACGACGTCCAAGAGAATGAGAGGAATACAGCAGAAGATCAAGAGGTCATTAGACCATACAAAAATGTATAACTAATTAATTGTTTCCGCATCATGATTATTTAGTTCATGTTTATTTTTGTATGTGTTGGATCGTAGACGTTCGAAAGAGAGGGGGGGGTGAATATCGATTATAAAAAATTCGTCGATAAGAGTAAGCGCAGCGGAAAAAGTAAGCAATGCTAACACGGACCAATTTTACTTGGTTCGGAGCCTGTGTCGACTCCTACTGCAAGGCCTGCACTCGTCGAGTGTTTTCGGTGGGCAATCACTAGCAGTTTGAAAATTATTACAAACTAAGTGCTGAAATGCTAATGAAAATAAAAGCAATACCGACAAAGGAATAAATCGAAAAGGGAAAAGTGCGTTGTCGGAGCTTCGTTAGCGTCGCAGGAGCGCAGAGCAAGCAGTAGAAGATCTTCTTGTCAGTTGTTGTTCTTAGGCTCCATCTCTAACCCTCCTTTTATATGAGGCTCGGGGCACCCCGGATCCCTTCCGGGCACCCTGGTGAGACGTGGCAGGTCCAACTAGCAAGCTCCACGTGGCGACGACGCGATCAGGATAGAAATTGCCTCCCGGGCGCTCGGCCCTCCGGGCGCCCGGACCACCTTTCTCCAAAGATTCCTTCTCCTGCAAGACAAATATATAATATGTTTCCTGCAAAACAAAGTGTTAGCACAGTTTATAAATTCAATATCAAGAGTATGACTTAGATTCCGTCTTTCCGAGACCGGAATCTAGTCATGATCTCGACTTAGATATCCGAAATGGATCTAAGCCGGATTGACGCCTAATGTTCCCTTCCCGGGAACGCGTCCTCACAGTCACTTCCTTTCAGTGACTTACCTTTACTCACCTGCCAGACGTTCGGTCAGCCCTTCGACCCGTCTAGACTTCTCGCCAGCTATCCGGTCAGCCCGTCGACCCATTTGGACTTCTCGCCAGCTATCCAGTCAGCCCGTCGACCAAGCTGGACTTCATGCCAAACGTCCGGTCAGCCCGTCGACCCGTTTGGACTTCGTGCCAGCTATCTGGTCGACCCGTTGACCTAGCTGGGTTTCGTGCCAGACATCCGGTCAGCCCGTCGACCTGTCTGGGCTTCTCCTGCACACTCGGTTAGAGTGTTAGATTAACAACAAAACTAATTTAACCTATTTTGTCATTCATTAAAACCTGGGTTAGACCGTTAGTGCTAACCGCACCAACAATCATCCCCCTTTTTGATGGAATGACAACTTGGTTAAGTTAGTGTAAAATGCAAGTTAAAACAAGCATTAATAGGTTTTTAAGTTAGTTTTCATTTTTAATTTGTTTTAGCTAACTTAACCACCTAACCCTCCCCCTTTGGCATTCATCAAACATAAACATGGATTAAATAAACATAAATGCAAAAAAATTTTGCAAAAAGATAATGCAATCACAAATCAGATTGACTCAGGAGAGTTAAAATAATTAAAGATTTTGCTTTAAAAATATCTCTGAACCTTTTCAAAATAGCTAAGTTATGAAAAAAATAGCTAATTTTGTAGAATAGCTAAGTTTTGAAACATACTTTTCACACATAAGTGTTACAAAGATAATTTTATAAAAGTAAGATTTTTGAAACCAGGTTGATAGTAATTTATAAAACTCATTTTGCAAAAATCCAGATTGATAGTTGATCCGGCA
The DNA here is from genome assembly GCF_018446385.1 of Zingiber officinale. NCBI lineage: Eukaryota > Viridiplantae > Streptophyta > Magnoliopsida > Zingiberales > Zingiberaceae > Zingiber > Zingiber officinale. The sequence continues at coordinate 81,457,633 of NC_055994.1, forward strand.
GTAAGGTCGGGGGACCCCCTCTGGAGGGGAGTCAACGCCACGTGGAGGTCAAAAGGCAAAATGGTCAACCTAAGGTCGGGACGATCGGATAGGAGTAGGGTTAACAGGCCGACCGGCTGAGCGAGTCCGAGCCGAAATCAATAATCCCCCTGACAGGAGTTCGGTTTCCGATGCTCAAGGTGAAAAGGGTAGTCGGGCCGAGCGGGTAGTCTGCTCGGCCAAGGCATAAAGCAGCATGGGCGGGAATAAGCTCATCCGAGCACGCGACTGGGAATCTTCCCGGTTGGACCAATACCTACGCCCGGTCGGGAGTAATGTGCTAGCCGAACAGCTGGACGCTTGGCGCGGAGAAAGGAGACCAGACGACAAAGGGAACAGTGGGAGCATCATTCTCAGAAACACCTGTCACTGACAATAGGTATGTTCAACGACCAGGCCATAACGCAGAAGCCTAAGACAGAATGGTCTATCGTCCTATCAAAAAGATGCTCGGGCTGTAGCAGTATGGTGTCAGGCATGCTCTGCTCGCAAGCCCATACCGAGGTAAGGTGAGGTACACGTGTACGCCTCGATGAGAGTGCACAAGCCTCCCCATAGCTCTATATATAAGAGCCCCCCCAGACTTCACAGAGGTATGCAATCTCTGATTCTCAACGCCACTTTTTCGCTTGCCTTTTGCCTGACTTGAGCGTCGGAGGGTCGTCGCCGGGAAACTCCTCCCTGCCCGACTTCCTTGCAGGTAGCGGCGGAGATCCACATCATCAGCCAGAGACAGCGGAGAGCGCCACGTTCCCAGCGTCCATCCACAAATCACTCGGACAGGATCAAATTGGCGCCATCTGTGGGAACGCACTTGAATCCGAGAAGAGAAGATGGAAGAAGTTGGAAGACCTCATACCGTGATGCTCTCTCAGGAGGAGCTCGACGCTCTAATTGAGGCCAGAGCAGCTAAGCTCATGGAGCAGTAGAAACAAAAGGTGCAAGCCGAGCGCATAGAGCAACAGGCGACGTCAGCATCAGCAGGCCGAGCGACAGCAGAGTTCCGATCGGAGAATATCTCAACATGGGGCCGAGATAAAGATCCGGTCAGCATTCAAGGGGAAGCACCACTTGCCCCGATCCCTTTTCACCGAGCTTTTTTCCGTACACCCCCGGAATTAATGCCAGCTAACCCTTATCGAGGATCTTCATCTGACGAGGCACCTAAGCGAGACCATAGAAAAGGCAAGGTGCCCCGAACGGATGCCTCACCCGAGTGCATCAATCGCCAGTTTTCAGAGGCCATCCTGCGAGATCCTCTACCAAAGCATTATGTGCCACCGGCGATCGGGGAATACAACGGAACTACCGACTCGGACGACCATCTGGGTGTAACACCCACAAAATTATAAGATAAGCATATGAGTGTTATTTGCTTTAGAACATAAAAGAAGAAGAATCAAAGAAAAAGAAATAAGAGAAATAAAAAAAAGAGGTGAAGGTTTGAACCTTGAACCTCCCACCAAGGATAGAAATAAGATTGTGTATGTTAACCACTAGGATAATGAATAATATGTGAAAAGGAAATGATAGAAATTGTAGTTAAAGGTAAAGATATAATTTAGTAAGGGAACAAGAGAAAAACCAATGAGCTTTCTTCCTCTTGTTTACCTCTTGGTTAAGAAAAAGAGAAGCAAAAGACAAGTTGTCTTTCTCCCTTTTTCCTCTCTATTTTTGTGGAGTTTAAAGAGGATAGTGAAGAGAGGAGTTAAGGGGAAAGAATGAGGACATATTCTCATTAAGAAAATACATGCATGAGATAAGGAGGAAGGGAAGCAAAGTTCATTTTGGTAACTTCCACCTACATAGCATAAAAAGGGAAGGAACTAAAGGTTTTCATTTTTTTTCCCTTCTCCCTCACCCTTGCCGAGACTCTAAGCCTCCTCCCTCATCTCCACAAGCCAAGTTTAGGTTTCTCCCTAAGAGAAAACTAAACTACAAGAAGGAGCCTTCAAGGTGTACCTTTCCAAGCAAGAGAAATCGAAAGGAGTGCTAGGAGAAGAAGCTCCCTACTTCCTCTTCACCAAGGGTACCATTTCTTAAGGATTAACAAGTGAACATTAGGTAAGCTTCCCCTCACCTGTGGTACAATGGTTTGTATGGTTTTCCATGGAGATAGATCGCTTAGAAAACTTAAGATTTTGTTTAAGAAAATTCGGTCAAAAACAAGAAGAAGAGTTTAAGAAAGTTGTGATTAGATATGCTTTCTATTTTTCTTGTGACATGTATTTTATGTAAGAAGTTAATCTATGGTTTTCATGCTAGAATAATTAATGGAAAATTAGTTTTATGATTTACATGTTTCGGCCAAGCATGAACAAGAAGACTAGATAAGTTCAAAACTCAAACTAGGCATGTTTCCTTATTCTTTTAGTTATGTACCCTATGATAATGAGGTTGTTAACTTTTCTCTTACTTGTATATTGTTTGTAACTCCATTTACATGCTCATGAATATTCGGCCAAGTAAGGAGTAAAGGCCTAGGAGAGTTTTAAACCTAAGACCAAGCATGCTAAGATTTTTCCTAAGACAAGACATGAAGCTAAAATGTTATGCCATGATTGTATGTTAGTTATGAATCTTATTTCATGAGTATGAGGGTTCGGTCATGATGAGAGTTGAAGCCTAGGAAAGTTGAAACCAAGGCTAAGAGGCTCATGACCTTCTTGATAATATAATATGAAACTAGGTTGATGTTTTATAGTTGCTTGTTATATAGAATTTTGAATACATGTAACTTTCGGCCACATTAGGTTTTAAAGCTAGTATGTGTAGGTTTTTTTAACTAAGTTTACTTATGTTGTTCCTTGTTATGAAGCCATGAAAATTGTGTAGGGTTTCCATGCTCTCGTGCCACTAGAAACTTAGTTTCATGCTTGTTAAGTTTCGGCCACTACAAGTTTAAAGGGTCTAGGGAAATTTGAATCCAACTTATACATGCTTATGATGTACTTGAGATATATGCTATGAAATGTAGTTGTGGTTCCCATGCTCTCATGTCACTAAAAATCTAGTTCCATGATTTACATGTTTCGGCCACTACAAGTTTAAAGGCTTAGAGAAATTAGAACCCAACTTATACATGCTTATGATGTCCTTAAGATATATGCTATGAAATGTAGTTGTGGTTCCCATGCTCTCATGCCACTAAAAACCTAATTCCATGATTGTTAGGTTCGGCCACCTTGAGTTAAGGGGGGTCTAGGAAGTTTGAAATTTGAAACAAACATGCTTATGTTATTCCTCATGAAAATGTATAACATGTTGGCTTAAGGTTCAACACCTCTATGCTACTTGTAACCTAGGATGAGATAAGCTAGGGTTCGGCCATGATATGATTAGGAGCTTAGGGAACTTAGAACCCAAACTAAATGTGCTTAAGTAGTTCCCTATGAAAAATAATATGATATGAGTATAGGGTTTACATGTTTACATGTTGCTTAGAACTTGATTCCTCTTCATGAAAGGTTTCGGCCATGAAATAATTGGAAACCTAGGAGGGCTTTAAAATTTAGGTTAACATGCTTATGATCTTTCTTATGTTAGTATGTGAAGATATCATGAGAATTTTTATGTTTATATGTTGTCTAGAGATCATGTAGACTTTTCATGACTTTCGGCCATATGAGTTTAGTGACTAGATATACCTCACATGATATGAAGTGATGATATTTAATGATTCCATGAATGGTTATGTCTTTTTAGGATATGTGTTATGTTCTTTCATGTATGCTTATGACCCATGTATGTACTATGTGCTCAAACATGCTTACTTTATGACATGATAAAATGATACGTTCGTTATGCAAGCCTATGATTCATGCATGTGCTGTGTGCCCAAATATGCATGCTTTAAGATAAGTGATATGTTCATGATGTATGTTATGATTCATGCATGTGTTGTGTGCCCAAATATGCATGTTTTATGATATGTTAAGAAATATGATATGCATGAAATGATAAGAACTATGATATGTAAGTTAAGTCATGCTACTTTACTTTATGTATGGCTTGTACCAAGGGCGGGCTCCATAAGCGCCCCGGGGTCGATGGACTAAGAAACGGGCCTCGTTAGGGATGGACTCCTAAGTGCCCCTAGGTCGATGGACTAAGAAACTGGCCTAGTATGTATGCCTTGTAAGGTTCAAGACTTGCTACCTTGGACCTACATAGGACGCGCGCATTTATGTATGTGGTACAAGCCGGGGCCCTAATCATGTTGAGATTATGTTTAAGTATGTATTGTATAAGTTTTCAAAAGACATGTTGCATATGTTGCATGATATATGTCTAGGAATTTACCATGCTTATACTTTATGATTATGCCATGATACTTTATGTTATGTTATGATATGCCATGATGTATGCTTATACTTTATGATTATGCCATGATACTTTATGTTATGTTATGATATGCCATGATATGCTCTTAACATGATACACTTGTCCTTATGCTTTATGACTTGTGATTTTAATATGCTTGACGGTTTTTGTGAGTAGGAAAGGAACTTACTGAGCCATGAGTGCTCATAGCTTACTTTCTTGTACCACAGATAAAGGCAAGGAATGGATGTACTAGGGGAGCAGCAGGAGGGCTTGAAGGATGTGTGCGGTAGTGGACTGGCTAAAAGAAATGACCTGCTTTCATTTAATAAGAAATTTGCCATGTTGATGTTTTTACTTTATGACCCCATGACTTTAAGTATGTGTTTGGTATTAAGACCCAAAATTTATGATAAGTATGCTATGTGGACCTTTTATGTCTATTGTGACTTTTAAGTAAGAAAAAGGTTTTTAAATTCTCTAAGTAAGACTTCCGCTGTGTTAAGTATGTATGCGTAGTCAAGGTAACCCCCGTTGCCTTAGCAGGAGGCGCGGGGCGTTACACTGGGTAAGTTCGACAACACAACTACCCTATATCAATACACAGATGGAGTAAAGTGTCGGGTGTTTCTCACTACCCTTTCGGGATCGACGCAACGATGGTTTCGGAGGCTGCCGGACGAATCCATTACAAGCTTCAAGGAGTTCCGCACGACCTTTCTCCACCATTTCGCAAGCAGTCGGCGCTACCAGAAGACTAGTGTCAGTCTGTTCGCCATTAAACAAGAGCCCAGAGAATCGCTCCGAGCTTACATCCAGCGATTCAACCAGGTGGCCATGGATATTCCAACGGCCACCTCTGAAACAATGATGAATGCATTCACGCAAGGCCTCGTGGATGGTGACTTCTTCCGTTCACTTGTTCGGAAGCCACCCCGAGACTATGATCATATGCTGCACCGAGCCAATGAGTACATCAATGTGGAGGAAGACCAGGCGGCCAGGAGAAAGGAAGCTCCAACTGAGCGGCTAGCCCCTACCGAGCGGAAGCCGCCCACTAGCTACCAGCCACCTAGAGGACCGCGAGCTGAAGCAACCCGCCCTCATCAACATGCAAGGTCCCATGCCATCCAAGTGGTAGCTGCCGAGCGGCACAAGACAAAAAAGAAGCTATGGACCCCCAGGTTTTGCTCCTTCCACTGGACTGACATGCATAACACCCGGGATTGCCGAAGTCGTCCCCTTATCGCCCACCCCACTCCCCGGAGTGGTCGTCGTCGATCGCCATCACCCGATAGGCGACAGCGACACAATGAAGCCGGTCAGCGGTCATCCAGAAAGTCACCCGAGCGGTATCATCCTCAGAAGCACGAAAACAATCCTCGGGGATCTAAGGAGCGGCCGAGGCCGTCCGCACGGGAGGAAGAAAATAGAAACAACATATCCCGGGACGAAATCAACATCATCGCTGGTGGACTGACCGGGGGTGACTCCAACAGAGCAAGGAAGGTGAATGTCAGGTAGCTCAAGATCCATACGGTCAGGTGCAGTCAAGAACTGGCGAGCGGGCCCGAAATCAGCTTCGAGCCCAGGGATCTCGAGGGAGTCGAAGTCCCACATGACGACGCCCTCATCATCAAAGCGGTAATAGCTAATTACACTATTCACCGTATTTTCATTGATACAGGCAGTTCGGTCAACATCATATTCAAAAAGGCTTTCGACCAACTGCAAATTGATCGAGCTGAGCTGATGCCCATGACAACCCCGCTCTACGGGTTTACGGGAAACGAAGTTCTACCAGTTGGTCAGGTCCGACTAGCCATTTCGCTAGGAGAAGAGCCGCTCAGGAGGACTAGGACCTCCAACTTCGTCGTGGTCGACTCTCCCTCGGCGTACAATGTTATCCTGGGGAGACCAGCGCTCAGCGAGTTCCGAGCGGCCATGTCCACCTTTTACCAAAAAATTAAATTCCCTGTCGAAGACCAAGTGGGAGAAGTATAAGGAGATCAGCTGGCGGCTCGGCAATGCTACGTCGAAATGGTCCGAGCCGAAGCAAAGTCCGCACGAAAGATGTCGCGGATCGAGATAAACGCTATAACTAGAGCTGTAAATGAACCAAGCATTCGTGAACAAGCTTGGTGTTCGGCTTGGTAAGAGCTTGTTTATGTTCGTTCAATATACATAAGATTAATTAAACAAACAAGCTTGAACAGCTCGTTAAGCTAAACAAACAAGCTTGAATACATATGTGTTCAGCTCGTTAACGTTCGTGAACAACGTTCGTGAACAATGTTCATGAACAACGTTCGTGAACAATGTTCACGAACCATATTTATTAATAAAACTCTTTCAATATGCTAAATAAATAATAAAATAAAATAAATAAATTTAAATTATCAATCTTAATAATTAATCAAACAATTAAAAGTTTCAAACAATCAAACAAGCTTGAATCGAGAGCTTGATAACATCTAAATGAACCAAGCTCAAGCCAAGCTCGAACCAAGCCCAAGCCAAGCCCAAGCCAAGCTCAAGCCAAGCTTGAATTGAGAGCTTGATAACATCTAAACGAACCAAGCTCAAGCCAAGCTTCAAACAAGCTCAAGCTCATAAAAAATAAACCAAGCCAAACTTGAACCTCATTTCAAAAGCTTGGTTCATTTTAAGCTCGGCTCAGCTCGATTATCTTATCAAACAAGCTTGAACACCCCAAAGCTCGGCTCAGCTCGGCTCGTTTACAGCCCTAGCTATAACAGAAAAACTACCCTCTTTGGTTTATGAAGAAAAAGAGGAGGTACAGATCCACCCTTCTCGACCAGAGGCCACCACATTCATAGCGTCTGATCTAGAAGCAAGTCAGAAGGAGAAATTGATCAGATGTCTCCAGAAAAACTGTGATGTCTTCGTATGGTCGACGCACGAGCTGCTGGGAATTTTGCCAAGCATCGCGCAGCATGAACTTCATGTCCGGCCGGATGCACAGTCAGTGAAGCAGAGGAAGAGAGACTTCAGCGTTGAGCAGAACGTCATCATCCGAGCGAAAGTGGAGAAACTCTTGGAGGCCGGCCACATACGGGAAGTGCAGTTCCCGCGCTGGCTAGCGAACGTGGTGCTAGTCTCCAAGCCGGGAAACAAGTGGAGAGTCTGCATCGACTTCCGAGATCTAAATACGGCCTGCCCAAAGGACTTCTACCCCCTGCCCCGGATTGATCAACTGGTGGACTCCACGGCCGGGTGCGAACTGATATGCATGCTAGATGCTTATCAGAGCTATCACCAAGTGCCGCTTGCCAGAGAAGACCAAGAGAAAGTCAGTTTCGTCACGGCAGATGGCACGTACTGTTATAAAGTGATGTCGTTCGGGTTGAAGAATGCAGGTGCAACATATCAGCGGCTGATGAACAAAGTATTTCGTGAGCAGATCGGGCGCAACTTGGAAGTTTACGTCGACGATATACTCATCAAGTCAACCCGAGCAGCAGATCTTCTCAAGGACATGGAAGAAACCTTTCAAACGTTGAGGAAGTATGGAGTTAAGCTGAACCCTCAGAAATGCTTGTTCGGAGCAAAAGGAGGACGTTTCTTGGGCTACATAGTGACCGAGCGGGGCATAGAGGCAAATCCCAGCAAGGTAAAAGCGTTGCAAGATATGCCGCCCCTAAGAAATCTGAGGGAAGTACAGCGCCTGACCGGGCGGATAACTGCATTGTCAAGATTCATCTCTAAGACTGCTGACCGGAGTCTCCCTTTTTTTAAGATTCTACGCAAAGCTACTAAGTTTCGTTGGGACGAGGAATGCGATAGGGCGTTTGAGGAGCTGAAGACATACCTGAACTCCTTGCTCGTGCTAGCCAAGCCAGCCATAGGTGATCCACTCTGTATTTATTTATCTTCAACCGAGCAGGCAGTAGGCTCAGCATTAGTGAGGACGAGCGGTGAAGAACAACCCGTGTACTTCTTGAGCCATATTCTAAAAGATGCTGAATCTCGCTACACTGGGCTCGAGAAGCTGGCTTTTGCTTTGGTCCTCACCGCTCGAAGACTTCGTCCTTATTTCCTAGCGCATACAATCATCGTCCGGACAAATAGCCCATTGGGAAGAGTGCTACTGAACCCAGAAGCGTCCGGACGGCTCATCAAATGGACAACGGAGTTGAGTGAATTTGACATTCAGTATCAACCCCGTTCGGCGATAAAGGCGCAATCCTTAGCAGATTTTGTTACCGAAGTGCAAAATCCTGAACTCGAAGCTATGTGGAAAATATTTGTGGATGGATCATCCACTCGGCTCGGGAGCGGGATTGGTGTGCTATTACTCTCTCCCCAAGGAGAACGGATGCACCTATCCGTCCGGCTGGACTACAGAGCCACAAATAATGAAGCAGAGTATGAGGCCCTCATAGTTGGCTTGTAAGCAGCCCGACATGTAGGGGCCGGTCGGGTGACACTCCATTCAGACTCCCAGCTGGCCGCCCAGCAGCTCTTAGGCACTTTTGAGATTAACAACGCTCAGCTCAGGCTCTACGCTGAGGCCTTCGAAAAGCTCAAGGCCCACTTCAGAGAAGTCATTATCCAGAAGATACCCCGAGCAGAGAACTAGGCGGCAAATGAGTTAGCCAAGCTCGCAAGTTCAATATCACCGGTCGTCATCCAGCAGCCAATTGAGCAATTATCCTTGGTGGTGCACATTGACCAGATTGCGGGCCTCTCATTCCCGAGCGATTGGAGGACAACCATCATGGAGTTTCTACGCTCAGGTGCGACACCGTCCGATCGGGAGGAAGCCCAGCTATTGAGGAGGAGAGCCGGACGGTTCACACTCGTTGGAGACCAACTCTACAAGAAGGCTTTCTCCCGCCCACTTTTGAAATGTGTGAGCTCAGAGGACGCGGAGTACATCCTCCAGGAAGTGCACCAAGGATCGTGTGGAGGGCATCCGGGCAGGCGATTGCTAGCTAGGAAGATCCTGCTGGCTGGGTACTTCTGGCCAACCTTGCAAGCAGACGCCGCTCGGACCGTCGCGACGTGTCTCTCCTGCTAGAAGTACCACAATGTCTCCCACCGACCGGAGGAGGAGATGAAAGCATCTACAGTGTCCTGTCTGTTTGATCAGTGAGGAATGGATATCGTAGGTCCGTTCCCTATGGCGACCGGTCAGCGGAAGTTTCTATTAGTGGCGGTCGACTACTTTTCCAAATGGGTGGAGACCGAGCCACTGGCCAAGATCACCGAGCAGATGGTCAAAAGGTTTATCTGACAGCATATAATCTGTCGGTTCGACATTCCTCGCCGGCTCATATTTGATAACGGGTGACAGTTCGTCGGGAAGCAGCTCGAAGAATGGTGCAAAAGTTACGACATCGAACAACACTTTACTTCCGTGGCATATCCTCAGAGCAACGACCAAGCTGAAGTAACCAACCGATAAATCCTCAGAATTCTTCGGGCTCGACTTAACCACATAGGAGGAAGCTTGGTGGACGAGCTGCCGAGCGTCCTATGGGCTATCCGCACGACCCCAAAGGAGGGAACGGGTGTCACGCCATTCCATTTAGTGTACGGTGGCGAAGCAGTTATCCCAGTTGAAGTCGGCGTAGAGTCCGTCCGGATCCACAACTATGATGATGACAATGCCGAGCGGAGGAAGATGGAGTTGGACTTGATCGACGAAGAGCGAGCCAAGGCGTCCGTCCGGCTGATGGCGTACCGGCAGAAAATGAAGCCGAACTACAACCGACACGTGATCCCTAGAGCATTCCAGGTAGGCGACCTAGTGTGGAAGAAAGTAAAGCCGGTCGGGGACGTGGGCAAGCTAGAGGCTCCTTGGGCGGGCCCCTTCAAAGTCATCGAAAAGCTCCGCTCGGGTGCCTATTATCTGGAGGATGAAGACGGACGACAACTGGATCGACCATGGAGCGCGAACCACCTCCAGCCTTACCAGGCGGGACGAAAGGTGCGCCAATGTAATGTATGCTGTATACTTCCCGTTCGGCTGTATACTTGAAATGCAGGAGTAAAAAATTGGAAAATTAGCGCAAGTATGGGGCATCGTCAGCCGAATCGGAAGACCGTCGAGCGCCGATGTTAAATATCGAGAGTCGGACCGGCGACTATAAACCCTCCGACTGGAAGACCGTCGAGCGCCAACGTTAAATCTCGAGAGTCGGACCGGCGACTATAAACCCTCCATCTGGAAGACCGTCGAGCTCCGACGTTAAATATCGAGAGTCGGACCGGTGACTATAAACCCTCCGGCCGGAAGACCGTCGAGCTCCGACGTTAAATATCGAGAGTCGGACCGACGACTATAAACCCTCCGGCCGGAAGACCGTTGAGCTCCGATGTTAAATATCGAGAGTCAGACCGGTGACTATAAACCCTCCGGCCGGAAGTCCGTCGAGCTCCGACGTTAAATATCGAGAGTCGGACCGGCGACTATAAACCCTCCGGCCGGAAGACCGTCGAGCTCTGACGTTAAATATCGAGAGTCAGACCGGCGACTATAAACCCTCCAGCCGGAAGACCGTCGAGCTCTGACGTTAAATATCGAGAGTCGGACCGATGACTATAAACCCTCCGGCCGGAAGACCGTCGAGCTCCGACGTTAACCAAGTGTGCAGGAGGGTTACCAAGAGTACCCCGTAAACATTTAGCGAAAATCCCATTTGCGAGACGAGATATATTCAGCCGAGCGGCCTAGCTATACAAGATACTTCATGAAAAATCCCTTTCAAACACAAGAAAGGAGGGATGAGAGGCGAATAACGAGTAGAAGTGGAGGAACGTGAACGACGGTGGTTGGTGAGCCGAGCGGACAACACGCGTATTGATTAGCGAAAGAAAAAGCAAGAGGATGGCATATCATTAGAGGCTATTAAGGCCGATCGGAGTGGTTGCAAAATGCCTTCATTCCAGGAAATCATAAAGGTCCTTTGGGATGGTGCTGAGGAGCGTCGCTTGATCTTGGGCCGGGATGAGGACGGAGTCGGGAAGCTGACCCTTGGACTTCAGGTAGGTTGTTGTGGCAGTCATAGCAAGCTCAAAGGCAGTGTACATCCGTTCGCAGACTTTCTTCGAGAATTCGGCCGAACGGATGTAATTTAGCCTCAGGGCGGCGACCCGGCCTAGCTCAGCCTCCTGGTATTCCTTGAGGGCCGCTCAGGAAGCATCGGCGACTGCTTGGTGTTCTTGCAAGGCAGCCTCAAGCTTCGCCACCTCATCCGATCGGGCCGCCTTCTCGCCGGCCAGCTGCTCTGTCAGCTCCTTAACCTGTTGCTCCAGGCCTCGAGCCTCGACGTTTTTCTTCTCCAGATCGACGATGGTCGTCTTCTTCCGATCGGTGGCAAGACTTATTTTCAGATCGAGTGTCTTCACCTGTCTTTCAAGTTCTGCCAGAGTATAGGCCTGATCGGCCGTCTTCTTTCGTTCCGCCTCCAACAAATCCTGGGCCTTCTTGAGCTCTTTCTGTAGCTCGACGTATGAGGGGCCTTGGGAGTCGAACGGGCCGCCCGAAGCCTTTAGCTTCTTTATCTCTTCTTCCGCCATAGCCAAGCGGTTGGAGACAGCGATCTCCTCAACCCATCTCTGGCATGAACAGGAATATTAATAGCCGATCGGAATTACGGTATAAAAAACTTCGGAAGAAAACACACTTACCCCGGTGGCCTGCTGCATATGGCTGTTAACCAAGTTGTCGAGCGGAATCAAGGCAACCCGAGCCCTAGCATCGGCCCACATCTCGGCAAGGGGCCCCTTCATAGTAATCATGTGCTCGGACACAGTTGGTCGAGCGGACTAGCCCATAAGCTCCTCGGTAGGGAGATGCAGCGTGGCCCTGATCGTAAGACTCCAGCCGGGAGTTGTGTAAGCAGATGCAAAACGGTCGGAGGCCGGAGTGGAGAACTTGGATAAAATAGTCGAGCGTTGAACTCGACGAGGCACAAGAGGAATTGAGCTGACCGGCACTGCCTCGATGGGATCTGCGGGTTGGTCCAGGTGAGAGGGGGTCCGATCGGATGAGATCGCCTCAATCACTGGGCCTTTGCCACGAGAAGCATTTCCCTCTCGCTTAGGCGCCTGGATCGCGGAAGTGGCTGATTGTGGGGGAGTTTCCGGCCGGCGTCTTTTTTGCCTAAGCAGGCGCTCTTCCTCCTGAATAGAACCTTCCTCCCGGAAGGAAGGCCCTCGGTTAGAAGTTGAGCCAACCGCCTAAGCGGCCGACTCCCCCGCATTCGTTTCGCTCTCTCCCTCGTGAGAGCCGACCGGGGTGATGCCCAGTTGCTCCATCTCCTTGGCAGCTGCCGCCTTAAGTGCCTCGGCTTTCTTCTTCAAGATACCGGCCATTATTGACTCCATAACAACGTTTGCTGCGAAGGAAAAAGAAGAAAATCAGTTAGCAATCAAGGTGAAAGTTCAAGTAACATTCTTACCAAAGCTGCTCGGAAGAGGAGTCCGGATCGGACTCAGACCAAATATGTACAGTACGGCCTCTGGCAGAAACTTATTTATGTTGAGCTTCAGACCGGCCAGCAGGTTCGCAGCCTGAAGATAATCCAGTCGGGTCTTGAACCGCTTTAACTCAGGAGAAGTGGGCGGTTCGACATGCCATTTGGTTAAGAAGGGAGCTCGCTCGGGGAGACAAAGATAGAAGTAATACTCCTTCCAGTGTTTATTGGAAGAAGGAAGTTTATCAAAAAAGACAAGGCCAGGCCGGGCTTGGAACATATAAGTACCCGGCTCGGACTGTTTGGTATAATAAAAATAATAGAAGATCTCCAATCGGAGAGGAATGCGGTGTATCTTGAATAACACCACAACACCGTAAAGAAGGCAGAAAGTATTGGGAACTAAGCTTCCAAGCGGAATACCAAAAAAGTTATAGACATCCACGATGAAGGGGTGAAGAGGGAACCGCAGACCGGCCACGAATTGGTCGCGGAAAAAACAGATACCTCCGCGCGGCGGTTTGTTCGGCCGAGCGGAGGGTGAGGGTAAAACAAGTTCAAAATCGGATGGGATAGCAAAATCATTAAATAAAACCTCGGCGTCGCGCCGATCGAACCGCGACTCCATGGTAGTATACCATGGGCCGAGAGCTAGGTCCGGGGGCTGAGAGGAACTGGCCATTGTCCGAACGGGCGAAACCACAAAAGGCGAGGAAAGGCAAATGACAGAAGGAAGAAGATGACAAACAATACAGCGACCAGAAAGTGAGAACTCGGCAAAAAACACGAGGATAACAGAGAAGGGGTAAGGACCTTACAAAGAAGCTGAGGATTGAAAGGAGGAGGCTGGAGATCGCCGGAAACGGAAAAGCGGGATCGCCGGAAGTCTGAAACGCCAGAGGAAGCTGTGGAGCACGAGAAGGCACAGATGCGGCGGGGGGGGGGGGGGGGGGGGGCGAAGGCTTTATAGGGTTGGGCCCGAGTGGCCTCCACCGTCGGATGTAGGTCACGGGAACCGAAGCATGCATCGGGCCGTCCATTTTAGACCGCCTCAGTCTCGTCGTACACCACGCCACCACCGTACGATGACGGCAACAGCGCCACGTGGCATTCGGCTATTGGAGTGCATTTAATGAGCGCGTGCTCGGCCTTAATGATGGAGATTTATGCAAATTACGAGGAGATTCGAGGGAGGGTGGCGTTGACTGAGGTCGTAGCTACCCCCACACGGGCCGAGCGGAGGATGGTTTCTTGGATGCGCCGCTCGGCGCTACGGGCGTCCAGTCAGTCAGACTATGCGCCTCCTTCGACTAGACTTGAAGGGGAGGCAAGTGATCCGGCAGTAAGGTTGGGGGACCCCCTCTGGAGGGGAGTCAACACCACGTGGAGGTCAAAAGGCAAAATGGTCAACCTAAGGTCGGGACGATCGAATAGGAGTAGGGTTAACAGGCCGACCAGCCGAGCGAGTCCGAGCCGAAATCAATAACCCCCCTGACAGGAGTTCGGTTTCAGACGCTCAAGGTGAAAAGGGTAGTCGGTCCGAGCGGGTAGTCTGCTCGGCCAAGGCATAAAGCAGCATGGGCGGGAATAAGCTCGTCCGAGCACGCGACTGGGAATCTTCCCGGTCGAACCAATACCTACGCTCGGTCGGGAGTAATGTGCTGGCCGAACACCTGGACGCTTGGCGCGGAGAAAGGAGACCAGACGACAAAGGGAACAGTGGGAGCATCATTCTCAGAAACACCTGTCACTGACAACAGGTATGTTCAACGACCAGGCCATAACGCAGAAGCCTAAAACAGAATGGTCTGTCGTCCCATCAAAAAGATGCTCGGGCTGTAGCAGTATGGTATCAGGCATGCTCTGCTGGCAAGCCCATACCGAGGTAAGGTGAGGTACACGTGTACGCCTCGATGAGAGTGCACAAGCCTCCCCATAGCTCTATATATAAGAGCCCCCCAGACTTCACAGAGGTATGCAATCTCTGATTCTCAACGCCACTTTTTCGCTTGCCTTTTGCCTGACTTGAGCGTCGGAGGGTCGTCGCCGGGAAACTCCTCCCGGCCTGACTTCTTTGCAGGTAGCGGCGGAGATCCACATCATCAGCCGGAGACTGTGGAGAGCGCCACGTTCCCAGCGTTCATCCACTCATCACTTGGACAGGATCAATAGTAAAGTTTATAAAACTTTAAACTCATTTTTCAAACACATTGAAAATATTTTCACAAAACTATTTTCAGAATAAAGGAAAAATAAGTATGAAATCAATTAATTCTCCCCCTGAACCTACATAATTTTTTAAGTAAATCCAACTTTAGTAAGATAATTTTGAAAAATAGTTTTGTTAAAAAAATTTAAAGATAAGCTTTATAGAATTAATCAAATTTTTAAAAAGAAGTTTTTTTTTTGCAAGTTTAAAATACTATAAGTTTTATAAAGGCAAACGTAAAATTTTCAAGTCGGATTTCAAAATTAATTTGTATTTAATTTTCAAACTAGGTTTGAACTTGAAACACTTCTTCAACATTTTTCAAAAATAAATTAAGTTATTTTTAATAAAGGAAAGATAGATATTTAATTAATTTCTCCCCCGAATTTGATATTCCCCTTGACTTTATTACTCTCCTTAATTTATTTCTCCCTCTTAAGTTAAGACTAAGGTTTGGATATATTAATGTTCAAAGCCTTAACACCTTTTTATTTACATAAGTATTTCTACATACTTGGTATAATTGTTTATTTAAGTTTAATTAATTAATTATTCTAAAATTAATTAATTAATTATTCTAAAATTAATTAATTTTAGATTCAAGTCATAAAACTTTAGTTTAAGGTTAAATAAGATAACTTGTTATTAATTCAATAACAATTAGTCATTATCAATAATTTATCGATTAAATTTTACTTGATTCAATAATTTAATACTTATTAAAATAATTTAAATTTCATAATAATTCATTGAGTTGATTTAATGAAAGTGCTAGTTATAATTTTTAACTATTCATTTACTTCGTTTTAAGTAGGATTAACTTAGTCTAAAGTTAACATTAATTCGAAGTTAAATTTATTAAAGTTATTAAATATAGTTAAGGTTCAATTTGAATCAACCGTTAATAATGATAAATTATGATTAAATTATAGTGAAATTCAGATTTTGATTAACGTTAAAATTAAGATTTATTGAGTTAAATTAAGGTTAAGAATTAATTAACAGTTTAGTGTAAGTTAAAGATAATTTTTGAAGTTCTTACTTAAATTATTCACTTATTAAGTATTTAATTAAGTTTAAAATCTTAAGGTAATCAAATTTTAATTATTTGTTAATAACATCATTAAGGTTTAGTTTTTTTTTAAATGAAAAAACATTTTAAATAATTTTTAAAAGAATTTCTGAATAGTTTTTAAAAGTTTTTTTTTCAATTATTTTTTAAAAAAAGTTTTTAAATAATTTTTAAAAGTTTTCAAAATAATTTTTTTAAAAGAATTTTTTAAATGACTTTTAAAAGTTTTTAAAAGAATTTTTTTAAAAGAATTTTTTAAAAATGATTTTTAAGGTAATTTTTAAAATAGTTTTTAAAGAATTTTTAAAATAATTTTTAACGCATTTTTAAAATAATTTTTAAAGAATTTTTAAAATAGTTTTTAAAGAATTTTTAAAATAATTTTTAAAGAATTTTTAAAATAGTTTTTAAGGAATAGTTTTTAAAGAATTTTTAAAATTGTTTTTAAAGAATTTTTAAAAGAATTTTTTAAAATAGTTTTTAAAGAATTTTTAAAATAATTTTAAAATTATTTTTAAAATATTTTTAAAATAATTTTAAAAATATTTTTTAAAGAATTTTTAAAATAGTTTTTCAAGAATTTTTAAAATAATTTTTTTGAAATAGTTTTAAAATTAATTTTAAAATACTTTTAAAATAATTTTTAAAATAATTTTTAAAGAATTTTTAAAATATTTTTTAAAGAATATTTAAAATAGTTTTTAAAGAATTTTTAAAATAGTTTTTAAAGAATTTTTAAAATAATTTTTAAAATAGTTTTTAAAGAATTTTTAAAAGAATTTTTAAAATAATTTTTAAAATAGTTTTTAAAGAATTTTTAAATGAGTTTTTAAAGAATTTTTAAAGAGAAATGATATTCATCTAGAAAATTCATCTAGAAAATTCTTAAGGATAGACACATAAATGATGGGACCCACAAAAAGTGAAATGGAGGGTCCCATCATTTATGTGTCTATCCTTAAGAATTTTCTAGATGAATATCATAGCTCATTTTTAAAATAGCTTTTAAAGTATTTTTTAAATAGTTTTTAAAGAATTTTTAAAATAGTTTTTAAAGAATTTTTATAATAGTTTTTAAAGAATTTTTAAAATAGTTTTTAAATAATTTTTAAAGTATTTTTAAAACAATTTTTAATAATTTTTAAAATAATTTTTAAAGTATTTTTAAAATAGTTTTTAAAATAATTTTTACAGAATTTTTAAAATAGTTTTTAAAGTATTTTAAAAATAGTTTTTAAAGTATTTTTAAAATAAATTTTAAATAATTTTAAAAATAATTTTTAAAGAATTTTTGAATAGTTTTTAAAGAATTTTTAAAATAATTTTTAAAGTATTTTTAAAATAATTTTTAAAGAATTTTTAAAATAATTTTTAAAGAATTTTAAAATAATTTTTAAAGAAATTTTAAAATAGTTTTTAAAGTCTTTTCAAAATAGTTTTTAAATAATTTTAAGTTAAAAAGATTTTTAAAATAATTTTAAGTTAGAAGTATTTTTAAAATAATTTTAAGTTAAAAATATTTTTAAAATAATTTTAAGTTAATTTTTTTAATTTTTATTTAATTTAATTTAGTTCAAAATTAAGTAAAAATTTAATTAATTTAATTTAAAATTTAGTTTAATTTAAACAACAACTTAATTCTATTCAAATTTTAATTTAATTTAATTTGAAATTTAAATTAATTTGAAATTTAATTTAATTTTTAATTTAATTAATTTTAAAAATATTTTATTTCTATATTCATCTTACCCGATCTAAGTTATCAATCAGGGAATCCTATAATTTTGTGAGATGTGTTAGATTCAATTATAGGGTTTGATTTAACTTTGTGTTAGATTCAGGTTTTGATTTGGGCTCAACAAATAGGCATTCTTCGGATAAACTTCTGGGCTATGGTGTGTCACATGGGCATTATTAGAGTAACCAAGCCTTCGAGGTTTTCTGAATAGTCCTATCCACGGAACTTAATACAAAACCTTGGTCTAACTAGTTATGATCCGTAAGGGGTTGCTTTGGCTAGTTTCACTTAGCCAAATGCACCAGGTCGAAGCCATATCTTCCTGGATATGCATAGACTAAGCTTCCCTAATGTACTATCATCCAAAACTTCACCAGTACCATTTTTCAAATTAAACTTGAACCCTTTTCTAATTAATCCTAAGTACCCTGCCGGTAAATTTGTTTGGGTTACCCTTTCGGGTAGGTTAGTTTCGGAGGTGCCAGCTATTCTGGAGCCTCCCCATGACTTATTGGCTTTCCTTTTAAGATTTTTATATAATTAGAGTTGGTTTTAGTTAAGTTTTAATGTTTAATTTGTAATTTTAAATTTAAGTTTTTTTAATTTTGAATTAATTAAATTTGTCAAATTATCTTTCTTTAAAAGAGTGTATTTAATATTTAATTTTTCATTCAATTTCAATTTTATTAGGTTAATTGAATTATCTTTCTTTAATAGCTTATTTTTAAAGTTTATGTTTTTATTGATTTTTAAATTTCAATTAATTAAATTGTTTGAATTATATTTCTTTAAAGGTTTATCTTTTAGCTTGTTATTAATTGTTAATTTTGAATTTTCTAGATTATTTTTGTTTAATATATTATCTTTAATATTTAATTTTAAGTTTGTTAAATTCCGTTTTGATTTTATCAGAGTGTTTGAGTTTATCCTTATATTTTCTTTACCTTTTAAGTTGATATAATTAGTGGAATTTATTAGATAAGTTTTATCTTTAATATTTAATTTTTTGTTTGAATTATCAAATTTGTTTAGGTTTAAATTCGAATTTTTAGATTTATTTATTATTTTTAGATTTTATGTATTTTCTGAATTAATTATATTTGTTTTATCAGAAAATATCCTAGGGGTATTTTCTATATTTTCTGAATTAATTATATTTATTTTATCAGAAAATATCCTAGTTGTATTTTTGCAAGTATTGCCATGTACGCTATTTTCACATATACTTTCAGACATATCCAAATTAACATGCACATATTTTAAGCTACTACTGCAAGGGTGTTTTGGTAAATATTACTAACCTTGAGCGCAACCCCTAATTCAGCAGGCTTCTCCGTTGGATCTGACTCGAGTTCGGATTCGCTTTTGACTTGATCGTCTGACTCCAACGACTTCTCGTGAAGCTTGATCAACTGGGTCCAAAGCTCACACACATTCTTACACTTTTCTAGTCTGCATAAAACATTGTTAGGTAAAACACTACAAATAATTTTACTTACATTTTTGTTTAGTTCCGAGTCCTGAGAGGATTTTCTCAATATTAGCACATAATCGAAATCTTAGCTTCCTAAGAAGCATTCCATTAATCGCTTCTAGTAGTTGAAATCTTGATCGTATGGTGGTGGTTTGTGGGGGTTCCGTCCTTCTAGAAGAGTCATTGAATGCTGAAGATGGAAAACTAAAAAGTGGTGCCAAGACTTGAAAATGTTAATAAAATATTAATAAAAAATATTATTTCAAAATTTTGAAAATGTAATATTTTGTCAATATTAAGCAATGGTGAAAAGATGACGATATATTTTTCAAAAACAGTTTTGGAGGAAAAAAAATGAAAGACGTAAGGTTTTATTTTAAAGATCAATGATATCTAAATTTTTCTTAAAAAAATACCCTCTTATGCCTGATTGGTGGTTGCACCAAATCAGAGCGGTACCTGCTCTGATACCACTTGTTGGATAGTAGACGTTCGATAGAGGGGGGTGAATATCGATTATAAAAAATTCGTTGATAAGAGTAAGCGCAGCGGAAAAAGTAAGCAATGCTAACACAGACCAATTTTACTTGGTTTGGAGCCTGTGTCGACTCCTACTCCAAGGCCCGCACTCATCGAGTGCTTTCGGTGGACAATCACTAGCAGTTCGAAAATTATTACAAACTAAGTGCTGAAATGCTGATGAAAATAAAAGCAATACCGACAAAGGAATAAATCGAAAAGAAAAAAGTGCGTTGTCGGAGCTTCGTTAGCATCGCAGGAGCGCAGAGTAGCAGAGCAAGCAGTAGAAGATCTTCTTGTCAGTCGTTGTTCTTAGGCTCCACCTCTAACCCTCCTTTTATATGAGGCTCGGGGCGCCCCGGATCCCTTCCGGGCGCCCTGGTGAGACGTGGAAGGTCCAACCAGCGAGCTCCATGTGGCGACAACGCGATCAGGATAGAAATTGCCTCCCGGGCGCTCGGACCTGTTCCGGGCGCCCGGACCACCTTTCTCCAGAGATTCCTTCTCCTACAAGACAAGGTTAGTTCAAGGCAAATATATAATATGTTTCCTGCAAAACAAAGTGTTAGTACAGTTTATAAATTCAATATCAAGAGTATGACTTAGATTCCGTCTTTCCGAGACCGGAATCTAGTCACGATCTCGACTTAGATATCCAAAATGGATATAAGCCGGATCGACGCCTAATGTTCCCTTCCCGGGAACGCGTCCTCACAGTCACTCCCTTCCAGTGACTTACCTTTACTCACCTGCCAGACATCCGGTCATCCCATCGACCCGTCTGGACTTCTCGCCAGCTATCCGGTCAGCCCGTCGACCTTGCTGGGCTTCGTGCCAAATGTCTGGTCAACCCGTTGACCCGTTTGGACTTCTCGCCAGCTATCCGGTCAGCCCGTCGACCTAGTTAGACTTCGTGCTAAACATCCGGTCAGCCCGTCGACTCGTTTGGACTTCGTGCCAGCTATTCGGTCGACTCGTTGACCTAGCTGGGTTTCGTGCCAGACATCCGGTCAGCCCGTCGACCTGTCTGGGCTTCTTCTGCACACTCAGTCAGAGTGTTAGATTAACAACAAAACTAACTTAACATATTTTGTCATTCATTAAAACCTGGGTTAGACCGTTAGTGCTAACCACACCAACAGTATGAGTTTTGAAATACCAAACACAAGAGGCTAGAGATTCTAGACGTTCGGATTTGTTTCGAATGTGTGTTTCTTTTATTTTTTGATCTTGTGATTCGATTGTTCTTTTTGGTTAAACCTAGAGTTATATAAGGAAATTAAATATTGAATTTCATTAAGAGGCTTTGTTGAGACAGTGGTGGATGTTCCCATACCCAAGAAGGTTAAGTGCCTCGCCATGTTTGACCTGGGAGCCGATTTCCGAAATAAATATTTAATTGAATTTATAACATAGGTGGACTTGGATCTATAATGTTAAGTATCGTTTGCGATCCAAGTCTAAACCTAAAAGAACAGATAAGTTAAATTTGGAATCAACAATGTTAAGTTTCGTTTGCGATTCCGAATTTAATTTCTAAAGAACACAATAGGTTGTTAGGAAAGGTTCGACATCTGTACAAAATTTTTGTACAGTGGAACCGGTACGATCGTCCTAGGGCCAACCAACAGATACTATTCATCAAACCTCCACTACAAGAAAAACCCTCATAGACATCGGTGGAACAACAACGATTTTAAGCAAAAACCGATGTCTTTGAGTATTTTACACCGGTTTTTCTAAAAATCGGCGTCTATGAGCGCAGATTTTCGCTCATAGACATCGGTTTTTTAGGCGATGTCTATGAGCGCCTTTTTTCGTTAATAGACACCGATTTTAACAGCGGTTTTTAAAACCCGGTGTCTATGAACCAAAATAAAATAATATAATTTTCCACCAATACTTAGCCAAAATTTACAACACTTCACTCTTCCCTTCAAACCTAAACCTATATCGCGTCGTCCACCGTATACTGTCGCGACACCACCAGTACTTTCCTCCTCGCCGCTGACCGTTCGACCATCTCTCTCAGCCTCATCTCCCTCTTCCACTTCCTAGATCGATGCCCCTTCTCTCAGCCTTATTCTGTTGTGTTTGATTATAAATGATCCCAATTCCATCCCACCGCTCGTCGCGGATTTTGGTTGTCTCACCCTCAGCTCTTGTTATTTCGGCGTCGAGAACTCGTTCATCAGGGTAAATCTTCCTCCTCCACGCTCCTATCGTTGTTTGTCGTGATGTTTTCGATAGATTGTTTCATTTGCCCTACTGATCTCGGTTTAGGGTTTCGATCGAAACTTGTAGGACAGGCTTCGTGTCGTCATTAGGAATACACTAAGAGATTTGTCCTTCATAGATTTTGATTTCTGTTCCATTTTCCCTCTACGAGGCGTAGAACCAGGAGTGGTTGTCGTCGTTGCTGCGAGGTAAGTATGTTGAGCAAGTTTCGCTGCAACTTTTTACTGATTGAGATAAGTATATCATTGTTAACAGCGAAAGGTGAAATCAGTATAAAGGCCAGAGGTTAGACTCATGGAGTGTGATAATGCATGAGTATATGATAAAACCTTTATTTGTTGTCTTTGGGCTTGCCATAGATTGCCATCTTAAATTAATACAAATGCATGCCTGCTTTACTTTGGGAATATTTCCAGATAAAATCTTGTCTTTCTGACTCGCTTAATTTATTCTTCGTGGGGGAAAAAAGGAAGAAGGAATCACTTTTGGTTAGGTTGTAATTGGGCTATGAAGCCAATCACTTACATCTTATGGTTACAGTTTCTCCTTTGAAGATAAAAACATTACATTATAATCTTTATTTCTAAGAAATTTTTTAGTAGTACTTTAAACACGTCTTCAGTATTTATAGTATGACTAGCATCATTTATTCTTCTAGCTGCTACCAATGTAGTCACTTCATATGATTTGCTAACTTAATATCTAAAGTGCGCTTTATTTTTTGAGCTCGGGGTATAGTCAGAACTGCCAATCGGATGTGCGGAGAGTTTTTATTTATTGGCTGGCATAATGAAGGATCATTGCATCTGGAATTGAGTCTTTCTTGAGCACGTGGCAAAGTTATAATGTCTTGGCTTCTAAATGTAACTCTTGCTTTTCTGATTTTCAGTTTATTAATTGCATTTCCTAGTCTCATTCGCATGACATAGGACTGTATAACCTGTATGCTTGATGTTCAGGTTTTTCTAATTCTCTCCTTTCCATATATTTTCTATGGAAAATTTGTGAGACAAAATCATAGTTTTCCTTTTAGACCAATCAATTTTATGAGATAACTGCTGATATTTTCAAGTTGATGAAATACTACTTGATATTTTTTTTTAATTGCATCTCATTTTCAGTTGACATGTAATACTCTTGTTAACAGAACTGGATCTTGTGCCTATGAACTGAGTAGTGCCCCTGAGAATTTTGAATTGTATGATTTAACAACTATAGTTTTTATTGTTAAATATAGTTGTGGTTGACAACATTGATCAGTAGAAAATACACTTAGTTGCAAAAGGCTTCATCTAGACATTTTGTGAGGATTATTTGGGATATTTTCTCTCGTTGATGGAATTAATTTATTTTACTTAAAACTATTTTTCATGATCACTGGATTCTCCTTGGTATTATTCATGATTACTAGATAGATTTCATAAACATCGTACTAGGGTGTATACAGAGAAATCACTAGGGTATGTTCCAATTTAAGAAAGTTATCTATGCTGTCAAACAAATTTTTAGAGCATGGTTTAAGAAATCACAAGGTTACTAAATTGATAATCAAATCTTTATTGAGTACAACTTGACAAACTAAGCACCATCAATGTCTATGCTCCATTATGTTCTAGCTTGATGGAGAGAAGTAGAATAAATAGTTATAGACTTCAATATTCATCCCAAATTGCCTATCTGTTATTTTATGTATGAGATTTGTATCTAATGTAATTTTACTCTTGGTATTAATAATATAATCCCTTATTCTTAGCTGAGTTTCAATTGTTAGAGATGAGTAGCTTTTGTTGTTTGGTGCTGATGTTCAATACAGTTTATGTAAATATAACTTGACGCGGTTGTTTCTTTCTTGTTGGTTAGCATACCAAGTTTGTTAGCACCTAGCCCATGCCTTGTGCTTTTACTAGTCTTGCTTTTGCTGATCAAATTACTAGGTCTCTTGGTACAGTCAACTCTTAATGGTTCAACATCTAATCTGCGGACTCCTCAGGCCGACCCTATACCACATTGTTTTCTGGCCAGTCTGCGATAGTGCCTGGGTTCCATCCTTCTGGTTAGACATTCCTACATAAACTTTATTAACATATTCATGTGAAATTTTGCTTGTATGTGGAATTTTGATTACGGTTTGTAAAAAAATAGGTGGTCTTCAAGGATTGCATAATATTCATGGAAGCTTCAACCTTCCAAATGTGCCTGGTTCGCTTGCATCCAGAGAGGCCGCAATGGGTGTTGTACCATCAAGTGGTGTTCAACAACCAGGAGGAAGCATTCCTAGTGGAAGGTTCTCATCAAACAATCTTTTGATTGCATTATCTCAGGTCTGACATGAGTTTATTCCACATTACTTCACTGCATCATATGGTCCTTTGAATGTGTTTTATAGTATTGATTCTGGATTTTTTTTCATGCAGATGTCTCATGGCTCTGGTGTCACAAATAGAGGGGGGATTAATGTTGTTGGAAATCATGCTTTTAGTAGTAGTAATATTAATGGAGTCATTGGGTCAATAAATGGTATTTCCTCAAGTTCAGCTTCTGGGAATCGTAGTTCTGTTCCTGGTTTGGGAGTTTCTCCAGTATTGGGTAATGTAGGGCCAAGACTTACAAGCTCTGTAGGCAACATTATTGGCAGTGGTAACATGGGAAAAAGCATCAGTTCTGGAGGATTATCTGTGCCCAATTTAGCTTCACGGGTAAACTTAGCTACTAATAATGGGTCAGGGAGTCTCAATGTACAAAGAACCAACAGATTAATCAGTAGCATGCTTCAACAGGGTAGTTTTCTTGCTTTCCTTGAAGCTCTTCAATTTCTGTTTGCATATTAATTTAATCTTGGCGCAAGTGTCTAATTACTTCCTTTTTCTGAAAGGACAAACTTCTTAGTAATTTTAATAAGACATTTTGCAGAAAAGTCTATTCCTAATATAAAATCTGTTGTTACTATGGAGCCTAGAATCTGACTGTCAGTACCTCCCTGGGTGCTTTTGGTATTCTTATTTTAAAAGCGCCCTCTAATATTTTACAGGTGATTTTTCTGAATGGTGGGCCACGTATACTGATCAAGTGTGCTGCCTATATGGTGGAAAAATGTTGCAATTCATTCAACGTTCAAACCCATTTAGGTTGAAATAAAAAAAATCTAATTGGATTCACTTATCTTCCTAGAAAGGACTTAATGAAATGGCTACTATGATTATTTTTCTTCTTTTAGAGATGGCTAATTATTGTGATTGTGGAACACTAAACTAAGTTTTTGATTTGGTTAAATGTAACTTACAAGTGGTAAACATTTGTTGTTTAAGTGATAGACACTTTAGATATACATGTTACTAATAAGTACGGTGTTTTTTCATTGTTATATTATGATTTTTACATTTGATAGTTGACATAATTCGTTCAACTTACACTGATGGCCAGCTATACTCCTAGTTGTTGATTCTCTGAACATTGCTATTCACACTTGTGCTAAAGGAGGGGACTTCAGTACTTGCCATTTTAGGTGCATCCATGAGAGCTTTGTCATTGACCTTGCTTCCTGTACTTTAACAGATTATTTCAAATATGTAGATCAAAGAAGTTGAGCAAACAAGTAAAAATTACTAGCAAAAGGTTACTTATCTCATTCTCAATCTCTATTTGAGTAGAATTTACAGCATCTTTAATTTCCCTTATGTAAGCAACAAACTGCTTTATATCCATATTGATTATTTTATTTTATTCAGGTAAGAGAAATGGAGAATTAATTAAATGGTGAGAGGACAACCAAGAAGGATGTTGCAAAGTTCCCAAAGCCTCCAGTGGCTCCTTTAAGATGGAGGCCTCCTTTACAAAGAATCACCAATCAGTTGTCACCCTCAGGACATCAAACAAGTAGAGGTGCCCATCCAGTAATAGATAAAGAGAATTATCTATTAACAAATAAAACTACTGGGGAAGATTTGTTAAATCTCTACACAGAGCAAGAAAGATAACGTCAGCACCAGTAAGAAACATATTTATGTACTATCTATTACTTTTTGATGTTGTAAGAAGAATAATTATGTGTAATTTGTGGATACTGATTTGATATGCACAATATCTATTATCTTTTTATGTTGTAAGAAGAATATTTATGTGTTGGTTATATGGATATTGACTTGGTGTGTTTAGATACATCGGTGCATTTTTATTTGTGATTTTGTTAGTGAATTAATAATATTAACTTAATTTTATGATTTGCTTGGTGATAATATTGGTTTTTCACTATTTCGGAAATCGGATTTGTGTCGTTAAACAATATTGATATTACATAGGTTTTCCACCGCTACAAAACCGGTGTCATTAACTAATATTACATCGGTCGTATACCGCTGCCAAAACTGGTGTTATTAACATATAATATTACATCGGTTTTACACCCGATGTCGTTAAGTGATACTACATCGGTTTTAACCCGATGTCTAAAATGACAGACCTTTTACATCGCCTTCATAGACATCGATCGAAAATGTGATATACATCGGTGGAAAACCGATGTCTATGAGGGTTTTTGTTGTAGTGCTCGTGTATAGATACTCCTGAACAAAATGACGTGGCTGAACGAAAACATAGACATCTTGTTGAAATAGCCCGTTCATTTTTATTGTCTGCCAGTGTTCCTAGTGCCTTTTAGAGGG
Source organism: Zingiber officinale (assembly GCF_018446385.1). NCBI lineage: Eukaryota > Viridiplantae > Streptophyta > Magnoliopsida > Zingiberales > Zingiberaceae > Zingiber > Zingiber officinale. Next base: position 81,484,350 of record NC_055994.1, read on the forward strand.
AAGCAATCCTTAGTACTGCTCATGTCATTAATAGAATTCCAACCTCACACAATTCAGGTTTGTCACCTTTTGAAAAATTGTATGGGTATGCTCCTGCCTATTCCTCTTTACATGTTTTTGGTTGTACTTGCTTTGTCCTTCGTCCATATGCAGAGTGTAATAAGTTAGCTTCTCGGTCTACTCTTTGTGTCTTTCTGGGTTATGGTGTTAGTCAAAAAGGCTAGGATATCGTTGTTTTGATCCTGTTAGTTAAAAATTATATGTCTCTCGTCATGTTGTGTTTCTTGAGCATATTTCATTCTTTTCTATTCCGACTAGTTCACATAATATGACAATGTCAGATCTGCTTTGCATTAATCCTTTCAATACTGATACTGAGGAAGATTCACCCACAAATCCTACTGGTAGTTCAACTGAATATGGTACTTTAGTTCTTGAGATATCCGCTCCACATGTTCCTCCTTCTGCCACTGCCCAATTATTTCTTGAGGTTGCAGATGATTTTTCTCTCCACCGTAGTCAATCCACTCGTGTTAGTAAGTCTACTAAACTACCAGATTTTGCTTACTCTTGTTATTCTCGTTCTTTTGCTTCATTTGTTGCATCTATTCATTGTCTATCTGAGCCTGAATCCTATAGAGAAGTTGTTTGTAACCTACTTTGGCAGAGTGCTATGGCTGAGGAACTAACTGCTTTGCATCAGAGTCATACATGAGATTTGGTTCTATTGCCACCAGGAAAACATACTATTGGTTCTCGTTGGGTATATAAGATCAAAACTATATCTGATGGATCTATCGAACGATACAAAGCTCATCTTGTTACTAAAAGTTATTCTCAGGAGTATGACATGGATTATGAAGAAACATTTGCTCTTGTTGTAAAAATGACAACTGTTCGTACTCTGATTGTTGTTGCTTCTGTTTGTCAATGGAGAATATCTCAGATGGATGTCAAGAATGCATTTCTAAATGGTGATCTTCATGAAGAAGTTTATATGATACCTCCTCCTGGTATTTCACACAAACCTGGTGAAGTTTGCAAAGTTCGTAAAGCACTTTATGGTCTCAAACAAGCACCTCGTGCTTGGTTTGAAAAGTTCTCTACAGTGATTACTTCGTTTAGTTTTCATCCTAGTAATCATGATTCAACATTGTTTGTCAGATGTACAAGTGCAGGTCGTGCAGGTCGTATTCTTTTATCATTATATGTTGATGACATGATTATTACTGGTGATGATTCTGATGGAATTACTTCCCCGAGGTCTGAGTTGGCTCATTGTTTTTCTATGAAAGACTTGGGTATACTACGCTACTTTCTGGGCATTGAGGTTGCTTATTCCTCAAAAGGTTATCTTTTATCTCAGTCAAAGTATATATCTGATATGTTTGAGCGTGCTCATCTTACCGATAATATAGTTGTTGATACTCCTATTGAAACTAATGCTCGATATTCTCCATCTAATGTCTCACCTTTGCCGGATCCTAGTTTGTATAGAACTATTGTTGGAAGCTTGGTTTTTCTCACCGTGACTCATCCAGATATTGCGTATGCGGTTCATGTGGTTAGTCAATTTGTCGTTGCACCAACTACAGTTCATTGGATTGCTGTTCTTCGTATTCTCAGGTATCTTCGGGGCACTAATTTCAAAGTCTTTTATTTCTTTCTACTTCATCTCTTGAGCTGCGTATATACTCTGATGCGGATTGGGCTGGTGATCCTAGGGATCGCAAATCTACCACTGGCTTCTGCATTTTTCTTGGTGATTCCCTCATTTCTTAGAAGAGTAAAAAGTAAGATGTTATTTCTAGATCTTCCACAGAAGCTGAGTGTTGTGCCATGACCTCAACTACTTGTGAGATAGTTTGGTTGCGTTGGTTGCTTGCGGATATGGATGTCTCTCTTCATCAACCTACTTCGTTATATTGTGATAATTAGAGTGCTATTCAAATTACGCGCACTTTAGTTTTTCATGAGCGGACGAAACATATTGAAATTGATTGTCATATTACTCGTCACCATCTTTAGATTGGTACCATCAAATTACCTTTTGTTCCTTCAAAACTACAGATTACTGATATGTTTACCAAGGCTCATTCTGCTTCGCGCTTTCGATTATCTGACAAACTCTCAATGCTTCTGGCTGTAGCATCGTAAGTTTGAGAGGGGATGTTAGATTATATAATTTATATTATATAATCTATTAGAATTATTTTTTATAGTCTTGAGGGCAATTTAATCTTTTACCTTTTCAGTTTAGGGTTTAGATTTAGTTTTTTACCTTTTCAGTTTAGGTTTTAGATTTTTTTTTCTTATAATTAACTATATAAAGACCTTGTACTCTTTATTTATTAATGAATTTTGGATTCAATAATATGGTTAGTTTTTTGTTCTCTTAATTTCTACAAGTTCGTCCCTAGATTAATATAGAAAAAGTAAATTATGAATAACTATTAGTCATTAATATAAGTGGTCAAAATATGGGGAAGACATGTTTAAACGCGCTGAATGTCATCTAAAATCTCACGTGACAATATCTCATACCTCAACTACCACATCTCCCTGAGAGGACATGATCGACTATTATAATTACGCAAGACTATTTTCATAAATAAACTTAGAATATATTTTCAGGGAAGAATGTCTCAATGTTTGTGTTATTTTCTGTATTCCTTTTAAGAAGTGCGGTGCCATCCTAAGGGAGTGTTAAGATGATGATTTTAATTTTTACTATAGATGATCAGTCATTGTGGTTCCTATGGACTGGCTCAAATTATTTATATAGGAGTGTTGCCACATAAAAATCCAAGGTTGATTTTCAATAGATGTAAAATGCTCCGCTAATAACCTTACTCGCTATTGTTACTGTAAGATCATAAACAAGCCAAGTCGAGCTAAAGTTTGAGGTGTTTAAGCTTATTTAATAAGGTAATCAAGCTAAGAATTTTTGAAAAAAATTGTTCAAGTTGTTGGATCGATACACACGTGAGAAAGAGGGATGAATTACGTGGTTTTTGAAAATCAAGATTTATCGTTTTGAAATCAAAGTATACACAACGGAAAACTATGAAAAAAAATCAAAATAGAAAAGCAAGTAAAAGAACACGCGTTCGGTTTTACTTGATTTGGAGCCTTTGGTAACTCCTACTCCAAGACCCAGGTCTCACGGACCTATCGATAGGTAATATACTAAAATACCTTTTCTGGTACCTCCAGAAAAAAGAATCGAGTACAAAAAGACGGAACAAGTGCAACACCCTACATTTGTCCTATTTCAAATAGTTAAATACACAAATTACAGCTTGTTACCCAATACCTTCGAAGATTGTAGCTTAGGCTCGGTGTCGGTCAGCAGAGTCACAGTAGTAGGCCGGAGTAGTCAGAACCTTAATCGGATGCATAGAAACTTGTATGTGAGTTGTTGTAGAAGCCTTGGGCGAGCAACCTTAAATAGAGCATGGAAGGCGCCTTTCATAGGCATTGAAGGCGCCTCCAATTGAATAAAGTTTCTCCCGCAAATGTTATGCCTTATCCGCTTCGATCACCAAACTTTATCCTTTGGAAGGCGCCTTCCATAGTCATGAAAGACGCCTTCCATGAACAGTATGAATGCGCCTTCATCTGCTTGAAGGCGTCTTCGGACACTGTTCATCTGAAGACAAATTTGCTCATTTGTCCTACAAAATAACATTAGTCCAATAAATCAAATAATGACCTGCAAGACAAGTGTTAGCACAATAATAAACAGTAGTAATTAGTTCCTGTCCACCCAGGACCCGGAACTAGTCAAGATCTCATATTAGGGATCCGAAATAAACATAAACTGGACTGACGCCTACTGCCCCCTCAATCAGGACACGTCCTCACCTAGTCACTCTCCTCCAGTGACTTACCTTTACTTACCAGTTTATTAGACATCTGGTCAGCCCGTCGACCTATCTGGACCTCCTACTAGATATTCGGTCAGCCCGTCGACCTATCTAGACTTCTCGCCAGATATCCAGTCGGGCCTTTGACCTATTTGAACTTCTCGCTAGATATCTCGTATCCGGTCGACCTGTCGACTTATTTGGACTTCCCGCTAGATATCCGATCGGTCCATCGACCTATCTAGACTTCTCACCAGATATCCGGTCGGCTCATCGACCTATCTGGACTTCTCACCAGATATTCGGTTGGCTGATCGACCTATCTGGTTAACTCCTACATACTTGGTAAAATAGTTAGATCACAATTATACCTAACTTAACTTATTTGTTATTCATCAAAACCTGAGTTAGACCGTTAATGCAAATTGCACCAACACAAGCTTGTCTTGATTTTTTTTTAATGAGTTTAAATTTAGTTTGAGCTTGGTTCATTTAGATGTTATCGAGCTTTTAATTCAAACTTATATGATTGATTATCGAGTTTGATAATTCAAACTTATTTATTTATTTTTTTAAAATTATTTTTTATTTATTTAACATATTAATAAGAATTTTATTAATAACATACTTCCTGAATATTGTTCACGAATGTTATTTATGAAAACTATTTAAAATCATTATTTATGAATCTTAATAAGTCAAATACATATGTGTTCAAGTTTAATTATTTAATTTAATGAATTATTTAAATTTATTTATTTAATCGATCTCATGTGTATTGAACGAATATAAATAAATTATTATCAAATTAAATATTAAATTTATTCATTAAATATTGGATTCATTTATGACCTTAGTTTTGGACGAAATCTTCATGATTTATTCCTGTTAAAAAAAAAAAACGTAACTAAGGGACCTTCAAAATGATGAACACGACCACAATTACATTTCCCAATATCGACCATTTGTAGAGGATTTTGATTTTTGCAAACCTTTGATAATTATTCAAAAGTGCGTAAAATAAAAATAAAATAAAATATAAATGTTTTAATATTAATAATTTAAAAAGGTAATTTAAAAAATTGTCAGGTTTTAAATGCATTTCTAAAAAAATGCGAAAAAACAAATACAATTTGATAATGATAAAATGTAATCTGGCCAGCCAAAATTCTAATTGATCCGATTTTGATCAACAAAATTTATTGTATAAAATTTGATGGTATTATCACCGATGATATCAATTGATTGACATTGGGAATAGAATTATCTATTAATTACTGTCCCATTAAAATACAACTGTTTACAGATATAATAATTTTAAAATAAAAATCAAATAAAATAAATTAGCAAACAGATATTTTATTAAAAAAAATTAAATTAATGCGACCGAACTTTCGAATTTAATTAGATTTAACCAATTTTTCTCATTCCTATTCCTATTTAATTTAACCAAATTCAATTGGGATCAGTATGATGATAAATAGCCGACAGAAATAGAATTGATCGATCTATCTTTTAGTTTTGAGAAGATTATTTATTCCAATTCCTTTTAGTTTGTCTCAGTTACTCTCAATTTTCGACTTCAAGAATCCAGATTTCAGCCCTGCAAACGCATCCGCCGTCGTCGCCGTCGACGGAGAGCTTAAGCACAGGTCGAGGTTCAGGTCAGGGCACCTGAACTCATCGTGCGTTCGCCGCGGCCCCTGCTCTCTGCTGCTGATCGCTACCTTCCCGTTCTGCCCGTCTTCGCTCTTGGAGAAACTTACGGTGAAGTCCAATGCCGGAGCGTGGATCGGCCGGTGGGTCGCCGGATCGATTCCCCGGTCTAGTAATTTTCTCCTCATGTGCGTGTTCCAGTAGTTCTTGATCTCGTTGTCCGTTCTCCCGGGCAATCTTCTCGCGATAAGAGACCACCTGTCGCGATTCAGTCGACTGGTAACGGTTAGATGTAGACGGCGACGTGAAGATGAAGGCTTACTTGTTGCCGAAGTGGCCGTGGAGCTTGACGACGAGCTCTTCCTCCGCCGCGGTGAAGTTGCCGCGCTTGAGGCCGGGGCGGAGGTAGTTGATCCAGCGGAGGCGGCAGCTCTTGCCGCACCGTAGAAGGCCGGCCGCCTTGGGAAGCGATCTCCAGCAGCCTTCGCCGTGGCCGCGAATGTACTCGGCCAGGCGCTCGTCTTCCTCCTTCGTCCAGGCGCCCTTGTTGTTGTGCTCCTTCTCGCAGCACGGCGACCTCCCCATCGCCAGATCCTCTGCAAGTTCAGTTCAATGATCGATCGATCGATCGAGCAAAATCCCTAAATAAGTGTTTGGTCGGGATTAAAAATCGCATCGAAGCATGTCACTGTGGGCCTTCACTTGCGTGAGCAGTTCACAAATCGAAACGCACCAACCGAGGTAGGTTGGAACTAAGTGCTCAGTCCCCTTGTTTCTGCTTAGAAAACGCCACCGGATTAGGTTTCCGTCAAACAATCCTGACCAACTTTTTCACTCCCCTTCTTCTTCCTGTTTATGCCTTTGCCGCATGAATCATACTGCCTATTATTTTTTTTTTCCCTTCAAATAAACTTGTTGTTCAATTTTCTCAGTGATTTGGATGAATTAATAAATATTTTTTTTAATGAATGGTGGACCGAATTTCAATTACTTAGATAAAGACTTAATTATTATTAGTATATCCCTGAAAATTATAATATGAACAATAGATTATTATCTGAAGATCGATAAAAAAATTTTAGTGAGCCGAACCGATTATCCAAGTACGATATTACTTGTTTCATCATAAACAGTGGAGTATTAAAATGCTTATAATTCTTGATTATCTCCTAGCGATCGGAGGGATATTTTTATGGGGACGAGTTGATCGTTTCAAGTTTGATGATACCTGACTTGATTAATCATTTTTTTATTATTATATTATTTTGAGGTAAAAATAAGAATCCAAAATATACTGATCTCATCCGAAAGTTGGGTCAGATGAGAGTACCGGTGACAATGACAAAAGTGTTAACGGAGAGAGAAATCTAGGGGCTAGTAGAGAGGATCACTTATGGTACTCACGATTTTGCAAACACCACATGCCAAATACCTGGAAGTGAGAATCAGGGAAGAGATCCCTGGTGCAGGGCCTCAGACGCTCAAGTCAGAAGAGAGGTCGAACAGAAAAAAAACTAAAGAATAGTAAACGCGTGTGATATGGGTTAGGTTTTAAGGGTCTTCAGATGAGGAAAGAAAAGGAAGAAAGAGTCAAAGGAGGTAGGCCAATAACGGCCGAAACATACTTTCAGAACAAAGGTAGGCCAATATCGGTCGATACATGCCTGCCGTATGAAGGTAAGTCAATATTGGTCGGGACATACCTTCAGAACAAAGGTAAACCAATATTGGTCGATACATGCTTGCCGTATGAAGGTAAGCCAATAACGACCGATACATACTCCAGAGCAAAGATAGACCAATATCGGCCGATACATGCCTGCCGAACGAAGGTAGGCCAATATCGGTCGATACATGCTTGCCGTGCGGAGGTAAGCCAATATTGGTCGGGACATACCTTCAGAACAAAGGTAGGCCAATATCGGTCGATACATGCCTGCCGTATGAAGGTAAGCCAATATTGGTCGGTACATACCTTCAGAACAAAGGTAAACCAATATCGGTCGATACATGCTTGCCGTATGAAGGTAAGCCAATAACGACCGATACATACTTCAGAGCAAAGATAAACTAATATCGGTCGATACATGTCTGCCGAACGAAGGTAGACCAATATTGGTCGATACATGCTTACCGTGTGGAGGTAAGCCAATATTGGTCGGGATATACCTTCAGAACAAAGGTAGGCCAATATCGGTCGATACATGCCTGCCGTATGAAGGTAAACCAATATTGGTCGGGACATACCTCTAGAACAAAGATAGACCAATATCGGCCGATACATGCCTGCCGAACGAAGGTAGGCCAATATCGGTCGATACATGCCTGCCGAACGAAGGTAGGCCAATATCGGTCGATACATGCTTGCCGTATGAAGGTAAGCCAATAACCACCGAAGATAGACCAATATCGGTCAAGAGGGTTCTTTCGAGCAAAGAACCCACACAGTTCCTTCAATGAATACCTTAGAAACATGTTGAATAAAATATTATTTTTTGACACAACAAAGATACAAATAGAAGTCACATGAAGAAGAATCATACATGAATATATCGAATAGAATAATTCATGATAGAGAATATATATTTTGGCGGGAAATATGCTTTCAGCTTGTCTTGCAGGCACTAAACGACAAAGAAGGTACATCTGGGGTACAAAAAAGATTCCTTAAAAATTATCTTCCGCAAGGGCGCAGCTGACGTCATCTCATAATGAACTCTAACAAACCGGGGTCCACTTCATGGCTACGGAGGTTACATGAAGTGGTATAAAAGGGGGAATCCTCTCCGTTGGTTGGGTAAGTTCACATCATTGTGTACTTTCACAACCCTAATTTTCTGGCTACTGTTCATCTTCTTTATTCTTCCTTCCTTGACATCAAGAGAGATCACAAACTTGAGCGTCGGAGGGCCTAGCCAGGGATTCCCACCCCGGTCTTAGGTCACTGACGTTAGTGTTGGTTGGTCTCTTGTGCGCAGGGAGCCTCGGGAGCTTGGGAGTTCGACTTTCTCCTATATGGACGGGGATTTCTTCCTACTTATCAGATTTCCTTCGGTGACTCTGGTTTTCTTCCTATTCGCTTTGGGTTTCTCGGGTCGAGGTCCTACCGGCATTATTCTTCATCAGTACGATGGGTTTCCTTCTTCCGGATCTCCTTCACGGTTAGCCTCTCAGACAGGATCAAATTTGGCGTCGTCTGTGGGAAATTCACCTGAATCTAAGACTACGTGATGGAAGAAGCTGGGAAGTCGAACCTACTTACTATCAGTCGCGAGGATTTGGATCTCCTCATTAATTCTCATGTTCAGAAAGCCCTACAACAACAGCAGCAACAACTGCAAGCTCATACTGGGGCCACTCTGCCGACGGCTCATCATCCGGCGATATCAACTACTGAACCTCAGAAAGGAAAGGAGATAGAAGAAGAAGAACATTTATATTTTCCTCCAGCTACTGTTTCTCCAACCAGGCGTCCACGAGCCTTCCTTCGCACTCCCTTAGATCCAGGGGGTAAGAAGCCTGTTGATCATGTCTGAGAAGCTGACCGCGAAGGAGATCCGGAAGAAGGAAACCCACTGTAATGATGAGGAATAATGCCGATGAAACCTCGACCCGAGAAACCCAAAGCGGATCGGAAGAAAACCAGAATCACCGTAGGAAATCTAATAAGTAAGAAGAAATTCCCGTCCGAATAGGAGAAAACCGACTTTTCAAGCTCCTGAAGCTCTCTGCGCACAAGAGACCAACCAACACTATCGTCAGTGACCTAAGACCGGGGTGAGAATCCCTGGCTAGGCCCTCCGACGCTCAAGTTAGTGATCTCTCTTGATGTCGAGGAAGGAAGAAGAAAGAAGATGAACCGTAGCCAGAAAATTAGGGATGTCCACTTACCTAGCCAACGGAGAAGATTCCCCCTTTTATACCACTTCATATAACCTCCGTAGTCATGAAGTGGACCCCGGTTTGTTAGAGTTCGTTATGACATCAGCTGCGTACTTGGGGAAGATGATTTTTAAGGAATCTTTTTTGTACCCCAGATGTACCTTCTTTGTCGTTTAGCGCCTGCAAGACAAGCTGAAAGCATATTTCCCGCCAAAATATATATTCTCTATCATGAATTATTCTATTCGGTATATTCATGTATGATTCTCCTTCATGTGCCTTCTGTTTGTATCTTTGTTATGTTAAAAAATAACATTTTATTCAACATGTTTCTAAGGTATTCATTGAAGGAACTATGCGGGTTCTTTGCTCGAAAGAACCCTCTTGACCGATATTGGTCTATCTTTGCTTTAGAGTATGTAGCGGTCGTTATTGGCTTACCTTCATACGGCAAGCATGTGTCGACCGATATTGGCCTATCTTCGTTCGGCAGGCATGTATCGACCGATATTGGCCTACCTTCGTTGGAAATGCATGTATCGACCGATATCCGCCTACCTTCGTTCGGCAGGCATGTATCGACCGATATTGGTCTATCTTTGCTTTGGAGTGTGCATCGATCGTTATTAACTTACCTTCATACGGCAAGCATGTATCGACCGATATTGGCCTACCTTCATATGGCAAGCATGTATCGACCGATATTGGCCTATCTTCGTTCGGCAGGCATGTATCGACCGATATTGGTCTATCTTTGCTTTGGCAGGCATGTATCGACCGATATCGGCCTACCTTCGTTCGGCAGACATGTATCGACCGATATTGGTCTATCTTTGCTTTGGAGTGTGCATCGGTCGTTATTAACTTCCCTTCATACGGCAAGCATGTATCGACCGATATTGGCCTACCTTCATATGGCAAGCATGTATCGACCGATATCGGTCTATCTTCGTTCAGCAGGCATGTATCAACCGATATTGGTCTATCTTTGCTTTGGAGTGTGCATCGGTCGTTATTAACTTACCTTCATACGGCAAGCATGTATCGACCGATATTGGCCTACCTTCGTTCGGCAGGCATGTATCGACCGATATTGATCTACCTTTGTTCTGAAAGTATGTTTCGGCCGTTATTGGCCTTCCTCCTTTGACTCTTTTCTTCCTTTTCTTGTTTTTTCCTACCCGTGACTCTGCTCCAGATTTTGAAAATGACCTCACAGATTTTGTGTACCACTATTTTAATAGATTAAGTGTGACCATACTGTAAGCCATTTTCTCCTTTAAATAGGGCTACAACCTTCTCTTCACCCACAACCTCTCTCAGTTCTTTTTCTTCCTTGCCACTTTTTGTTGCTAAGGCCATGGTCGTAGATCCTCCTTTTTGGAGGCAACTTTTGTTGGACCAGGTGAGATCTATATATGAGTTTATCGGGATTTTTGCTTCGGCTACCTCAGAGGTTCAAGGGATCGTCTTAAGAGAGGAAACTTCACAGTTCAAATCTTCTATCCAAAGATGCAGGTGCTTTGAAGGACCCAAGAAACTTCAGAGAAATTTTTCCTACTTATAGGGGGGCAGCCAAATGACCCAGGGGTGTTGTGTGAAGGGCACAGCACATGTCACCCTTGGGCTAAAATTGGTTGCTTCACTTGTTGAGCTCATACGGCTTGAGAGGGGAAGTGGTTTTCACATTTACTTTTCCATCATGGAATGAACCAATGTTTCCCTGTCTCGTTGCCCTTGAGCTTTTGTTTTTTGTTGCTTTCTTCGTCTCGGGCAAAATATTGCCTCTTATGAGCCTTGACAAGCTCGGACGAAGTGGGCTATTTCTATCTCTGCTCCATGGTAAGTTTGACTCCAGCAGGACTAAAATTTTCTGCGTGCCCTAAGAGTTTATGCTTGTAATATTTGTTTATCTATTTGGGGTTTGCTGTTCTTGAGGAAATGTGATGTTATGTATTTGATCAGATTCTAAATGTAAAGACAAATTTTTGTATCTTAATCAAAGGCTTTTATTGAATCCCTCTATCATTTACAATGTGGTGTTGTGTGCATCACTTCTTAACGTACCTTATATATCATTTATCATAGCTAAGGTTATCTTAACTATTAGTATAGTTTGATATTATAACCACAATATGTATCTAACATAACCACAATTGCCCTTGTTAATAAAAATATTTTCAATAAATACTAAGTCATGTTCTGCACGGACAGATTAACATTTGTCACTCTTCTAAACTTTTTACTCTTAAAATATTCTTGTCTTTAGCCTGAGTATGGTCAAAAAAGTTCAGTCATTTTTATTTTATTATGCCCAGTCGATCACTTTTTCTTTCGAGGTTTCTAAACTGGTGATTGGCTCTCCTTCGAGTGAGAGAATGTTCGAGGCACTACCAACCCCATCGCGATCCGATTCGTCACGTCTGATATAAATGCCCCTCTTTTTCTATGATGACCTGACACATGCCTTTTCTGATCACCACGTCACATAGGCCTTTTGCCTTTCTATTGCGATCCTCAGCGTCTGCTGAGCTACCACCGTCCTAATCTGACGACCATCTTGCGTTTCTCAAACCCTAAACCTTTCGTCTCCTCTTTAAACCTCGTCCTTCCTTTTTCCTTCTATAGAGTTCTTTCCCTGTTGCTATCTTCAACCAGTCCTCGTGCTTGCCATTTCACGACGATCCCCTTTCTTGTCTTCAGTAAGTAATCCGTCATTGCTCTAGCCCATACCTTTGTCCATGGCTGAAGAAGCAATTGCTCCTTGGTATGTCCATATATCTTCTATCTTTGATAAGAATGCTAGATTATCCATCCGTCGTCAATATGAAATTTCTAAGGAATATAAAATCATACTCCCAACACCGGAGGATCGACCTCATCATCCCCCTGATAATTGCGTGACTTTTTTCAGGGACCAGTTGATAGGGGGCTTAAGGTTCCCCATTCCTCCTTTCTTAATTGAAATAAGTCGATATTTTGATCTTCCTTTGCAATAATTTGCTCCTAATGCATTTCGTTATCTATGCGGTACTTATATGTTCTTTCGTCTACGAGATATTCCTCCTACTCCTCAAAATTTCTTCATGTTTTCCTACCCCAAGCTTTCAGAACCTGGTGTCTTCTTATTCCAGTCGAGAACTAGAATGGTCCTTTTTGGAGATATGCCATCGTCTCTCAAAGCCTGGAAATCTCGTTTTTTATTTTTAAGGTTTCCGGGACCTATTCCTTGGTCTCATGCTTGGAAATCTTTCTTGCCTCCCTTACCCGATGTTAGAGAGTTTCATCTCCTTCCTACTTTTCCCATTTATTGTGAGAAGTTATTAGGTCATCGGCTTTCGATCCCGAAATGGTTGAAGGTCGAGCTTCTATACCTATTTGGTTTAAGCCCCGTCAAACCTGATACTCGCATTTCCTTAGGTAACGCCTTGTTCCTTTCTTTTTGCTTATAACTGGCTAAATTATTTCTTTGTTCTATACAGTGGAGAGTTTCTATGATGCTTTGATTGACGAAGAAATACGCGTGGAAGAAGAATTGCTTCGTGCCAAGGAGGTCGAATTTCTGGCCGCTATCGCCCCTCCACCCTCAATTGAAGAACCGGCTCGCTTAACCGAAATACCTAGCTCTTCTGGGCTTCATGACACTCTAGGAGATTCTTCTAGGGATCCTGCTGCGCAGATCCCCCCTGATCCTGCTCCCGCTATTACGTCTCCTGCAGCTGTTACTGTCTCCCCATCTGCCTCTATTTCTCTTATCGAGCTTACATCCCCTGGTAGCTCTGATAAACCCATAACTGAGATTTCTGTGGGCAAGCGTCCGGGACGCAAGCTAACCAGGGCTCCTCCTCCAAAAAGGAGGCTCATTCTTTCTGCTGATGAGCCTGCTTCAGAAGATTTTGTGTCGACTGGCATTCTTTCCGATGAGCCCACATTAGCAGAACTTTATCCTTCCTTGAATTTTCCTACCTCTCCTTTTCCTAAAACTAGTACTTCTGATGACGTTTCTTTTACTTTTCCTTTGTCTATTCCGACTTCAGGATCTCTACCCTCTTCGCTTTCTTCTTACTTGGTTTTTGCTCCACCATCTATCCCTACTTCTTCCTTCTCAACTGGCTCTTCTACCATTCTTGTTCTTCCCATATTATTGGGGGGTTCTTTCGCTAGTTCTTGGGATGAGGTGCGTCCCCTCTTTGAGGGGCTTTCCATTCTTGAAGCGATTGACCGCTTTTCTAATAAAGAGAATAAGGTATGTTTACGTACTGCTGCTTTCTGTTTATGAAGCATAGTCTTACGGTTTCGAATATGCTTCCAGCGGTGGCTGGAGAACATGGGTTTCTCCCGACTATTGCATAATCTATACATTGAGAACGAGAAATTGAGATCGGAGAACAAGGGGTTGCGACAGCAGGTTATCGAATTGTCTTCTGCCGAGTTTTCTGCTACCGCCAAGAAGTAATTTGAAACTCAAATTGAGAGCCTTGAAGCCCAATTCAAATTGGTTACAGACCTTAATCAAGAGCTAACCTCAAAACTTGGCGAACTAAAAGAGAATTATGAAGCAGACTTGAGTGAAAAATTGAAGGCCTTGCAATTAAAAGAAAATGAGGTGGCATCTCTAAACAATTCCCTTGATTTAATAAAAGTTGAAGCCGCTGCTAGGGAGAATGAACTGAAAACCTCTCAGATGGCGTTAGTGGTTTATAAGGAGCACGAAGATGTTCGTTACACAGAACGAGCCACCGCCATGATCGAATCTCCTGAATTCAACCGGCCGATTGTGAGATCCATCTTGTCTGCTTTTACGGCAGGGGCCAAAGGAGCAATTCAACAGTTGGAAGAGGAGGGCTACTTAGCGCGCGTTCCTCCTCTCAATTTCCTAAACTGTCGCAGACTTATTGAAGAAAGACCTCCTGATTTGTACCCCAAACTAGTTCTAACTCATTCTCCAGTGGTTGTAGAGAAGGGGAATTAAGGCTTTACAAACTTACGTGAATCTGAATAGTCTCTTTTGATTGTTGATCTTATTCAAATATTTGGATAATTTGTTGGTTTCATGTACGTGTACTAAATGCTACTTAGTTTGTTAGTGTCCAATTTTTCCCTATGACCCATTCTTCACTGACCCGGTCGATATATGTATAAACATTGGTAAGTACCGTCCGATATTTCGGAGATACCCCCAATTATCCTCCTTCTTTACTGACCCGGTCGACTTAGGTATAAGCATTGGTAGGTATCGTTCGATATTTCGAAGATACCCCCAATTATCGGTCGATTTATTAAGATGGTTTAATTTAACCAGGTTGTTTTCATTAATCAATATTCGAGGCTTGACCCGTGCTTTAAACCTATTAATTTTTGTTTTGTCTCATCAAGTTTCTTCAAAAATTATTTCTAGGGAAGTTTTACGTTTTTTCCGAGGTAGTTTATTTGACTTCATCTCTTTCCCTTTATTCTATGATACTATTACCTTTTATGACGCTTGACATTCTGAGCACCTTTTATTTCCCTTTCGTATCTTATGTTTAGAGGTTTTAGCATAGGACTAGAAAAGGGACAAGGGTTTACGGAATCTTATTCTGCTTCCCTCCGTCCATCTTTTCGCTTCTCAATTCCTCTTCTTTCGACCTTCTCTCTTCATGGCAGTTTCTTCTCCGGCATGGTTCCTCTCTTGCTCTTCCGACCTCACAGATACAAAAGAAGTGGACTTACAGGCAACCTATGGTTTTCCCTCTTACTTTGTCCGCCCTGCTCCCCATGAGGGTCCTCACCTTCCTCCCTTAGGCTATATCTCCATCTTCAGGGACCAAGTCCTGCAAGGTTTCAGATTTCCTCTTCACTCCTTTTTTTGTGAGGTTAGCCGTTATTTTGCTATCCCGTTAAACCAGTTCGTCCCTCAATCCTTTTCCATTCTAGTGGGCTTCATTGGAGTATCCAAACTGCTAGATTTTCCACTGTCTCCTTGTCTTTTCCATCATTTCTTTATCCCTCGTCGGGTAGATGTTGGTATTTTTAAGTTTCAGTCTCGTCCCAAAGCCATTCTATTTAATCGTATTCCCCCTCAAGGTGAATGGTATAAAATTTTTTTCTATATGCGTCTACCTTCTCCCCCTCCTTTTCCTATTCAATGGATACATGATCTGCCCTCGCTTCCTGACACTCAAGGTCTTCTCAATGATCCTTCTGTGGCCTCTGCCTTGCCTAAACTGCGGGGAGCGAAATTTAGTTTACCGCATCTAATTGAAGAGGGCTTAATGTTTCCCTTTGGGATAGGCAACATTAACACTCCTTTGGATAGTTCCTTTGGTGAGTATAATTATTTTACTTCGCCTTTGCTGATTAGTATATCTCTATAACCATGATGTTTATACTCTGTTTTTCAGCCGATGCTATTCTTCCGGCTCTTATGTACAGGAATTCTGCTATGACCAAGTCCTTTATCAATAATCTTGGAGAACAATGGTTACTGGCTCGCCAATCTGATCCCAATCCCTCTACCTTGGGCTTGCTCTCTGAAGAAGAACAACAAGCAAAGGGTGTCACACTCATGGAAGAGGAAGAAGAAGAGCCTTTTGTCACTTTAATTAAAAAGCCAAATCTTACCAAGGATTCTCCCTTTGGTGATTTCTTTGGTACCTTTGTACAAACTCCTCTTGTTCCGGCGCCTATTTCTTTTGAAAGAGGTAAAGCACCGATGACTCCCACCAATATCATCTCCAATCCTGCTCTTCGAATGATGAGGCCTGGTCTGCTTATCTCTTCTTCTTCTACTGTTTCAGCTTCTCCTGCTCCTGCTTCTGAGATGGCCGCTATCTCTCCTGTGCCTTCTACATCCTTGGCATTGGCCTTGCCTCCCTTGGCTTATAGGCCTCGAGAAAAATGCCGGAGATCTTCTCCCATTGTCAGCCCTTCAACCGCTAGTGTTTCCACAATTGTAACAACCCTTCCTGCACTACTACCTTCTGTTCCCTCTAGCTCCCACTCTGCTCCTCCTGCTTTTACTATCCCTTTTCCTCAGATTGCCTCCTCTTCTTCTCCATCTCCGGCTTCCTCTCATTCCCCTCCTTTATTTAGAGTGGCTGCGGGCTTGCCTTCTCAATTGGGACAACCTTCTAGTCCTCCTGGCTATGGTACTTTGCAATTGCAAGGTTTATTGGCTGAATCTTGGTCACAAGGTTATGAACAATTGCGAGGCCTTAGTCTCCCACATCGAGCGGATCGCCATAGTCGTCAGGCAGTGGCTGTAAGTATTCCTAGTTATGTGTTTATTAGCTTTGTAACTGTATCTTTAACCCACGTTATCCTTTCATTTAGTTTCTAGCCACAAGTCTGCACATCGATCAGCTGCTCACAGCTAAAGATCATGAGAACACTAAGTTGAAAGCTCAACTAGAGACATTGAAGGCTGCCTCACCTTCTTCTAGTAGTGATAGGGCTCAGTTGCAAGAGCAGGTGGTCTTGCAAAATCAACAATTGGGAACCCTGAAGCAAGCATTGGAGGAATGTCAACAACTGCTGAAAGACAAAGAGCTTGCTAGGAAGACGTTAGAATTACAGGTGGAGAGACTGCATTCCGGTCTTCGATTGGAGATCGCTTTAAAAGAGAAAGCTCTCTTAGATACTTCTCAGAAAAGTCTTATCTTAGAGAAAGTAGAGAAGCTTCATAATGCTTGTCTTTCTGACCAAGCTCAGGACCTGGCTTCTCATGATTTCACTATTCTACAGGAACAAGAGCCGAGGAAAGCTCAAGATAACGAATTATCACTGCTCCAGAAGGAATTGGAACAGCTAAGATCGGAGAAGGATGTTTTAAAAGAACAAAACTCAAAACTGCAAGCTGATTTCCAGCGTTATAAGGAGCAGGAAAAGAGTCGATGGGAAGAGTGGCGGCAAGCTTACTTAAAGTCGCCAGCATTTGCCCGGGAATTTGTTCGTAGGATAGTGGGTGCGCTAAATCATCCCGTATCGGGGGTTCTTCAACAGTTAAAAGAGGGTGGATATTTACCCAGGGAACCTCCCCTTTCTTTCATAAATCGTCACAGGCTTAATGAAGAACTACCCTCAGATTTAAAAGGCCCTTTCTCGGATGTTTAAAGAAGGTATTCATAAAAACTTGTAAAGTAAGCATTGATAATGAGCAAAAAAGGTGCAGTTGGTACTGAGTAACTAAGTATTTGCAAGGTATAAGGAAATTCTAACACTTACTTGCTTATTCTTCATACTTAGTTTGAGAATACCCCTTTTGGAATGTTATTGCTTGCTGAGTATAAACTCTATTAAGAAATTCCTTGTTTATCCTTCAAAGCGGAGCCTTATCTTGATGGGTTCTTTTTTCTAGTAACCTCCCGTGTGCCTTGTATTTCCCCGAGGATGAATAGTCTCGGTCGAGACTGGATATGAAATTGTATAAACTATTGGCCTCCAAGCTGAATATAATATCTTGGACGACTTTTGAGTAAATATTTTCATTTTCACATATCTGGGCTCCTCTATGGAATCCCCTTTCGAAATTAGGCTTCGAAACTAGAAGATTCTCTGATTATTTATATCTTGCACGGGTTCAGAATCTTTGATCTCTTTTGTGAAGACTCATCTGATGTATTTCATATAATTTCTTGATGGTTCTGCTTCATATTGGTTTATAGTCTCCGGCTTCTCCTATGAAGGCTCGTCCGGGTTGCTTCATAGGATTTTGCCGATCGACTTTGGTCTGTCTTGGTTTATAGTCTCCGGTTTTTCCTATGAAGGCCCGCTGGGTTACTTTATAGAATCTTCCCGATCGACTGTAGTTTATAGTCTCCGAGTTTTCCTATGAAAGCCCGACCGGGTTACTTCCTAGGCTTTTCTCGATCGACTTTGGTTTATAGTCTCTGAGTTTTCCTATGAAGGCCCGACCGGGTTACTTCATAGGCTTTTCTCGATCGACTTTGGTTTATAGTCTCCGAGTTTTCCTATGAAGGCCCGACCAGGTTACTTCATAGGCTTTTCTCGATCGACTTTGGTTAATAGTCTCCGAGTTTTCCTATGAAGGCCCGACCGGGTTACTTCATAGGCTTTTCTCGATCGACTTTGGTTTATAGTCTCCGAGTCTTATGCCCGACCGGGTTACTTCATAGGCTTTTCTCGATCGACTTTGGTTTATAGTCTCCGAGTTTTCCTATGAAGGCCCGACCAGGTTACTTCATAGGCTTTTCTCGATCAACTTTGGTTTATAGTCTCCGAGTTTTCCTATGAAGGCCCGACCGGGTTACTTCATAGGCTTTTCTCGATCGACTTTGGTTTATAGTCTCCGAGTTTTCCTATGAAGGCCCGACCGGGTTACTTCATAGGCTTTTCTCGATCGACTTTGGTTTATAGTCTCCGAGTTTTCCTATGAAGGCCCGACCAGGTTACTTCATAGGCTTTTCTCGATCGACTTTGGTTTATACGAAAGTATAATATTTGGGCTAACCTCGTGTTGGCTTGTAATTCCTTGAGGGGAGCTGAATAGGTCTTTAGGATTTCCCCCTATTTTACTGCTGGAAAAAATAAAAAGGAGGCTTCCTCTGATAGTTTTCAATTCACATGAACCACATTTATCTTCTGTGTCAATATTTATCTTGCTTGACTTTCATCAAAGAAACAAAGTACATAAACTGCAAGTATCTCAATTCGCCTAGGAATTCCAATAACTATGAATGTATTTAAAGTAATATGATCCAATCAGGCTCGATAGGGTTGCAAATGATTAGCGCTCCAAGGGCGCTCCAACATTCTTCCTTCGGCATCCTGGAGATAGTATGAGCCTGACGCGAGCTTTTCTATTACTTTATAAGGCCCTCCCCATTGTGGTGCTAACTTGCTGACATCTCCCACAGGCTTAACTCGTTTCCATACCAAATCACCTACTTGGAAGAATCTGGGAATGACCCTTTTGTTATAATTCTATCTCATCCTCTGTCGATATGATATAAGACGAGTAGCAGCTTTATCCCTTATTTCCTCGATCAAGTCCAACTCCATAAGTCGTCTGTCTCTATTATCCTCATCATACAATTGTCTTCTGTCAGACTCTACTCCTACCTCAATGGGGATTACTGCTTCTCCTCCATAGACTAACTGGAAGGGAGTGATTCCTGTAGCTTCACGAGGCGTAGTACGATATGCCCAGAGAACACTGGGTAACTCGTCTACCCAACTACCTCCGACATGATCTAGCTTAGTTTTCAGTCCTCTGATAATCTCCCTATTAGTTACTTCTGCTTGCCCATTGCTCTGCGGGTAAGCTACAGAGGTGAAGGCCTGAGTAATCCCATAACTCTGACACCAGTCTAGGATTCTATCGCCTTGAAACTGCCTTCCATTATCAGAGACCAACTTATGAGGAATGCCAAACCGGCAGATTATATTTTTCCATAAGAATTTAATGACCGCGTCCTCTGTGATTCTAGCAAGTGGTTCTGCTTCTCAAATTTTAACAAGTGATCTTCCGGATCTGTGGTTTCGGCATATTCTCCAATTTGCAAATTCTGATATCGCTTAGGAAGTGGGTCATCTAATACACTTTGTGAGAATGGAGAGATGACCTTTTCTGGTGAACTATCACTATTTATCATTTTAATCTTACGCTTCTCTCTGTCTGGCGCCTCACCAGAGGACTCTTGAAACATAGGCCTCTTACCCCCTGGATCCAAGGGAGTGCGAAGGAAGGCTCGTGGACGCCTGGTTGGAGAAACAATAACTGGAGGAAAATACAAAGGTTCTTCTTCTTCTTCCATTTCCTTGCCTTTCCGATGCTCAGTAGTTGATATCGCCGGATGATGAGCCGTCGGCAGAGTGGCCCCAGTATGAGCTTGCAATGGTTGTTGTTGTTGTTGCAGGGCTTTCTGAACATGAGAATTAATGAGGAGCTCCAAATCCTCGCGACTGATAGTAAGTAGGTTCGACTTCCCAGCTTCTACCATCACGTAGTCTCAGATTCAGGTGAAGTTTCCCACAGACGGCGCCAAATTTGATCATGTCTGAGAAGCTGACCGCGAAGGAGATCCGGAAGAAGGAAACCCACTGTAATGATGAGGAATAATGCCGATGAAACCTCGACCCGAGAAACCCAAAACGGATCGGAAGAAAACCAGAATCACCGTAGGAAATCTAATAAGTAGGAAGAAATTCCCGTCCGAATAGGAGAAAACCGACTTTTCAAGCTCCTGAAGCTCTCTGCGCACAAGAGACCAACCAACACTATCGTCAATGACCTAAGACCGGGGTGGGAATCCCTGGCTAAGCCCTCCGACGCTCAAGTTAGTGATCTCCCTTGATGTCGAGGAAGGAAGATGAAAGAAGATGAACCGTAGCCAGAAAATTAGGGATGTCCACTTACCTAGCCAACGGAGAGGATTCCCCCTTTTATACCACTTCATATAACCTCCGTAGTCATGAAGTGGACCCCGGTTTGTTAGAGTTCGTTATGACATCAGCTGCGTACTTGGGGAAGATGATTTTTAAGGAATCTTTTTTGTACCCCAGATGTACCTTCTTTGTCGTTTAGCGCCTGCAAGACAAGCTGAAAGCATATTTCCCGCCAAAATATATATTCTCTATCATGAATTATTCTATTCGGTATATTCATGTATGATTCTCCTTCATGTGTCTTCTGTTTGTATCTTTGTTATGTTAAAAAATAACATTTTATTCAACATGTTTCTAAGGTATTCATTGAAGGAACTATGCGGGTTCTTTGCTCGAAAGAACCCTCTTGACCGATATTGGTCTATCTTTGCTTTAGAGTATGTAGCGGTCGTTATTGGCTTACCTTCATACGGCAAGCATGTGTCGACCGATATTGGCCTATCTTCATTCGGTAGGCATGTATCGACCGATATTGGCCTACCTTCGTTGGACAGGCATGTATCGACCGATATCGGCCTACCTTCGTTCGGCAGGCATGTATCGACCGATATTGGTCTATCTTTGCTTTGGAGTGTGCATCGGTCGTTATTAACTTACCTTCATACGGCAAGCATGTATCGACCGATATTGGCCTACCTTCATATGGCAAGCATGTGTCGACCGATATTGGCCTATCTTCGTTCGGCAGCCATGTATCGACCGATATTGGTCTATCTTTGCTTTGGCAGGCATGTATCGACCGATATCGGCCTACCTTCGTTCGGCAGGCATGTATCGACCGATATTGGTCTATCATTGCTTTGGAGTGTGCATCGGTCGTTATTAACTTACCTTCATACGGCAAGCATGTATCGACCGATATTGGCCTACCTTCATATGGCAAGCATGTATCGACCGATATTGGCCTATCTTCGTTCGTCAGGCATGTATCGACCGATATTGGTCTATCTTTGCTTTGGAGTGTGCATCGGTCGTTATTAACTTACCTTCATACGGCAACCATGTATCGACCGATATTGGCCTACCTTCGTTCGGCAAGCAGGTATCGACCGATATTGGCCTACCTTCATTCGGCAGGCATGTATCGACCGATATTGCCCTACCTTTGTTCTGAAAGTATGTTTCGGCCGTTATTGGCCTTCCTCCTTTGACTCTTTTCTTCCTTTTCTTTCCTCCTCTGAAGACCCACAAAACCTAACCCATATCACCTATGTTCCAAGAGTCCTCTGGCGAGGTACCGGACAGAGAGAAGCGTAAAGTCAAAATGATAACTAGTGATAGTTCACCAGAAAAGGTCATCTCCCCATTTTCACAAAGTGTATTAGATGACCCACTTCCTAAGCGATATCAGAATCTTCAAATTGGAGAATATACCGGAACCACAGATCCGGAAGATCACTTGTTGAAATTTGAGAATGTAGCCTTGTTGCAACAATTCTCTGATGGGGTGAAGTGTTGGATGTTCCTCACTACTCTTGGAGGAGCAGCACAACGCTGATTCAAAAGATTACCTGAAAAATCTATTCGAAAATTTAAAGATTTCAAGAAAGTCTTTCTACATCATTTCTCCAGTAACAAAAGGTATCATAAGACCCCGTGGAGCCTATTCTCAATTAAGCGAACATCTAAAGAATCCATCCGGGCATATATTAAAAGGTTCAATCAGGTAGCTATAGATGTACCTAATGCTACTACTGAAATATTAGTAAGTGCTTTCTCTCAGGGTCTAAATGATAATGATTTCTTTAAAGATTTGGTAAGAAATCCTCCTGTTAATTTTGATTCCTTGATTGAGCGGGCTACTGAGTTCATTAACGTAGAAGAAGCCCAAGCTGCTCGTAGGAAAGAAGGTGTTCCCTCTTCTCCTACTCACGCTAAAGAGAAAGCTCCGACCCCAGTACCCCCACCAAGAGGGCCTAGAATAACTCATCCACCTCATCGACAACCAGATTATCGTCCACAAGCTGTACAGTATGTAGAGATGCAACCGGAGGCACCAAGGAGATGGTGCACTTATCATAAAACTAGCAGTCATCACACTGATGACTGTTTTGTTTTGAAAAATAGACGAGTCAATAAAGAGCGATATCAGAGACAGAACTATTACCGACAACCGTACCCTAGGCAGCAGAGTCCGCTCAAGCCGGAATATCACCCGGATGGAACTCGTTAAGAAGCAATACCGGTCCCGGCGGGTACTAGCCAAGTATCCGAGAAAGCACCTTCTGAAACCACAATAATCCGTCAGGAAGAGAATAGAAACAATGCTGCTAGGGGCAATATCAACATGATTACGGGCGGACCCACTGATGGGGATTCTACCAGAGCCAGAAAAGCACATGCCCGAAGATTGAAGATTCATGCAGTAGGGTGCAGCATGGAAAGGGCGGCCGGTCCTGAAATAAGCTTTGGACCCAAAGATCTGAAGGGGGTAGAGATACCTCATGATGACGCATTAATCATCAAAGCTGTGATAGCTAACTATGCCATCGCTCGTACCTTCATAGACACGGGCAGCTCTGTCAACATTATATTCAAAAAGGCTTTTGATCAGCTGCAAATTGATCCAATGGAACTTCAACCGATTGCAACTCCTCTGTATGGATTCACAGGCAATGAAGTGCAACCTCTGGGGCAAATAAAGTTGGTCATTTCTCTGGGGGAGGAACCCCTGATGAGAACCAGGAGATCTTATTTTATGGTGGTAGATGCTCCATCTTCTTATAATGTGATATTGGGTCGGCCTGCCGTGAATGAGTTCAGGGCGGTCGTTTCTACTTTCTGTCAGAATATTAAGTTTCCTGTGGAGGATCAGGTCGGAGAAGTACGGGGCGATCAAAAGACAGCCCGGAAATGTTATGTAGAAATCATTCGGACTGAGGCTAACACCGCCCGGAAGATTCAAAGAATGGAAGTTAATGCCATTCGGGAAAAGCAACCCGTACTGGTTTATGAAGAAAAGGAAGAAGTTCAGATTCGGACCGAGCGGCCAGAAGTTACCACCTATGTTGCAGCCGACCTTGATCCTGATCTTAAAGCTGAGTTGGTGCAATGTTTGAAGAAGAATAATGATGTGTTTGCCTGGACTCCCAAAGAAGTTTCGGGCATTTCTCCTGCTGTCATGGAACATTCCTTGCATGTCTTCCCGGATGCCTGCCCAGTCATGCAAAGAAAGAGGAGTTTTAGTGCGGAACAGAATCAGATTATCAAGGAAGAAATAGCCAAGCTTATGGAGGCCGGATACATCAGGGAAGTTCAATTCCCAAGCTGGCTGGCCAATGTGGTATTAGTCTCTAAACCCGGGAATAAATGGCGAGTGTGCATGGACTTTCAGGATCTCAACAAAGCTTGCCCAAAGAACTATTATCCACTACCCAAAATCGATCAGCTGGTTGACTCCACTGCCGGATGTGAATATATCTCTATGTTGGATGCGTATCAAGGTTATCATCAAGTCCCCTTGGCCAAAGAAGATCAAGAAAAAGTTAGTTTTATAACACCTGAAGGCACTTATTGTTATAATGTTATGCCCTTTGGACTAAAAAATGCAGGAGCAACCTATCAGAGGCTTATGAATAAGGTCTTTCAGAAGCAGATTGGTAGGAATATGGAAGTATATGTTGATGATATCTTAATTAAGTCTCTTCAAGCTGCTGATCTATGCAGGGATGTGGAAGAAACTTGCAAGACATTAAGACAGTATGGGCTCAAATTAAATTCAAACAAATGCTTGTTCGGCGCGAAAGGAGGAAAATCATGGGATATATGGTGTCCGAGAGGGGGATAGAAGCCAACCCGAGCAAAGTTAAGGCATTACAGAACATGGAGCCACCTCGCAACATGAGGGAAGCTCAAAGATTGACAGGCCGAATCACAGCCTTGTCTAGATTTATTTCTAGATCAGCCGATCGTAGTTTCCATTTCTTTAAAATACTCAGAAAGGCTAATAAGTTTCAATGGAATGAAGAATGTGATAAGGCTTTCCAAGAATTGAAAGATTATTTGGCTACCCTCCCTGTATTGGCTAAACCTATAGCAAGAGAAACTCTGTAGGTGTATTTGTCGGCTAATGAAAACGCCGTGGGTTCTGTATTAGTCAGGCAGGAAGGAAAAGAGCAACAACCTGTATATTTTTCTAGTCATTTATTAAAGCGAGCTGAGTGTAGATACACTACACTAGAAAAATTAGCTTATGCTCTAATATTGACTGCTCGGAGGTTGCGCCCATATTTCTTAGCACATGAGATTATTGTCTTAACCAATAGCACTCTTGGACGGGTATTACTCAACCCCGAGGCGTCAGGACACTTAATTAAATGGACAACCGAGCTTGGGGAATATGACATTCAATATCAACCCCGCTCAGCCATCAAGGCGCAAGCTCTAGCAGATTTCATCATAGAGGTTCAGGGCCCAGAAGAAGAAGATACCTGGAAGGTTTATGTGGATGGCTCTGCAACTAGACAAGGCAGTGGAATTGGTATTCTCCTTATATCCCCGAAAGAAGATAGACTCCAACTTTCCATCAGGTTGAACTATAGAGCTACCAACAATGAGGTAGAATATGAAGCTTTAATAGCTGGCTTACAAGCTGCTCGGCATGTAGGGGCAGCTCGAGTCCTTATATATTCTGATTCTCAGCTAGCAGCTCAACAATTATCAGGTAATTTTGAAATCAATAATGACAGGCTTAAGTTATATGCTGAAGCATTTGATAAGTTGAAGTCTCAATTCCAAGACGTAAACATACAAAAAATTCCTCGATCTGAGAATCAGGTGGCAGATGAATTAGCTAAACTAGCCTCTGCTGTAGTGCCATGGAGTCTTGATCGACCAGTAGAACAGACTCTGTTAATTTCCTGTATTGAGAGACAAACCGATATAGAAATTCAGGGTGATTGGCGAACTCAAATCATATTATATTTACAGCAAGGTCTTCTTCCGAAAGATACAGATGTAACGCCCTGCCTCCTACTAACTAGGCTGTGAGGCTGAGCGTCACATTATGCTGTGCTAACTGTGCAGAAAACTGATCTAATTTAAATTTTAGTTGCTAACTGATAACTATTCTTGGTTCTACATGTGCTGAAGGGTATAATCTAAAGGATACAAGGTGTATCCTACATTCCCTATGGACTAGAAGCTGATCTGCTAAGTTTCTTGGTCGAAACTGAACTTCCCAATCGATCCAGACTGAACTGGATCGATTGCTCTCTGTTGGATCGATCCATGGATCGATCCGCATCGCCATCGTTTCGTGATAACGGGTGATCGGTGATCGATCCGGGCTCACCGATCGATCCGATGATTGATCCGGCTTCCGCACGGGACTATCTTTGTATCGATCGGTGATCAATCCAACATAAGTCAATCGATCCAATGATCGATCAAAAGCCTTTCTGATCATAGCTTGATCGATCGACCGATCGATCCAGAGCCCTTCTGTTCATGACAGAAGGTGTCTGGATCAATCGGCTGATCGATCCAGAAGTCTTCTGTTCGCGGAATCAGCCCCCAATCGATCCATGGATCGATCGAGGACCCCCGATCGATCCATGGATCGATCGGAGTTTCTGATTTCGCACTGAAACTCTGATTTCAGCACTAGTTCGTGCCAAAATCTCACACAACAATTATACAATGCATGGAAAACATTCTAATATCTACTAACTAGCATTCTAACATGCCATAGTGCAAGGTTCATTAATTCATAGCATTTAAACCACTAGAAATGCATAAAAGTGTCTTAAGAAAAGAACTAAGTTCTTAATTTGCTAAACTCCCTAAGGATCTTCATTCCAGGTCCCTGCCACACACACCATCTCTGCATTGACCACCAGCTTCCTCTAGTCCATTTTCCCTTTACCTTTATCTGCAGTATAAGGGAAAGAAAGTATCTATAAGCTTTCGCTTAGTAAAAAACCATCTACCTCACAAAAACATGCATACGATGCGTTTATGCTTTTAAAACATGCCATTTGAAATGTGTACTGATTAAACTAAAACATGGCATGCTATCAAACAGTACATGGAAATCAAGAGCTAAACATGGCATACTATCATCTAAAGCATATGTAACCAAAAGCTGAGCATAGTGTTATCATACATAACCATAAAAGAAATAAGCTGAACTGAAGCACAAACTGAGCTAATTCTAGCAAATGCTTAAGCTATACTAATCTCACCTAACTGTTTTGTGAGAGTTTGAAACTACATACATAATAGATGAAAATACATATACATGCTGCTGTTTGGGCCCGACAACTGTACGTGCTATGCGCGCGTCCCTAACTAGACCCGGGTTTGTAAGTCCCGAATTTAGTAGGGTTTACTAGGTTATCTAAACCTAGGGACCGACTATGGGAGCCCAGCCCAATGGATATCTAATCCTGTACAGTGCCACTGAAAAGTAAAATACTGAATATAACTAATTATTGCTTGCCTTGCTCTTTCTAGGTTATCTGAACCTAGAGCTAGGTTATCTGAACCTAGAGGCAACTATGGGAGCCCACCCATTGGACATCTAGTCCTGTAAAAGCTGAATCAAAGCTAAATAATCTGTAAAATTGCTTTTATTGCACTTATCTAAGCTACTAAAATGCCTAAGTTGCATTTTACTGCGATAAACAATTGAATCGAACACTTGATGTGCGCTAATTCACATCCCTTGTGTCGAAAGTCTATGTACTGCTAAACTAAAACATAAAATCCACACGGAAGCGACTTATACTGCAGGTGAGGGGTTTCTTACCTCGTACGCTAGTTTCCTTACGGTTCTAGTCGCTAGGTTTCCGGAGAAGACAATCCTTTCGATAGTCTTCTTGCGCCAACACGTTCCTCTCGCGGAGGGGAGCATCCTTGTGTCGGAGCCGCTGCCGGAAGATGTCCCTGGGGCCCTAGGCTTGGTGTGCCAAGAGAGAAAGAGGAGGGAAAAGGGGCATCGGCGGTGAGGGTTGGAGAGGAGGAGAAGTTGCCGAACCAAACAAAATAAACCAAACCCCACTTAGGTCCCTGTCGGGGCCTGCCTTCAATCACCCATCCCGTATGACGGGGTGGCCCTCGTCGATCGCCTTCACCCGGCCGCCGGCAGCGGCATCAAGAGTCCGGTCGACGAACATATAGAAGATCTCCCGAACAGCGTTTCCCTCCAAGGCATGAAGATCGCTCTCGAAGGTCCAATGAGCGACCTAGGCAGTCCGCTCGGGAAGAGGAGAACAGAAACAACACCTCCCGGGGAGAAATCAATATTATTGCGGGTGGGCCGACCGGAGGAGATTCACACAGGGCGAGAAAGGCAAGCGTCCGGCAGCTCAGAATCCATGAGATGGGTTGCAGTCAAGAAAAGGCGAGCAGACCCGAGATCAGTTTCGGGCCCAAGGATCTTGAGGGAGTTGAAGTGCCGCATGAGGATGCTCTTATCATCAAAGCGGTGATAGCCAACTACACCATCCACCGTATCTTCATTGACACTGGCAGCTCGGTCAACATCATCTTCAGAAAGGCCTTTGATCAACTACAAATCGATCAAGCCGAGCTGCTGCCCATGACAACCCCCTTCTACGGGTTTACGGGCAATGAGGTTCTTCCGGTCGGACAGGTAAGACTGGCTATCTCCTTAGGGGAAGAACCGCTCCGGAGAACGAGGACAACAAACTTTGTGGTGGTCGACTCCCCTTCCTCCTACAACGTGATACTGGGGCGACCGACGTTAAGCGAATTCCGAGCTGCTGTGCCGACGTTCTATCAGAAGATCAAATTCCCGGTCGAGGACAAAATCGGTGAAGTACGAGGAGATCAGTTAGCCGCTCGGAAATGCTATGTGGAAATGGTCCGAGCCGAATCCAGCGCCGCGCGAAAGGCTCCACGGATCGAGGTACACGCCATAACCGAGAAACCTCCTGCTTTAATTTATGATGAAAAGGAGGAGGTTCAGATCCATCCGAGCCGATCGGAGGCTACAACCTTTATTGCCGCCGACCTGGAGGACGAACAGAAAGAAGAAGTGGTCAAATGCCTCCAGATGAATCATGACGTCTTCGCTTGGTCGACGCATGAGCTGTCCGGTGTCTCCCCTAGCATAGCCCAACATAAGCTTCACGTTCGGCCGGACGCTCGGCCAGTAAAACAAAGGAGAAGAGATTTCAGTGCCGAGCAGAATATTATCATTCGAGCGGAGGTAGAAAGGCTCTTAGAGGCCGACCACAGGTTCAATTCCCAAGCTGGTTAGCAAATGTGGTGCTCGTCTCCAAGCCGGGCAACAAATGGAGGGTGTGCATCGACTTCAGAGATCTGAACAAAGCTTGCCCAAAGGATTTCTACCCTCTGCCCCGAATCGACCAGCTCGTAGATTCTACAGTCGGATGCGAGCTTATATGTATGCTGGACGCCTACCAAGGCTATCATCAAGTGCCGCTCGCCCCGGAGGATCAGGACAAAGTTAGCTTCGTTACACCGGACGGGACGTATTGCTATACGGTGATGCCGTTCGGACTGAAGAATGCCGGAGCAACATATCAAAGATTGATGAATAGGGTCTTCCGCGAGCAAATCGGACACAACCTGGAGGTCTATGTAGATGACATCCTCATCAAATCCTTCCGAGCGGCCACTTTATGCAAAGATATGGAAGAAACCTTCCGTACACTCAGAAAATATGGGGTCAAGCTAAATCCTCATAAGTGTTTGTTCGGCGCCAAAGGAGGACGTTTCTTGGGCTATATTGTGACCGAACGGGGTATTGAAGCTAATCCTAGCAAGGTGAAGGCTCTTCAGGACATGCCACCGCCCAGAAACATGAGGGAAGTACAGAGGCTGACCGGTCGGATTACAGCGCTATCACGCTTCATCTCCAGGCGATCGGAGCCTTCCGTTCTTCAAAGTCCTCCGCAAAGCTACAAAGTTCCAATGGAATGAAGACTGCGATCGGGCCTTTGAAGAACTGAAGACGTACTTAAATTCCCTACCTGTGCTGGCCAAGCCAGCTGTCGGCGAACCGTTGCACATTTATTTATCCTCAACCGAGCAGGCAGTGGGATCAGCGTTAGTCCGGTCGGGAGGTGAGGAGCAACCTGTATATTTCCTTAGTCATATCTTGAAAGATGTTGAAACCCGCTACACCGGACTCGAGAAGTTGGCCTTTGCTCTGATCCTGGCCGCTCGGAGACTTCGTCCTTATTTCCTGGCGCACACGATTATCGTCAAGACCAATAGCCCGTTGGGACGAGTGCTTTTAAATCCAGAAGCTTCCGGACGGCTCATCAAATGGACAACCGAGCTAAGCGAATTTGATATCCAATATCAACCCCGCTCGGCTATCAAGGCACAAGCCTTAGCCGATTTTGTGATGGAGGTGCAGGACCCGGAACCCGAAGCTGTGTGGAAAGTGTTCGTGGATGGATCGTCCACTAGACACGAGAGCGGAATTGGCATAGTTTTGCTGTCCCCACAAGGAGAGCGGATGCATCTCTCCGTCCGGCTAGATTACCGAGCGACCAACAACGAAGCAGAATATGAAGCCCTTATTGCTGGATTGCAGGCCGCTCGGCACGTTGGAGCCGTCCGGGTCATCCTCTATTCAGATTCCCAGTTGGCTGCTTAGCAAATCTCGGGGATTTTCGAGATAAATAGTACAAGGCTCAAGCTCTACGTGGAGGCTATTGAAAAACTTAAGCTCAACTTTAGGGAGGTGGTTATTCAGAAGATCCCCCGGGCGGAGAATCAAGTGGCAGATGAATTGGCCAAGCTGGCAAGCGCGTTATACCCGGTCGGCTCTCAGAAGCCGATCGAGCAAGTATCTTTAGTAGCACATGTCGATCGGATGGAGGGCATCACATACCCGAGCGACTGGAGGACAACTATTGTGGAGTTTTTGCGCTCGGGAGCTACCCCCTCCGACCGGGAAGGAGCTCATTTACTGAAGAGAAGGGCTAGTCGGTTCACCCTCGTAGGAGATCAACTCTACAAGAAGGCCTTCTCCCGTCCGCTCCTAAAATGCGTCAGCTGGGAAGATGCCGAGTACATCCTTCGAGAAGTGCACCAAGGTTCGTGCGGTGGACATCCAGGCGGACGGTCGTTAACCAGGAAGATTTTGCTAGCCGGGTATTTTTGGCCAACACTTCAAAAGGATGCTGCCCGGACCGTTGCAAATTGTCTATCCTGTCAGAAGTATCACAACATGTCCCACCGACCGGCAGATGAGATGAAAGCATCAACTGTGGCCTGCCCGTTCGACCAATGGGGGATGGACATCGTGGGACCCTTCCCCATGGCTACCGGGCAGCGGAAGTTCTTATTGGTGGCGGTCGACTACTTCTCAAAATGGGTAGAAGCTGAGCCACTTGCAAAAATATCCGAGCAGATGGTTAAAAAGTTCATATGGAAAAATATCATCTGCCGCTTTGGCATCCCGAGACGACTCGTCTCCGACAACGGACGTCAATTCACTGGGAAGCTGCTCGGGAAGTGGTGCGAAAGTTATGGCATCGAGCAGCACTTCACATCAGTGGCATACCCCCAGAGTAACGGTCAGGCCGAGGTAACCAACCGAGAGATTCTCAGAATTTTACGAGCCCGGCTCGACCATGAAGGAGGTAGCTGGGTAGACGAGCTGCCGGGCGTCCTATGGGCTCTCCGCACGACACCAAAGGAGGAAACGGGCGTCACTCCATTTCACCTGGTATATGGAGGCGAAGCAGTCATCCCGATTGAAGTTGGGGTGGAGTCCGTTCGGGTACAAAATTACGATGAAGATAACGCCGAACGGAGGAGCATGGAGCTATACTTGGTCGAAGAGGAAAGAGCTAAAGCGTCCGTCCGGCTGATGGCGTACCGGCAACGTATGAAACAGAACTACAACCGGCGCGTGATCCCCAGAGCCTTTCAAGTAGGCGACCTAGTTTGGAAGAAAGTCAAGCCGGTCGGAGATGTCGGCAAGTTGGAAGCTCCCTGGGCAGGACCCTTTGAAGTGGTCGAGAAGCTCCGTTCGGGCGCTTATTACCTCAAGGATGCGACAGGTCGGATGCTGGATCGGCCATGGAGTGCAAATCACCTTCAGCCATATAGAGCTGGGTGAGAGGTGCGCTTTTGCTCTATTTTGTGTAAATTCAAAATAGCTGTACTCCTTTTATCGCAGGAAACAAATTATTCCCAAGGCATTCTGTGTTCATAGCCGAACGGTTGGTTATACGAAGGCCCCGAGCTGCTCAGCCGGAGGTATATTGTACGAGCCAAAGGCTCAATTCCGAAGACCCTGTGCCGTTTGGTCAGGTAAACGTTGTCCAAATTAGGCTTAAAAGCCCGACGAGCTCCGTCGTTAAAGATCGAGAGCCGCGCCGACCGGCTATAAATATCCGCGCCGACGAGCTCCGTCGTTAAAGATCGAGAGCCGCGCCGACCGGCTATAAATATCCGCGCCGACGAGCTCCGTCGTTAAAGATCGAGAGCCGCGCCGACCGACTATAAATATCCGCGCCGACGAGCTCCGTCGTTAAAGATCGAGCGAAAGGCCGACGAGCCCCGTTATTAAAGATCGAGAGCCGCGCCGACCGGCTATAAATATCCACGCCGACGAGCTCCGAAGTTAAAGATCTGCGCCGACCGCCTATAAATATCCGCACCGACGAGCTCCGTCGTTAAAGATCGAGCCGGCCGGCTATAAATATCCACGCCGACGAGCTCCATTGTTAAAGATCGAGCGCCGCCGACCGGCTATAAATATCCGCGCCGACGAGCTCCGTCGTTAAAGATCGAGAGCCGCACCGACCGCTATAAATATCCGCTACCGACGAGCCCGCGTTAAAATCGAGCCGCGCCGACCGCTATAAATATCCGCGCCGACGAGCTCCGTTAAAATCCGGTCCGGCGACTATAAATACCCCGGGCGGACGAACGAATATCAGAGTAAGAAACCGCGGAAACCACAAGTATTAAAACATTTAGGCCCGCTCGGGCGTTGGTCCTTCGATACTTGGCGTTTGTTGACTTCACACAGGCTAGATACGTGCAGAGCGAGTAGGCCCTCCCGCTCGGACTTTGTTTAATGGGTTAAGTTGATCGGCCGCGTGACGGAGAACACTTAGAGCATGACTGACTCTAAGTATAAACGTTAAGCAAACAGAAGAATATTATGGATAATGATCAGGAAGACGCAAGCAAAGACATAATTGCATTAAAGGGAAAGCATGCCGGACGGCAAGTACAAAAAGTTGCGCTGGGCGTAAGAAACAAAAAAACAAGATAGAGACGAGGAACACTCTTCACTCGGGGTCTTCGAAGTTGAAGAAACTGTCCGGAATGTCGTGTCATGGCCGCCAGATCGGAGGCGGGAATGTGCATTCCCGCAGGAAGGTGGCCACCCTTCTTCAAGTAGGCCATAGTGACCTTAACGGCCTCGGCAAAGGTTGAAGAGACGCTGCCGCCAAATTTCGTGCCGAACCTCTCCGAGCGGAGGTAATCTTGACGTGCAGCAGCCAGACGACTCGGCTCCCCTTCCTTGTACTTTCTGAGCGCCGCCCGGGAGGCAATTAGTGAATCTTGAAGAACTTTCTGGTCCACCTCCGCTTTAGTGCGTTCAGCTGAGCGCCCATCCCGTTCGGTAGTTAGTTGGGCTTCCAGCTCCTTAGATCGCTGATCTAGGGCTCGGACTTCAACTTTCATCTTGTCCAGATCAGCGATCGCCCGCTTCTTCCGGCTACTGGCGCGCTTCACGTCTTCGTCGCGTTTCTTCACCAAGCCTTCAAGTCGAGCCACCTCTGTAGCCAGGTCGGCGACCTTCTTCTGTTCGGCCTCGCGGGCTTGTTTCTCCCGCTCGGCCGATGGACCCCCCGAGACTTGGAGCTTTTCCATAAGATCCTCCAGCTCGGCCAGCCGATGGCTAGTGGCGATTTGCTCAGCCCAATGCTGTAAGGGAAATAATAAAATCAAGAACCAAGAGTATGGCACGGAAGAAAATGAACCTACCCGAGTGGCTGTCAGATATGGTTATCGCCGAGTCGCATGCCATGAGGGCCACCCAATCAAGGCCCTCGAAAAGTTTGGCGGCGGACCGTCAAGGTTATTTCATGAACAGGGCTTGATGGTCGACAGACAATAAATATTCCTCCGACGGAAATCGAAGGGTAGTCTTGATGGTCGCGGTCCGCGTCAGCCGCAGTCGCCTGGCCCGAGGACTTCCCTATGGTTGAAGTTTCGCCCAACCGTCGTAAGCGACGATGAGTCCGTGGAGGAGAGCCGGAGGGGCTGTGCGGTGGGCGAGGCCACGGGGTCCTGACCGCGGCGACGATCCGAGAAGCGATCTCGACGGCGCCGCGGTTCGCCCTCCGGGGTCTGGAAGGTCGGACTCTTTAACGCTTCCGCGAACTTCCGTGGTGAATCCCCTACTGGGACTCCTAGCTCTACCGAGCAGAGGAAGTAATCCGCCTCAACCTCCCGCTGGCTGGGTAACTGCTTGTATGGACCGGCCCCCTCTCCCGCATCTCGGCGGGATAAGACCCCGCCACGAGTTCTTTTGGTAGCCACCGATTTCTACCTTCAATCTCGATGATCGGTAGCCTTGAGCGCCACATGACTTCACAGCAGGAAGAAATTAAAATCGCTAGACAAAAAAGGCGAAGGGAGTAAAGAGTCCTTACCCATGCGGTAGGGGAGATTGGTCCGAACGGAGATAATCCAAAATGTACAACACCCCTTGAGAAGCAACTGGTCGATTTTGTACTGCTGACCGGACAAGCAATTTGCCGCATGAAGGTAGCCGGATTGCTTCTTAATTTGCCGAGCTCCGGCTGGGTCGGCACCATTTGGTTCGGAATCTGGCCGCTCGGAAGTCGATATAGAAGAAGAACTCCCTCCAGTGCTTGTTGGAGGTCAGCATGTTCTCAAAAAATTTGAAGCCTATTCTACTTTGGAAAATAAAAGTACCCAACTCGGATTGTTTGGGGTAGAAGAAGTAGTGAAATATTTTGGGGTCAAGTGGGATACTGTGCAGCCTAAAGAGGACGACAACCCCGCTCAGTAGCCTAAAGGAATTCGGCACAAGTTGGCCGAGCGGGATGCGGAAATAATTACAAACTTCCAAAATAAATGGATGAGTAGGAAATTTAAGGCCGCTCTGGAATTGGTCCAGAAAAAAACAAATAGTACCGATCGGCGGGTTATGGGGCCGGTCGGTCGGGCCGGCTACAACTATTTCATGGTCGTGCGAGATCCCGTAGGTCCTAACAACGCGCCGGGCGCACTCCTCATCTAACCTACTCTCCATACTCATATACCACGGACCGTGAACCTCGGTAGCGGGGGCAGAAGTGCTCGCCATGACTAAAGAAGGGAAGGAAGCCTAGCAATACTCGGAAACAAGGGGACGAGAGAAGAGAAGAAGCTTACTGAGGGAAGATCAAAGGAAAGAAGCCCAGGAACTCGAAAACCACCGGAAAGCAAGCACGGGGAGTCGCTGGAGTAAGCTAGCAGCAGGCAGCTTCGACAGAGGATGCGCGATGAAACAGAGAGTGCGGCGTGGAGGCCAGAACGAGGGCTTTATACAAACGAGACCGCTCAGCCTCGTCCGTCGGATGAAGGGCACAAGAGACGAGGTCATCATCTAGCCGTTCATTTCAAAACAAAGGGCGTCCTATCGTACGGAGCGTCACCGCCACTAGAGACAAGCCACGTGGCGCTCTGTCACCAAGCACAATTAATGCGCCCATACCGCGCATGCTTCGGCTTAATGAAAAAGACTTGCGCGATTTTCAAGAGGATTTAGACAAGCAAACATCCACGTTGGGCGCCAAGGCATACAAAGCGAAGAGCCGAGCGGATAAATTTGGCATGAGGGCCGAACGGCTCAAGGGATATCAGCAGCAGCGATAAGGCGACGACCTCCCGCTCGGACACACAGTCCAGTCAGTCGGACTCACTGCCTCCTTCGACTAGACTTGAAGGGGAGGCAAGTGATCCGGCGGTAAGAATGGGGGACCCACAGATGGGGTCCCGTCCGAGCGGAACCAGAGATTACCCAGCCAAAGGTTTGGGTTTCTGACGCCAAAGTAGAAGAACCGGAGCCGAATGGCCGAGCGGAGGTGTCCGCTCGGCCGGAATCGTGGCGAGGGAACAGTGGTTAGCCGAGCGGCCTATTCGATCGGCTCGGGATATGATATGTCAGCAAAGGCATGATGATTAGACTGTACGCAAGATGGCACTATTAAAGGCCCCACCATCACGTCACGGACAGGTTGATACAGTAGCAGTATGGTCTTATGGATGCCCTTCTGACAGGCCCACACCTAGGCATGGTCGAAAGCAGGTGATCACTTCGATTGGTGTGCCCAGGCTCCTTCGAGAGGTCTATATAAGGCCTCCATTTCTTCAACCGGAGGTACACAAGTCTACATTTTCTAAGCCACTTTCTTATTCCTTCGCCTAACTTGAGCGTCGGAGGGCCGTCGCCGGGACACCCCCCCCGGCTCGGTTTTGTTGCAGGTTCGCCGGAGCACTTGAGGATACAACAGGGAGCGCCACATCCCCAGCGTCCATTGATCCCGGTTCGGACAGGATCAGCTAGGTTTCCGGAGAAGACGATCCTTTCGATAGTCTTCTTGCGTCAACACGTTCCTCTCGCGAAGGGGAGCGTCCTTGTGTCGGAGCCACTGCCGAAAGATGTCCCTGGGGCCCTAGGCTTGGTGCGCCAAGAGAGAAAGAGGAGGGAGAAGGGGCGTCGGCGGTGAGGGTTGGAGAGGAGGAGAAGTTGCCGAACCAAACAAAATAAACCAAACCCCACTTAACTTTTCTATTTATATTAAGTGGAAATTTCGGCCCAACTCTAACTTAAATAAAATTGTCTCCCTTTCCTTTCAGCACGGCCCTGCTGGGTTCAACTGGTTACTAGAATTATCCGTAAACCATAGGTCTCGGGTTCAATTCCTGCCTAAGCTATTTTCGTTTTCTATTTATTTTTGCTACTTTCGCTACTCTGAAAATTCTGTAAAAATATCCTAAAATTCCAGAAAAATCATAGAATATTTCTAAAATAGTTTTAAGAATTTTTGGGTGTTACAATCCCCCATACCTTATAAAAAGTTCGTCCTCGAACTTAGAATAACTCTGGGTACTTCTGTCTCCCAGCTTGCCTCCTGGTTGCCTCTTCTGCTGTGTGATCGTGCCAAATGACTTTGACTAATGGTGCTTCCTTGTTCCGCAATTTCTTAACCGCTTGTTTATTATCCGAATAGGCCGATTGTCATAGCCGAGGTCTTCGGATCTGCATCGACTGGGCTCAATCACCGGTGGCATCCGGGGTATGCTTCTTCAGATAGAGAAATACATCGTGGACAGCTGACATTTCCTGGGGTAGCTCTAGCTCATATGCTACTTTGCCCACTCTTCTGCTGATAAGGTATGGTCCCACATATCTGGGACTTAGCTTGCTCTTCTTCCCAAAACACATTACTCCCTTCATGGGAGCTACTCTAAGGAACACTGAATCCCCAACTGAAAACTCTAAAGGTCTGCGTCGTATATCAGCATAGCTTTTCTGGCGGCTCTGAGCTGTCTCTATCCTCTGGCGGATCTGCTGTATAGCTGCTGTGGTATCTGCCACTAGATCTGTCTGAAGTTCTAGCTCTTTCTGTTCACCACTCTCATACCAGCAGATTGGAGATCTACACCTCCGCCCATAGAGAGCCTCATAAGGTGCCATACCGATAGTGGCCTGATAGCTGTTGTTGTATGCAAAATCTGCTAAACTCAGATATTTGCACCAACTTCCTTTAAAATCTAGGGCACATGCTCGGAGCATATCTTCGAGTACCTGATTTACTCGCTCCGTCTGACCATCTGTCTGAGGATGGAAGGCTGTGCTGAATTTTAACTTCGTGCCCAAAGCTGACTGTACACACTCCCAGAAGTGTGATGTGAATCTACTGTCTCTGTCTGAGATGATGGTTCGTGGGACTCCATGTAATCTAACGATCTCCTTGAGATACAACTGAGCTAACTGTTTCATGGAGGAGGATATCCTGATGGCTAAGAAGTGGGCTGATTTAGTCAACCTGTCGACTATTACCCAGATGGTATCAAAACCATTCGTGGTTCTGGGTAATCCCACTATGAAGTCCATAGAAATGTCTTCCCACTTCCATTCTGGGATCTGGATAGGCTGCAAGACTCCTCCTGGTCTCTGATGTTCTGCCTTAACCCTCTGACAGGTTAGGCAGGTACTGACATAACGAGCGACGTCTCTCTTCATCCCAGGCCACCAAAAACGTTTCTTCAAGTCCTGGTACATTTTGGTGGAGCCAGGATGCATCGCATAGGGAGTCTTGTGAGGCTCGTCTAGGATTTTCCTCTATAGTTCCTCCTGATCCGGAACACATAGCCTGTCACCAAAATACAACACCCCGCTATCTGATATTCTGAACTCTCCACTTTCTGATTCTGCTAAACCTTGCTTGATTTTGTGAATTTCAGGATCCTGCTCCTGAGCTGTCTGGATGTCACCAAGCAAGGCAGACTCTAATGTCATGGCAGAGAGCTGTCCGACTATGAGTTCGAGACCGAAATATGAGATCTCCTTCTGTAGGGGCGGTGACATAGCTGCTAGAGCTAACAGGGTAGCGCTGGACTTCCTGCTGAGGGCGTCTGCTACCCTATTTGCTTTTCCTGGGTGGTAGAGGATGTCTATATCGTAGTCTTTGACTAGCTCTAGCCATCTGCGCTGTCGCATATTCAGATCCTTCTGAGTGAAGAAGTACTTCAGACTCTGATGATCTGTATACACTCTGCACTGAGCCCCATACAAGTAATGTCTCCAAATCTTGAGAGCGAACACTACTGCTGCAAGCTCAAGGTCATGAGTGGGGTAATTCCTCTCATAATCCTTGAGTTGTCTGGAGGCGTAGGCGATTACCTTGCCATCTTGCATCAGCACTGCTCCTAGTCCCAACTTCGAGGCATCACTATAAATGTCGAAGCTGTCTGTGTTCTCTGGTAGAGCTAGAATAGGTGCACTGGTCAATCTCTTTTTCAGCTCGCTGAAACTGTTCTCACAGTCCTCTGTCCACTGAAATTTTTTGTTCTTTCTGGTAAGAGCTGTCAGTGGGGAGGCTATCCTGGAGAAGTCCTCTACAAATTTCCGGTAATAACCTTCTAATCCCAGAAAACTTCTGATCTCGCTAGCGTTCTTGGGTCTTTTCCAGTTACTCACAGCTTCTATTTTACTAGGGTCTACCATGATACCATCCTTTGAGATGATGTGACCTAGGAAGGACACCTGATCTAGCAAAAATTCACATTTTGTGAACTTGGCATACAGCTGATTCTGCTGAAGGGTCTGTAATACTATTTTCAGGTGGTCTGCATGTTCTTCCTGAGTTCTGGAATAGATAAGAATATCATCGATGAACACAATAACGAACTTATCTAAATATTCCCTGAATACCCTATTCATAAGATTCATGAAAGTAGCTGGAGCATTTGTCACACCGAAGGGCATGACTACGAACTCGTAGTGTCCGTATCTAGTCCTGAATGCTGTCATGGGTATATCCCCTTCTTTAACTTTCACCTGATGATAACCTGATCGGAGGTCTATCTTAGAGAACACTGCTGCTCCCTATAGCTGATCGAACAGGTCATCAATTCTGGGAAGAGGATACTTGTTCTTGATGGTGACTTGGTTCAGTGCTCTGTAGTCTATGCACAGACGCATGCTTCCGTCTTTCTTCTTCACGAACAATACAGGCGCTCCCCATGGCGAGTGACTAGGGCGTATGAAGCCTTTGTCAAGTAGCTCCTGTAGTTGCTCATGAAGTTCCTTCAGTTCTACTGGAGCCATGCGGTAAGGTGCTTTGGAGATAGGATTTGTACCGAGAATGAGCTCTATCTCAAATTCGATCTCCCTGTCTCGTGCTAGGCCTGGTAACTCTTCGGGGAAGTTCACATACGACTCGGACCTCTGCTAGCTGCTGGTCCTTGTCCTGTATCGACTACGTGTGCTAAGAACCCGTACATCCTGAATCCATCAACCTCTGTGCCTTCATAGATGAGAGAAACTTCTTGGCCTTTCTCCCGGGTTCTCCGACGAATTCGTTCCGCTTCAGGTTGGAATATGATTTTCTGCTTATGACTCGATGGAGGCACCATATTTGATCAAGAAGTCCATCCCAAGATAACGTCGTAGTCGGTCATATTAATCACTATTAGATCGCAAAAGAGCTCTCCGTATGCCATAGTGACCGCTCTGAGCCAGTGCGTAGACGCCATGATTTCTCCCGAGGTAACGCCGTAGGAATGCCACCGAGTACCTCGAGGTACCGCTAACTTCTCAAAGAAATGCCCCGGATATGTATGAATGGGTTGCCCCAATATCGAATAAGACAGTTGTACTTTGCTATAAAATACTAATCGACCAGAACAACCGCCGAGGCATTTGTCGTCCTCTCCGTGAGTGAGTAGATCCTCGCATTGGTCGAATGGAGGGGCTTCTAATCTGCCCGCGATATGTGGACCATCTAAAGCGGCCTGCATCTGATGTAATCGAGCTGGCCGGCCTCCATACTGAATCGGCTGTGGCCGAGGAAGACCGATCTTGTTTGGACATCTCTGGCCATATGCCCTTCCTGTCGCATTCAAAGCATCCTCGTGTGCCCTTACGACAAACTCTAGGATGGAATTTCCCACAAGTAGCACACTTTGGATAACTGGGTCGCTTCTGGTGGTCCTCCTTTTGGATAACTCCCTGGTTTACGCTTGTTGCCGGAGTTCCCTTTCCAGAGGCTGTGGCCCTGCTGTTTCGAGTGCCCGAGCCTCCTTGACCTTTAGCTTCGAGAGGACTTGCTTATGCTGCTTGATGCTATTCTCGTAATGCTCGTTGATTAAAGCATTGCTCACTGCGGTTTGTGGCCTATGAACGCCACCAGCCACGTTCATTGCAATTTCCGCCTCAGGATCTTGAGCATCAACCGGATTCGCTCCCCTCTCGGCCGACTAACCTGTGGCATGACGAGCCAACTGTTGAATTTCTTCACGGCTTCCTCCACTGAGAGGTTGCCCTGGCGAAACTCGGTGAACTCGTCGTAATGGCGGTTTGTGACCCGCGTGTGAAAGAACTCCTCAAAGAATTCTTTCTCGAAGTCTGCCCATGTCATCTGGTTCACTGGGCGCTTCGCTCTGATTCTCTCCCACCACATGCGTGCATCTCCTGTCAAACAGAAGGAGGCGCACTTCACCTTCTCATGCTCTGGCCAGTCCAGAAGCTCCATCGTGCTCTCCAGTGTTTTGAACCAGGCCTGTGCATCCCATGGTTCACTAGTGCCTAAGAAATTCTCTGGCTTGACTCTCTGCCACCGGATCAGATAGGCTTCTCTTCTTGCCTCTGTTGCTGGGGCTACTGATGTTGTAGGCTGGACTGGTGGAACCTCTAAAACCACTGGTGTCGCTAAGTTAGGCTCCGGGGTGACAGTGGGAGTGTTCTGCTGACTAGCCTTTAAGGTGGCTATTTCCTGTTGCTGTTCAGCTAGCTGCTGCTGTAACTGAGCCACTAGTGCTGTAAGGTCTGGGGGAGGCACTGAACTGCCTGCCTCATGCTGGGGCTCAGTGGCTGGTGCCCTTCTAGCTGGGCGTCCTCGTGCCATTTCTAAAGACATAGAGGACATACACAACTAATACAATCATGTTTATGTAACTACAATCACTAACATGTTAGGTACTATCATTAATCAACATGCTACAGTATCTATAAACATGAAAGAAAGAACATAGGAAAGTGAGAGACGTTTCTTACTTGGAAGCTGCAGGGTCAATGCTGATGTGTGCGTAGGAAGTATAGAACACTGCTCTGATACCACTCTGTAACGCCCCGCCACCTACTAACTAGGCTGTGAGGCTGAGCGTCACATTATGCTGTGCTAATTGTACGGAAAACTGATCTAATTTAAATTTTAGTTGCTAATTGATAACTATTCTTGGTTCTACATGTGCTGAAGGGTATAATCTAAAGGATACAAGGTGTATCCTACATTCCCTATGGACTAGAAGCTGATCTGCTAAGTTTCTTGATCGAAACTGAACTTCCCAATCGATCCAGACTGAACTGGATCGATTGCTCTCTGTTGGATCGATCCATGGATCGATCCAGACTGCTACTGTGCTCGGGTGATAATCTGGACCGATCGGCTGATCGATCCAGGCTCACCGATCGATCCAGTGATCGATCCAGCGTGCTTCTGTGCACGGGACTATCTTTGGATCGATCGGCTGATCAATCCAACATAAGTCAATCGATCCAATGATCAATCAAAAGCCTTTCTGTTCGCGAGGAATAGCTTGGATCGATCGACCGATCAATCCAGAGCCCTTCTGTTCATGACAGAAGGTGTCTGGATCAATCGGCTGATCTATCCAGAAGTCTTCTGTTCGCGGAATCAGCCCCCAATCGATCCATGGATCGATCGAGGACCCCCGATCGATCCA
Organism: Zingiber officinale; assembly: GCF_018446385.1. Classification (NCBI taxonomy): domain Eukaryota; kingdom Viridiplantae; phylum Streptophyta; class Magnoliopsida; order Zingiberales; family Zingiberaceae; genus Zingiber; species Zingiber officinale. Next base: position 81,526,601 of record NC_055994.1, read on the forward strand.
TGGATCGATCGGAGTTTCTGATTTCGCACTGAAACTCTGATTTCAGCACTAGTTCGTGCCAAAATCTCACACAACAATTATACAATGCATGGAAAACATTCTAATATCTACTAACTAGCATTCTAACATGCCATAGTGCAAGGTTCATTAATTCATAGCATTTAAACCACTAGAAATGCATAAAAGTGTCTTAAGAAAAGAACTAAGTTCTTAATTTGCTAAACTCCCTAAGGATCTTCATTCCAGGTCCCTGCCACACACACCATCTTTGCATTGACCACCAGCTTCCTCTAGTCCATCTTCCCTTTACCTTTATCTGCAGTATAAGGGAAAGAAAGTATCTATAAGCTTTCGCTTAGTAAAAAACCATCTACCTCACAAAAACATGCATACGATGCGTTTATGCTTTTAAAACATGCCATTTGAAATGTGTACTGATTAAACTAAAACATGGCATGCTATCAAACAGTACATGGAAATCAAGAGCTAAACATGGCATACTATCATCTAAAGCATATGTAACCAAAAGCTGAGCATAGTGTTATCATACATAACCATAAAAGAAATAAGCTGAACTGAAGCACAAACTGAGCTAATTCTAGCAAATGCTTAAGCTATACTAATCTCACCTAACTGTTTCGTGAGAGTTTGAAACTACATACATAATAGATGAAAATACATATACATGCTGCTGTTTGGGCCCGACAACTGTACGTGCTATGCGCGCGTCCCTAACTAGACCCGGGTTTGTAAGTCCCGAATTTAGTAGGGTTTACTAGGTTATCTAAACCTAGGGACCGACTATGGGAGCCCAGCCCAATGGATATCTAATCCTGTACAGTGCCACTGAAAAGTAAAATACTGAATATAACTAATTATTGCTTGCCTTGCTCTTTCTAGGTTATCTGAACCTAGAGCTAGGTTATCTGAACCTAGAGGCGACTATGGGAGCCCACCCATTGGACATCTAGTCTTGTAAAAGCTGAATCAAAGCTAAATAATCTGTAAAAATGCTTCTATTGCACTTATCTAAGCTACTAAAATGCCTAAGTTGCATTTTACTGCGATAAATAATTGAATCGAACACTTGGTGTGCGCTAATTCACATCCCTTGTGTCGAAAGTCTATGTACTGCTAAACTAAAACATAAAATCCACACGGAAGCTACTTATACTGCAGGTGAGGGGTTTCTTACCTCGTACGCTAGTTTCCTTACGGTTCTAGTCGCTAGGTTTCCGGAGAAGACGATCCTTTCGATAGTCTTCTTGCGCCAACACGTTCCTCTCGCGGAGGGGAGCATCCTTGTGTCGGAGCCGCTGCCGGAAGATGTCCCTGGGGCCCTAGGCTTGGTGTGCCAAGAGAGAAAGAGGAGGGAAAAGGGGCATCGGCGGTGAGGGTTGGAGAGGAGGAGAAGTTGCCGAACCAAACAAAATAAACCAAACCCCACTTAACTTTTCTATTTATATTAAGTGGAAATTTCGGCCCAACTCTAACTTAAATAAAATTGTCTCCCTTTCCTTTCAGCACAGCCCTGCTGGGTTCAACTTGTTACTAGAATTATCCGTGAACCATAGGTCTCGGGTTCAATTCTCGCCTAGGTTATTTTCGTTTTCTATTTATTTTTGCTACTTTCGCTACTCTAAAAAGTATGTAAAAATATCCTAAAATTCCAGAAAAATCATAGAATATTTCTAAAATAGTTTTGAGAATTTTCGGGCGTTACAACAGAACAAGCCAGGGTATTCAAGAAACGAGCTGCTCAATATACTATGGTGGGGGAGCAATTATATAAAAGGGCTTTTTCCAGACCCTTGCTCAAGTGTGTGGGCACAGAAGATACACAATTTGTTTTACAGGAGGTGCATCAAGGTTCTTGTGGTAGTCATATAGGAGGAAGATCTTTGGCTCGTAAAATCCTCTTAGCGGGATATTTCTGGCCTACTCTACATAAAGATGCCGCTAAACTGGTAAGAACTTGTATTTCTTGTCAAAAGCATCAGAATATATTACATCACCCTACCCAGTTATTGAGAACCTCTATAGTCTCGTGTCCCTTTGATCAGTGGGGTATGGACATAGTGGGTCCATTTCCTATGGCCTTACATAGGAGGTTCTGTTGGTGGTCGTGGATTATTTCTCTAAATGGGTGGAGGCGGAACCACTTGCTAGAATTACGAGTAGCGGTCATTAAATTCTTATGGAAAATATATTCTGCAGTTCGGCATTCCTCATAAGTTGGTCTCGATAATGGAAGGCGATTTCAAGGGTGTAGAATCCTAGACTGGTGTCAAAGTTATGGGATTACCCAGGCCTTCACCTCTGTAGCTTACCCGCAGAGCAATGGTCAAGAAGAAGTAACTAATAGGGAGATTATTAGAGGACTGAAAACTAAGCTAGATCATGTCGGAGGTAGCTGGGTAGACGAATTACCCAATGTTCTCTGGGCATATTGTACTACACCTCGTGAAGCTACAGGAATCACTCCTTTCCAGTTAGTTTATAGAGGAGAAGCAGTAATCCCCATTGAGGTAGGAGTAGAGTCTGACAGAAGACAATTGTATGATGAGGATAATAGAGATCGACGACTTATGGAGCTGGACCTGATCGAGGAAATAAGAGATAAAGCTGCTACTCGTCTTATCGACAGCGGATGAGATAGAATTATAACAAAAGAGTTATCCCCAGATTCTTCCAAGGAGGGGATTTGGTTTGGAAACGAGTTAAGCCTGTGGGAGATGTCAGTAAGTTGGCACCACAATGGGGAGGGCCTTATAAAGTAATAGAAAAGCTCGTGTCAGGCTCATACTATCTCCAAGATGCCGAAGGAAGAATGTTGGAACGCCCTTGGAGCGCTAATCATTTGCAACCCTATCGAGCCTGATTTGATCCTACTACTTTAAATATGTTCACAGTGGCGAATTGAGATACTTGCAGTTTATGTACTTTGTTTCTTTTGATGAAAGCCAAGCAAGATAAATATTGACACAGGAAATAAATGTGGTTCATACAAATTGATAAGCATCAGGAGAAGCCTCCTTTCTATTTTTCAAGCAGTAAAATAAGGGAAAATCTTAAAGGCCTATTCAGCTCCCCTCAAGGAATTACAAGCCAACATGAGGTTAGCCCAAATATTATACTTTCCTATAAACCAAAGTCGATCGGGAACACTCTATGAAGTAACCCTGACGGAACTTCATAGGAGAAACCGGAGACTATAAACCAGTATAAACCAAAGTCGATCGGGAATACTCTATGAAGTAACCCTGACGGAACTTCATAGGAGAAACCGGAGACTATAAACCAGTATAAACCAAGGTCGATCGGGAACACTCTATGAAGTAACCCTGACGGAACTTCATAGGAGAAACCGGAGACTATAAACCAGTATAAACCAAAGTCGATCGGGAAATTCTATGAAGTAATTCGGTCGGGTCTTCATAGGAGGAATCGGAGACTCTAAACTATTTCAGAGCAAAGTCGATCGGGAACACTCTATGAAGTAATCCGGACGGAACTTCATAGGAGAAACCGGAGACTATAAACCAGTATAAACCAAAGTCGATCGGGAAATTCTATGAAGTAATTCGGTCGGGTCTTCATAGGAGGAACCGGAGACTCTAAACTATTTCAGAGCAAAGTCGATCGGGAACACTCTATGAAGTAATCCGGACGGAACTTCATAGGAGAAACCGGAGACTATAAACCAGTATAAACCAAAGTCGATCGGAAAATTCTATGAAGTAACCCGAACGGGCCTTCATAGGAAGAACCGGAGACTCTAAACTATTCCAGAGAAAAAGTCGATCAGGAACATTCTATGGAGTAACCCGGACGGAACTTCATAGAAGAAACCGGAGACTATAAACCAGTATAAACCAAAGTCGATCGGGAAATTCTATGAAGTAACCCGGACGGGCCTCCATAGGAAGAACCGGAGACTCTAAACTATTCCAGAGAAAAAGTCGATTGGGAAATTCTATGAAGTAATTCGGTCGGGTCTTCATAGGAGGAACCGGAGACTATAAACCAGAGCCGATCGGGAAATTCTATGAAATACATCAGGCAAGATTTCACAGAAGAAATCAGAGATTTCAAACTAACGCAAGGCATAATTAATCAGGGAATCTCCGGGCTTTGAAGCCTAATTAAGCAGGAATTGAGAAGGGAATCTATACGGGAGCTCAGATATATGAAAGTCTTTATTCAAAATCCGGCTGGGATATTATACTCAGCCTGAAGATCAATAATTTTATACAATTCCGTATCCAGTCTCAACTAAGATCATTCATCCTGGGATATTATACAAAGAATACCGGATGTTACTTAAGGAAGAATCCATCAAGACAAGGCTTAACTCTGAAAGATGAACAAGGGATTTTTCTAATAAAGTTTATATTTAGCAATCAAAAGCATGTCAGGAAGGGGTATTCTTAAACTAGCATAAAGGAGAAGTAAGTAAGTGTTAAAGTTTTCTTACACCTTGCAAGTACTTAATTACTCAGTATCAACTGCACTTTTTCCCACTGTCAGTTCTTACTTTACAAGTTTTTATGAATAATTTCCTTAAACATTTGGAAAAGGGCCTTTCAAATCTGAGGGTAGTTCTTCATTAAGCCTGCGGCAATTTATGAAAGAAAGGGGAGGTTCTCTGGGTAGATATCCACCCTCTTTTAACTGTTGGAGAACTCCCGATACGGAATGATTTAGCGCACCCACTATCCTGCGAACAAATTCCCGGGCAAATGTTGGGGACTGTAAGTAAGTTTGCCGCCATTTTTCCCACCGACTCTTTTCCTGCTCCTTATAATTCTGGAAATCAGCTTACAGCTTTGTGTTTTGTTCTTTTAAAACATCCTTCTCCGATCTTAGCTGTTCCAATTCCTTCTGGAGCAGTGATAATTCGTTATCTTGAGCTTTCCTCAGCTCTTGTTCCTGTAGAATAGTGATATCATGAGAAACCAGGTCCTGAGCTTGGTCAGAAAGATAGGCATTATGAAGCTTCTCTACTTTCTCTAAGATAAGACTTTTCTGAGAAGCATCTAAGAGAGCTTTCTCTTTTAGAGCGATCTCCAATCGAAGACCGGAATGCAGTCGATCCACCTGTAATTCTAAGGTTTTTCTAGCCAGCTCTTTGTCTTTTAATAGTTGCTGGCATTCTTCCAACTCTTGTTTTAGGATCCCCAACTGTTGATCCTGTAAGGCCACCTTCTCTTGTAATTGAGGCAGGTCACTGGTAGAAGAAGGAGGTGCGTCCCTCAATATTTCCAATTGAGTTTTTAACTTCTGGTTCTCCTGATCTTTAGCTACGAGTAGCTGGTCAATTTGTAAACTTGAGGCAAGTAACTAAACAAAAAGGTAAGGTAATTAGGAATCAGTAGACAAAATTGATAGCATGTAACCAGAAATGCTTACCGCTATTGCCTGGCGACTGTGACGATCAGCTCGATGAGGAAGACTGAGGCCCCTTAGCTGCTCTTGACCTTGTGACCAAGATTCAGCTAATAAGCCCTGTAATTGTAACGAGCCATAGCTAGACGGTTCAGAGGGTCGTCCCAATTGAGAAGGAAGACCCAAAGCTTGTCTGAACAAAGGTCGGGGAATGGAGGACACAGGAGGTAGAGAAGAAGAAGAAGACGCAATAGGAGGAAAAGCAGAAACAAGAGGAGAAGAAAAAGAAGTAGATGGAATCGATGGTAAGACAGGGGAGGGGGATTCAACAGCTGAAGGACTAATATTTGGAGAAGATCTCCGACAAGGCGTCCGTTTAGCTCGAGACCTAGAGGCCAAGGGGGGCAAGGCCAATGCCAAAGGAGCAGAAAATGCAGGAGGAATATCATCCTTCTCAGGAGCAGAAATCGGGAAAGATGAAACAATAGAAGAAGAAGGGATAAGCAGGCCAGGTCTCATCATCCTAAGAGCAGGATTAGAGATAAGATGAGTGGGAGTTGTCGGGGCCTTACCTCTCTCAAGAGAGATGGGTGCTGGGATAAGAGGAGTTTGCACAAAAGTACCAAAGAAGTCGCTAAAAGGAGAAGTCTTAGTAAGATTTGGCTTCTGAACTAAGGTAACAAAAGGCTCTTCTTCTTCCTCTTCGGCGAGTGAGGCAGCCTCTGCCCGTCATTCTTCCTCTGAAAGCAATCCCAGAGTAGAGGGATTAGGATCGGATCGGTGGGTATGTAAGCATTCTTCCCCAAGGCTATTGATAAAAGACTTAGTCATAGCAGAATTTTTATACATGAAGGCTGGAAGAAGAGCATCAGCTGCAATATAGATATCAAACACCATTATCAAAAAGGATACGCTAATTAGTATAGGCAAGACAAAATAATTATACCTACCAAAGGAACTGTCCAAGGGAGTGTCAATGTGGCCTATCCCGAAAGGAAACATCAAACCCTCTTCGATCAGATGCGGCAAACTGAACTTTGCCCCTCACAGTTTAGGTAGAGTAGACGCGACAGAGGGATTATTGAGGAGACCATGAGTGTCGAGAAGCAGGGGTAGGTCATGTATCCATTGAATAGGAAATGGAGGAGGAGAAGGAAGACGCATATAAAAAATTTTTTTATACCATTCACCTTGAGGGGGAATGTGATTGAATAGAATGACCTTGGGACGAGACTGAAACTTAAAAACACCAACATCTACCCGACGAGGGATGAAGAAGTGATGGAAAAGACGAGGAGACAGCGGGAAATCTAACAGTTTGGATACTCCAACGAAGCCTATTAGAATGGAAAAGGATTGAGGGACGAACTGGTTGAGCGGGATAGCAAAATAACGGCTAACCTCACAAAAGAAAGGGTGAAGGGGGAATCTGAAACCTTGCAAGACTTGGTCCCTGAAGATGGAGATGCATCCTAAGGGAGGAAGGTGAGGATCCTCATGAGGAGCAGGACGGATAATGTAAGAGGGAAAACCATAAGTTGCCTGTAAGTCCACTTCTTCTGTATCTATGAGGTTGGAAGAACACGAGAGGAACCACGCCGGAGGAGAAACCGCCATAAAGAGAAGAGGTTAAAAGAAAAGGAATTGAGAAGTGAAAAGATGAACAGAAGGAAGCAGAAGAAGACTCCGTAAACCCTTGTCCTTCTTCTAGTCCTGTGCTAAAACCTCTAAACAGAAGAAACGAAAGGGAAAAGGAGAATAAAAGGTGCTCAGAATGTCAATCGTCATAAATAGGTAATAATATCAGAGAATAAAATCAAGGGAAAGAGATGAAGTCAAATAAACTTCCTCGGAAAAGGTGTAAAGTTTCCTTAGAAGTAATTTTTGAAGAGACTTCATAAAGACAAAGCCAAAATTAGTATTATAAACATAGTCTCAAAGCATGGGTATAGTAGAATATAAGTTTAGCATCGGATATTGATCAATAGATGAAACGGGGTTAAATCAAACCATCCTGATGAATCGACCGGGACAAAAAGTAACCCAGATCTGCTGACTAAAGACTCAGTATAAGCCATCACATAGGATGCGTAATGTTAATACCCATAAGACCTGACAAGGAGGTAAATCGGTCAATTAAGATAAATCGACCAATATCGGAAGTCCCCTCGAAATATAGGGCGGTACTTATATATCGGCCGGGTTGTTGGAGAATTAGTCGTAGAGAAAGATTGAGCATGGATAAGCCAAGTGACATTTGGTACATTTACCTGAAACCAACAAATTATCTAAAGATAAAGTAAGATTAGCAATCCAGGGATACCATTCAGAACCACATAAGTTTGTCGGAGGATCATGGCAAAGTCTCGATCCCCCTTCTTTACAATAACCGGAAATTAAGTTAAAGTTAGTTTTGGGTACAAATCAGGAGGCCTTTCTTCAATAAGTCTGCGACGGTTCAGGAAATTGAGAGGAGGAATGCGCGCTAAGTTGCCCTCCTCTTCCAATTGTCGAATTGCTCCTTTGGCCCCTGCAGTAAAAGCAGACAAGATGGATCTCACAATTGGTCGGTTGAATTCATTTGACTCAATCATGACAGTAGCTCGTTCTTTGTAACGAACATCTTCATGCTCCTTATAGACCACCAACGCCATCTAAGAGGTTTTCAATTCATTTTCCCTAGCAGCAACCTCGGCTTTGGTCAAATCAAGGGAACTGTTTAGAGATGTCACCTCGTTTTCTTTCAATTGCAAGGCCTTCAACTTCTCACTCAACTCTGTCATAATTATCTTTTAACTCGCCAAGTTTTGAGGTCAACTCTTGATTGAGGTCCGTAACCAATTTGAATTGGGCTTCAAGACTCTTAATTTGAGTTTCAAGTTGCTTCTTGGCGGCAGCAGAAAATTCGGCAGAAGACAGTTCGGTAACTTGCTGTTACAGCCTTTTGTTCTCCGATTTCAATTTTTCGTTCTCAGTGTATAAGATGTGTAATAGTCGAGAGAAACCCATGTTCTCTAGCCACCGCTGGGAGCATATCCAAAACTGTGAGATAGTATTTCAGAAACAGAAAGCAGGAGTATATAATCATACCTTATTCTCTTTATGAGAAAAGTGGTCAATCGCTTCAGGGATGGAAAGCCCCTCGAAAAGGGGACGAACCTCATCCCAAGAATTAGCAAAAGAGCCCCCCAGTAATATGGGGAGGACAGGGATGGTAGAAGAGCCAGCTGAGAAAGAAGAAGTAGGGATAGATGGTGGAGCAAAAACCAAGTAAGAAGAAGGCGAAGAGGGTAAAGATCCTGAAGTCGGAATAGACAAAGGAAAAGTAAAAGAAGCGTCACCAGAAGTACTAGTTTTAGGAAAAGGAGAGGTAGGAAAATTCAAGGAAGGATAAAGTTCTACTAATGTGGGCTCATCGGAAAGAAAATCAGTTAACACAAAATCTTCTGAAGCTAGCTCATCGGCAGAAAGAATGAGCCTCCTTTTTGGAGGAGGAGCCCTGGTTAGCTTGCGTCCCGGATGCTTGCCCGTAGAAATTTCAGTTATGGGTTTATCAGAGCTACTAGGGGATGTAAGCTCAATAAGAGGAATAGAGGCAGATGAGGAGACAGCAACAGCTGCGGGAGACGGAATAGTGGAAGCAAGATCAGGGAGGATCTGCGCAGCAAGATCCCTAGAAGAACCTCCTGGAGCCTCATGAAGCCCCGACGAGCTAGGCACTTCGGCTAAAATAGTTGGCCCTTCACTTACAGGGGGAGGGGCCAGAGCAGCTAGGAATTCAGCCTCCTTAGCACGAAGTAGGTCCTCCTCCACGCGTAGTTCGTCATTGATCAAAGCATCATAGAAGTTCTCCACTGTATGAAAAGAAGAAACAGTTTAGGTAATTAAAAGCAGTAAAGAAGAGGCAAGATGTTACCTAAGGAAATGGGGGTATCAGGTTTGACGGGGCTTAAGCCAAATAGATACAAAAGTTCAACTTTCAACCATTTTGAAATAGAGAGCCGGTGACCTAGTAGCTTCTCACAATAAACGGGAAAAGAGGGAAGCAGATGAAGCTCTCTAACATCGGGCAGAGGAGGTAAGAAGGATTTCCAAGCATGATACCAAGGGATGGGTCCGGGAAACTTTAGGAAGAAAAAACGGGATTTCCAGGCCTTGAGAGACGATGGCATATCACCAAAAAGAACCATTTTAGTTCGCGACTGGAACAAGAAAACACCAGGCTCAGAGAGTTTGGGGTAGGAAAAAACTTGAAGAAATTCTGAGGAGTAGGAGGAATGTCTCGTAAACAGAAAAGCATGTAAGTGCCACATAGATAATGAAAAGCATTAGGTGCAAATTGTTGCAGGGGAATGTCGAAATATTGACTTATTTCAATCAAGAAAGAGGGGATAGGGAACCTTAAACCCCCTATCAACTGATCCCTGAAAAAAGTCACGCAGTTATCAGGAGGATGATGAGGTCGATCATTCGGTGTTGGGATTATGATTCTATATTCCTTAGGAATTTCATACTGACGACGGATGGATGATCTAGCATTCTTATCAAAGATAGAAGACATATGGACATACCAAGGAGCAATTGCTTCCTCAGCCATGGACAAAGGTATAAGTTAGGGAAACAATAGATTACTTACTGGGGGCAATAAAGAGGAACGTCAAGAAGTAGCAGATACGAAGTTTTTTTCGGTTGCAGACGGCAACAAGAGAATGGTGCCAGAGGAGAAATGAGGTTGAGAAGAAGACGAAGGGTTTAGGGTTCAAGAAATATACCACTATAGACAAAATAAAATGCTTTCTAGTCCAACGGATGCCAAGGATCAGGGGAAAAGAGCGAGTGGTTCGCGCGACGTGGCGGCCGGAAAAGGTAAGTGTCAGGTCATTTACATCGGATGTGACAGACCAGATCGCAGGGGGGTTGGTAGTGCCTCGAACATTCTCTCACCCGATGGAAAGTCAATCACTAATTAGAAAGTTTCGAAAGAAGATGTGAACGACTGGGCATAATAAAATAGAAAGGACAGAACTTTTTGACCATACCCACACTAAAGACAAAAATATTTTAAGAATAAAAGTTTAGAAGAGTGACAAATTTTAGTCTATCCGTGTAGAATATGACTTAGTATTTATTGAAAATATTTTTAACGAGGGCAATTGTGGTTATATTAGTATGATATTGACTTCAGTCAATAAGACAACATCAGTTGATATAACATTGGTTATAATATCAAACTATACTAATAGTTAAGATAACCTTAGCTATGATAAATGATACATAGGATACATAAAGAAATAATGAACATAACACCACATTATAAATAATAGAGGAATTCAGTAAAAGCCTTTGATTAGATATAAAAATTTGTCTTTACACTTAGAATCTGATCAAATACATAGCGTCACATTTCCTCAGGAACAACAAACCTCAAATAGATAGTAAATATTACAAGCACAAGCTCTTAGAGCCTTCGGAAAATTTCAATCACCGCTGGAGTCAAACTTACCATGGAGCAGAGATGGAAATAGCCCACTTCGTCCTAACTTGTCAAGGCACACAAGAGGCAATATTTTGCCCTGGACGAAGAAAGCAACAAAAAACAAAAAAGCTCAAGGGCAATGAGAAGGGGAAACATGGATTCATTCCATCATGGAAAAGTAAATGTAAAAACCACTTCCCCTCTCAAGCCGTGTGAGCTCAGCGAGTGGAGCAACCAATTTTAGCCCAAGGGTATCATGTGTTGTGCCCTTCACACAACACCCATGGGTCATTTGGCTGCCCCTCTATAAGCAGGAAAAATTTCTCTGAAGTTTCTTGGGTCCTTCAGAGCACCTGCATCTTTGGATAGAAGATTTGAACTGTGAAGCTTCCTCTCTTAAGACGATCCCTTGAACCCCTGGAGTAACCGGAGCAAAAATCCCAATAAACTCATATATAGATCTCACCTGGTCCAACAAAAGTTGCCTCCAAAAAGGAGGATCCACGACCATGGCCTTAGCAACAAAAAGTGGCAAGGAAGAAAAAGAACTGAGAGGGGTTGTGGGTGAAGAGAAGGTTGTAGCCCTATTTAAAGGAGAAAAAGGCTCACAGGATTGCTATACTTAATTTATTAAGACAGTGGTACATAAAATCTGTGAGGTCATTTCAAAATCTGGAGCAGAGTCACGGGTAGGAAAAGACAAGACCATACTTATGTCTAGTCAGTCGTCTACACCTCCTTCGACTAGACTTAAGGGGAAGACTAGTGATATGGGTTAGGTTTTAAGGGTCTTCAGATGAGGAAAGAAAAGGAAGAAAGAGTCAAAGGAGGTAGGCCAATAACGGTCGAAACATACTTTCAGAACAAAGGTAGGCCAATATCGGTCGATACATGCCTGCCGTATGAAGGTAAGTCAATATTGGTCGGGACATACCTTCAGAACAAAGGTAAACCAATATCGGTCGATACATGCTTGCCGTATGAAGGTAAGCCAATAACGACCGATACATACTCTAGAGCAAAGATAGACCAATATTGGCCGATACATGCCTGCCGAACGAAGGTAGGCCAATATCGGTCGATACATGCTTGCCGTGCGGAGGTAAGCCAATATTGGTCGGGACATACCTTCAGAACAAAGGTAGGCTAATATCGGTCGATACATGCCTGTCGTATGAAGGTAAGCCAATATTGGTCGGGACATACCTTCAGAACAAAGGTAAACCAATATCGGTCGATACATGCTTGCCGTATGAAGGTAAGCCAATAACGACCGATACATACTCCAGAGCAAAGATAGACTAATATCGGCCGATATATGCCTGCTGAACGAAGGTAGGCCAATATCGGTCGATACATGCTTGCCGTGTGGAGGTAAGCCAATATTGGTCGGGACATACCTTCAGAACAAAGGTAGACCAATATCGGTCGATACATGCCTGCCGTATGAAGGTAAGCCAATATTGGTCGGGACATACCTTCAGAACAAAGATAGACCAATATCGGCCGATACATGCCTGCCGAACGAAGGTAGGCCAATATCGGTCGATACATGCCTGCCGAACGAAGGTAAGCCAATAACGATCGATACATACTCCAGAGCAAAGATAGACCAATATCGGTCAAGAGGGTTCTTTCGAGCAAAGAACCCACACAGTTCCTTCAATGAATACCTTAGAAATATGTTGAATAAAATATTATTTTTTGACACAACAAAGATACGAATAGAAGTCACATGATGAAGAATCATACATGAATATATCGAATAGAATAATTCATGATAGAGAATATATATTTTGGCGGGAAATATGCTTTCAGCTTGTCTTGCAGGCACTAAACGACAAAGAAGGTACATCTGGGGTACAAAAAAGATTCCTTAAAAATTATCTTCCGCAAGGGCGCAGCTGACGTCATCTCATAACGAACTCTAACAAACCGGGGTCCACTTCATGACTACGGAGGTTACATGAAGTGGTATAAAAGGGGGAATCCTCTCCGTTGGATGGGTAAGTTCACATCATTGTGTACTTTCACAACCCTAATTTTCTGGCTACTGTTCATCTTCTTTATTCTTCCTTCCTTGACATCAAGAGAGATCATTAACTTGAGCGTCGAAGGCCTAGCCAGGGATTCCCACCCCGGTCTTAGGTCACTGACGTTAGTGTTGGTTGGTCTCTTGTGCGCAGGGAGCCTCGGGAGCTTGGGAGTTCGACTTTCTCCTATCTGGACGGGGATTTTTTCCTACTTATCAGATTTCCTTCGGTGACTCTGGTTTTCTTCCGATCCGATTTGGGTTTCTGGGGTCGAGGTTCTACCGGCATTATTCTTCATCAGTACGGTGGGTTTCCTTCTTCCGGATCTCCTTCACGGTTAGCTTCTCAGACAGGATCAGCGTGCACGTAAGTAAAATTGTTGACTACCGCGTACCTGGTCAACAGAGAGGAACTCCCTTTTTATATTGCCTTTTGTAACATCCGCAATCATAAGATATCTGAGAATGTCAAATGTTAAGGGGTGTCGGGTGTAAGAAGATGTACAATGAGCTTCCATTGGGTAGAGAAAGGTTCCACAGTTTGTATGTGGCAGAGTATGACAATATTCTCTAACGAATAGCTGTTATTCTCTAACAAATTATTGTGATTCCCTGACAATGTTGTCCCATCAGGGTTTGACCGGCTAAGAAGTCGACCGGAAGTCAAGCTGGGATGATGCCCCAAAGAAGTGAGGGGATTAAGCCTTGAGGGTCTACGTAAAATCGACCGGGATTAGATTGGGAGCCTTGTCCATAAGAAGTGAGGGGACTGAGTTATGGGGGTCCGACCAATGTAAAGTCGGTCGGGATTAGATTTTGATCCCTACCCATAAGAAATGAGCAGACTGAGCCATAGGGGGTCCAAGTAGTGTAAAGCTGGCCAGAATTAGATTAGGAGCCCTGCCCATGAGAAGTGAGAGGACTAAGTCCTGGGATCCAACCGGCTAAGAGGCTGATCGGGAATAAAATTAGGATGGTGCCTAGGAGAAGTGAGGGGACTGAGCCCCTGGGGGTCTGATCGGCTAAGAGGTCGGCCTGGAGTAAAATTGGGATGATACCTTGGAAAAGTGAGGGGACTAAGCCACTAGGGTCTGACTGGCTAAGAGGTCAGCCGACCATAGAGGAGTGGACTGCCTGGACGCGTAGTTTTTAACCCTAACCACCACCTCCTCTTGACTTTTAACTGCCATGCCATCATAACCATCATCTCTGCCCTATGTGTGGGGTCATTCACTATTTCCCGTATCATATACGAATAATCATATCTATTTTTTATCTTCTTCTTATAATAAAGTGAAGTGACAACTATAAGTAAGTTTTTATAATTAATATACGGTAGATTTATTATAATAGAATGACAAACACATGTCCTTGAAGAAATACTTCTTCTATCTGTTAACTATTTCACAATCATCTATAAGTTAATATGATGACGATAGTTAGAACGTTGACGGAGAGAGGAATTTGGGGCTTGGAGAGAAGATTGTTAGATTATATATATTTATTTGTTTATAGCTTTTAGGTAATTTGATCTTTTTTCCTTTTATATTTAGATTTTAGGGTTTCTTAACTAAACTATATAAAGACCTTATACTCTGTATTTCCAATAATCAATTTTGAATTCAATAATATGACTAGTTTTTTCTTTCTCTTAATTTCTATATGATATCAGAGTAAGGTTTTCTTTCTCTGACCTATTTTTTTCTGTCGCTCCCTGTTATTGCTTACTGATGCCGCTGCCATCTCTCTTATTGCTACCAATTTTGGCACCGACGCCTTGTCCTGCCGATTTCGATGCCGACGACCTGCCTTGCCAATTTTGACGTTGATGCTCTTTTCTGCCGATTGCAGCGCCAACGTCCTATGTGTTAGAATTTGAGGGACATCCTAAGGCAATCACCTTATATTTTTTTTTCTATTTATTTAATAAGTATAGATTTACTATTTGAGTGCATATTATATGTTTGATTATCTTAAACTCATTTACTGAATGTCTGTATTATAATTCATAGTATGAGAGAATTTATGATTAGATCACAACTAGTGATTATCTCTACATGTGCAATTATGAATATATTTGAAATTTCCCTAGTCGTCGAATTAATGCATTTGGACATCATCAATTCTATAAGACTAGCACAGGTTATACTCCTTGGTTCAGCTAAGCGGCTGTTTTCTCACTGGCTGGAGACATAGGGATGTCGAGAGTTAAATGTGGATGTTGGTTATGGTAACTAATTCATTGGAGTGACTCGCTGTAAGACTTTATATGGTTCTCTACATATATATAGATATGTCTGTGAAGTTTTTACTACAGCACGAGTGTAAGTTTCCTTCGACTTGAGGTATACAAGTCATCTTGGTCATGAAGACTTATACTTTGACATCTTAAGCAAGCATCTCATTGAGGTGTAGACTCAGGATGATTGGGTATAAGTTGAAGTGCCCGAAGGTGTTTGGATAACCTATAGAGGATTCACTGTTCCTTGCAAGGAGACGTATAATCTATAGCCACTCGTTAGGATTATTACTCAAAGTCTTTGGCCAAAACATTACATGTTAAGAGTCCGAGACTCTTGTACACATGTATGAGTAATTTGAATTCGCAGAACGAGGAAGTATTACTTGGACTAGGTGTGACATAGTTAGCCTAGTGGGGACAAGACACATAGACCATGTCTTGAACTAAGTGGGTATAAGACGAGTGAAAGGAATGAGGTACAGCTCAATGTAGTTGCTGAAAAGTTTAGAATTAATTCTAAGACCAACTATGAGTTTCTGACTAATTGGGGATCATGATATACTACTAGGTGTCACTCATGATCGTTCTATAATTAAGTACTTAATTATCGACAACCAAGATAAATCGAGAACCTATTGGGTCACACGCATTAACGAGTCTCTAAAAGACGTAAAACAAATTAAAGAATAGGATTCTTAGATCAAGAGATAAATATTTGGTTGCACTATACATAAGATAAATATGGAATATTTGTCACAATGGAAACGTGGATGTGCCACATCTCTTATGGAAGAGTTCACTACAAAAGAAAGCAGGATTATCGACGGGGTTACCGACGGAATTAAAATTCCGTCGGTAACCTATAATGTTTCCGACGGAATCATTTATTCCGTCGGTAAACCCTATTGGTACCGACAGAAGGAAAAATTCCGTCGGAAAATCAAGGATTTTACCAACAGAATAATTCATTCCGTCGGTAAAATTATAGGTTACCGACGGAATTAAAATTCCGTCGGTAATGCTACCTAAAAAAAACCCTAACCCCTCCCTCGTTCCCTCACGCGTGTGGCCGACTCCTTCGTTCTCCCCGATCCCGATCGCAGGTTAGGGTTTTTTTCTTGTTTCTTTTCCTGTGATCGGCAATTGCCGTCGACTTGCGCCCACAAGCGGCGGCTGACGGTGTCCGGCTGCGCCCGCCAGCGGACGGTGGCGTTCGCCAGCGGCCGGCGACGACCCCCTACGGATGGCGGCGGCCGGCTACGGCCGCCAGCGGCCACGGCGGCCACTTGCGGCCCTTTTCACTCGCCAGCAGTCGGTGGTGGCCGCCTGCGGTCTTCTGCGCCCGCTAGCTGGCTGCTGGCGGCTGTGCTGGCCGGCAGCTGGTTGTTGGTTGTTGTGCCGACCGCTAGCTGGCCGACAGGTTGTGCCTGCTGCCGCGAGCAACTTGTCATTTATTTTTGTCATAATGCTTGAGCTAAATTATTTTTATTTTGTAAACAGGTAACATTTGTTGCTCTTCTTCGGTTGGCCTACACATCTTCAGGTAAAATTTACTAAATTATACTGTATGTCATTTAACATGGTTAAATTTAGAAATATGTTATGTTAGTGATCCGGCAGTAAGAATGGGGGGCCCACCCTCTGAAGGGTCCCAGCCTAAGGATGGATGGAGGGCTGGCCCAGCGGATAATGGTCCGAGCGGAGCTATAGATAACCCATCCATGGGCTTGGGTTTCTGACGCCAAGGCAGGAGGATCTAAGGGCCGAGCAGGAGTCCGCTCGGCTGGGACCTAAGGGCCGAGCGGGTGGTCCGCTCGGCCAAGATAAGGGCGAGGGTACAAAGGTAGCCGAGCGGCCTATGCGCTTGTCTCGAGATATGGGATGTCAGAGAAGGCACGTCTGATGATAAGGCCGTACACAAGATTGCACGATGGAAGATCCCGCCGTCACATCAGGGAGAGGTGGATACAGTAGCAGTATGACCTCATATATGCTCTTCTGACAGGCCCATACTTGGGTATGGTCTAAAGCAGATGACTGCTTCGATTGACGTGCCTGGGCTCTTTCGATAGTTCTATATAAGGCCTCCATTTCTTCACCGGAGGTACGCGCGTCTGGATCTCTGAAGCCACTTCTTTGCTATTTCCTCGCCTGACTTGAGCGTCGGAGCCCCCGGCTCGGTTCTGTTGCAGGTTCGCCGGAGCACTCAAGGATCCAGCAGGGAGCGCCACATCCCCAGCGTCCGTTGACTCCTAGTTCAGACAGGATCAATTTGGCGCCGTCTGTGGGAACGCTCCTGCATCTGAACAGAGACAATGGACGAGGCTGGAAGAATACACAATGTGGCACTCTCACAAGAAGAGTTGGACGCTCTGGTCGAGATGAGGGCCGCCAAACTCATGGAGTAAAAACAAAAAGCATTCGCCGAGCGGGCGGAGCAACAAGCAACATCTGCGTCTGGTGGCCGAGCGGAAGCACCTCCAGCCACCGTCGCATTCCATCGGGCCTTATTTCGCACCCCTGAAGCCATACCAGCCCGAAGAGATAGAGGATCTTCCTCAGATGAAATGCCAAGGCGGGATGACAGGAAGGGGAAAGCTCCCCGAGCGGACTCCTCCCCCGAGCGGATCAATCGCCAATTTTCGGAGGCTATCCTACGAGACCCTCTGCCCAAGCACTACGTGCCTCCGACGATCGGCGAATACAATGGAACAACAGACCCGGATGATCATCTGGGTAAGTTCGATAATACAGCCACGCTCCATCAGTACACAGATGGAGTAAAGTGTAGAGTCTTCCTTACCACCCTCTCGGGATCGGCTCAACGGTGGTTTCGGAGGTTGCCGGACGGATCCATCACAAGCTTCAAGGAATTCCGAACGGCCTTCCTCCACCACTCGGCGTTATCAAAAGACAAGTGTCAGCTTATTCGCCATCAAGCAAGAGCCGAGAGAATCGCTTCGAGGTTATATTCAGCGATTCAACCAAGTGGCGATGGATATCCCCACGGCCACATCGGAGACGATGATGAATGCCTTCACGCAAGGCCTTGTGGATGGGGACTTCTTCCGGTCGCTCATCCGAAAGCCGCCCCGAGATTATGATCACATGCTACATCGGGCCAACGAATATATAAATGTGGAAGAAGCGCAAGCCGCTCGGAAAAAGGAAACTCCGGCCAAGACTGCTCATGCCGAGCTGAAGACGCCGCCAGCCCACCCGAGGACCGAGGGCGAGCATTCGATCCCCTCACGCCGGATCGCACGTACAAGTACGCCGCCCAAGCCAAAGAAGAGGTGGACCCCTATGTTCGCACCTTCCACCGGATGGACACGCACAACACGAGGGATTGCGAAGTCTTCCCTTTGTCAATCCTGCTCCCGTGAAAGCCGAACGACGGTCGCCTCCCATCGGCGGGGACGTAGGACTCATGAAGTCGACCGGACCCGCACCGAGGGCGACATCACCAGACACCCGATCGGCACGGATCTCCGAGGCGGGAGAATCGCCGGGTGTCCAGAGAGCGGTCACGACCGTCCGCCGGGAGGAGGAAAATAGGAGCAATACTTCTGGCGAGATCAACGTTATTGCCGGTGGGCCGACCGAGGAGACTCCAACCGAGCCGGCAAGATCCACGCAGTCGGCTGTACCCAAGAGCGGGCAAGTGGACCGGAAATCACTTTGAGGACTTAGAAGGAGTAGAAGTGCCCCACGACACGCTGCTCATTAAAGCGGTAATAGCAAATTACACCATCCATCGTATTTGTTGACACAGGAGCTCGGTCAACATCATATTCAAGAAGGCGTTCGATCGGTTGCAAATTGATCGAGCATTAGCCGCCGCCATGGCGACCCGCTTTACGGGTTTACGGCAATGAAGTTCACCGGTCGGACAAATCCGGGCCACCTCGGGAGAAGAGCCAGAGGACCAGACAATAAACTTTGTGGTGGTCGACTCTCCTCATCCTACAACGTCATTTTGGGACGACCGGCGTTCCAAGCGGTTGTCTCAACCTTCCACGAAGATAAAGTTCCCGTGGAGAACAAAGTAGGAGAGGTGCGAGGAGATCAGCTGGCGGTGCTATATAGAGATGATCCGAGCAGAAGCATGTTCCGCTCGGAAGGCGCCCCGAATTGAGGTACACGCCATAACCGAGAAACCTCCTGCTTTAATTTATGATGAAAAGGAGGAAGTCCAGATCCATCCGACCCGATCGGAGGCCACGACTTTTATCGCCTCTGATCTGGAGGAAGAACAGAAGGAAAAGCTAATTCAATGTCTCCAACGAAATCATGATGTCTTCGTCTGGTCGACACATGAGTTACCTGGAATTTCGCCTAGCCTAGTACAGCATGAATTGCACGTCCGACCGGACGCTCGGCCAGTGAAGCAGAGAAAAAGGGACTTCAGTGCCGAGCAGAATGCCATTATCCGGGCGGAGGGGGAAAAACTTCTGAAGGCCGGCCACATACGCGAGGTGCAGTTCCCGAGCTGGCTGGCCAACGTAGTCCTGGTCTCCAAGCCGGGCGGCAAGTGGAGGGTCTGCATCGACTTTCGAGATTTAAATAAGTCATGCCCCAAGGATTTTTACCCTCTACCCCGGATAGATCAGCTGGTGGACTCTACGGCCGGCTGCAAATTAATTTGCATGCTTGACGCCTACCAAGGATATCATCAAGTGCCGCTCGCCCGGAAAGATCAAGAAAAAGTAAGCTTCGTAACGGCCGACGGCACATATTGTTACAATGTGATGCCGGGGCCACCTATCAACGCTTGATGAACAAGGTGTTCAAGGAACAGATCGGGCGGAATCTGGAAGTTTATGTGGACGACATTCTTATCAAATCCGTCCGAGCGGCCGATCTTTTCAAGGATATGGAAGAAACCTTCCGAACGCTGCGCAAATATGGAGTCAAGCTAAATCCCCAAAAGTGCCTGTTCGGAGCCAAAGGAGGGCGTTTCTTGAGGTACATAGTGACCGAGCGGGGAATCGAAGCAAATCCCAGCAAGGTTAAAGCACTGCAAGACATGCCGCCCCCAAGAAATACAAGAGGAGTGCAAAGGTTGACCGGTCGGATAACTGCTTTATCCAGATTCATCTCCAGAACCGCCGACCGGAACCTGCCATTCTTCAAGATCCTGCGCAAGGCCACTAAGTTCCAGTGGGATGAAGAATGTGACCGAGCATTTGAAGAGTTGAAGACATATCTTAATTCTCTGCCAGTGTTAGCCAAGCCGGTCGGGGGTGAGTCACTTTATATGTATCTGTCGTCAACTGAGCATGCTGTAGGCTCAGCACTTGTGAGGGCGCGAAGAACAGCGGTGTATTTTCTAAGCCACATTTTAAAAGATCTTGAATCTCGTTACCGGGCTCGAAGTTGGCCTTTGCTTTGTTCTCCCAGCCGCTCGGCGACCGTATTTCTTGGCTCACACCATTATTGTCCGGACGAACAGTCCACTCGGAAGAGTGTTGAATCGAGCGTCCGGACGGCTTATCAAGTGGACGACAATTAAGTGAATTTGACATCCAATATCAGCCCGCTCGGCGATTAAAGCCCAATCCTTGGCTGATTTTGTGACCGAAGTGCAAAAGCCAGAGTCGGAAGCTATGTGGAGAATATATGTGGATGGATCCTCCACTCGGCTCGGAAGTGGGATCGGAATATTACTACTATCACCTCAAGAAGAAAAGATGCACCTATCCGTCCGGCTAGATTACAAAGCTACTAACAATGAAGCAGAGTATGAGGCCCTCATAGCCGGATTGCAGGCAGCACGGCATGTGGGAGCATTCGGATTCACAGTTGGCCGCTCAGCAACTTTCTGGCACCTTTGAACTCAACTGTGTTCGGCTCAAACTCTACGCTGAGGCCTTTGAAAAAATCAAAGCTACTTTCCGAGAGGTGCTTATTCAGAAGATCCCACGAACGGAGAACCAGGCGGCCGATGAGTTAGCCAAACTCGCGAGCTCAATAACGTCGGTCGCCATTCAGCAACCAATTGAAAAAACGCTGCTGGTGGCGCATGTCGACCGGATGCAAGGCCTCGCGTTTCCAAGTGACTGGAGGACATCTATTATAGAATTCCTCCGTTCGGGCACCACACCATCCGATGAATATGCAGCCCGGCTCCTCAGAAGGAGAGCCGGTCGGTTTACACTTTACAAGAAAGCTTTCTCGCGCCCGTTGCTGAAGTGTGTAAGCTCAGAGGACTCAGCTTACATCCTCCAGGAAGTACATCAAGGATCATGCGGAAGTCATCCGGGCGGGCGCTCATTGGTCAAGAAGATCCTCTTGGCCGGATACTTTTGGCCAACTTTACAAACAGACGCCGCTCAGATAGTATCTACATGCCTTTCGTGCCAGAAGTATCACAACTTCTCGCAACGACCGGCAGAGGAGATGAAGGCATCAACCATCTCATGTCCGTTCGACCAATGGGGAATGGATATTGTGGGTCCATTTCCGATGGCGACCGGGCAGAGGAAATTTTTACTAGTGGCGGTAGACTATTTCTCCAAGTGGGTGGAGGCCGAGCCGCTGGCAAAGATCACTGAACAAATGGTTAAAAAATTCATCTGGCAACACATCATTTGCTGGTTCGGCATCCCTCGCCGACTAGTATCCGACAACGGGCGGCAGTTCACAGGGAAGATGTTAGAGGATTGGTGCAAAAGCTACGGCATTGAGCAACATTTCACGTCCGTGGCCTATCCTCAGAGCAACGGTCAAGCTGAAGTCGCCAACCGGGAAATTCTTCGTATTCTGCGCGCTCGGCTAGACCATTTGGGTGGATGAAGTGCCGAGCGTCTTGTGGGCCATCCGAACGACGCCAAAAGAAGGGACGGGAGTCACACCGTTCCATTTGGTATATGGCGGTGAGGCTGTCATACCGGTCGAAGTCGGCGTTGAGTCAGCCCGGATCCAGAGCTATGATGATGACAACGCCGAACGAAGAAACATGGAGCTGGACTTGGTAGAAGAGGAGAGGGCAAAGGCGTCCGTTCGGCTGATGGCATACCGTCAGCGGATGAAGCAAAACTACAACCGGCGCGTAATTCCCAGATCGTTCCAAGTCGGCGATCTTGTCTGGAAGAAAGTCAAGCCGGTCGGCGACGTCGGCAAGCTTGAAGCTCCATGGGCAGGCCCTTTCAAAATCATCGAAAAGCTCCGCTCGGGCGCGTATTATCTGGAGGACGAGGATGGACGGCAGCTAGATAGGCCGTGGAGCGCGAACCACCTCCAGCCTTACCGGGCGGGGTGAAAGGTGTATCACTGTAAATCACCCTGTGTATTTGATTTTTCGATTAAATGCTTGAAATGCAGAGATGAGAAGTCAAAAAAGCGAATATAAGGCATTATCATCGTGACCCGAAGACCCCAGGCCGTTCGGCCGGGCTGCGTATAGAATATAAGCAGCGTTCAGAATCGAAGACCCCGAGCTGTTCGGCCGGGCTGCATACTAGTGTGGCAGGAAGGAAACCAAAGCCTTGCGCGGTCCAGGATGATAGAGGGAGGTTATTGCCTGAAACGAAGGCCCCGAGCCGCTCGGCCGGAGGTATACGGATCAAACTGGCGCCAATCGTTCTAAAAACGTAAGCTCCGAGCCGACGAGCACCGTCGTTAAAGATCGAGAGTCGCGCCGATCGGCTATAAACATCCGAGCCGACGAGCACCATCATTAAAGATCGAGAGTCGCGCCGATCGACTATAAACATCCGAGCCGACGAGCACCGTCGTTAAAGATCGAGAGCCGCGCCGATCGGCTATAAACATCCGACCCGACGAGCACCGTCGTTAAAGATCGAGAGCCGCGCCGATCGGCTATAAACATCCGAGCCGACGAGCACCGTCGTTAAAGATCGAGAGCCGCGCCGATCGGCTATAAACATCCGAGCCGACGAGCACCGTCGTTAAAGATCGAGAGCTGCGCCGATCGGCTATAAACATCCGAGCCGACGAGCACCGTCGTTAAAGATCGAGAGCCGCGCCGATCGGCTATAAACATCCGAGCCGACGAGCACCGTCGTTAAAGATCGAGAGCCGCGCCGATCATGATCGTTCGCAAGTACCAGACTGATTAAGGCCGATCGGCCGTCGGTTTGCCAACACTTCGCATTCACTGAAGGCAATTAGTATAGCTAAGCGCTAAACGATTCTGAGGAAACAAGTCAATTGGTTAACCCGATCGGCCGTTTAGTAAGAAGCTAGCAGAGTCCAACTGATTCTACGAATAAGCAGCAACACACTAAAACGAGACAATAAAGGGCCAACAAAAAATGCAAGCAAAGGAACATAAGGAGGCCGAACGGCACGTACAAAAATTTTTGCATCCGCTGAGCGGAGGAAATACGGAAAGCACTTAAAACAACTCGCCTCACTCTGGGTCTTCAAAGTTAAAGAAGGCGTCCGGGATATCATCGATCATGGCCGCCAGGTCGGAGGCTGGAATATGCATTTCCGAGGGAAGGTGGCCACCCTTCTTCAAGTACGCCATGGTGACCTTGACAGCCTCGAGGAAAGTTGAGGAGACGTGGCCACCGAATTTTGCGCCGAACCGCTCCGAGCGGAGGTATTCTTGACGAGCTGCTGCTAGGCGACTCGACTCTCCCTCCTTATATTGTCTGAGCGCCGCTCGGGAGGCAATCAGCGTATCTTGAACAACTTTCAGGTCCACCTCCGCTTTGGTGCGTTCAGCTGAGCCCCCTTCCCGTTCGGCAGCTAGTTGGGCTTCCAGATTCTTAGACTGCTGATCTAGGGCTCGGACTTCAACCTTCATTTTATCCAGATCAGCAATAGCCCGCCTCTTCCGGCTGCTGGCGCGCTTCACGTCTGCGTCGCGTGTCTTGACCAGACCTTCAAGTCGAGCCACCTCTGTCGCCAAGTCGGCGGACTTCTTCTGTTCGGCCTCAAGGGTTTGTTTCTCCCGCTCGGCCGATGGACCCCCGGACACTTGGAGTTTTTCCAGGAGCTCCTCTAGCTCAGCTAGCCGATGGCTAGTGGCGATTTGCTCAGCCCAACGCTGTAAGAGAAATAATAAGATCAGCGACCCAACGGAAACATGGCACAAGAAGAGAAATGAATTTACCTGAGTCGCCTGTTGCATATTGTTATCGCCGAGCTGCTTAGGCGTCATGAGGGCCACTTGAATCTGGGCGTCCTCGAAGAGCTTGGCGAGCGGGCCCGTCAGGGTTATTTCATGGACGGGGCTTGATGGCCGATCAGCAGACAGCAAATATTCCTCCGATGGGAAGCGGAGGGTAGTTTTGATGGTCGGATGGCCGGACGATGCTTCTTCAGTCGCGGCCGCCTGTTGCGAAGACTCCCCCATGGTGGAAGTTTCGCCCAACCGG
Source organism: Zingiber officinale (assembly GCF_018446385.1). Lineage (NCBI taxonomy): Eukaryota > Viridiplantae > Streptophyta > Magnoliopsida > Zingiberales > Zingiberaceae > Zingiber > Zingiber officinale. Next base: position 81,551,092 of record NC_055994.1, read on the forward strand.
CATAAGCGGCGACGAGTTTGGGGAGGAGAGCCGGAGGGCCGTGCGGTAGGCGAAGCCACGGGGGTCCCGATCTGTGATGGCGTGCGAGCAGGCGAAGTTGCGCCGATCGGCGCATGTGCCCCCTCTTGGGTCGGGGGAAGGCTGGAGTCTCTTCGACGTTTCCGCCGAACCTCCAATGGTGGATCTCTAACCTGGGGGACGCCCAACTCGGCGGGGGCTGAGGAAACAGGATCCGCCTCAACCTCCGTTGAAGCGGATGGGGCAGCTTCTGTTTCAGGGGCGGACTGCGCCCCCCCTTCTCCTGCATCTGCCGGGCGGCTGGGGATGAGACCCCGCTCGGCGAGTTCTCTTTTAGTCACCGCTTCGATTTCCACGGACTTCAACTTCAGATGATCGGTAGCCTTGGAGCGCCACATGACTTCAGCTGCAGTAAAAGAAATTAAAATCAATTAGACAAAAAAGACTAAGAGTAAAGAATCCTTACTCATGCGGAGGGGGAGATTTGCCCGAACGGGAGACAGTCCGAAAATATACAACACCCCCTTGAGAAGCAACTGATCGATCTTGTATCGCTGACCGGATAACCAGTTCGCCGCGTGAAGATAGGCGGGTTTGCTTCTGAACTTGCCAAGCTCCGGCTGAGTCGGCACAGCGGTCTGCCATTTGGTTCGAAATGTCGGCTGCTCGGGAAGTCGGATGTAGAAGAAAAATTCTTTCCAATGCTTGTTGGAGGTCGGCATGTTGTCAAAAAATTTAAAACCTATTCTACTTTGGAAAATAAAAGTCCCCAGCTCGGATTGTTTAGGGTAGAAAAAGAAGTGGAATATTTTATGGTCAAGAGGGATACTGTGCAGCTTAAAGAGGACGACCACCCCGCTCAGCAATCTAAAGGAATTCGGCACAAGTTGGCCGAGCGGGATGCGGAAATAATTGCAAACCTCCAAAATAAAGGGATGAGTAGGAAATCTAAGGCCGCCCTGGAATTGGTCTAAAAAGAAACAAACGGTGCCGATCGGCGGGTCATGGGGCCGGTCAGACGGGTCGGCTACAACTATTTCATAATTATCGGGAATCCCATACGTCCGAACAAGGCGCCGAGCGCCCTCCTCATCAAATCGGCTCTCCATAGTCAGGTACCAAGGGCCATGAACTCCAACAGCGGGTTCAGAGGAGCTTGCCATCTCGAAGGAGCAAAAAGACAGCGAGAAATCGAAGGAATGGGAACAAAGAAGGTAGAACAAGTTGGGAGGGCCTTGTAAGGGGAGGGGAGAAGCTTACTGAGAGAAGGTAGACAGAAAGGATCACCAAAGAGCCGAAGACCACCGAGAGGCGAAAGCTGGGACGACCGGAATGATGCTGCAGCAGCGGGCACCTTCGATTGAGAACTCGCGATGAAACAGAGAATGCGGCGTAAAAAGGCGAAGACGAGGGCTTTATACGAACGAGGCTGGTTGGCCTCGTCCGTCGGATGCAGGTCGCGGAAGACGAAGTCATCATCTAGCCGTCCATTTCGAAATAACCAGCGTCCCGTCGTACGGATCATCACCGCCACGCAAGAGGAGCCACGTGGCGCCCTATCGCCAGGCACAATTAATGCGCCCATACCGCGCATGCTTCGACTTAATGAAGAGGATTTGCGTGATTTTCGAGAAGATCTAGACAAGCAAACATCCATGTTGAGCGACAAGACAACCGGAATGAAGAGCCGAACGGCTGAATTTGGGGGAAGGGCCGAACGGCCCCACGGATACTATAAGTGACGGAAAGGCGACGACCGCCCGCTCGGACACATAGTCCAGTCAGTCGGACTCACGGCCTCCTTCGACTAGACTTGAAGGGAAGGCAAGTGATCCGGCAGTAAGAATGGGGGGCCCACCCTCTGAAGGGTCCCAGCCTAAGGACGGATGGAGGGCTGGCCCAGCGGATAATGGTCCGAGCGGAGCTATAGATAACCCATCCATGGGCTTGGGTTTCTGACGCCAAGGCAGGAGGATCTAAGGGTCGAGCGGGAGTCCCCTAAGGGCCGAGCGGGTGGTCCGCTCGGCCAAGATAAGGGCGAGGGTACAAAGGTAGCCGAGCGGCCTATGTGCTTGTCTCGAGATATGGGATGTCAGAGAAGGCACGTCTGATGATAAGGCCGTACACAAGATTGCACGATGGAAGATCCCGCCGTCACATCAGGGAGAGGTGGATACAGTAGCAGTATGGCCTCATATATGCTCTTCTGACAGGCCCATACTTGGGTATGGTCTAAAGCAGATGACTGCTTCGATTGACGTGCCTGGGCTCTTTCGATAGTTCTATATAAGGCCTCCATTTCTTCACCGGAGGTACACGCGTCTGGATCTCTGAAGCCACTTCTTTGCTATTTCCTCGCCTGACTTGAGCGTCGGAGGGCCGTCGCCGGGACACCCCCCCCGGCTCGGTTCTGTTGCAGGTTCGCCGGAGCACTCAAGGATCCAGCAGGGAGCGCCACATCCCCAGCGTCCGTTGACTCCTAGTTCAGACAGGATCAGTTAGTATGTTAATTTATAACATAATATAGTCCGTTTGTTTGTTTTGTGTTGTATGTTAATGTATGTTAATTTCTAGTTCTCAATATATTAGTTTTAGGTGAAAATATCTATGAACAAAGCTTGGATGTACAATCAATTAGAAAAAGGATTTATCAGAGCTGATTTTATTGCTGAAGTTGAATAGTTTGTGAACTTTGCTAAAAGTCACCCTGAATTTATGAATGGTGCTGAGTTACAGTGTCCATGCAATCATAAAAAATATCAAAATAGAGCTTTCCGTGATGAGGATACTGTAAAAATGCATATATGTAGAAATTATTTTGTGTCAAATTACTACAATTGGTACTATCACGAAGAGTCTTATTTATATGAACCAATTGGATCTTCTGGTGGTTCGTCATCTAGGACAACTATTACTGCTCCTGAAGCATCAACTAATATTGATATTGCAATGCAATCAATGGTTAATGATGCGATGAAAGCTGCAGCTGATTATTCCAATATAGATGAAACACCAACACTTGAATATCAGCAACTATATGAAATGTTAAAGGCTAGTGAAAGAGAAGTGTGGAAAGACATTCCCTCTGGTCATTCTCAATTATCGGCTACTGCAAAGTTATTAAATATGAAAACAAAACATCATTTTTCAGAAAGATGTTATGATGACATTTGTCAATTGATGTCAGAATTACTTTCTGCTGATAACATAATGACGGATAGTTTTTACAGTACAAAAAATTGATCAGAAGTTTAGGTTTGCCTGTGGAGAAGATTGATTATTGTATAAATAACTACATGATATTTTGGAATGAAGACAATGATCTGCGTGAATGCAAAATCTTTACACACCCTCGTTATAAGCATGGTACTCACATACCAGGGCAGAAGAAGAAAAAAATTGCTTGGAAAGTGATGTATTATTTTTCGTTAACTACTAGACTTCAATGTTTGTATGCATCTGCTGCTACAGCTTGCCATATGACGTGGCATCATAAGCATGAGCACGATAGAGGTATAATGTGTCATCCTTCTGATTCACCTGCATGGAAACATCTAGATGCTGTATTTCCTACTTTTGCAATGGAACCACGTAATGTGAGATTGAGACTTTCTGCAGATGGATTTCAGCCATTTGGACAGTCAGGGCAACAATATTAATCTTGGCCGATTATATTGACACCATACAATTACCACCATGGATGTGTATGAAAGATGAATTTATGTTCCTTACAGTACTTATTCATGGTCCAACCAATCCCAAAGAGAAGATAGATATTTTTTACAACCTCTGATTGTCGAGTTAAATGAATTATGGAATGTAGGGTCGGTGATTTATGATGTTGCAAGTAAAACTAATTTTAGATTGCATGCTGCATTATTATGGACGATCAGTGATTTTCCAGCATACTCAATATTGTCGGGTTGGAGCACGGCTGGTAAATTAGCATGTCTACACTGCATGACTGATTCTGATACATTTTCATTACCTTATAGTGGGAAGGTGTCTTGGTTTGATAATCACAGTAAATTTTTACCACTTGATCACTCTCTTAGGCGAAATAAGAAAAATTTCCTAAAAAATGTTGTAGTCAGAAAACTTCCTCCACTCCATGCTTCAGGTGAACAAATCATTAAGTAAATTGATAGTTATGGATTTCTACCAGTATCTCAATATGGTTCTGATGAGATAAATAAATATATTGTTAGGATGTGCAAGTGTGGTTGGAAGAAAAGGAACATTTTTTGGGAGTTATCGTATTGAAAATATCTGCTTATTCGACATAATTTAGATGTTATGCATATTGAGAAAAATTTCTTCGATAATATCTTTAGCACTGTGATGAATGTGCCTGGAAGAACTAAAGACACTGCAAAATCATGCGAGGAATTAAAAGAACTAGTCAATAGACCAAAGTTGCATCAAGATGAAATAACTAATAGATTTCCAAAGGCTTGTTATACATTTGACAAAGATGGCAAGCAAGCTTTATGTAATTGGTTGAAAGAAATCAAATTCCCAGATGGTTATGCCTCAAATATGACTCGATGCATGGATATGAATAGATTAAAGATGTTTGGAATGAAAAGTCATGACTATCATATATTTATGCAAATACTTATTCCAATAGCTTTTCATGACTTACTTCCTCAAAATGTTTGGCAAACACTCACTGAATTGAGTCTATTTTGTAGAGATTTGACAGCAAGGTGTATTATGATGGATGATATGCTTCGATTAGAAACAGACATTCCTCTCATATTATGTAAACTGGAGCACATATTTCTACCAAGTTTTTTTGATTCAATGGAACATCTACCAGCACATTTACCATACGAGGCACAAATAGCAAGTTCTGTACAGTACAGATGAATGTATCTATTTGAACGATTTTTGAGGAAATTAAAAAATAATGTTCGTAACAAAACAAGAGTTGAAGGGTCAATATGCAATGCTTATCTAGTTGAAGAAGCATCTTCTTTCTGCTCCTATTATTTTGTTGATAGTGTGCAAACAAGACATCGCAAGTGTCCTGGAAATTCTGATGATGCTTGTCTGTCGATAGATCCATCGATGCTTTCTATTTTTAAGTTTCCTGGTAAGTTAATGGGTGCATCACTTTCTAGATGGTTAACCGAGGAAGAATATCATGCTGCAAGAACATATATACTCTTAAATTGTGAAGAGGTCAAACCATACATAAAGTAAGTAAACTTCTTAAATCAAACATTTATCCTCCGTTTAATTATTTTGCCTGGTATCCAAATTTTAATATAATTAGTTTTTTTCTGAGCTTGTACGAAAACATATCTACAAAACCCATCAATTGGTGCAAGTGAGGTAACTACAAAGTTAGAGACCGCATTTTCATTATGGTTTCAAATATATGTAAGTTAGAAAATTTGTGAAAATTTTGAGTTCATGTTTATTAAGAAGTGTACTAAGATATATGTTACTTATTTTTATAGGTGAAAGACCGTAGAATATCAAATGTGCAAGATGATAGGATAATCAATATTGCATCATGACCTCTTCATAAAATAAAGGTGTATTCTGGTTACTATGTTAATGACCTTAAATTCCACGTGGCATAACGAGATTCATGGAGATTAACTTATAATTTTGGTGTTTGCGTCAAAGGATCTATGGACAACAATAACACTGAGTTTGATTACTATGGCAGACTTGACGAAATTATAGAGATTGAATATCCTGTATTACCAATAAAGAGGTGTGTGTTGTTCAAATGTTCGTGGTATGATCTGACCCCAAGAATAGGTACTAGAATTCATCCAAATTATAATTTAGTTGAGGTTAATGCAAATAAGAGATTCAACAAGTTTGAGCCTTTTATTTTCGGAATACAAACGGGTCAAGTTTTCTATCTTGAATACCCTACGAAGAGAAAAAGATCTAGTGAATGGTTGTCTATTTATCGAATCAAGCCTTGCTCGACCATAGAGATGCCGAATACAATCACTGCTCAAAACCATGATGCATTTCATAATGATGAGTGCAGAGACATTCAGTTGATTTACAACACCAATCTACTTCTCAATTACTTGTAGATGCTAATGACATTTACGAAGAGATAGATGATGGGGAGATGTCCAACAGTGAGGACGAAGTTGAACTAAGCTCATCTAGCAATGAGGACATAGAAACTGTTAATGTTGATTAGTCAGATGTTAATGATGATTAAATATTAACATTATTATTTCCGTCGGTAAGTAATGTTTTCATATTGTTTTGTATTTATATCATCAGGTTTTTAGACCTTATTATGATGTGTTGCAATGTTATTTTGCAGATATCATTATGGCAGAGCAGCAGCCTGTGACATCCCGTGGCTACAAGGTTCTTACCGTTGTCGTGGACTCGTAAGTATTTTGTACTATTAATTCAAGTTTATATATAACTTTAGTTATAATATATTTCTCATAACTTTATATTGTTTTGTACAGGTTCACTCCAGATGGGCACAGAGTTGCCATATATATCACTGCAAAATTCAAGGAATGAGTTAGCGCGTCTGGTACTACATGGAGGCATGTAGACAAGGAGATGAAGCTATTTTATTGTAATAAATTTGTGGTAAGTAAATTTAATATATTTCACATTCTATAATATAGTTATCATTTAAACTAAATGTTTAACTTATAATTACAGAAAAGATATACATGGGTGGATGGACAAGAAGACCAATTTAAAGCTACATGGAATACTTACTGTGCCAAACTCTATAGAGATCATATGTATTACATGAGAAAGAAGGGCACTAGGCCTGCATATGTTTCGGAGTCAATATGGAGTGCATGGACAACCACCCGGGCTACAGAAAGGTGGCAAGTTAATGCCGAAAAGGAAAAAAGCAAATAGGAATACAGAGCCAGGTGACCCGAGCACCGGAACCGCTTGGCATACGTTAGGATCCAGATCTATTGTTGAGCATACCATGGATATGGTGAGTATAATTTAAAATTATACTTTGTAACAAATGCCTCCTTTATTACTAACCTTGTATTGTTGAGCATACTAATTTTTTCCCAAATTTTTTGAATGTAGGAACGTTAGCTTGCCCGACATCCTACATGTATGGAGATTTTTCTCAAGACCCACAAGAAGAAGGATGAGTCATTTGTTGATTCTCGATCTCAAAGTCTACATGTAAGATTATTAACTTTAGTACATTTGTTCATTTCTATCTTGATTAGTAATTAGTAATACAGATCAAATTGGATATTATATTATTTTTTATCCAGCAACAAATGATAGAAAGGGTGGCTCAGGCATCTCAGCCATCAGTAGAGGGTGGAGAGTCACAGTCTTTATCCACCGACGATCTAAATGAGATTTATTATGATGTTGTCAGTAGAAGGACAAAAAAACTCCACCCTCTACGGCCTTGGCTCTCAGGCCAAAGTGACATTTGATCATTTGAGGAATCCAGTAGGCCGTGCTAGTTCCTCTTCTTCTAGTGAGATGCAGTCTTTGAGACGTGAAAATCAAGAATTGCGTTCTCAACTGAAATCAATGGATCAGAGGATGGCTGATATGGATCAGTGGAGAGCTGATGAGGCGAAGAAGAGAGCTGAACGTGACAAGAGTAATGAAGATCTCATGGCCCAAATGCGAGCGATTGTGACTTCTTTCACCCAAGCATCACAGGGTTCTGAGTCACAGGAGACTCAAGATCTATCAGACGGTGATCATTAGCTTTTTTTAGGTTTGTTCAACTACATTTAGTTTTTTATTTATTATATAGAATGTGAGCCTGTTTTGATATTATAACATATTTATTTCTAAAGGCTTTCTTACTATATGTTTCTGGAGTCATGTTCAGTTCTATTTACATATTGGCTCTTCACTACATTATTTGCTCATTTTTGTTCAGGTATTATCATTTCATATAAAATTCATTATACATATATATGCAAACGGGTCATTTATACATCATTTTGTAGTTGCCTTTCTATAGGATTTTCTTTATGATTCCGCGTTCTTGTATAATTTGGACTACATTCTAGTTCGATATGTATTATGTAAACTTGACTTTAGATATGGATATGTGTGGAAAATATATTCTGTAGATTTGGTTAGCTATGGATTGTATGGAAAATGTTTTGTTTGGTGGATTTTATTAGTGTGATTGTCATATGATATATATATGTGTGTGGATTATATTTGATGCAAATTATATTTGTTGTGGATTGTATTTGTTGTGTGGATTATATGATACCATCGATTGTGATGGTTTGTTTATATATTTGGAAAATGTATATGGGAACGGTGTGCAAATGAAATGAATCTGTGATTTTTTTTATTTCCCGTCGGAATACCGACGGAACCATAAGTTCCGTCAGTGATTACCGACGGAATCAACTATTTCATCGGTGATTACTGACGGAATCAACTATTTCATCAATAATTACCGACGGAATAGTTGATTCTGTCGGTATATTCACAGTTTCCCGACGGAACAATAGATTATGTCTGGAAATTTCTGTCATTTTGTAAATTGTTATTTCTCAACAATACCGACAGAATTTTAATTCCTTCGGTATATATTGCCGACGGAATTATGTTTTCAGTCGGAAATCTTGGGCCGTCAGATATTTTACCGATGGAATTTATTCCGTCGGAAGTCTATCGGTACATGTACGTACCGACAGACTTCCGACGAATATTTTCGTCGATAAAACTACTTTTTTTTGTAGTGGTTGGACCATATTTGGTTTAATCATGAATTAGTCATGAACCAACTTGGTTTAGTTGTGAACCAAACCAAGGGGTTAATGGGCTAATTTTTAGTTTAGGGATAATGGGTTGGATTTGGCCTTTCTAATCAAACTCATTAATGAGGACTATATATTGATATGATTGAGAGAAAATTATACACATGAGATCATCAATTGGCTTGTAAGGTTTTTAAAAAACCTTAACCTAATTTCTCTTCTCTTCTCCCTCTCCCCTCTCTCTTTACCACCGCCAACACTTCCCCTTGTTGCCGTGACCACCACAGGGAAGAAATCTCTTCCTCTTCCTCTTGATCTCTCTTCTTCGTTTGCGGCTAGTAACTTCCGAAGGAGAGACTTATACTCAAGGAGTTGTCTTGAGGAGCTTGGCGTTGATACGAATAGAGGCGAGGTTTGACAACATCACTATGGTTGATACCCTTCTCGTTACAGGTCATCCGTAAGGTACACCTAGCGTAAATTTACTTTCCGTAAAAAAATTTAATTATGCGATCATGTTTGACATGTTGTATCCTTGTATGCATATGATGCGTGTGATGTAATAATTTAGAAATTATTATTATTTTATTTTCCGCTGTGCATGTTTACAAAACATGTTTTAGCACATACCGCCTCAGGCATATCCCAACACTATGCTACTGATTTCGACGTCGACACTCTTTTCTATCGATTTCCGTGCCGACGCCCTGTGTTACCAATTTTAGTATTGACACCCTTTTCTACTGATTTTGACACCGACGCCCTATGCTGCTGATTTCTACGTTTAACATCTTTTTTGCCTCAAATTCTCTGTGAGACCACAAGTCATCTTGACACCAATTTTTATGGATTGTACAAATGTGTATCCTTACAGTTTGGTTATTTTAAGCATTATTTGTTACGTTATCATGCCTGGTCGTGTAGATGTTTCATGGAAATCTGATCCGTATATGTTGAAGCAGTTTTAACAGTTCCTTGCTTCACAACCCTCTGTCACATCAGCTTCCTCTCATATAGGTTTATCATCGTCTGGTATTTCAAGTATATCTTCATCCTTATGTATTTTGGACTCTAGTGCCTCCTATCATATGTCATCTAATTTATCATCTTTTGTTTCTTTTTCTCCCTGTTCATCTATATCTATTGTGACTATTGATAGTACTCCTATGTCATTAGTAGGTGTCGGTTCAATTGTTACATCTTATTTATCTCTTACTGATGTTTATTAAATTCCGAGTCTTACTTTAAATTTTATTTCTGTTAGTCAATTATGTAAGTCTGGATACCTAGTCTATTTTTCTTCATCCAATTATTATGTTCAGGACCCGTAATCTTAGAGGCTGATTGGGACAGGTCGTAGGCAAGGAAGACTCTATGTTTTAGATCAACTCAAAGTACCAGAAGTTGCAGCTTCGAGTGTGGATTTATCATCTTTTCATCTGAATCATTCATCTTTTGATTTTTATTTGTGACATTTTCATTTAGGTCATGTTTTAACATCTCGTTTGCAGTTTTTAGGACCTTTAAAAAGTTTTGATATTTCTGATTGTAGTGGTTGTAAACTGGCTAAATTTTCGACCTTACCATTTTCTAAAAGTCTTTCTTTTTCTTCTGCTCCATTTAATCTTATCCATTTTGATGTGTAGGGACCCTCTCCTATTCCTACAAAAGGAGGGGTCAAGGTATTGTGTTTCATTTATTGATGATTGCACTCGTTACACTTGAGTTCATCTTATGAAACACAAGTCTGATTATCTTACCATTTTCAACAACTTCAGAGTTCTTGTGAAAACTCAACATTCTAGTGTCATAATATGTTTTCGTTGTAATTTGAATGGGGGTCGGTGAATACAATTCAAATCATTTTTCACAATTACTTGCTTCTGATGGTACTATTCATCAAACCTCTTATACAAATACTCCTAAACAGAATGATGTGGCTGAATGAAAACATAGGCATCTTGTTGAAACAACCCATTTATTTTTATTATCTGTCATTATTCCTAGTACCTTTTGTGGGGGGGACAATCATTACCGCTTCTCATGTGATTAATAGAATTCCAACCTCACATAATTTAGGCTTGTCACCTTTTGAAAAATTGTATGGCCATGCTCCTCTCTATTCCTCTTTGCGTATTTTTAGTTGTACTTACTTTGTCCTTCTTCCACATGTCCAGCGTAATAAATTAGCATCTCGGTATGCTCTTTATGTCCTTTTGGGTTATAGTGTTACTCAAAAAGGATATCGTTGTTTTGATTCCATTAGTCAAAAATTGTATGTCTCTCGTTGTGTTGTGTTTCTTGAGCATATTTCATTCTTTTCTATTCTATCTAGTTTGCATAATATGACAAAGTCAGATCTACTTTGTATTGATCCTTTCAATATCGATACTGAGGAAATTTCACCTACAGCTCATACTGGCAGCTTAACTGAATTTGGTGTTTTGGTTCCTGAGATATCCGCTCCACATGCTCCTCCTTCTGTCACTACCCAATCATCTCCTGAGGTTGCGGATGATCCTTTTCTCCACTGTCATCAATCCACTCGAATTCGTAAATCTACTAAACTGCTAGATTTTGCTTACTCTTGTTATTCTCATTCTTTTGCTTCATTTGTTGCATCTATTCATTGTCTTTCTGAGCTTGTATCCTATAGAGAAGCTGTTTGTAACCCACTTTGGCAGAGTACTATGGCTGAGGAACTAACTATTTTTCATCATACATGAGATTTGGTTCCGTTGCCACCAGGAAAACGCACTATAGGTTATCGTTGGATGTATAAAATCAAAACTAAATCTGATGGATCTATCGAGCGATATAAAGCTTGTCTTGTTGCTAAACGTTATTCTCAGGAGTATGATATAGATTATGAGGAAATATTTGCTCTTGTTGTAAAAATGGCGAATGTTCCGTACTCTTATTGCTATTGCTTTTATTCATCGATGGAGAATATCTCAGATAGCTGTCAAGAATGTATTTCTAAATGGTGATCTTCATGAAGAAGTTTATATGACAACTCCTCCTGATATTTCACACCAACCTGGTGAAGTTTGCAGGTTTCGTAAAGCGCTTTATGGTCTCAAACAAGCACCTCGTGCTTGGTTTGAGAAGTTCTCTACAGTGATTACTTCGCTTGGTTTTCATTCTAGTAATCATGAGTTAACATTATTTGTTAGATGTATGAGTGTGGGTCATATTTTTTTATCATTATATGTTGATGACATAATTATTACTGGTGATGATTTTGATGGAATTACTTCTCTGAACTCTAAGTTGGCTCGTCGTTTTGCTATGAAAGACTTGGGTATACTACGCTACTTTCTGGGCATTGAGGTTGTTTATTCCCTGAAATGTTATCTTTTATCCCAGTCAACGTATATATCTAATATGTTTGAGCGTACTTGTCTTACTGATATAGAGTCGTTGATACTCCTATTGAGACTAATACTCAGTATTCTCCATCTGATGGCTCACCTTTGTCTGATCCTAGTTTGTATAAAACTATTGTTGGAAGCTTGGTTTATCTCACTGTGACTCATCCAGATATTGTGTATGCTGTTCATGTGGTTAGTAAATTTGTCGCTGCACCAACTACAGTTCATTGGGCTGCTGTTCTTTGTATTCTCAGGTATCTTTAGGGCACTCAATTTCAAAGCCTTTTATTTCCTTCTACTTCATCTCTTGAACTATGTGCATATTCTGATGTGGATTGGGTTGGTGATCCTGCGGATCGTAAATCTACCACTGACTTCTACATTTTTCTTGATTATTTCCTCATTTCTTGGAAGAGTAAGAAGCAATATATTATTTCTAGATCTTCCACGGAAGTTGAGTATCGTGCCATGACATCAACTACTTGTGAGATAGTTTAGTTGCGTTGGTTACTTGCGGATATGGGTATTTTTCTTCATCAACCTACTCCGTTATATTGTGATAATTAGAGTGTTATTCAAATTACATGTAATTCATTTTTTTCATGAGCGGACGAAACATATTGAAATTGATTGTCATATTACTCGTCACCATCTTCAGATTGGCACCATCACATTACCTTTTGTTCCTTCAAAGTTACAGATTACTGATATGTTTACCAAGTCACATTCTGCTTCACATTTTTGTTTCTTATTTGACAAACTCTCAATGCTTCTAGCTGTAGCATCGTGAGTTTGAGGGAGATGTTAGATTATATATATTTATTTATTTATAGCTTTTAGGGAAATTTGATCTTTTTTCCTTTTATATTTAGAGTTTAGGGTTTCTTAACTAAATTATATAAAGACCTTATACTCTGTATTTTCAATGATTAATTTTGGATTCAATAATATGACTAGTTTTTCCTTTTTCTTAATTTCTATAAAGATCACTGATGGTACCCACGACCTTGAAAACACCACAGACCAAGCACCTGGAAACGTTAGAGCGAGAACCAAGGAAGAAGTCCCTGGTGCAAGCCCTCCGATGCTCAAATCAGAAGAGAGGCCGAACGAAAAAAAGCTGAAGAACAATAAATGCGTGCGCGTAAGTAAGACTGTTGTCTAGCACGTACCTGGTCAACAGAGAGGACCTCCCTCTTTATTCTACCTTTTATAACCTCTGCAATCATAAGACATCATAGAATGTCGAATGTCAGGGGGTGTTGGATGCAAGAAGATGTACGACAGACTTCCATTGGGTTGAAGAAGATTCTGTAGTTTGTATGTGGCAGAGTATACGAATATTCCTTGACGAATAACTATTATTCTCTGATAAGTTGTGATTCCATGACAACGTTGTCACACTAGCGTCCGACCGGTTAAGAGGTCAATCGTGAGTAAGGCTAGGACGATGCCCAAGAGAAGTGAGAGGACTAAGCCTTGAGTATCTGACTGGCATAAAACCGGTCAAGATTAGATTGAGAGTCTTGCTCATAAGAAGTGAGGGGACTGAGCCCTGTGGTCCGACCGACATAAAGCTAGCCGGGATTAAATTGGGAGACATGCCTATGAGAAATGAGGGGACTGAGCCCTGAGAGTTAGACTGATGTAAAGCCGACCGGGATTAGATTGGGAGCCATGTCTATTCGAACTGAAGGGATTGAACCCTGGGGTCCAACCGGCTAAGAGGTCGACCGGGAGTAAGACTAGGATAGTGCCCAGGAGAAGTGAGGGGATTGAGTCCTTGGGATCCGACCGATTATGAGGGGCGGTCGGGAGTAAGACTGAGATGGTACCCAAAAGAAGTGAGGGGACTGAGCTCCTGAGAGTCTGATCGACTAAGAGGCTGACCGAGCATAGAGGAGTGGACTACTTGGACGCGTAGTTTTTAATCCTAATAGCCACCTCTGCCTGACTTTTGACTGTCACATCATCGTCTCTGCCCTATGAGTGGGGTCATCCACTATTTTTCGTATCATATAAGAATAACCATATCTATTTTTTATCTTCTTGACAACTATAAGTAAGATTTTATAATCAATATATGGTATATTTATTATAATAGAATGACATACGCATGTTTTTAGAGGAAAACTTATTTTGTCTCTTAATGATTTGATGGTCAATTATAAATTAACCCTATAATTTATCTTTATTCATATAATCTAGAAGGTGGTCAGCTGTAAGTTAATCCTATGATTTATCTTTGTTAAATTGTGATGGGCGGCTGAGATTGATGAACGTAATCATTTTATTTTCCCTATCATTGCTACAATTATAATCAATATTGAGAGATTACGTTTCTTGCCTTTCTTTCAGGTTTGGTTTGAATTAGTAAGGAACTTAATAAAGGCACTCCACAAACGCTGAGTGATCACTCAGAGCCGGCCCTGGGCCAGGGCTACCAGGGCCCCTGCCCAGGGCCCAAAATTTTAAGGGGCCTAATATATATATATATATATATAAAGATTTTTTTATTGGCCCTTTTCTCTTCCTCACCGAAGCAAGACCTCGCGATTCTACTCGCCATCGCCGAAACCCTCCCTCGCTGCACCTTCCCTCGTCGCTCCCTCCTTCGTCGCCAAAACCCTTCCTTGCAGACTCGCCGTCACCGCACCCTCCCTCGCCGCCGCCGCACCTTCCCTCCCTCGCCGCCGCCGCCGCACCTTCCCTTCCTTGTCGCCGAAACAACAAAATCCTCCCTGGCCCAAGGACAGATTTGCCTCTCTCAGAGGCACCCTCTATTGGTGAGACGAACAATCTCTAGCTCTCTCTTCTATTGTTGTTTTCCCCACTGTGCCGATGTCCTAGTTTTGTTTTCCTTCTCAAAGGTGTAAGGTGTGTTTTATTCAGTCAAATTTCTTTATAATGCATTGGACAGAAAAAGGAGACCCCCTGCGCTCCCTTCGGTTACTTCTCCCCTCCCTGCCTCTGTATCGTTGTTTGCACTTTGAGGAGCGGCTCACCCCTCATTGATTGATGCTAGCTTTGTGCTCATTTTCCTATTCCGCTGTTCCATATACTTTGTCATCTTCTGTAGTTCCTGAACTAGTTTCAAGCTCTGCCCTCCCTCGCCTCGTGCATTTCATTTTCTTATTAATCATGTTTTATTTCGGTATAAATTGGAAATTTCTGCTCTATTCATTTTTAGATCTTAATCAGCCTAATCATGTTTTATTTCTGCAGAAATTGATAATTTTCTTATTAGACTGATAACTTGGGTTATGTGAGGATGGGTATTATTTGTTTCTTGATGTTTGAGTGTTGTCTCGTAGCCATCATATTCATGTTTAGCTTTATCTTTGCAAAATGCTCCAAAAGTGCTAATTGATAAAAGATATTCTGGAGTGATAGGCAAGTCCAGAATATGCCTATATTGGAGTAAAATTTCATAAATTTCAAAATAGGAGCCGTGCTCATATTCATAAATTGGAGTAATATTTCTAAACATGCTTATATTGTTGTGAGGTAGTTGGTAGTTTCATTATAAAAAAAATGTCAATTTTCTAAACATGACAATTTAACTATATTCTCTACATTCACTTTCATTTTTTCTTTTGATTTAGTGAAGAGGAAGCGAAGAAGAAGGTTTACAACGTCTATGTGAGTGATTCTTTAGATTTGGATGTGAAATTAACAAGGAGACATCTAACAAGCCGGAAGGTTTGTGTTAATTATGAGGAACTAATATTTTCTTTACTTTTTTTCTTTATTTAAAGAGAAAAAATAGTGTTGTTCTATTTCTACGATGTTTAAGTTTTTATAAACTGAAATTTGTTTTACTTTCTGTACTGAGTAACCAAGTAGGTCATTTTCTATGGAAAGTTTTTGATTGCCACATGATGCCTTAGTCAATTTTAAAATTTAAAAATTTATGGCATTTTTAATTTTTGTTATTGCTTGGATTTCTATATATAAAATTTAATTCATTTATATCGAGTTTTCACTTATTTAGGATAAAAAAGATTTAATTCTTAACTACTCTATTGAATATATTGTTTAAAATACTCAAACTCAAAGTGAATATATTTGTGATAGGTTTTTATGGTGTTTTCTTCGTTCTTCTAGATTCCTATGCTGATGCTGAAAATAAAGATTATGGAGGTAAATTAATTAGGCTACACTTCTTTATTATTTTTCAATTTGGTGTCAAAATTTTATGTTAAATTGCTATACTTATCTTTTTGCATTCTTGAGTTAAAAATTTCTCTATTGTCAGTATTTTTTTTTTATTAAGAATTCTAAGTGATTGTTCTTTCAAAACACTTCTTGTATTCTAAATGAAATTGATTACAAATAAATTTGTTATTCTTGGATAATTTAATAGTGTAGGAATGGAAAAAAAATTATATATATAGTTTTGGAATTGATGTTTCATTCTTATTTTTAGGTTAAAATTACATAAATTTATACATAAATAAAAAAGTAACAGTCATCATAAGAAAAAAAAAATCTTTGTACAACTAAAAAGTTTCCTTATTCTATTTTTAGAAATAAGATTTTATAGATTACAATAATTATTACTTAAGTTGATGAAAAGATAAAATTAGGTCATAATTAATAATTTCGCCCAGGGTATTTCAATAATCAGGACCGGCTCTGTGATCACTTGACGATACATCTCCAGATGAAGTGCGTATTTATAAATAATTTGAATATTCTATGGACAAATAGTATTTATGATGAAAAATTGATTAAAAATGATGATATAATATTTAAGAATAGAAGAAAAAAGAATTTAACGGTTTTGGTGATAGTAATGTGGTAAAATGTGAGTTGTTCGCCTTAGTGTCTCTATTACCTTGTCCCTAGATCTAACATAGAGAAAATAAATCATGGGTAATTACTAGTCATTAGTACAAATGGTCAAGGTATGGAGGAAGACATACTTGGACATGTTAGTTCTACCTTAAGACCTTATGTGGAAACACCTCATGCCTCAATCACTGCATCACCCTGAGGGAACAATTAGCCACCATTAGTACAGGTGGCCAAGACAGTAATGAATCATATAGGTACACATAGTTTGTAAAATCACAATCCTGGATCGTACTATCGTATGATCCAGAGCATAAATCAATCCTGAATTGTGCAAAATCGAGCTTTGCAGTGGGATCGGAACAAGATCGATGGAAGCTTTGAGAGGTTATAACTTTTGACTCAAATTGAACCACGAGACCTATAATATATCAAATCGAAGATCATTCAAAGATCTTTAGTTAGTTTTAAGTTTTACCCTTGATCGTCCGATTTTAAACCAAAAAAACATTATTTAAAGCCTTTTCGAAGGCCCAAAAGAATTTTAATATTTTTTTATTACTTTTTTTCGTCTTAAACATCTGTTTAATTATTTTTGAGTTAGTTTTTTTTATCAATAATAGTTTATCATTTATTTTTCCCAAAATGACTAGTTTTTTATGCCTATTGTCTAGTATTATGCGGAATCAACGAGTCTTTAGAAGATTATTTCCAACAATTATGTTTGAGTTAAAGGATTCAATAGCATCTACTACGTTAGGTGCTTTGTTGGTCTTTAAATTAGATCATCTTGTAAACTAAGGGAACATTCTTGAGGTTGATTATGATTATTATTATTATTATGTAGATAGAAATTTTATAATTTTTTCATTTTATAATATAAATATTATTTAGTGATACGGTACCGATCAATTGTAGTTAAATTACTAATTAATTTAAATTTATACATATAATAATATAATATGAGGTACTGAGTTTTATATATATATATATATATATTATTAATTATGTATCATAAAATTTCAAAGGCTTTTGGTAGGATCACATGATTTTACTCCATTCTTGACTGATCCGATACTGACCCCAAATTGACTTTGCGTAGGATCATAATTTTATAAACTATATAGATACGTATGCACAGATATTATTGTATGATGGTGAGTTAATTAGCCGCACACGTAGATATTAATTGTATAATGGTGAGTTAATTAGCAGCATTAATCGGTCTATCTTCAACAAGGGGTTGTAGTTACCCAACACTATGCTCTGTTTATAGTGGATTATGTATGAATGAAATAAATCTAGGGTATGGAAAGAGATGGGAAAGGAAACAAATCTCTTTCTATGTATGCTTGTTTACCTTGATTGAGAAAGGTGGGTACTTGCAGTGTAATTTTTGTAATTAAAAAAGGGTATATGCATCATTTTTTAGATATATGATGTAATTTTGTGAGTTAAAAAGGATATATACATCATTTTTTGGTATATGGTGTAATTTTATAAATGAAAAGGGGTATATACATATTTTTTTTTCCATCCGTTATTTTTTGTTTGATTTTAAGATGATCGATTTTGGCTCAAAAACTATTTGCTAATAGATTACGTTTCTCTTCTCTTTTAAAATTTTAATGAGGTAAATGAAGAAAACTTTTTATTAATTTTACTTTCTGCTCTCTCAAATAATTTTTATTAGTTTTACTTGCTGCTCTCTCAAATAAATAGAATAATTAGAGGAGTAATTAAGAGAATCAAAATTTAAATTTTATGATGGATGAACATTTTACATTAGGTATATATATTATATTTCTAGATTTACCTAATAACAATACCCCTCATGTTAATTTTTATTTTTTTTAAAGTTTAAGGTATAATATTTAATTAAAAAAATCTCACGTGATGTGTGCAACATATTATATATATACGATTATAAATATATAGAGAGAGAGGGGGGGGGGGGATAATATCCTATCCGACCTTATGTATGTGAGTGATTGTGGGTGACATTCGATGTGAACCATCTGACGCGGTTAAAATTTAATTTTTTTAATCTCTCTTATTTGTATGTAACAATTTTTCTCTTTTTCCTCTCTCATTTACATACAACAACTTTTCTCTTTTTCCTCTAAAATTCTCTCTTTTCTTTCCTTTGATTGCATGCAACAATCAATGTGATGCTGATTTTTTAAAAACCAACACTAAGGTGGTGCAGCTACTATAACGTAGTAGTTGTTAAAAACATGTAGCAATTAGTAGCTGTTATACATAGTAGCTGCTACAATGTGTAGCAGTTAATAGCTGCTACAATATGTAGCAGTTAATAGCTGCTACAATGTGTAGCAGTTAATAGTTGCTACAATGTGTAGCAGTTAATAACTACTACAATGTAATAATTGTTACAACGTGTAGTAGTTAGTGTGCAGTGTAGTAGTTAGTAGCTACTACAATGTAATAGCCGCTACAACGATAGCTGTTATTGTGTAGTAGCTGTTATAACTACAATTATTTTTCATATTGTAGCAGTTACGGTTTCGTAACTACTACACAGTTGTAACAACTACGGAACCATAGATGCTACAATATGAGTAGCTGCTACAATTGTGTAACAAACTTCTGAATACCATAACTTTTAACTTGGATATTATAATGAGACGATCTTTTTTTTTGAATTGAAGTTAGTTCAGAGATCTATATTTAAAAAAAAAATCTCATTCTGATATCCAAATCAAAAGTTATGGTCTTCAAAAGTTTACTATACAGTTGTAGCAACTACGAGTTCGTAGTAGTTGTAGAAGCTACGTAACCGTGGTTACTACAACATAAAAAATAATTATAGTTGTAACAACTACGAAACTGTAACTGCTACAATTGTATAGGAGGTAATACATTTTCTATATACAAGCATGTGTTAGAAGAGAGAGAGACAATGCATACTGTACTGGAGGGATAGACAATGCATACTATACTGGATGGATAGATGTGTGATTTTTTAAATTCTGACATGACACTACTACGGTAAAAAATTATAAAAAAAAGTGACAGGACACTACTATAGTGAAATAATGTACCTATCACATAGGAATCGTTTGGATATATATATAAAAAGTGACATGACACTACTATAGTTGGAGAGATATATACATCTATATAGAAATTTGATATGTTACGGACCTTATACTGCGGATCCGTTTGGATTTGACTCAGACACCTGGAATTGATCCAAGCATCATGATTCATTTAGTATTTTTTTATTTTATTTTGGGGTATATGATATGTATTTAGTGTTAAAGATTTTAAGATTTAGGAGTTGAGTTATAATGAGTTTGAGCCAATAAGATTTTTCCTCTAGGGTTTAGACTTCTCTCTTGGGTTATAGTGTTTAAGATTAAAAGTTTTAGATGTTTACAAGGTATATTATATGTATTTAGAATTTAAGATTTTAGGATTTAGGAGTTGGGTTATAATGACTTTAAGATAATAAGATTTTTTCTCTAAAATTTAGACTTCCCTCTTGGTTGTAGTATTTAAGATAAAAAATTTTAGATGCACACGAGATATAATATATATATATATATATATTTAGGATGTTTTGAGTTTAAGATTTAAAGAATTTTTTATTTTTAAAAATAAAAAAATTGAGACGTCTAGATTAAATTAAAGCACCTCTACTAATTTTTTTAAAAAAAAATAAAAAAAAAAGGATGGAGGAGTCTGTATTAATTTTCAAAATTTAAATTTTAAATGGAATACATATTTTAAAGTTGATTTTTAAATGCATATTAATTATATTCTAAATTTACTAATAAATAAATAAGAAGAAATTTAAATATTTAAATTATTATAAAATAAAATTTATTACTTGAGTGAGTGAAAAACTCCAACTATTTGTTAGAAAATTAGTTTTTTTTAATGAAGCAGTTAAATAGGACATAATGACTATTATGAAAGGTTAATCCTATTCAATTATCTAAAAAAGGACATGAGCACTAAAAATGACAGTATGAATAACTGTTAATTCTAATCTACTTTAATTAAAATTAAACATAATTAATAACTACTAGATTTAATATAAAAGTCATTCAACAATAAATATTATTGAATTGTTAATAATGATATCGAAAAGAGTATGTTTAGATCCAATAATAATAAAATTAGTAGCCATTTTTTGGTAGGCCCAAGTTTGTGCACTTGATGGCCTTAACTCATTAGGCCTTCGGCCCGGCTCACCTAGACACCTAACCAATTTCATTTATTTATTTAGATTAGATTATTTATATTTTCATTATCACTTTTGTTTTTAAAAAATAAACATTAAAAATATAAAAATATTTTTCTAAAGAATAAAGGAAGTCTAAATATAAACTTTATTGATATATCTCGCTTGGCTTGCTATCGATATGAATGAACTCTAAAGGCTTACTTGGGTGGATAAAAATCCACCCATTTGACTAATTTGGGTTGGACCACGATAGCTTTAGTTGATCTAATCAATTAAATGCGCTCAAATAGCATGTTATTGCATCCTAGGGACCATTATTTCCATCTATTTTTATATTTATTTATTTATTTATTTTTTGATGTCTCTATCTCTAAACTACTCTTATTGTTGTCATTGTTCTTGTTTCTTTTCGTTGGAACGAAGACTCATATAGTGACGCCGCAAGCTCATGTGGATAATGGCATGAGCTTAGGTAGGCAAAAGACGTGCTTGAGCAAGTGGCAATGACCATGCTCTCGATCGGGCGTGCCATGAGAGACGAGCGATGAGCAACAAGCTAGAACCACGAGCTCGAGCAAGCGACAACAACTAGTTTGGGCAAGCAATGAGAGCAAGCTTGAGAGTGCTATATATGACAAACAAGGATCGACTAGTGAGAATCATAACTAAACAAGGAGAAGACAAGGGGTAATTTGGAAATAAAGGGCAGTGTTATTCTAATAAGAAATTAGAAATGAACATCTATCTATTCACCATTTGATGATTAAAATACAATTATAATAATAACAAAGCAACATAAATACAATAACAATGACAAATAAGTGATTTTAAAATGGATGATTTTGAGAAGATTGATAATTTTTTTAATAATCTAAGTGCCTGAACTTTATTCGATTAATATAGAAAATCTTCCTCAACTCATCTATTAATTAAATTTAAAACATAATTTGAATTTTGATTTTCTTATTATTTTTCTATTAATGTACCACACCCATGGGGTAGATATTGATATCTCTCGTTTCTTCCAAATCTAAGTTGATTGTTGTACTAAACCAACTCATTTGCAATTTGATACGAAGAAATTAAAACTAATTGAACAAGTCATGGATTTGAATCGCTAAAATAATTTCTTGCAATGTAAAATAAGATCTCGTATAGTAGATCAGGAGTTTCGTACACTTAATTATTATTTTTTTCTCTTTAGCTAAACTACCCATTTTCCATAAAAAAATATAGACAATTCCAAATAGCAAAACCTGCAGAATACAATGCTATTTAATCGGGAGCTGGCGATACTGAACTGTGTAGGATGAATGTTATAGCTCCAATAGCGACGAGCTTTTCAGACTAGACATCCCTTCTGCACAGGGGACAGGATCCATGCCTGATGAGCCAACTATCAATGCATGACAGATGAAACACATGGCAACAATCAGGCAACCTCCTCACCATTTCCCCCAATTGCAGCTCCTAAACAAACTAACAAGTTACTGCCAATGATTCCAAATCACAGTGGTTCAATCGAAAGAAGAAGAAGAAGAAGAAGAAGACGACTGTACCTGCAGACACACTGAGCAGCTTGTCTTCTCCCCTGATGCATCAAGCTCGTCTCTTGCAGTGACTTTGGACTTTGGCAGCTTCTCGACTTCATCAACGGACAAGCCCTTGGCGTTGGCACCGGCATCATAAAGATCAAGAGTTTCCATGAAAGGCAGACCGAGTGCATTCATCTGCGAGAGGGACGACAGACAAGATCTGAGAGATTTCGAGTAATCGGGCATCGAATTATTTATCGGATAAAAAACCTGACTCTGGACTGCACTCTGCACTGCTGGCCCAACCTTCTCCCTGACCAGTCGTCCATTGAATAGGCTAGAGATTATGTCGAGCTGCTGCAAGACGATCAAAGTGATGACTGATCGAAACGAGGACAGGAAGTAGTGTTCAGCGAGTGTCGGCAGAATTACCAGGTAGAGAAGGCTCCAAATGCCAGAATCCCTGGAGTTCCATAGATCGAGAGACGAATCGATGACTTCGATGGAGAAGACGGCGCCGGAAATGGCTCCGACTCCGGATCCTCTGAGGAAACCACTCTCAGTGGCAAGGCCTATGAGAGCGCCGGTGACGGCTCCTACCAGTGAACCAACTACTCAAACAACAACAACAACAGAAATTTAGACTAGAATTTACAAAACCAAGTCAGACAATAACAGATGAGGATAGCAACGAGTGCTGACCGATTGCGAAGATGCAAGTGAAAACCACAGAGAACACTCTAGCAAACAGCTCTGAGGCCATGCATCTGAATCCAAAACTCTCTCTTCCCTCTGATGAAGAAGAAGAAGAAGAAGAAGGAGAAGAAGAGAGGGACGCCATGAGGTGGTGAGGGTAGTAGGAAGGTGACATATAGTCACAGGGATGATGCTTCAGTTCAGTTCCAAGTTCTCATGCTCTCGCATCATTTCTTTGAGAAATTTTTTATTTTTGTTTTTGTTTTTGTTTTTGTTGGAAAGGACTATCTTGTTGGAGAGCGAGTGATTGAAGCTATGGACACAAATATCTATCAAAAAGAAGTAATTTTTTTTGGGAGGCATGGCCCCAATTCTGACCCATGCAGGGTCAGCAGTTCTTATCAGGAAGGACTGTGCTGGAGATGAACTGAAGACTAATAAATGAGGACAGCTCAAGCGAAGTGAAAGGAAAATCGGATCGGAGATGGTTCAGGGGTAGTATGTGGTTCACTCATCCAAAGAATGGATCGATTCAAGAAATGACATTTAAATTGAGGAAAGTTTCAGTTCGTGGTTTGTCCTCTCAATTTCGCCCATCAACTAGTTACATTTATTTCCTACTATTTATTGTTCAAACATTAGCACTTTAATCTTACAACACCAGTCAGGTGTCTAATGAGTCAGAAAGTGTTAGATTTACGGTAATAAAGTAAGGATCAAGTTTTTTACCATCGGTAAAAAAAAATTATCCTCACCTAATTTAATTTTTAACGACCGACCGACTATAAATTAATTTTATAATTTATCTTTAAATGTATTACGAAAGACGTTCGTTTAAAATGAGGATAATCATTTTTATTACAATTGCAACACTCCTTTTGCTTTTAATTTTTTTTTAATACAAGTAACCAGCTCTTACTGTCCGACTAGATAGACGGTCCATTCAACTCCACAGATAAATTATCGAATAAATTTGAAAAATACAAATGGGTCTTTGCTGGTGGCCAATATCATGAGTGTTTTGAGTGTCGTGTTTGTTTAATATGACTCGTGTGATAATCGAATCCTTGTTATATAGGTATACCATCCTATTGTTTACCATCATATTGTGCCCTGAGAATTTTTTTTTTTTTACTGAGATATCCAGTTTTTATGATTCGATTAATCCTAGAGGTGGATGATCCGACCCTATAAATTGACCACTAGATAGATCCGAGAAACATAAATGAATCATGACGGGTGGTTCAATTATTCAATATCACAAATGGTTCGAGCATTACGATTTTTTAATATGTCCTACGAGATAATTGTATGGGTATACTACTCTACCACTTATCATCGCCCTTTTTTCATTTTTTTTTAAAAATTAATCTAGGTATCTAGGCCTTAGATCTAACTAGTCTCAGAGGTGGATGATCCGATCTCACAAATTTATCATAAGATAAATTTGAAAAACATAGATGGTGCTGACATGACATCCAGAATCACTAGTGGTTTAAGTTCTGCAGTGTTCAAAAATACTCAGCATAAAATTCAAACCCTTATTATATAAGAATCATCCTGGCCTCGAACTATTGCAAGTGAGTCCTTTTTTTTTCAATCTTTTTTTTGAATAATCTAGACATTTGGGTCTTCAATCTAATTAGTATAGAGATGGTCCAATTCAATAAATCAGCCATAAATTCGGGAACTATAGATAAGTCCTTTTTGTTTCACCCTCCGGAGGAGTGCAAATTCAACTTTAATTATTTTTAAAATTCTGAGAAGATAATATCATTCTCGAAAACATCTTATTAACAATGAAAACCATGACCTATATATGAATAAACAATCAACCTAGATCACTAAACAATCAATCAACCGTAATAGACTGCTAAACAATCAGTCAATTTTAAATTTTTTATTTTATAGAAATAATTAATCCAAAGGTGATGTGATATGTGAGATGTATATTAGAATCTGAATTGCAGATTAATATATAGAATGTAGTGCTACCTCTTTGTCATTCCCTTCAAACTTCATTAAGAATTTTTCTTTTCTTTTCTAAGTTTGTCGTCTGAAATAAAGATCTAAACGAAAGTGTGCAATTGTTGAAAAATGCTCGATAGCTATCATAACACAACTTCCTTTCTTTTTTGAAAAAAATAAGAATCATTCACAGCACTGAATTCTCTGTGAGCCATGCCTTGCTGCTACTGATTCTTCAGTACCAAGAATGAGGGAGCATGGAACAAAACATGGAACTACACTGAATTATGAATATCAGAAACTATTACAGTCAGTTTCATGAGATCTTTTCTTTTCTCAAGAAAGAAAAAAAATCCATGAGAAATTTGGATTGGATTTTCTTCTCAGTTGATAATCTGTCAGAGGTGGTGGAGATTAGTTGGAGATGTTTGTGTAAGTATTTCGAGTTAGTTTTGATATAATCAAATGAGTTAAATTAGATCATATAGATTTGATATCTTATATCTAACTATATAAGGACTTAGAAACACGAGAAATTGAGCGGAGACACAACGAGCGAGAAGTATGATATGAGGAGGGAGTCGACGAGTTTGGTGCAACCGAAGGATAAGAAGCTGTTGAAGAGTAGATCAGTGGATGAGAAAGATCTGTGTGGGGCACCTGAGAGATGAGAAGCCGGGGAGGAAACCTGTTTGAGGAGAAAGTTGAAATTAAGTTCGAGTGAACTCAACTCTGGATAGTCAGAGCATCACCTAAGCAAGCGGATGGAAGAATGATCAACTTCTGAGTTGACCATTCTAGGCACCTTGTGTTGAATTTTGTTTTAAATTCAAAGCATTTTTTTTTGTAGTGTTTTTAGTCCCACATTGCTAAGTGGAGAAGCTTGGAAGGGCTTATATAGGAAGCCCTTCCATCCTTGCTTAGCAATGATAAGGGGACCTACACGCATGCGTGGGCCAAGCCCAAATCGAGTGGATTTGGGGGGTTCGAGCCGGAAATCCATAAATTGGGCATCACGTAGGGGGGGGGGGTGCAAATCCCCAACCCGTGGGCCCACGGGCAGCCCGGTCTGTTTTTGCTGGTTTGGTTCTGCGCGTGAGGAAGGGACGCGAGACGCGTTTTCCTCACTAGCGAAGCAGTGCTTCGTATCTTCTCAGAGTGAATAAAAGGGGACTTGCAGCACCTCTATTCTTCACTCAAGCCTAGAGCTTTCTCCTCCTCCCTTCTCTGTGCGATTCATTCTGCACGATTTTCTGCTTTCTTGTCCTGAGGCTTGGTGTTCCGGCGATCTGAAGTTGGGTCCGAGTATCGCGTCCGTTTTGGAGTGCACCTACGGACGAGACGAGCGGTTGTCAGATGTTGGGGGAATTTTGCCAGAGAGCCTTTGCACCGTGAGGTGGCAATAAATTCTCTAAGGACAGTCGGCGTGCCGACGCTTCAACCGGATAACTATATTCTAAACTCTACTCCTTTATTTATCTGTCTATTGCATGCTATTTTTTGTGCGAATATAATACTGCTTATATTGCTTTAATTTACAACATTCTTAGAGAATTTATTGCCTGCATCAATAGACATGATGAATGATAGGGTAATAGGATCTGATGAGGCTAGTGCTAGACCCGAGAAATTTTACGGGCAAAACTTCAGACGTTGGCAACAACGGATTAAATTTTGGCTTACTACGCTAAGGCTATTCTCCGTTATAGAAACAGACCCTCCTTCACCTAATGAAGAGGAACCTGCCCGTAGTGCTGCCTTAGAGAGGTTTAAGCAAAGGGATTATCTCTGCAATGGGAGAATCCTGTCTGCCCTCTTAGACGCACTATTTGATGTGTACTGCTAAACCTCTTCAGTTAAAGAGCTGTGGAAATCTTTGGATAAAAAATATAACTCCGAAGATTCTGGTTTAGAAAAGTATACTGTGGCAAAATTCCTGAACTTCAAAATGGTTGAAGGCAAATCTGTGGTTGAGCAGACACATGAATTCCAAGTTCAAATTCATGGTCTTGCTGAAGGAGATATGCCATTACCTGAAAAATTTCAGGTCTTGTCTATCATCGAAAAATTACCTCCAAGTTGGGAAGATTTTGGCATGACTCTTAAACATCGGAGAGGTAAAATCTCTCTAAAAGATTTGATGATTGCCTTAAATATCGAAGAAGAATATCGGAAACAACATAAAAATGATGATACAAGAATGCCTATGGATTTTATTCCAAAGGCGAATGTAGTAGTCTCATCTGACAAGAAGAAATTCAAAAATCAGAAAATAAAGAACAAGATGAAACCCAACCCAAAGGTTCAAAAGAAAACTGGAACCAAACCTAAGCCTTGCTAGGCATGTGGACAGGTTGGACATTATGCCAAATTCTGCCCTAAGCGAAAGGACAAGGAGAAAAACCAAAGCAATACGTCCAACACCAAGGCACAAGTAAATGTCGTGACTGCTAGTAACGACATCAGCGATAGGTTTGTTACCTTCAAACCCGAACTAAACTTGATCTATCAACCCAATGAATGATTAGTTGATACAGGTGCTAATGTACATTGTTGTGCTGATCACTCTGCCTTCCTTACTTATCAGGTAATTGAAGGCACTTCCGCGACCATGGGGAACTATTCTGCAGTCAGGGTGTTTGGGATAGGACAAGTTGACCTGAGGTTCACCTCTGGAAAAGTCCTGTCACTGCATGAGGTGCACCATGTTCCAGCGATCCGTCAGAATTTGATTAGCGGATCAAAGTTAGTCCATACTAGTTATGAGTTGAACTTTAAATGTAATAAAATTGTAATATTACATTTAGGAACCTTTATTGGAAAAGGTTACCTTAATGAAGGTTTATTCAAACTCAATGTAGAAAATGCTACCTTAAATAAATCTACTAATATTGGTTGTTCATATAAGATTGAGTCTTATGATATATGGCATGACATATTAGGACATGTCAATTTTAATACCGTGAAAAGGATGATGAACCTTGACATGATTCCTAAATATGCTATAAATGATAGGAAAAAATGTGAAGTTTGTGTGCAATATAAACAAACCTGAAAACCCTTCAAATCAGTTGATAGAAATTCTGATATTTTAGAATTAATCCATACTAATTGTTGTGAGTTTAACAGTGTAATAATGAGAGATCATAAAAGGTATTTCATCACCTTCATTGATGATCACTCTCGTTATTGTTATGTTTTTTTGCTAAAAACCAAGGATGAAGCTTTAGATAAATTTATGGTTTTTAAATCTGAAGCTGAGAATCAAACCGATAAAACTATTAAGAGGTTAAGGTCTGATAGGGGTGGAGAATTTACCTCGAACCTGTTTCAAAAATTTTGTCAAGATACAGGTATAATCCATGAGGTAACTGCTCCATATAGTCCTCAATCCAACGGTATAGCAGAACGGAAAAATCGAACCCTTGAAAATATGATTAATTCTATGTTAGGCAGTTCTGGGTTACCCAACTTTATGTGAGGGGAGGCTCTATACACTACATGTCATGTGCTAAATAGAGTCCCAATGAAGTCAAGGGATAAAACACCATATGAGCTTTGGAAAGGCCGAAGGACAAGTTTGAAATATCTTAAAGTGTGGGGGTGCCTTGCAAAGGTACTAGTACCTAAACACAGAAGGAAAAAAACTTGGTCCAAAGACCGTAGATGGTATCTTCTTGGGTTATGCTCAAAATAGTATTGCATATAGGTTCCTGATTATTAAATCAGAAATTCCTGGAATAGATGCAAATACTATTCTAGAACTTCGCGATGCTACATTTTTTGAGGATATATTTCCTATGAAGACGAGAACACCTCAATCTAGTATTCCTACTAGAAATGAGCCTTCTTCCGTAGAGGTCCCACTATCCGTAGTGGGTACGCCTTCCTCAAGTCACTCTAGACTAGATGAATCTAGTGAATATACAGAACCAAGAAGGAGCAAGAGGCAACGTGTGTCTACGGATTTAGGCCAGGACTTTATCACCTATAATATAGAAGGTGATCCTGTGACATATAGAGATGTTATGGCTTCTCTTGAAGCTAAACACTGGAAAGAGGCTATTAAAAGTGAAATGGACTCTATTATCTCTAATGCCACTTGGGAGTTGGTAGATTTACCTCCTGGGTGTATCACTATAGGATGTAAATGGGTGTTTAAGAGAAAACTAAAACCTGATGGGTCAGTAGATAAATTCAAAGTCCGCCTAGTTGCTAAGAGATTCAAACAAAAAGAAGGGATTGACTATTTTGACACTTATTCTCCTGTTACCAGAATTACTACAATCCGAGTATTAATTGCATTAGCATCCATATATCATCTTGAGGTCCATCAAATGGATGTTAAAACGACATTCCTGAATGGAGATCTGGAAGAAGAGATATATATGGATCAGCCTGAGGGATATGTAGTCTCTGGAAATGAGAATAAAGTCTGTAGGTTAGTCAAATCTCTTTATGGTTTGAAGCAAGCCCCAAAGCAGTGGTACGAAAAATTTGATAGAGCTATGCTATCGTTTGGCTTTGAAGTAAATGACTCTGATAAATGTGTGTATGCTAAAATAAAAAGTGATAATTGTATTATCTTATGTTTATATGTAGATGATATTCTACTATTTGGAACTAACCTTTCTATTATTAATGAGACTAAGACCCTCTTAAGTGGTAAGTTTGATATGAAGGATATGGGTTGTGCTGATGTGATTTTAGGGTTGAAGTTGACTTGTTCAACTGATGGAATAACAATTTCTCAGTCACTCTATGTTGAGAGAGTATTAGAGAAATATGGTTATAGCCAATTTAAATCTGTTGTCACACCATATGACCCTTCAAAAACTCTCCACAAAAATAATAGTGGTGTGACAGTGTCTCAATTAAGATATTCACAAATAATAGGTAGTCTAATGTATTTAGCTAATTGTTCTAGACCTCATATTTCTTTTGCTATAACGAAATTGAGCAGGTTTACCAGCTATCCGGACAGAACGCATTGAGATGCATTAGACAGAGTACTCAGATACCTAAAAGGTACTATATCCTTGGGCTTATGGTATGAGAGATTCCCTGCAGTCCTGGAGGGATATAGTGATACTAGTTGGATAGCAGACACTGCTGAGTGTAAAGGCGTTACTGGTTATGTCTTTACACTTGGAGGTGGTGCAGTTGCTTGGAGGTCTGTTAAACAGACGATTATATCCCGTTCTACATCTGAGGTAGAATTATGTGCTTTAGATACCACAGTAACTGAAGCTGATTGGCTTAAGGGTCTTCTTTCAGAAATTCCCTTGATGGTAAAGCCAATACCTTCTATTTCAGTACACTGTGATAATCAAACAACAATAGCTCAGATTAGAAGCTCCAAGTATAACCAGAAACAGAAGAGACATGTACGAATAAGATTGAAGTCTATTCGTGAGCTAGTGTCTCTTGGAGTGGTGTCATTGGACTTCGTAAGTTCAAAAGACAATATTACTGATCCACTCACAAAATGACTTGATTATGAGAAAATCAAGAGATCCAGTAAGGAAATGGGATTGAGGCCTATCCTGGTTTCATCTATAACGGCAACCCAACCTATTGTTAGGATCGATGGATTGCGGCTAGAGAGGGGGGGGTGTGAATAGCCGACCCCAAATCTTCGTTTCTTTCTACAAGTTGATGTTAGCGCAGTGGAAAATAAAACAAAGAAATAAAGACAAGAAGATCAAACCTCAACACGCAGTGATGTAACGAGGTTCGGAGATATACTCCTACTCCTCGGTGTGTCCGTAAGGTGGACGAAGCCTATCAATCCGTCGGTGGATGAGACCTCGGAAACCCGGCTAATAATCACTCCTTCTGGGTGGAGAAACCTCGCCACAATAACTTGCAACAGCAATATGAAAATACAAAGAAGAGCAA
This sequence comes from Zingiber officinale, assembly GCF_018446385.1. Lineage (NCBI taxonomy): Eukaryota > Viridiplantae > Streptophyta > Magnoliopsida > Zingiberales > Zingiberaceae > Zingiber > Zingiber officinale. Next base: position 81,582,332 of record NC_055994.1, read on the forward strand.
GAACAAAATACACAATGAATGTACAAATACTCGCTTGCCTTCTCGTCGACTGAAGTCCCGGATGAAGCACCAACTTCACGGACGAATGCCAACAAGCAACTCAGTTAAAGAAGCTCACCCGAAGCTTCGGAGCTCAGCAAAGCTCAAGAGCACAGCTTTCAGAAGAACAACAGCTCAGTTCAGAGGAGGAAGAAGAAGGAAGAAGTTGTTGCCCTCGATCTCCTTTTATAACCTCTGATATCCTGAGCCAACCTGTGAACCTGCAAGCAAAAAGGCCAGAACACAGAAGCCCGAAATAACCTAGCCGTTGAGTCACAACGGCTAGTCCTGGACCGATCAGGCTCCACCCTGATCGGTCCAGGGTTCTTCTGATCGGTCATGGAGACCGATCAGGCTCTATGCTGATCGGTCCCCAGACCGATCAGAATGCTTTCACAGAGAGTTGCCCAACTCTCTGTGCGTACCCTGATCGGTCCCGGGGACCGATCAGGCTTCCTGCTGATCGGTCCCCAGACCGATCAGTAAGCTTACAGAGGCACACTGATCGCTTTCTGATCGATCTCCAGACCGATCAGGAAACCACAGTATCAGTGGATCGGTCACCAGACCGATCCAGGTCTTGGTTTTTGCCTAAACCAAGTCCAAACCAATATCCGGTCTACCTTGACCTCTTGGTACATCATGCTTAGCATCCGGTCACTCCCTTGACCTGCTAAGACTCCCCACCAAGTGTCCGGTCAATCCCTTTGACCCACTTGGACTTTTCTCTTCGTGTCAAGTATCCGGTCACTCCCTTGACCTACTTGACCTTCTCAACACCAGATGTCCGATCACCCTTGATCCATCTGGATTTTCCCTTGCCCGGCTTCACTCACCAGGACTTTCACCTAGCTTCACTCACTAGGATTTTCACCTGGCTTCACTCACCAGGACTTTCCCACTGCCTGGCTTCACTCACCAGGACTTTCACCTAGCTTCACTCACTAGGGTTTTCACAACTGCCTGGCTTCACTCACCAGGACTTTCCCACTGCCTGGCTTCACTCACCAGGACTTTCCCACTGCTTGGCTTCACTCACCAGGACTTATCCGTCTGCCTGGCTTCACTAACCAGGACTTATCCATCTGCCTGGCTTCACTCACCAGGACTTTCCACATCCGGTCCAGAGAACGAGCTACCGAGCCCTCTCTGACCACAGTTCGGGGAACGAGCTACCGAGCCCTCTTCGACTTCCATCCGGTCCAGAGAACGAGCTCCTGAGCCCTCTCTGACCACAGTCCGGAGAACGAGATACCGAGCCCTCTCCGTCTTCCATCCGGTCCAGAGAACGAGCTCCTGAGCCCTCTCTGACCACAGTCCGGAGAACGAGCTACCGAGCCCTCTCCGACTTCCCATGTGCCAAGCTTCCATACTTGGACTTCTCCGTGCCAAGTCTCCATACTTGGACTTTTCCTGTGCCAAGCTCCCTGCTTGGACTTTTCACCATGCCAAACTCCCTGCTTTGACTTTTCACCATGCCAAACTCCCTGCTTTGACTTTTCACCATGCCAAACTCCCTGCTTGGACTTTTCCCGTGCCAAGCTCCCTGCTTGGACTTTTCCCGTGCCAAGCTCCCTGCTTGGACTTTTCCGAGTCAGGTCAACTCACCTCGGGTCAACCAGGTCAACCTTGACCACAGGTTGCACCCACAATCTCCCAAGCTTGTATCCTTGTAAAACATCAAGATACAACTTTTTTGTTCACGTCAAACATTGTCAAACATAACTCGTCAAACATCAAAACACAACTCGAGTCAAGTCAACTCGAGTCTGGTCAACCAGGTCAACCTTGACCTAAGGTTGCACCAATAATCTCCCCCTTTTTGATGTTTGACAAAACTCATAATCAAGTTAGGTTAACCCGATAACCTAACTTAGGTTTTCCAATGTTCTTCCCTGAACATTCTCTAGACATTCTCCATTCTCCTCAAACTCCAATGAGACATTCTCCCCTTTTTTGACACACATCAAAAAGAGTGAATCAAGGACAAAAGTTTCTTCCTAATGAAAGTCTCATACCTTTCATTGAAACCCTTAATTTCCCCCTTGACACTAGAGTCAACAATTAACTTAGTGATAATCTCATATCACTTAAGTCTTTTAGGAGTAAAAACTCCCCCTAAAAGTCAACTCCCCCTTGACTAATAGGTAAAACTCCCCCTAAAGGTCAACTCCCCCTTGACCATTGCACCAACAATGTCTTTGAGAGTTTCAACCCTTTAGAAATCTAAGACACCAATTCCCGAGCTGAAATTTCAGACAACCAGTCGAATTTCAGCAACTTAGCACGCCCTGATCGGTCACCAGACCGATCAGACTTCACTGGATCGGTCACCAGACCGATCCACACTCTCCTGGATCGGTCCTGGTGACCGATCCACACTTTCCTGGACCGATCAGAATCCTCTCTGATCGGTCCACAAGTCTGATATCAGAATTTCTGATTTTCCTCCCGAAATTCAGAAACTCCTAGAAAATTTCAGAAAATTCCAAAAATTGTAAAACTTTGAGGATACATTCCTCATAACATATATTATCAAGAAAAAATAGTTTTCTATGAAAATAACTTCCATTTCCAAATCTTGATACAAAGTTCAAAAGATTTTGAAATAACTCAAAGTTAATCAATCTTTGTATCAATTTACTCAATGATGAATGCTATCACTAGAAAAGCTTCATCAAGGTTTTTCAAATCAACTTTGAAATGATTTTAAACCATTTAATTTAGGACCGCAATCTTAGGGCTAAATGTACATGACTTGTACACAAGCTTTCCCTATGATCCTCAATTTCGAATTAGGCTCATCTAGGTACAAGAACTATGCACCTTGATCCTAACTCATGATCCTAATATCTCACACACATCTAAGGTGTATCAAACACATCCAAGTCAATTTTGATGTGAGATATGGGTTTAGGTCATCTTAGGCTAAGTTCTCATGCATTTTCTAAACAACAATTTGATCTCCATATCAAATTATGTTTTTGTCCTTAAATCAAATTAATTGATTTTAAATGCAAAAGATGATGACATGACATATAATGATATCATAAGTAAAAACATGTGCCAATGTCATGATGTCATGTCATAAAATATGAAACTTAAATAGAGCATGACATTTAACTAACCTAAGCATTATCATGACATTTCAAATAATAATAAATTAAATATGATGTCATGACATAACATATGACAAACAATATATGTCAAATAACATGTAAAGGTATAGAAGATACCTAATTCTAGCCTTAGTTGCCATTTTTGATAGTTTTGATCATTTTGCCATAGGTTCTATATTCCTAAGTGTAATAGACCTAAAATCATATACCAAAGATTTTTAGATCACTATGTGCCAATTAGATGGACTCTAGAAAACTCCTCAAATGTGGTTGACACATCCTAATCACCTTAGGAATAACTTTTCATTTCATTTTCAAGGCTTGATTACACCTTGAAAATTCCTAAAGTGCCACCTTTTGCCATGATTAGGTTAACTACCTATTCAAGTAAGGTTGGCACACCCTAAACCATCTAGCGTGATGGAATCACGCTCTTAGGAACCCAATACCTATTGGAGCTCATTGGGTTCACTAAATATTCACTAGGGATGACTTCCCTAGCAACCCTCCTAGGCTTTAAAGCCTTGGTCATTTGGGACTCAACAAGATCAACTCTAGGGGTGACTCCCCTTGTGACCTTGGTGATGGTCTTTCTAGCCCTAGGTCTTGTTCCATAATCGAATGGAACATCATAGTAAGTGGGCTTGACCACTTGGGACTTAGGTTTGTGACCCAAACCTTCCTTGTCCTTGGACTTGGGTTTTTGACCCCTAGACTCTAGAGTCAAATCCTCAAGAGCCTTTTCTAGAGAGTCAAGTCTTGACCTCAAGACTTGATTTTCTTTCTCTAATACCTCAAGCTTTAATTTATCATTTTTCTTTGAGGTATTCCTAAGCATATGTCTAGATGATTTGGGATTTCTACCTAGATTTTCCTTAGCCTTAGATGGGTTAATTCTAGGGTTGACATTTCTAGTATTATCCTTATCTAGGTTAACATGTTTGGCTCCTAAGCTCATGTATTGGTTCCTAAAGTTAACATGCTTATCATTATTAACAATTGTAACAAAACTACTAGCATGTGTCTTATTGAAAGAATGAGACTTAAATGCTACCTTAGGGTTTGCCTTAGCTCCCCCTATTGACGTGCTCGGTCTCTTGTCCTTGTGAGGTTGCCTCCCCCTCGGACATTGACTCCTATAGTGTCCCTTTCGCTTGCATTGGAAGCACACCACGTGCTCCTTGCCTTTGCGTGTCGGGACTCCGACTTCCTTGACCTTTGGCGCCGGTGGAGTCTTCCTAACCCTCTTTGGACACTTACTCTTGTAATGCCCAAATTCCCTACACTCAAAGCACATTATGTGTAATTTATTTGAAATTAAATGGCTTGAGTTACCTAGGGTTGAGGATGGATGTGAGCTCTCTTCTTCATCCCTTCCGGAGATAGAAGCTTCTTCTTCTTGCTCCGATCTTGAAGAGGAACTCTCCTCCTCTTCTTCCTTAGATGTTGAGTAGCCCTCAACCTCTAAATTCATGCCTCCATGATGTGAGCTACTTGGCTCACTTGACTCCTCTTCATGACTTGAAGTGGAGTTCTCCTCATGGAACTTTGCCAAGTTATTCCACAACTCCTTGGCATCGTTATATCCACCTATCCTACACAAAACATCATTAGGTAAAGAAAATTCAAGAATTTTCGTTACCTCATCGTTGATTGTGGATTGGTGGATTTGCTCCTTCGTCCACTTTTTCTTCTCTAGGGTTTTTCCATCTTTATCCACCGGATGGGTAAACCCTACTTGCACACAACTCCAATGAACTAGGTTAGTCATAAGAAAGTACTTCATCCTTACCTTCCAAAACGCGAAGTCGTCGCGATCGTAGAAGGGTGGAATCGTGACGTCTTCTCCAAGTTGATCCATTCTCTAGCTTGTGCTCCCCCGGGTGTTAATCCGACGAAGAGCAACCTTGCTCTGATACCACTTGTTAGGATCGATGGATTGCGGCTAGAGAGGGGGGGTGTGAATAGCCGACCCCAAATCTTCGTTTCTTTCTACAAGTTGATGTTAGCGCAGCGGAAAATGAAACAAAGAAACAAAGACAAGAAGATCAAACCTCAACACGCAGCGATGTAACGAGGTTCGGAGATATACTCCTACTCCTCAGCGTGTTCGTAAGGTGGACGAAGCCTATCAATCCGTCGGTGGATGAGACCCCGGAAACCCGGCTAATAATCACTCCTTCTGGGTGGAGAAACCTCGCCACAATAGCTTGCAACAGCAATATGGAAATACAAAGAAGAGCAAGAACAAAATACACAATGAATGTACAAATACTCGCTTGCCTTCTCGTCGACTGAAGTCCCGGATGAAGCACCAACTTCACGGACGAATGCCAACAAGCAACTCAGTTAAAGAAGCTCACCCGAAGCTTCCGAGCTCAGCAAAGCTCAAGAGCACAGCTTTCAAAAGAACAGCAGCTCAGTTCAGAGGAGGAAGAAGAAGGAAGAAGTTGTTGCCCTCGATCTCCTTTTATAACCTCTGATATCCTGAGCCAACCTGTGAACCTGCAAGCAAAAAGACCAGAACACAGAAGCCCGAAATAACCTAGCCGTTGAGTCACAACGGCTAGTCCTGGACCGATCAGGCTCCACCCTGATCGGTCCAGGGTTCTTCTGATCGGTCATGGAGACCGATCAGGCTCTATGCTGATCGGTCCCCAGACCGATCAGAATGCTTTCACAGAGAGTTGCCCAACTCTGTGTGCGTACCCTGATCGGTCCCGGGGACCGATCAGGCTTCCTGCTGATCGGTCCCCAGACCGATCAGTAAGCCCACAGAGGCACACCGATCGCTTTCTGATCGGTCTCCAGACCGATCAGGAAACCACAGTATCAGTGGATCGGTCACCAGACCGATCCAGGTCTTGGTTTTTGGCCAAACCAAGTCCAAACCAATATCCGGTCAACCTTGACCTCTTGGTACATCATGCTTAGCATCCGGTCACTCCCTTGACCTGCTAAGACTCCCCACCAAGTGTTCGGTCAATCCCTTTGACCCACTTGGACTTTTCTCTTCGTGTCAAGTATCCGGTCACTCCCTTGACCTACTTGACCTTCTCAACACCAGATGTCCGATCACCCTTGATCCATCTGGATTTTCCCTTGCCCGGCTTCACTCACCAGGACTTTCACCTAACTTCACTCACTAGGATTTTCACCTGGCTTCACTCAGCAGGACTTTCTCACTGCCTGGCTTCACTCACCAGGACTTTCACCTAGCTTCACTCACTAGGGTTTTCACAACTGCCTTGCTTCACTCACCAGGACTTTCCCACTGCCTAGCTTCACTCACCAGGACTTATCCGTCTGCCTGGCTTCACTCACCAGGACTTTCCACATCCGGTCCAGAGAACGAGCTACCGAGCCCTCTCCGACTTCCATCCGGTCCAGAGAACGAGCTCCTGAGCCCTCTCTGACCACAGTCCGGAGAACGAGCTACCGAGCCCTCTCCGACTTCCCATGTGCCAAGCTTCCATACTTGGACTTCTCCGTGCCAAGTCTCCATACTTGGACTTTTCCCATGCCAAGCTCCCTGCTTGGACTTTTCACCATGCCAAACTCCCTGCTTTGACTTTTCACCATGCCAAACTCCCTGCTTGGACTTTTCCCATGCCAAGCTCCCTGCTTGGACTTTTCCCGTGCCAAGCTCCCTGCTTGGACTTTTCCGAGTCAGGTCAACTCACCTCGGGTCAACCAGGTCAACCTTGACCACGGGTTGCACCCACAATCTCCCAAGCTTGTATCCTTGTAAAACATCAAGATACAACTTTTCTGTTCACGTCAAACATTGTCAAACATAACTCGTCAAACATCAAAACACAACTCGAGTCAAGTCAAAGGTCAACCTTGACCTAAGGTTGCACCAACACCTATCTGATTGGAGATCCCAAGAAGTAGGTTCAATGTGGTATAAACAAGTTATAAGGGTGAACCGTAAGCATCAAATTGATTGAGGTGTAATCTCATAGTTGTTGGGACCGAAAAGTAGCTAGAGAGGGGGGGGGGGGTGAATAGCTCGTTGCGTGCTAGGTGCTCGTCGTTGCTTGTTTCTTCAAAGATGCGCAGCGGAAATACAAGAAACAACCCACACAACGCTAACAAGGTTGGTTTACTTGGTATCCACCTCACAAGAGGTGACTAGTCCAAGGATCCACACCTACTCACGCACCCTCCACTAATAAAACCCTCCTTTTCGGTAACTACCGAAGGCGGAGAAGCCCTACAAGTTCACACTACAAGAGGAAGGGGAAATGATACAAAATACAAGCACAAAGCTTACAATGAGTACAAGAAAACCCTAATCCTAGCTTTCTTCCTCTTGGAATAGATCCGCCTCTTGACTTGGAAGAACCTCCAAGAACTTCAAGAACTGGCGTGGAGAGCTCTGTAGAGTCGCTGGTGAAGATCTGAGCTTTTTCGTGGAAGCAATACCGCAGCCATTGCACGCCTGCAGCTCAAATACGACACAACGGTCAGATCCCGATCGATTTGAAAGCTCCCAATCGATCGGGGAGGCTTTGGATTGATCCACGGATCGATCCAGAGCGCCTCTGTACTCTGGGAAAATGCTTGGATCGATCCACGGATCGATCCAGCGCTTATCGCGCGAACCAACAACGTCCCAATCGATCGGCTGATCGATTGGGACCTCTGGATCGATCCACTGATCGATCCAGAGGCTCTCTGTTCGCTGGGAAAGGCCTGGATCGATCCATTGATCGATCCAGAGGCTTTCTGTTCGCTGGGAAAAGCCTGGATCGATCCACTGATCGATCCAGAGGCTTTCTGTTCGCTGGGAAAAGCCTAGATCGATCCACTGATCGATCCAGCTCCTGGATCGATCCACTGATCGATCCAGCTCTTGGTTTTTGCTCAAAACCAAGTCCCAAGCCTCTCAAACCAACATTCGGTCAACCTTGACCTGTTGGTACATCATGCCTAGCATCTGGTCACTCCCTTGACCTACCAGGACTCCTCACCAAGTGTCCGGTCAATCCCTTTGACCCACTTGGACTTTTCTCTTCGTGCCAAGTATCCGGTCACTCCCTTGACCTACTTGGACTTTCACCAAATGTCTGGTCAACCTTGACCCATTTGGATTTTCTCATGCCAAGTATCCAGTCAATCCTTTGACCTACTTGGACTTCCCAACACCAGATGTCTGATCATCCTTGATCCATCTGGATTTTCCCTTGCCTGGCTTCACTCACCAGGACTGTCACCTAACTTCACTCACTAGGGTTTTCCATCTGCCTAGCTTCACTCACTAGGACTTTCACCTGGCTTCACTCACCAGGATTTTCTTCTTCTGCCTAACCTTCCAATTAGGTATCCGGTCACTCTTGACCTACTTGACTCTTCTTCAATCAAACTGATCAATGCCTGATCAGAATCTCCCTACATGAACAACTGCACCTACATTTTCCATGTGTCTACATGTATTGTCAAACATCGAAACTATGACCAAGACTCAAGCTTGGTCAACTCAGTCAATCTTGACCTAAGGGTTATTGCACCAACAATAGTCTCTTCCCTGGATAGATGCTTGATTGCTAGTAAGGATGAGCTTGGAGGCTCTTAATGAGTTTAAGGTCTTATTGACAGGATGCTCGCAGTACATCCTTGGAGAACTCACCTATGTAAGTGTAACTGTGTGGCCGCAGTGTGGGGAGGTCTAGGCAACTCCCCTTAGCACTTATGAAACAAGATTCGGTGGCATGACCATAATGCACCAACCCAGAAGGATTCAACCATCGCCCGTGATGAGTTGTTACCATTTGACTTCACATATAAAAAGGTTTAAGTTCAAGACCTAGTTCACTTCAAACCTATGTGAATAAGATTGGTATACTTAGGTGAAAATTCAAACCGGAAGGTATTTTCACTAAAAGCTCATTGCAACCTAGTCTCAGGACATTTTTTTTTTGTTTTTTGTTTTTAACCGAAATGATTTGAATTTGTGGGGGATTGTTGAATTTTGTTTTAAATTCAAAGCATTTTTTTTGGTAGTGTTTTTAGTCCCATATTGCTAAGTGGAGAAGCTTGGAAGGGCTTATATAGGAAATCCTTCCATCCTTGCTTAGCAATGATAAGGGGACCTACATGCATGCGCGGGCCAAGCCCAAATCGAGTGGATTTGGGGGGTTCGAGCCGGAAATCCATAAACCGAGCGTCACGTACGCGATTAACGCCCGCAGGGGGGTGCAAATCCCTAGCCCGTGGGCCTTGCGCTCATGGGCGGCCCGGTCTGTTTTTGCTGGTTTGGTTCAGTCTGAACCAAACTAGTTTGGTTTCCGGTTCGGTCTAAACCAAAACCAAACCAGAGTTTGGTTTTTCGATTTTGTTCCGCGTGTGAGGAAGGGATGCGGACGCGACACTGAGACGCGTTTCCTCGCTAGCGAAGCAGTGCTTCATATCTTCTCAGAGTGAATAAAAGGGGACTTGCAGCACCTCTATTCTTCACTCAAGCCTAGAGCTTTCTCCTCCTTTTCCCTTCTCTGTGCGATTCATTCTGCATGGTTTTCTGCTTTCTTGTCCTGAGGCTTGGTCTTCCGGCGATCTGAAGTTGGGTCCGAGTGTCGCGTCCGTTTTGGAGTGCACCTACGGACGAGACAAGCGATTGTCGGATCTTGGGGGAATTTTGCCGGAGAACCTTTGCACCGTGAGGTGGCAATAAATTCTCTAAGGACACTCGGCGTGCCGACGCTTCAACCGGATAACTATATTCTAAACCCTACTCCTTTATTTATCTGTCTATTGCATGCTATTTTTTGTGCGAATATAATACTGCTTATATTGCTTTAATTTACAACACCTTGATTTATTCCAGGTGGCCACATCAGCAAGAACTATTGACGAAATGGATCAACATGGAGTCCACGTCATCTTATTTTCAATTGCTGTAAGAGACTACTTTGCCTTTGAGAAGGAGATCTTAATTGAGCTTTCATTATCTTTGATTAACAACTATGTAGGTTGTAACTAAGTGAAAAACTCTAGTATCTCATTAATTTAATGTTAATTGTTTATAATTAATTAAAGTGTATCCTTGCTAAGTAAATAGTAAAAGAATGTTCTAATTTTAATTACAAGACTATTCATTCCTCTCTATCTATCCGATCCACCCGATGCAAGAGTTAGTTCATCATTTTCAAAGTCCTTTCCTTTCTTTTGGTTGTTGCTAAGCTTGAAAGCAAAATGCTACTTGTTTCTGGTGCAGCTTTTAACTTTCACCCTTTTCTTTTCTTGTCTGATATCATCCTTAAATAGTGAAATGGAGTGTTACAAGGAAATTAAAATCTTTCAATATTATCACACCTTATTGTCAATTAACTTAATTTCTCAATCTTTCCTTGTAAAATTGCATTATGAATACTACCAACCCTTTTCTTTAGTTTGTCTATCAAGTAAATTTGGAGCACCGTTTATACATATTTTAGAGGTTGATTCTAAGAATATTTGTCTCTCTATTAGGATTCAAACTCAGGTCCTCTTTTTTGTTTCCTTAAACGTTTTACTACTGCACCATACTAGTAGGGAATCCTTGCAACACCTTTTTTTATTATTAATCTAGGTATTCGACTCTTGAGATTTGAATAATTTTGGAGGTAAACAGTTTGACCCCACGAACTACCTACTAAGTAAATTTGGGAAGCACAAGTAAGTCATGGTAGGCATCCCAACATCACCAGTTGTTCGAAATTTGTAGGCGTTCGAAAATACCCAATGTGAGTTTCGAACCTTCGTTGAATGAGAATCAACCTTGTCCTATACCACCACATCATGTCACGGGGAAATCTTGTAACACCCTTTTTTATACTAAATATCTAGATTTTACAACCAGACTAATCCTGAGGTAGACGGTTCGATCCTATATTCCACCCACCCAGCAAATACAGGAAACAGGAGCGTAGCCAGGATTTAAAATTACCTGGGGCTGATCGTTGGCATTGGTATTCCGGTGACAATGGTTGCAGCCGAGTCATGATGACAAGGCAGAGTCGACGTCGCTTGTGGCAGGGAGAGCAATGATGACAAAACTATCAACGGAGATAGCAATGAATGTGATGTCATGATAGTCAGGGAAGACAGGGGCACAACTATGGCTACGACAATATCCCAGAGATATAGCGTGCTAATAAGGAGAGGTTGGCCATGGTTGTACTAGTCAAGTCGTTGTTAGATGCATGCGAGGAGGGATAAGGAAGGCAGTGGCACTGACTGCTTGTGTGATAGATAGAGCAGTACATATAGGGAGGTGAAGCAACAAATAAGAAAAAAATTTAGGTTTAATTAAATTTTTTGGCAATTTAATAGAAAAAAATAAGGACTAAAATAAAATTATTATAGATTATATGGACTAAAATAAAATGAGGATAAGACTAAAATAAAATTTTACTAGTAAGTTTTTAAAAATAGGTAGGGCTGGAGCTCACCCTAGCTCAAGGGTGGCTTCGCCCCTGATAGGAAATGAGATGACTCTTAACATGATGACCCAGTGTTACAATTTGTTCAAATACCACATGCATGCACTTAAACAAAAACAAGAAAGAACTTAGGTTGCCTCTTAAGAAATACTTGTTTATGGTCATAAGCTTGACCCCTTATCAATGAGGTGCTTTCTAAATCTCACTCTTGGAGGAGTAAAATATTTCAGAACTTTCTTGCCAAAAGTTCTTGGCATTTCATCAAATATACTCTCCTTCAAGGGCTCGTCGTGATATCATCCATGTGATTCTTATACAAAATTTGTCCTACCACCATGCTCAAAAAAGAATTGGCTAGTAGCTTTAGATACATCAAATAAAATCTTACATTACCAATTACCAAAGAGAGCAAATTATTGAACATGATTTCAGATGTGGATAGGGAAGACTCTTCTAATCTTTGAGAATTAGAGGTATTTGAATTAGAATAGTGCATTTCTTTGGCAAAGTCTCAATTTCATGTTCCTCAAGCTCATCCTCATTATTTTTACTCATCTGATACTCCTCCCAAACTGAGAGTCGAGATGACATTCTAGTATATACTGAGTTTAAGTCACTGCACTTAGCATTCATATGCTTGATTTCCTCGTGTATATGAATTTGTGATGATTGAAAGCTTTCTGCCATTTTCATTATTCTATCTAGCTGGGATGAAGATATAGCTTCCATAGCTTACCTATAGTTGCATTTTCCCTAACTGTGGCTAAAAAAATTTTGAGGGTTCCTCCAACCGGATCCATTATTAGTGTGTGAATATGATGAAGCCATTTCATCGAACTTTCTATTGAGATTATCCAATGATGTTTCTAAATTGCGTATCGTGATGCGATTTTAGATTGTATGACCTATTACTTCACAAGTCTCACAATAATATTGTTTCGGTTATTGATTGTAGTTGGGGAGTGTACCCCATTTTTTTCTATGTATTTTATGTGAATGGTCAAATAATATTGGACAATTATCATTCGCATGACCTATTGCACCATAAATTTCATAATAAATATTAGCAGAATTCATAGTGGTTATTTAGTCGAACCTTTGAATTAAAGCATTTGTTTTGTGTTCAAAGTAAACATATCCATTTAAAAGGAAATAGTCAAAAAAGGATAGAATGTAGAAGTAAAAAAATTATTAGAAAGATAAAAATACATAATTTAAATGGCAAGAAAGAAAGAGAAGAATTAAAGATAAGAAATAAAAATATAGAATTTATTAACAAAAAGAAAGAAGTATAGAGTAACTAAATTGTTAGTCAACTAATGTTAATAAAAAATAGTCTCTAGTAATGGTACCAAAAATTTATTGTCTTATCGTAAGTGCAGGCTAAATTCATCAAGTAAAAAAAATATCGAAATCACATGGGTCGTTGATTAAACACTAAATGAGTTCGCAAAGCAAGTTATCTAGACGATCGAAGAATGTATTGATCACGAATGAGAGAGAGAGAGAGAGAGAGAGAGCAAGTGAGTAAAGAGAGAAGTTGGCTTTGGGGGGAGAATCTAGGATTTTAGTTTCACAATGGTGCTAGTTAATGTCCCTATACATTATTCATCTCCTTACCTCTATGCTTATATTCTTGTAGAGATTCTAACCAAATTATCGGCACATATTCGTTAAGGTTATACCGGAGTGTTTACACCAATTTTCAATGTTATTAAATAAAGAAAATAACTCTAGAAAGTCTGCTTAAGGGATACCCTTTGTTACTAAGGGCCCTACTGTCCTACTTTTTAGAGTTTTATCACTTACTTCATAATGTTAGATTAATGCTATTAAGTAAAGAGGTAACATAGAAAGTTTGGTTAAACGGATACCCCTCACATGAGGGCCCTTGATCATATAGTCTAGATTATACAAGCCACTTTCTAACATTAAGTTGGAGAAAATCCATCAGACTTTAATGATCTAATCCCGTGTAGAGAATTGATCCCCACTTCAAGATGATGACTCTAGAGAATTGATCCCTTGCAGATAATTATCACTTTATAACATTAAAAAGATACCCTCTATCACTATGGACCTCTCAGTCATAAAATCCAAAACACTTCCTCTACATGATGACCAATTCTTCCATATGCATTCGCCACACAAACATTTAATCAAACACAAACAAGACACAATATAATAGAACAAGTCATAAACATATTATATATAGAATAAGAAAATGGATAAATTCATAGTTCATACATCCACATTATATCATAATTACTCTATACATCCTAAAGTTTGGAGGTCTACTCCATGGAGAAGGAAGAACAAACCAAAGACATGAAATAAAACATTCTTACAATCTAAATCTAAGAATGGAGGAGAAGAAATGCTTAGCTTGGAGATTGCCAGTGTCTTTGTCTTCGGGATGTTCCCTTACTCCAGAACTAGATAGATCATCGCGACGACTCTTGAATTATAGATCTAGATTTCCTCACAAGGGAAGAACCCTTCTCCAAGGAAAGAGGCAAGCCCCAAATCCAAGATGTATTAAAACAGGAGAAAACTCCCTTTTTATAACAGAGCACATGACCCTGCTACACACCAGATGATCGTGTTAAAAGACTTGGTCGTGGCATAAAGTGTGCTAGAAATAGGGCATGACCGTGCTTGTGAATCATGGCCATGGCATAAATACCACTGTAAAAAGGCACAACCATGGCATGAAACCCATTGTGATTGAAGCACGGCTGTGCCTTTTGGGTACAACTTGCCCTTGTAACCTTCTGTGTGGCTCTGAGAAGAAACACGACCATGCCTGGGAGGAACGATCGTGGTATAAAACTTTCTGCTTGGGAGACACAGCCATGCCAGCTGAATAAGGCATGACCATGTCAAAAGACACGACCATATCCTAGAATATTCTACCCTTGGTGTGATGAGGCATGACCCCGGTGAAGTAAGCACGATCATGCCTCATGGCCTTGGTGAAATAGGCATGACTCTGTTTTCATAGGCACGATCTGGGTGAAGTAAGACTTGACTCTGGTGAAGTAGGCATGGTCCTGGTGAAGTAGGCATGACCATAGTTTTGTAGGCATGCCCCTGGTGAAATAAGACATGACCTTGGTTTTGTAGGCATAACCCTCGTGAAGTAAAGCGTGGCCCTAGTGAAGTAGGCATGATGTTAGTGAAGTAGGGCGTGACCCTAGTGAAGTAGGTCTGGTCCCGGTGAAGTAAGTCGTGACCCTGATTTTGTTAAAGTCTCCCCAAACTTGCTCCGACGTCTAATATAATTCGTTTTCCCTCCAAAATGCATCCTATCAATGAACATAAGAAAGAGTAGTTCCCCAAACGAAAAGAATATAAGTAATTAAATCATATAGAAATAGAGTGTGTAATGTAATCATGCTCATGAAATGCAACAAGATATATGTTAAATGATGCTTTAAAACATATATAATCTATACACATCAATGATCTGACCCCACATTTCACCCACCAAACAAATCCAGCAAACGAGGTGACTCCTAATGTGATGCCCCAACATTACTATTTGTTCAAATGCCGAATGCATGCGTTACGTGGGTTTTGAACCCTAGTTGCTTGGGAAAAACACCCTATCATTTACCACCACACCATGTCTTAGGAGCCAATCTTACAATTCCTTTTTTTTTAATACCAAGTATACAAATCTTGCAACCCAACTAAATTTGGGATAGATGATTTGACTACATATTCTACCTATCAAGTAAATTCAGAAAGTGGGGTAACTCCTGACATAGCACCCTAGTAGTTCAATCATCATAGGTGTGCCTTGTGTGATAATTGAATCCTAGTTGCTTGGGAAATGCACCTTGCCTCTTAGTACCACACCAAGCCCTGAGGCACAACGCCCTTTATGATGCAAAAGGTGATAACACTCATCTTAGACGCCCCACTACTATTCGCCTCAAGGCCTTGTGGAAGGGAGGTAAATCATGGTACTGAGCGGTCTCTTAGGTGGGAGAGACTTATTTCCTAAGAGAATGAACTATAGAAAATTCAAACCTTAATTGCTCCTGTGATGCCAATCTACCACTGAAGACTAACTCAGCTATGCTCATATGGACACCACCACCCTCTTTGATGGCAAAAGGTGATTACACTCACTCCAAACGTCGCTTACAGTCCACTCTCAGGTTATATGAAGGAAAGTAAATCATGGGGTTAGCTTATAGCCAATTGACAATTTGGTTAGGGAGCGGGAGGGATTTTTTTCCCCAAGGGCATACGCTTACTGGGAATTGATCCTTTGCCTCATTATAATAAGTCTGTCACCGAGAGCATTTAGCTTGCAGTTTTCTAAATGTGGTTTGGTGCGGTGCATCCCTCATGGAAATGCCATGTATTTTTTTTTATAATAAAAACACTCCTTCTTGCCTTCCCTGCCGACCTCACCACGAGCTCTAGAACCACTGACCGCCGCCTACCCACCGCTTGCCTGCACGCTGGTCTTCAGCTTGACGCTCGGCTACCGCTTGCCTACTGCCGCCCTCTTCCGACCGCCTGCCCAAATCGAAACTATATCCTGGGGGAAATCTGAACCCCAAGAGGTTTCAGCGCGATTCTAACCGGATAGAGGCCCAATTTTGGCCGGATTCTAGTCGGATCATAGTGAGAATCAGCAGCGCTGTGTTTGCCGAGGTCGAGTTTGATTCTGGCCACAAAAAGATCGAATTTTGGCCGCGATCCTGCTGGAATCTGGTCACGATCCAGCTGGGGGAGATTCACCAATGTCCAGTGAAGATTAGCGACAATCGACGGGAGACACGAGAGAGAATAGCGATTAGCGTCTGCTGCGGCGGAACTGGAGCTCACAGAACTAGATTTTGCATTTTTTTTTTCTTTAATGTGTTTTCTCTTTAACGTGGCATGTTCAGGTTAGCCAAACCACACACAACCGTACTATTAATGCTGCAGTGTAATATTTTCATGTATTTCACTGCAAGTGCAGTTCCTTCACAGAGAGCTTTGTGAAAGGATCACGACAAGTTTTATTCGAAATAAATAAGTATTAATGATACAATAAATAAACCTAATGGTGCCCATGACAATTAATGATATTGACACATTGACATGCCATAGTATCGCCCCATATTATAAAAATATGGCGTGGATGATCATACTTTTATTTATAAATCATAATTAAGGAAGAGTATTAAGCTAATCCATACAGGTTCCTGCAAACTACAGGAGAATGGACGTCTTCATTTATTGTCATTAAAGAACAAAGTCATTAAATTAAACCTGTCAGTATTGTCAGGATAACCAGCCCCGGTCCTAACATTCAGGAGGCCCCGGGCAAAATGATAAAATAGGCCCTAATTTTATTTAATAAAGTAAAATTTATTTACAATGAATTCTTCTAACTTTTCTAGATGCAAAATCATCTATAATATTATTAATTTCAAGATTTTCTAAACTCTCTTTTCAATAGATAAAATTGTTAATCCATTCAATCTCTCTTGCGACATCGTTGATCTCATGTATGTTTTCAGTAATTTTAATTTTGAGAAACTTCTTTCAGCTGATCCTACGGTAACATACATAGTCAACAATATTCTATGAGCAATTGCAACATTTGGATAACAATCTATATTTTTTACAAAATTAATAATATTAACTGCCGACATTATCTCATATGGTAAAGTTAGTTGTAGTATTTTTAATTCTGTAAACAAGTCATTTAACTCAACATCTAATGAATTATCATGCGTAAAAGTGGATGTCAGATTAACACAACATTTTCTCAACTCATCATTATCCAATGATTTTAATGTTTTCGAATCAAACAAAAAATCAAATATATTTTTGAAAGTTTTCATTTCATCAAATCTACTTTTCAAAGAAGAAATTGTCATATCTACAATAATCACAAAATAATCAATTCTAAAAGATTCTTCAGGTGATAGTGAAATTTCATCTACTTTCTCATCAAATTATTTTTTTCTAAAAATACGACGTTTCATTGAAAATATTGGTTCTATATTCATATCAGATGCAAGACTTTTAGCAATAGTCAAACTTGTTGCAAAACCATCATTCCTATATTTTTCAAAATATGATATTATACCATCTAATTGTTTCATAGCAGAATCAATGCACATAGATTTTGATTGCAACTTCTTACTTATCATGTTTATAGCAAATAAAATATCATACCAAATAACCATACCAAGTAAAAATTCAAAACTTTCAATTGAGTTAACTATACTTTCAGCTTCACTCTTAGACTTTGCATCATCACAAATGTCATATAACTCTAATAAAGCACTTTGCACTTCAAGAGCTTGAAACCTAATAGCTTGAACACTTTTAATACGACTTTCCCAACGTGTGTTTGAAAAAGATTTGACAGTTAATCCTTTTACATTATCAAGTAAAACTTTCCATCTTTTAGGAGAACTGGAAAACAATGTATATATGCGTTGAACTACTCCAAAAAAAGAAATGACTTTAACACAAGAATGTGCCATATTACTAAGAGTCAAATTAAGACTATGACAAGCACATGACATGTATAACGCTCTTGGGTTTATTTCAAGCAACCTCTTTTGAACTCCTTGGTGTTTTCCTTTCATATTAGAACCATTATCGTAACCTTGACCTCTAATATTTTCAATACTAAGATCAAGTGATTTTAATATATTTTTTAATTCATTAAAAAGTCCAAAACCAGATGTATCATTAACTTTTAGAAACTCTAAAAAATACTTTTCTATTTTCACATTGCTAGATGACATATTAACACATCGTACTATGAAAATCACTTGATGACTAATATCTCGAGTACAATCAAGAATTATTAAAAAATATTTTGCCTCCTTAATTTTCTTAATGATAATACTTCTAACATTATCGGCTAAAAGAGAAATCAACTCATTCTGAATTTTATGACCAAGATAATGATGATGAATTTCATTATTTCGAATGCGTCTAATATGTGGCAAAAAGGCGAAATCGCTCACCCCCAGCGCCCCCGCCGCACCCGACCCAAGGCCATCACGAGGGAGGTAAATCACAGCATCTTGAGTGAGCATGTGGAAAGTGGGGTGAGTTGCACAGGGACCGGGGATTTACGCCCTGACTACCCTGAGTTTCGACCCCGCGACCTCATGTGACAAGCATCCCATCACATACCAACTCAGATGACCTGTGGGGTCTTGAATGCGTCTAATATGATCTTGCATCACAACGTCAAATTCAGCAATCATTTCAATCAACCCTAAAAAGTTTCCATTACTTTCTTGATATAGTTTCTCATTAGATTCCCGAAAAGCCAAACAATGTTTAGAAAGACATTTTACAATTGCTAATATTCTTGTAAGAACTTGTCTCCAACGCTCCCTTTCTTTAGAGATTTCTCGTTGTAGATCTTTATCAATTGTTTCATTTTTATTTAATCTCATTTTTAATTCCTTCCAAGAGTTCATATTAGTTATATGTTCAATAGAATTTTCATGTTCTTTAAGTCGTTCACTGATATGTTTCCAATCTCTAAACCCATCATTTGCTAAAGAACTTCTATTGTTTTCATATTTAAATAACTTATAACAAAAGCAATAAACTTTATCTACATGTTTACTGTATACCAACCACTTTCGGTCTCTTTCCTCTCCATTACTTAACTTTTTAAAATAATAAGTACTTGAAAAATGTCTAGAGTAGTGATAAAAAAGGAATGTGAGATTTATTTCTCTTATGGGTCCCTTTTCAACTAAAATATCACGTGCATTGTTATCAAGATTAATATCCAAATTTCTTGGGTCATATATATCAAGTGGAGGAATAAATTGTTTATCAATATTATTATTCTCATTATTTACTACATTAGTAACATTTTCATGCTCTTTTAAATTATCTCTATCTTTATTAACATCATGAATTTCATTAGATTCATCATTAACATCATAAATTTCATTAAATTCATCATTAACATCATGAATTTCATTAGACTCTTCGCTAACATCATGTATTTCTTTAGACTCATCTATATTATCCCTATTTAAAATTTCTATATTTTCATTAGAACTTATACTTTTAACAAAGAATTTATTAAGAGCACCTCTTTGTGATTCAGTTAATTGTTCTAGTCTTTTTCTTTTTTCACATCCAGAAATATGTTTTTTAGGCAACATATTATAATTCACAAAATCACAATTAAAAAGATATAATTTAAATCAACTTAGTCTGAGTATAAAAGGAATAATAGCACCTGGATTGAAATTATTTGTAGAATTGTAATTAACAAAAAATTTCTATTCTATGAACAATTAACTAATTAAGTCATAGGCTATGACCTATGACTTAAGTGAGCTTAAGGCACATATCGGTCCAAGATATTTAATGCACTGGTTCTGAAGCTTGCTTCTTGGGCATTTTTCCAAGTTTATTTCTCTTCCATCACCAACATCCAGCCTGAATACGAGCAAGAAAAAGGAGATTAAGAATTAAGATAGAGAAATCAATAGGTAAAATGAAGTGTATATATATGCTTCTGAGAGACTCACTGGCAGAGGTGAGAGACGTAGAGGTGAGAGAGTCAGAGAGAGAGAGAGAGAGGTGCAGTCGTGAGCCGTGCAGCGTGCAATCTAGCGGAGTGATTCGCCAGAGCAGCAGCCGCCGACCGACGAAGGTGAAGGAGAGTAGGAGACGCAAAGCGGCAGTCGGTAGAGGTGAGAGAGGTGCAGAATGGGGCGATTTCGCCAGCAGTCGACAATGAATTTCGTGGAGCAGCAACCGGCGGATGAAAAGCAAAGTAAAAGTTAACCTAATTCCTAAATAAATAAATATATATACATATATTTATCTAGAAAATTTGGGGCCCCCCGAAACATTGGGCCCTGGGCAGACGCCCAGGACCGCCCGACTTCTGGGCCGAGCCTGAGGATAACTATAATTATAAATATTTATCACCGGTCTGCCGACAAGCCAACGGTTTAAGATTAATTTGTTTACGTCATCGAATAATATTAGATAAGTTAATCTTTAATCATCCAGCCATATAGTTAATTTCATATTTCATTTTCCGGAACTAAATTATAATTTGGCAAATCTAGAGGAAAAAACAAAAGAACAGTCCAAATCTTTCCAATATGGGACTTCAATTGAATCCCAATAATCCTCCCCTCAAACAAAGGACCACAATTACTCTCATCGTCTGGGCTTCCCCGCGAGCATTCAGTTACCTTGACCTACTCCGAGTCTCCCCGTGAGTATCCGGTCACCCTGACCTGCTTCGGGACCTTTCCCACAAGTATCCGGTCATCCTGACATGTTCTGGGTCTCCCCGTAAACAGCTGGATCCGATCAATCTTGACTTACTTCAGGCCTATCCGCGAGCATTTGGTCACCCTGACCTACTCCGGATCCACCCTCAACTTCGTTCAAGGCCGCTCCACATGGCATCTGGTCTGGGCGATGCCTCTGATATCATTTGTTGTGCCCAAAGGATGTCTATATATCTCCACAATGACATGATATTATCTACTTTGGCCCTAGGCCCTCATGACTTTTCTCTTGGGCTCTTCCCAAAAGGCCCCATGCCAATGGAAATATCCTACATCCTTTTAATCCCATGATTTTTACTAAATCTTTCCAATATAAAACTTTGATTGAACCCAACAATATTAAAGCTATAACATCACCAAGAACTCTAAGTATGAAATATTTGTTTGTTTGTTTTTTTGAAAACTAAGAAAAGGCTTTTAAAGACAGTAATTGATTACCACACAAGGTAGCAAATTATGAACATATCAAGAGAAAGGGCCATACAAGAATTTAGTGTGTATTATACAGTTGTTTCTTATCAGTAACTGTCTTATTAGGTAATTGTTAGCCAAAAGGACAAATGAATAATGAAGGGAAATGAGAAAGAAAGTGGGCTGGTAGCATTGATGATGCAATACTACAAGGAAATTAAGGTTTTCAAGCAGCATTTTGCTTTCAATCCAATCCAAATTTCCACCAACAGCTCCAACTAATCTCCACCAGTACTGACAGATTATCAGCTGAGAAGAAAAATCCAATCTAAATTTCTCATGGATTTTTATTTTTCTTTTCCTTTCTCGAAAGGAAAGATCTCATGAAACTTACTGTAATAGTTTCTGATATTCATAATTCACCCTCATTTTCTCCCTGCTGATAATGGTACTAAAGAATCAGTAGCAGCAAGGCATGTCTCACAGAGAACTCCTGTTTTTAACCTGTTCATGCTTTTATTTTCTTTTAACAGACAAGTGTTGTCGAGTAAGACAGCGTTTGAACCCAAATTCAGTACTGTGAATGATTCTTGTATTTTCAAAGAAAGGAAGTTGTGTTATGATAGCTATCAAGCATTTTTTCAACAATTGCACACTTTTATTTAGATCTTTATTTCAGACGAAAAACATAGAAAAGAAAAGAAAAGTTCTTAATGAAGTTCCAAGGGAATTACAAAGAGGTAGCTAGAGAAGCCACTACATTCTAAACAAACTGATTGGTTGACTGTTTAGCAGTCCATTACTGATTGATTGATTGTTTAGCGATCTAGGTTGATTGTGGTCATGATTTTCTTTGTTAATACGATGTTTTCAAGAATGATATGGTCTTCTCAGAAACAAATCACAATGTGTTATTCAATGAGCTCATGTATTTACACAACAATACACACTCCTAGCTATGAAATATATTAAGTATCATACTACTATTCGTTGTCGGTGAGATGAATGGCTAACTAAAGAGGAATCCCAACATCGGTTTGCATTGATGGATGCAAACAAAGCCTTCTCCACATCTCTTGGCATGCTTCCTTTGAGCATTGAGAGGATGTACTCCATGAAAAGTCCACTACATGCCAAGGTGATTGGCCCCTCACTGGGCAATCCGAATTTCTCAGCTGAAACTTCGAGGAGTTCTTCGAAAATACAGCTTTTGAGGAATGCTAATGGCACCATGAACCTTGTGCCATCCACAGTGTAGACCACAAAATGGCCTGCCTTGGCAGCCATTCCATTTTCGTTGCACGATCTCGGCCGGCTATTAACTCTCAAGAGGGGAAGTCCCTTCTTTGCCTTCTCAACAAGTCTCTTAGGGCTCAACATGGTTGAGGCTTAATCTAAGAATTGAAGAAGGGGAGAATTGTTGAAACTTGGGATGTGCCTAAGATGGGCAAGCGAAGTGCGCTTTACTTATATTGAAGGAGAGCGACTCGGGCCAGAGATGTGTCTTTCCAAAATTTTTCGCCGAAAGGGAGCATGCCATGTGAGCATGCTATAGGAATCAAATCTGACAGCTACTTTGTTATATATTGGTTGGACAAGATATGCAGTGAATATTGTCCCTTGTTGTTTGGGTAGTATGACAATTGCAAGTGAAGGATAATGATATTTGAGCTACCATGCTTGAGTGATTCTGGACCAAGGCACATGATTCCAGTCTGGAATCTAATTGTATTAAGTTTGTTGAAAGTGAAATTATTTTCTTTGAGAAGATTGGTTTCATTTATTAATTAGTTGAGCTATCACTTATGATGGCTGATGATAAGCCATGATTAAGTTCTTGAGAGTGCTACAACTGTACTTCTTGTTCTTCCTTTTGTCCTTCGTACTGTATGAAGTCATTGTTCCTGCTCATTTATGATTTCCTGTTTATGATAGCTATTGAAGCTCTCCGGCATACTTATGCGAAAGAGCTGTGCAATTGCCATGGAGCCTACATGCCTTCATTTCACTTGAATTGCCCATCTGCCAGAACATGGCTTTGCTTCCTATTGAAGTAGTGGAACCTTTGATGATTCCAAGCATATTTACAGCTTCAGCAATAATATTCAGTAACTTTTGCAGTCAAGCAATTAGCCATGTTGAATCCCAAGAGACTTGTCGTGAGGGTTGTAAATGAGCCAAGTCTAGCTAAGTTTTGTGATGTTCAATTTTGTTTGATAAGATAATCCAACCAAAGTGAGCCTAGCTTGTTAATGTTCAAGCTTGGCTTGATTTCTTTTTTATGAGCTTAACTTGATTCTAGCTTGGTTTGACCTTGGTTTGTTTAATGTTCATGATCATTATGTCAATCTCCAAGCTGGGATGAGATTGGAAGGCATTGTAGCTAGAATTTCCTCTATTAGAACTTTATTTGCATTGACTTCCATTTACAAGCTTAAGATTCACCAAATGGCCATGAAAGCAACAAAGTCACAGTTGAAATGTTCTAATTTGTTGGGATGTTGATAGCATGCTTATCCTTTTACTGGCTTAAATGAACTTAATGAAACTAAATATAACTAGTTTAGTAACTTCAACATGAAAGAATTAGGAAGCTAATGTTCATTAATCTAGAGGAGTGTTTAGCTTTTCTTCTTGTATCACATTAATGTGCATTAATACAGAGGAGTGTCTAGATTGTCCTTTCGTGAATTATATCCTCTTCCTCTCCAACAGATGATTTCTTGACCATTTAATTAGTTCTCGTTTACGATCGAACTTGAAGCTCTAATAACTTAGCACATTGTTGGCCTTTATTGCCCTTGTATCAGTGGGATACACAGAAGAGTGATGCAACTAGCAGGGAGCCTACATGCCTTCAGATCTCTTGAATCACCCACCTGCAAGAACATGGCCTTGTTCCCTACAGAAAGTGACATCTCTGTGTCATTAGCTTCCTCATCTTCCTTATAAGTTGTGATTCGATGATTCCGAGCACATCCAGAGCTTTAGCAACATTTCGCAAGTTGGAGGAGAAGAAAACTTCCTTATTCAACCAATTAGCCATGTTGAGTCCCAAGAGGCTCGTCGAGAAGGCCAAGAAGAGGCTCCCCATGGCCTTGATGAGAGCCAACAGCAATTCCAATTCCTACGAAGGCACTGCAGTGGTTGCTGAAAAGGGCCACTTTGTGATGTACACTGTGGATGGCACAAGGTTCATGCTCCCTCTAGCATTCCTGAATAGCAAAATAGTCCAAGAGCTTCTCAAGTTGTCGGAAGAAGAGTTCGGGTTGCTCGGTGATGGCCCAATCAGATTGGCCTGCAGTAGAGCTTTCATGGAGTATATCATCTCTTTGCTCTATAGGCGTGTGTCTACTGATGTGGAGAAGGCCTTGCTTTCCTCCATTGATGCAAACCGGTGTTCGGCTTCTCTGTTGAGCCATCTTGGAAAAGATCAGCACAATTTAGTAGCATTGACATAGATATCAAACCTTTTGTTTCTTTTGACTTAGCTAAACTTCTTGAGAAACATGTAGTTGAAAAAATAAATACATGCATCTTTCAACCATTTTCAGCAGGAAGCTTTGGACATGGTTCCCTTAATTATGAGCAGGAACACCATTTAACTTTGTATGCATGAAAATAACACATATAACTTCTTCTATATTTATTCTCTAGCAGCTTAATTGAATTGCCTCTCTTAGAGCTTTGTTGGCATTAACTTCCTTCTACAAGCTTGAGATCCAATAAAATAGATGTGAAAACAATGAACCTAAATGCTGATGATGTAGTGGAGAACATTTAATGGATCAATCTATCAAAAGGTTTTGCTGTGCCAGATAAGAACATAAGGCATGCAAGCCTTACACGAGAAATTTAAACGTCATCTATAAATTTGTTTTCAGTAAAATTTCATATCTGTTGCCTAATTTCTGTAGAATGATAACTAAAAATTTAGAATGATGGCACAAGTATATCAATTTGATCAGTGAGCTCAATTATGGCACAAGTAACTCAATGCTTCATTGTGAAGACCGGTCGAGTTAGTGAGACTCGAAATACTTGGATAATGGAAGTAGTGGAAGGGATGGAGTTAGTAGGATAATTGAAGGTGGAAGTAGTAGGATTAGTGGGAGATGAAATCTTCACCCCACCTCTATAAATAACTTCACACCTATCGGAGGGAAGGTTTGACTGTAAGAGAAAACAAAACTCTAGCAGATTCATTTCGGGCAAGGAAGAAGAGGTAATCGCTGTAGCAACTTTTAAGGAACGGGTAAGTGGATTTATTATGCAAATTCTCGATTTTTTAAAGAAATAGTTTTTATTCTCTGAAAATTAATTTGTTTCACTCCTGAACTTTTTTTATTACTGATTACTATTACTTCCGTAATTTTAGACGCTAGACTTTTTTTATTACTGATTACTATTACTTCCGTAATTTTAGACGCTAGACTGATCATGAACTAAATAGTAGGAATACGTATTCTGAACATGTCTGACTTCTAACTTCTACAATATTTCTGATCTTCTCTCTTCTAGGAGGGATAATTCTAGAGGGCTGATATCAGTTAAGCCATGAGGAACATGATTTAATTTAACTGTCCATGTGAAAATCTGTGTCTAGATTGTTTTTTTTGTTATTTTTACTATTGCTTCACAAGAATTTCAGTATTTATATTTTATCCCTCACCCGCTTAGTGATTCCCAAATTACTCACCCCCTTACAAACCATTTCTATTAGAGACGAAAGTGTTGGTACGAGAAGCATCCAATGATCGAACCTAAGTTTTGATAATGACAAAGAGATTCAAAGTTAAGATTCTTTGTTGTCTAACGTGTGTGAATAAGTTTACAGGAAAGTCCTAACTGCGGTTAGACAGGTGAAAAACCCTAGGGGGTGGTAACCTTAGGTGGAGGAAAACCCTAAGGGGATGGTAACCCTATGTGGAGGAAACCCCTAAGGGGTGGCAACCTTAGGTCATAGGGGATGGTAACCCTAGGTGGAGGAAAACCCTAGGGGGTGGAAACCCTAGGTCCTAGGGGGTGATAACCCTAGGCAGAAAGTCCAGCCGGTCTGGAGGATCAGACTGGCAACATGTATGCTCTCCTGAGTGGAGTAGGTGAGGACGCGTTCCCCACGGAGGGAACATAGGCATCGGTTCGACCTAGGGTTTCTGGTCGAAAATTCGAAATCAGAACCGGACAACCCGAAAGCTGTTAACTTATTTGTCTTATTTGCTACTTGTCTAACTCTATTTTGCAGGAAACTAACATTTCTGCAGGGTCAGACTTAGCCATGATCGGTCGACCGAACGACCTGATTGGTCGACCGAACCGCAGCACGAAAGGACTAGATTTGCAGACCGGGGTCAGTCGAGGGATCGGTCGACCGAACCTGGAGATCAGTCGACCGAACCAAGGATGGGAGTTGACCAGATCGAAGACGAGGAGATCGGATCGTATGAGGAGGTCATCTGATCGGTCGACCGAACCTTGGGATCGGTCGACCAAACCAAGGATAGGCCTTGACCAGATCGAAGAGGAGCGAGAGGATCGGGCGGATCGGATAAGGAGGAGATCATCTGATCGGTCGACTGAACGTGGGGATCGGTCTACCGATCCGCATCGGGTCAAACTTGATCCCAAGCTTCTAGGATCTGGATTAGTTCTGCAGAAGCTATAAAAAGGAGCCTCGGGGAGCAACTTGGAAGAACAACGATAAATAGAATTCAAGTGATCTTCTAAAGCTGTGCACTGCTCCGAAGCACTTCGACACTCCGATGATTGGCGACTAGCTTCTTCATCTTTTTGTATTGTCGGTATAAATTCTTTATTTAGTACTTGTATTTCAGAGTTGTAAAAGATTTACGAATTGATAGTGATTGCCCACCAAAAGCGATCTACGATCGCGGACCTTGGAGTAGGAGTCGCCTTAGGATCCGAACCAAGTAAATCTTGGAGTTTTCTGTGTGTGTGTTTCTATCTTAATTTCCGCTGCTTAACTCGTTGATTTTCCGAATACGAAACGTGTGAAAGCCACGAGCGCTATTCACCCCCCCCCCCCCTTTAGCGCATCTCGATCTAACAATTGGTATCATAGTGGAGTTGCTTCGATTTGGTGCAACCACCAATCAAGCATTCTTTTGTGGTGGTTTTAGTTTTTCGGAGTCGATCGGAGTCGGTATTTTTGCCACCTTTTGATCACATTTTTTGTAATCGAATTTTTCTCGAAGTTGGTGCAACACCACTCGAGAACGAGTGCTAATTTTTTTTTAAAATCGCACTACTAATCTAGGATCAAGTCCTGGGACTAGTTTCTTTGTTTTCTCATTTCTCGTGCTAGATCTTCAATGGCTCTCCAAGAAGGTTATAGTATCGCCCTCCCACCGCTCTTCACCAGAGATGACTTCAGTTACTGGAAGGGCCGGATGGAGGCGTATCTTCAGACTCACTTTGAAGTCTGGATGATCGTCAAAACCGGCCTCGAACTACCAACTGACTGCGCCGGCAAGCCAACTCCATACGAGAACTGGGACGCGACCCTGATCAAGAAAGTAGAAGTTAACGCCAAAGCGACCTGCACCCTCCAATGTAGACTGACGAAGGAGGAATTGAACCGTGTCGGCCCATTATAGAGCGCCAAAGAACTGTGGGAGAAGCTGATCAAATTACATGAAGGAACGTCCGACACTAAGGTAAGTAAGAGAGATCTTATTCTTAACAAATTATATAATATAAAATTGTAGGAAGGTGAAACGGCAAGCCAGTTGCATGCCCGCATTCAAGATCTACTCAATGGACTACACATAATCAGACAAAAGGTAGAAAACAGAGATATAATCAGGTATTCTCTAAATGCTTTTCCGAGGAATACCTTGTGGGCGTCCATGGTAGATGCCTACAATGTATCCAAGGATCTCTCTTCTATTAAGTTGGATGAATTTTTTTCATAATTCGAACTGCATGAACAGATTAACTCACGTCTGGCCGAGAAGGGTACAGCTTTGGTTGCAGGTACAGGTAGAGCGCGTGAGTCAAAACCAAGACGCAGAATCGAACCGGAGACAAAAGAAGATCCGGATTCAGACGACGACAATGACGAGCTCACGACCGAACTCGTCAACTTGGTGAGGAAGCTCTACAGAAAGAAGAAGGCTTCAACAAGAAGGTGTTGGATCGAGAATTCGCTAGAGGGGGGGGGGGTGAATAGCGATTTAAAAAATTTAAGCGAGTAAATACGTAGCGGAATAAGCGAAAAACACAACAACACTAACACAGAATCAATTTACTTAGTTCGGAGCCTATGTCGACTCCTACTCCAAGGCCCGCACTAGTTGAGTGCTTTCGTTGAGAAATCCACTAGCAATTCGTAAAATATTACAAGTTTGAGTACAATATTATTAAGGAAATAATACCGACAATAATTAGAAAAAGAGGAAACAATAACACTTTGTTGGAGAAGCGTCGCAGGAGCACAGAAGAGCAGGTCGTTCGTTGTGTCTTTGCTTAAGCCTTCACCCTCCTTATATAGGAGGTTCAGGGCGCTTGGATACCTTCAGGGCGCCCTGAATGTGACGTAGACGAGCTAGTCGGCGATATCCACGTGGCGAAGCGACGATATGGATAAAATTTACCTCCGGGCTCCTGGACCCTTATTTTCTGCAATCTCCTTTCTGCAAGAAAATGTTAGTCCAAGGCAAGTATAAATCATATCCTGCAAAATAGAATGTTAGCACAATTTATAGATATGTAGAATAGTAATTAGATTCCATCTCCTCGAGATCGAAATCTAGTCACGATCTCGACTTAGATATCCAAAATGGATCTAAGTCAGATCGACGCCTAATGTTCCCTTCCCGGGAACGCGTCCTCACAGTCACTCCCCTCCAGTGACTTACCTTCACTTACATGCAAGACGTTCAATCAACCCTTTGACCCGTCTGGGCTTTGTGCCAACTATCCGGTCAGCCCGTTGACCTAGCTAGACTTTGTGCCAAACGTCCGATCACCTATCGACCCGTTTGGACTTCGTGCCAGCTATCTGGTCGGCCTATCGACTTAGCTGGGCTTCGTGCCAGACATCAGGTCGGCCCGTCGACTTGTCTGGGTTTCTCGGTCAGAGTGTTAGATAACAACGAAACTAACTTAGCCTATTTTATCATTTATCAAAACTTGAGTTAGACCGTTAGTACTAACCGCACCAACAGAAGGATGTCAAAAAAGTAATCCAGTCCAAGGAGGCACAACCAAACTCCAAGATGAAAGTCGAAGTTACTTGCTACAGATGCAACCAGAAGGGCCACATCAAGGCGAACCGTCCCAACCAGAAATACGTGAAGAAATTAAAAAGGAAGAAGGCCCTGAAGGCGACTTGGGAGGAGTCCTCTTCAGAAGAGTCCGACGATGAAGAACTCGAACAGACGAGTTTCCTTGCAATGACGGCCCGGGACAGAATCAATGAATCAGGAAGCAAGGACGAATCGGAGCTGAGTCCGAGAGAAGCCACAGATCCGTATCCGTTTCCGAAGGGCCTAACCCCTCTGTAAGTACATCTCGTTTGTACAACTTGATTAATTATTTAATGCATAAATTAGTAAAATCCAACATTCGGATCAAATCACTTCTAAAGGAGGTAACATCTCTTAAAGAAGTGACTAATTCTGAATCTTTGACTGACCTAATTCAGACTGGAACCTCAACTCAAGTCCAAAAGCTTGAGGAAGAGAATTCCAGTTTGAAAACTCAAGTCAAGGATTTGAAGTTAGTATTGGAACAGTTTACACTGGGTTCCAAGAATCTTGACTTGATTCTTGGAAAACAGAAAGTCGTATACAATCAATCCGGACTAGGGTTTAAAGCTAAAAGAAAACACCGGTCTTATCTATCGCTTGTTAATAGATCGAATAGAAAGATAGTCCAAGCATGGGTACCTAAGTCCAACTTGGTCAATCAAGTTGGACTTAGTCAATATTGGGTCCCCAAGGATCAAGTCCATTACCTTGATAGATCATATCGAGGCTATGATCCAGGGGGAGCCAATAGAAAAACTGTCTTAATAAATAGATAAAATTGTTTGATGCTTGTTTATTTTCTTTTCCTTGTAATATGCATGTTTAGATTAGGTTAGATTAAGGACCTAGACGTAATTTACACTTGTTTAGTTAAACCTAAGGGTTTCAAAAGGGAAATTAAATATATATTTTCTTTGAAAGGCTCTGTTTAGAAGTGGTGGATGATCCCATACCGAAGAAGGCCTAGTGCTTCGCCACAGCCTGGGAGTCAATCTTCGAAATGTATATTTAATTAACCAATTGGAAAATTTAAGTATTAACTCAAATGTAAATTAATCCTTAGAAATAATCTAAATTAAAGATAATCATCTCACAAAACTACTTAAGGTTCCCTGATTGATAACTTAGAATCGGGTGAAATGAATCTAGGTTTGAACTTAGTCTAACTTAACTTAATCTAATTAATAAACTAAATTGACTTAACTTAAATCTAATTAATAAACTAAACTAAAATCTAATTAATAAACTAAATTAACTTAATTAAAATCTATTAATAAACTAAATTAACTTAACTAAAATCTAATTAATAAACTAAATTAACTTAACTTAATCAACTTAATAAACTAAAGTTAATCAACTTAATAAATTGACTTAAGAAACCATCTCACAATCACCCATAGGAATACCATGTTTGATCATCTAGACTGGGTGAGATGGAACATTAAGTTAAATTAAGTCAAACTATCTTCTAAATCCATTAAATTGACCCAAATCAAATACTTTATGTAGGAACATAAAGATTTGGATCAATGGATGCTAGATAGTGGATGCTCCAGGCACATGATTGGAGACAGACTGAAATTCACTAAATTGAAACTCAAGAACCTAGGGTATGCTGCGTTCGGCAACGACGGAACCCTTAAGGTAATCGGAATAGATAATATCCAATTAAATTTTGATTTTTATATTCGAAAGTGTTATTGGTTGAATAATTTAGTTTCAATTTACTCAGTATTAGCCAGTTATGTGACTCAGGATACTTAGTCACTTTTTCAAAAACTGAATGCATAATTAAGAATATTAATAATCCTAAAATCACACTTAAGAGAATTAGGAAAAAGAACATTTATATAATAGACCTACCTACTTCCTCACTAGAGTGTCTATTGACACAACAAGAGGAAACTGAGTTATGCCATAAGAGACTGGGTCACACTCATACTAGACTCATTTCAAGAATGAGGTAAAATGGCTTAGTTACAGGTCTACCCAAATTAAAATTTATTGAAAATTCAACTTGTAATGCTTGTCAACAAGGTAAACAAATCAAGTCAAATCATAAGTTAACCAACCTAAACAGAACAACATCAATACTTGAACTCCTTCACCTATACTTATTTGATTCACATGGGGCCAAGTCACTAAGCAAAAACCAATATTGCTTAGTAATAATCAATGATTACCCAAGATTTACTTGGGTAAAATTTATAAAAAAACTAAAGATGAAACCTTCGAAGTTTTTAAAATCTTTTGTAAGTTAATAGAAAATGAAAAAGATACTCAAATAAAAAGAATTAGAAGTGACCATGGGGGAGAATTTGAAAATCACAAATTTACTGAATTTTGTGAAATTAATAGTTATAAACACGAATATTCATGCCCTAGGACCCCCCAACAAAATGGTTTAGTAGAATGGAAAAACAGAACCCTATAAGAAGCTGCTAGGATCATGTTAAATGAATACAAACTATCTAACCAATTCTGGGATGAAGCAATTAATACAACATGTTATATACAAAATAGAATTTTAATTAATAAATATCAGAATAAAACACCTTATGAAATATACTATAATAAAATTCCCAATTTAAATTATTTAAAGGTATTTGGATGTAAAGTTTTCATTCTAAATACTAAAGACTACTTAGGAAAATTTACATCAAAAACCACCCTAGGAATATTTTTAGGATATTCAACAACCAGTAAGGCATATAGAGTTTACAACAAAAACACCCTTAAAGTTGAAGAAACTATAAATGTAATGTTTGATGAAGAAAATAACCTACCCAACATTATAAATGAAAATAATAATACAGAAAATGTTAACTCAAGAAACACAGAAGATAGAAATTGAATTATCAGACCTAGTTATTGACCCAATTATAAGACCAACTAGAACTAGTACCAATCACCCATCTGAACAAATTTTGGGTGACCCAACTCTAGGAGTCTGAACTAGGTCATCTTATAGAACCCTAAGTTAAATAGCCCTTATTTCCAAAATTGAACCCAAAACTATAGACGAAGCCCTACCAGACCCAGACTGGACATTAGCAATGCAAGAGGAGTTAGCCCAATTTGAAAGAAATCAAGTTTGGGAATTAGTACCTAAACCCATTAACAAAACTTTAATTGATACTAAATGGGTCTTTAGAAACAAATTAAATGATCAGGGTGAAATAGTTAGAAACAAAGCAAGATTAGTAGCTAAAGGGTTCAACCAAGTAGAAGGCTTAGACTATGATGAGACCTACGCCCCTGTATCCAGACTTGAATCTATTAGGATGCTGCTGGCCTATGCAGCACATAAAGGATTCAAGTTATATCAAATGGATATAAAATCCACCTTCTTAAATGGATTTATCAAAGAAGAAGTATATGTAAGTCAACTCCAAGGATTTGAGGACTTAAAACATCCAAACCATGTGTTTAGGCTAAAAAAGGCCTTATATGGACTAAAACAAGCACCTAGGGCTTGGTATGAACGTCTGTCTAATTATTTAATATCAAAAGGGTTCAACCAAGGTCAAATAGATCCAACCCTATTTGTAAAGACCTTAGAAAAAGACATCTTTATAGCCTAAATTTACGTAGATGATATAATTTTTGGATCAACCAACTCTAAATTTTTAAAATAATTTACCAAATTAATGAAAAATGAATTTAAAATGAGTCTGGTAGGTGAACTTAACTTTTTCTTAGGTTTACAAATTAAACAAACCAAAGATGGAATTTACATCTATCAAACTAAATATTCTAAGGAATTAGTTAGAAAATTTGGAATGAAAAACTCAAAAAATATTAATACACCAATGATTACTAATATTAAAATTGACTTAGACTTAGAAGGTAAATCAGTAGACTTGAAATACTATCGAAGTGCGATGGGAAGTCTACTGTACCTAACTGCGAGCCGACCAGACATTCTTTTTGCAGTAGGTATGTGTGCAAGATACCAATCTTGTGTAAAAGAGTCTCACTTAACTTTTGTCAAAAGAATACTTAGGTATATTAAGGGAACTTTAAATGTAGAACTCTGGTACCCTAGATCTTGCACCCTTAACCTGACTGGCTATTCTGACTCAGACTATGTCGGGTGTAAAATAGATAGAAAGAGCACAAGTGGTAGCTGTCAATTTCTAGGTCAATGCCTAGCAAGTTGGTCAAACAGAAAGCAATACTGTGTTGCTTTATCTACCACTGAAGCTGAGTATATAGCCCTAGGTGAATGTGCATCCCAATTATTATGGATGATGCATACCCTAAGAGACTATCAACTAGAATATCAAAATACAAAATTTCAATTGATAACATAAATTCAATTAATCTAACTAAAAATTCAATTCATCACTCAAGGACTAAACACATAGAAGTAAAACACCACTTTGTAAGGGATCACGTAGCTAAGGGTGATATTGTACTTAACTATGTTAAGTCAAAATCAAACCTGGCTAACATATTCACAAAACCCTTACCTGAACTTGAGTTCAGTGCACTTAGAAGACAAATAGGAATGTGCTTAGTAGAATAGAACTTATTACTATATTCTTAAATGTTTTAAAATTCTAGGAAAAATCATTTTTCAAAATTTCAACTTTTGTTAGTTTTTCAAATATCTGGCTTAGCCTAGGATTTTATCTCCTAGAAATCATGTACCCCTAGTTTCAACCAGAGCATCTCATAAGCACACTAGGTTTAACTTGCTTGTGTTTGAAAATACTTAGAATGGTGTGAGATGCATAGGGTACTGCCTAGACTTAAGAATACTTATGTCTGTGCATCGACATAAGTCTGGACGTTAAATAGTAAATTACATTAATCAAGTTAAGTTATCCTGTATTAGTCAAAATTAACTAGATCACTAACTTAACTTGATTAACCAGGTGAAAACTGTTGCCCTCTAGGTAAACAACTAGTAGCTAATGGTTAGACATGTGGCTAAGGAAATGTTGTTACTCATGCTTGGACTGTAGGACTTTTTGAATTTTTTTTAAGGGTGGCCTTAGCTAAAGATTATCAAGTTTTTTTTAATTTAATTTTTTTACACCCTAAAAAGGTTCTTTTTGAAAATTTTTAAAACATTTTATCAAAGTCTTGTTCAAAAAATACTTTAAAGTGTTATCCATTTTTTCTAAAGTTTTCTTAAAGTTTTATCATTAATTTTCTGCAAACGTTTTAGCTAAGTTACTTTTCAAGTCAAAACTTTTCCTTAGCTAAAATTAATTTCTAACTTAATTTTTGAAATTATGAGAAAATTCTTCTAAAAAGCTAAATGTTTTTCAAAGTACTTTCGAAATAGCTTAAACTACATTATTAAAGCTAAGTGTTTATTCTATCTCCAAAAACTATTAAGTATTTCTCTTTGTTTTCGCATATTTTTCAAAGTTAGCTAAATCACTTTTCAAGTAAAAAATTTTTAGCTAAAGTTTTTACTTCCTTAAAACTTTTTCTAAAACTTATTTTTAGCTATACATTGAAAATTGAGATTTGAAAATGTTTAAAGGTTTTCTCTTTTTTGAAAACAATTATAAATAGCTTAGCTAAGTTAGCTAAGTTATCAAAAGAAAGATTTAAATTTTTTTTTCAAAGTGTTTGCAATTTTTAAAGCTAAATCATTTCTCAAACAAAGATATTCTTAGCCAAGGCCAATAATAACTTTCTCAATTTTTCTATACCTTCTTTTTGTTGATGATTTTGATATATGGCAAAGGGGGAGAGTATAAGAAAATTCAAAGGAATAGAAGAAATTCAAAATTCAAAATTCAAATTTTTTAAGAAGAGCTTTTATTAAGGGAGAATCTTTATACTTAAGTTTTTCACTAAAGGGGAGCTCTACACTTAATTTTATACTTGTATTATCATGCATATCTTTTTATGGCATTATTTTTTCTTAACTTTGAATTTGTGTTGCCATAATAAAAAAGGGGGAGATTGTTGGTGCGGTAAGCATCCGACGATCGAATCTAAGTTTTGATAATGGTAAATGGATTCAAAGTTAAGATTCTTTGTTGTCTAATGTTTGTGAATAAGTTTGCAGGAAAGTCCTAACTGCGGTTAGGCAGGTGGAAAACCCTAGAGGGTGGTAACCCTAGGTCCTAGGGGTGGTAACCCTAGGTGGAGGAAAACCCTAAGGGGTGGCAACCTTAGGTCATTGGGGGTGGTAACCCTAGGTGGAGGAAAACCCTAAGGGGTGACAATCTTAGGTCCTAGGGGATGATAACTTTAGGTGGAGGAAAACCCTAAGGGGTGGAAACTCTATGTCCTAGGGGGTGGTAACCCTAGGAAGAAAGTCCAGCTGGACTAGAGGATCAAACTGACAACAGGTATGCTCTCCTAGGTGGAGTAGGTGAGGACGCGTTCCCCGCGAAGGGAACATAGGCGTCGGTTCGACCTAGGGTTTCCGGTCGAAAATTTGAAGTCAGAACTAGACAACCCGAAAGCTGTCAATTTATTTGTTTTATTTACTATTTGTCTAACTCTATTTTGCAGGAAACTAACATTTCTACGAGGTCAGACTTAGCCATGACCGGTCGACCAAATGACCTGATTGGTCTATCGAACTGCATCACAAAAGGACTAGATTTTCAGATTGCAGACTGGGTTCAGTTAAGGGATCGGTCGACCGAACCTGGAGATCAGTCGACCAAACCAAGGATGGGAGTTGACCAGATCGAAGCCGGGGAGATCGGATTGGATGAGGAGGTCATCTGATCGGTCGACCGAACCTTGGGATTGGTCGACCGAACCAAGGATAGGACTTGACTAGATTGAAGCGGAGCGAGCAGATCAGGTGGATCGAATGAGGAGGAGATTATCTGATTGGTCGACCGAATGTGGGGATCGGTCGACCGATCTGCGTCGGGTCAAACTTGATCCCGAGCTTCGAGGATCTGGATTAGTTCTGCAGAAGCTATAAAAAGGAGCCTCGGGGAGCAGCTTGGAAGAACAACGATAAATAGAATTCAAGCGATCTTCTAAAGTTGTGCACTGCTCCAAAGCACTTCGACACTCTCACGATTGACGACTAGCTTCTTCATCTTTTTGCATTATCGGTATAAATTCTTTATTTAGTACTTGTATTTCAAAATTGTCAAAGATTTATGAATTGATAGTGATTTTCCACCGAAAGCGGTCTACGATCGTGGGCCTTGGAGTAGGAGTCGCCCTAGGCTTCGAACCAAGTAAATCTTGGAATTTTCTGTGTGTGTGTTTCTATTTTAATTTCTGCTGCTTAACTCGTTGATTTTCCGAATACGAAACGTGTGAAAGCCACAAGCGCTATTCACCCCCTTTAGCGCATCTCGATCCAAAAGAAAGTATTATCGAGAATGAGATCGAGGATAAAGAGTAAGTCGAGTTCCAAGGATGATGAACTGGCTCCAATTACGGACAGGAGGACTAGAATTCTACTGCAAACGATGAGTTTCTTAATTTAGTTAGGGAAATGCAATTTAATTCGTCGAATAGTGAAAACAGTGTACTTTCTATGTTGGGAATGTAAAAACCGATTTTATGTGACAATTATTATACTGTCGAAGCTGGTTGTTTTCGAACTTTGGGTTAAAAGCAATGCCGATGTCAGCCCCCGGTCGTGGAGCGTGACATTTAAGTGATATCAGAGCCAAGTTATTTTTCCCTAATCGGTTCGGGTAGAGCTTCTGATGAGAAGAAAAGAAACCCCGACTTAAAATGACTCAATCTGATTCCATAATTCGATCGAGTTGGTTTGGCCAATTGAAACATACTAATTAAGGTAGAATTTTGGGTTTTGTTTTTACATGTACAATTTTAGATTTTGTGTGCATGATTCCCATGTATGTTCTTCTACATGCATATTAACTAGATTTATCCTTTCTGTTTTATTTTTATTTATTTATTTATTTCTTTTCTATTCTCACTATTTTGAATTTTATCCACTTTTGTTTATGCACACTAACTAGATTTTATCCATTTCGTGTCCTTCCTTATCTAGTGGTACGTTAACGAGTTTAAAGTCCAACCATTATTCAGTATGTAGGGATGGAAATGGGGTAGGTTGAACCCAGCCCCTTAATAAACCCACCCTAACGGGGCGGGTTTAGACCTGCCTAAACGGGTCTCAAGGCGGATTCGGGGTGGATCATGTGTTTAACTAGACCCGCCTCGGACCCGCCCCATATAATATTTTTTTTTATTTTTTAATTAATTATTAATTGAATAAAAATTGATAATTAATTTTTAATTGAATCAAAATTGATAAATTTTAATTTATGATAATATTTTTGGGTTACAAAATATTATTAATATAAATATTGAAAACAAATTTAATGTTTAATTAATTTTTAAAATTTTTTATTTTGTATTTAAAAAAATAAAATATGACGGGTCTAGCGGGTCTAACCCG